>NC_054848.1:97628376-98232885 GCF_018345385.1 Vulpes lagopus
TCAGTTCTAACTTGTAGGAAAATATGAGTGATTCAAAATTTATTGTGGCTTTTATTTCCATTTGCATTTGAAAATACAAAGGGGAAATAAGTTTCTCATTTGGTAGGATCACAATAACTTTAATATGGTTGCAAAAAATAAACCAGTGAGAAACAAAATGTAGTTTGTATATTTGCCTGAGGCATCCTCTTAAGAGAAACTAAAGACACATACGGGGAAAGAATGTCTGGGAAAAAAAGCCATGACTAGCAATGACCTATTGGAAAACGATAAACATTTTTTTTAAAGATTTTATTTATTTATTCATGAGAGACACACACAGAGAGAGAGAGAGGCAGAGACACAGAGAAGCAGTCTCCACGCAGGAAGCCTGATGTGGGACTTAATCCCGGGACTCCAGGATCACGCCCTGGGCTGAAGGCAGGCGCCGAACTGCTGAGCCACCCAGGGATCCCCACAATAAACATTTTTTTTCGTATATTTTTTTATTATGCTAAACATTTTTAACTACAAGCATGCTTTAGCAAGTTTTCTCTATCTCCAAATCCATAGGAGCATGACCAGTATTTTATGTTTTAAAAATACACTTCCATATATTATTTTAATGAATTTATACTTAGATATGATCATAGTATTTGCTTTATAATGATCCTTCCTTTTTAAAGATTTTATTTATTTATTCATGAGAGACACAGAGAGAGTCAGAGACACAGGCAGAGGGAGAAACTGGTTCCATGCAGGGAGCCCGACTTGGGACTCAATCCCAGGTCTCCAGGATCATGCCCTGGGCTGAAGGTGGCGCTAAACCGCTGAGCCACCCCGGCTGCCCTGATCCTTCTTTTTGAAACTATTATTTTCTTGCTATATTCCTCACTTTTTGAATTTTAGGTTTTTGAGAAGAGATCTAGTTTAGTGGAATTAACTGAGATATCATTTTTTGTTGCTCTATTGAGTACATAAACATTTTCTATATAGAATCAACTCATACTTTTAGTAACTTATAAAATATGTTCATTTTGTACAGGCTAAATAAAGATAAATGTAAAAACCAATAAAATATTTTACATAATCATCCCAAGTTTAAATACACTTACATAAACATCCCTGTTTTACACCAACTTCTGGTTTCCATTCCCAAATATGTTTTATAATTTTAAAACTGTATCTCATTTAAAAACTCAACTTATTTTTCAGAGAATATGATTCCAGGAAGATGTTGAAAGTAAAACTGACATGTAAAAAGGAACATACCTCTATCCAATAGCTAATACAAAATGAACTTAGTAGATAGGAGTTACATGATGGGGCCTATTTAATGCTGACTTGTGGGATATTTCCAAAAAATGGAATGGTTAAGCCTTCATTAGAATTAATATGGCACATCTGAAACAATATTTGCAATTCATATTTGGAAGTAAGCAACTCCTAAATGTCAGATTTTGTGATATTTTTTAGCATGATGGACAAAAAATACCTAGAGAATTCCTATATAAGGCCATATCTCAAAGCCTAAGTGATGTCACTGTGCATAATGATGGAAATTTTAGAGATAAGATATTTTATGAGTGTATGGCATCTGAAAATGGATTAGCAGTGGTTGCATTACATAGAAGAGTCCTGAAGATAATCTTAACCCATATCAACTTTTCCCAGACTTAACACTGAGATATGATTTACTACCTTTCTCATTTTTACTTAAAAATCAGAAAATCAATTTGTTCAAAGTATATTAAGCATTTATCATGGCATCCACTTTATTGAGGTGTAGAAGTTCAAAACACATGGTTTTATAGGATGCTTGCAATATTAGAAATATATTAGTACTTCTCAATAGATGCAGAAAAAGTATTTGGCAAAATCCAGCATCCTTTTTTTTTATAGAAACTCTCCTCCATGTACGGATAGAGGGAAAATACCTCAATATCATAAAAGCCATATACAAAAAACCCACAGCAAATATCATCTTCAAATGGGGAATAACTGAGAGCTTTTCCTCTAAGGTCCAGAACATGACAGGGATGTCTACTCTCACCACTGTTGTTCAACATAGTATGGAAGTCCTAGCCTCAGCAATTAAACAACAAAAATAAATAAAAAGCCTCCAAATTGGCAAAGAATAAGTCAAACTTTCACTATTCTCAGATGACATGATACTCTATGTGGAAAGCCCAAAAGATTCCACCCCCAAAAATTGCTAGACTGATACAGGAGTTCAGCAACATGGCAAGATACAAAATCAATGAACAGAAATCAGTTGCATTTCTATACACTAAAGATGAGGCAGAAGAAAGAGAAATCAAGAAATTAACTCCATTCACAACTGCACCAAAAACCATAAAATGCTTAGGAATAAACCTAACCAAAGAGGTAAAGGATCTGTAAGCTGAAAACCATAAAACACTTATGAAAGAAATTGAAGAAGACACAAAGAAATTGAAAAACATTCCATGCTCATGGATTAGAAGAAAAAATAAGGTTAAAATGTATATACTACCCAAAGCAATCTACACTCAATATAATCCATATCAAAATATCATCAAAATTTTTCATTGAGGTGGAATAAACAATTCTGAAATTTGTATGGAATCAGAACATACCCCGAAATAGTGAAAGGAAGGATGAAAAAGGAAACCAAAGCTGGAGATATCACAATTCTGGACTTCAAGCTGTATTGCAAAGCTGCAATCATCAAGGCAATATAGTGCTGGCACAAAAACAGAAACATAGATTATTGGAACAGAATACAGAACCCAGAAGTTAACCCTCAACTCTATGGTCAACTCATGTTTGACAAAGTAGGAAAAGTATCCACTGGAAAAAAAGACAGTCTCTTGAACAACTGGTGTTGGGAAAATTGGACAGTCACATGCAGAAGAATGAAACTGGACCACTTTCTTATACCATACACACATACAAACTCAAAATGGATGAAAGACCCAAATGTGAGACAAGAATCCATCGAAATCCTAGAGGAGAATACAGGCAGCAACCTTTTTGACCTTGGCCACAGCAACTTCTTACTAGACATATATCCAAAGGCAAAGGAAACAAAGGCAAACATGAGCTATTGGGTCTTCATCAAAATAAAAATTTTGCCCAGCAAAGGAAATAGTCAACAAAACTAAAAGACAAATTATGGAATGGGAGAAGATATTGCATATGTCTTATCAGATAAGGGGCTAGTATCCAAAATCAGTTAAGAACTTATCAAACTCAATACCCCAAAATTGAATAATCCAGTCAAGAAATGGGCAGAAAGCATGAACAGACATTTCTCCAAAGAAGACATACAAATGGCCAACAGACACATGAACCAATGCTCCACTTCATTTGGCATCAGGGAAATTCAAATCAAAACCACAATGAAATACCACCTCACACCAGTCTTAATGACTAAAATTAACAACTTGAGGAATAACAAATGTTGGCTAGAATGCAGAGAAAGGGAACCCTCTTAGACTGTTGGTGGAAAAGCAAGTTGGTACAGCCAGTCTGGAAAACAGTATGGAGTTTCCTCAAAAAGTTAAAAATAGAGCTCCCCTATGACCCAGCAGTTGCATTACTAGGTATTTATCCAAAGGATACAAATATAGCGATTTAAAGCAGCACATGCACCCCCTTAGCAGCAATGTCTACAGTTGCCAAAACATGGAAGTAGCCCAGATATTCATCAATAGATGAATGAATAAAGAAAAGGTGTTATTATTATTATTCAGCCATAGAAAAGAATGAAATCTTGCCATTTGCTATGACTTGGATAGAACTAGAGGGTGTTATGCTAAGTAAAATAAGTCAGTCAGAGAAAGACAAATACCGTAGGATTTCATTTATATGTGGAATTTAAGAAACAAAACAGATGAACATAGAAGGGAAGGAAAAATAAAATAAGATGAAAATAAAGAGAGAGAGACAAACCATACGAGATGCTGAACTCTAGGAAACAAACTGAGGGTTGATGGAGGGGAGATTAGTGGGGGAAATGGGGTAATTGGTGATGGGCATTAAGGAGGGCATTTAATGTAATGAGCGGTGGGTGTTCTATGCAACTGATGAATCAGTAAATTTTACACCTGAAACTAATGATGATTTTGGCTCAGGTCAGGACCTCAGAGTCAAAAGATCATGCCCTGCATTGGGCTCCTCAAGCAGTGCAGAGTCTGCTTAAGGTTTTCTCCTTCTTCCTCTGCCTCTCCCTCTAGTAGTGCTCTCTCTCTTTCTCAAAAATAAACAAACTTTCCATGATATTTTGTTTTATCTGAAACATCTCTGTGATGTTTTGTTCTAAGTACCAGTGAAAGTGAAATATCCTCTATATATAACTCATTTTATTTTCCAAGATACTCCTAAGAGACTTCAGGCTAGGTCAATTGTGAAAAACTTATATCCATTTGCAGAATATAATTATTAGTTATTTCTAAAATTGATTTTTGATATATGAGCTTCCCCTCAAAACACACCAAGGATAGCACTTATATAACCTTTTCCTTACATAAAGTTAGGAACACTAGGTGTGATCAACTAAATAAACGGGAGATTAAATGAATTGAGAATTTTTAAAAAGTGATAGTTATTTTTTTTAGTTTATTTTTTATTGGTGTTCAATTTGCCAACATATAGAATAACACCCAGTGCTCATCCCATCAAGTGCCCCCCTCTGTGCCCGACACCCAGTCACCCCCATTGCCCGCCCACCTCCCCTGCCACCACCCCTTGTTCCTTACCCTGAGTTAGAGTCTCTCATGTTCTGTCTCCCTTTCTGTTATTTCCCACTCATTTTTTCTCCTTTCCCCTTTATTCCCTTTGACTATTTTTTATATTCCCCAAATGAATGAGACCATATAATGTTTGTCCTTCTCCGATTGACTTATTTCACTCAGCATAATACCCTGCAGTTCCAACCAGGTCTAAGCAAATGGTGGGTATTTGTCGTTTCTAATGGCTGAGTAATATTCCATTGTATACATAGACCACATCTTCTTTATCCATTCATCTTTCGATGGACACCAAGGCTCCTTCCACAGTTTGGCTATTATGGACATTGCTGCTAGAAACATCGGGGTGCAGGTGTCCCGGTGTTTCACTGCATCTGTACTTTGGGGTAAATCCCCAGCAGTGCAATTGCTGGGGCATAGGGAAGATCTATTTTTAACTCTTTGAGGACCCTCCACACAGTTTTCCAGAGTGGCTGTACCAGTTCACATTCCCACCAACAGTGCAAGAGGGTTCCCCTTTCTCCACATCCTCTCCAACATTTGTGGTTTCCTGCCTTGTTAATTTTCCCCATTCTCACTGGTGTGAGGTGGTATCTCATTGTGGTTTTGATTTGTATTTCCCTGATGGCAAGTGATGCGGAGCATTTTCTCATGTCAGTGTTGGCCATGTCTATGTCTTCCTCTGTGAGATTTCTCTTCATGTCTTTTGCCCATTTCATGATTGGATTGTTTGTTTCTTTGGTGTTGAGTTTAATAAGTTCTTTATAAATCTTGGATACTAGCCCTTTGTCTGATATGTCATTTGCAAATATCTTCTCCCATTCTGTAGGTTGTCTTTTAGTTTTGTTGACTGTTTCTTTTGCTGTGCAGAAGCTTCTTATCTTGATGAAGTCCCAATAGTTCATTTTTGCTTTTGTTTCTTTTGCCTTCGTGGATGTATCTTGCAAGAAGTTACTGTGGCTGAGTTCAAAAAGGGTGTTGCCTGTGTTCTCCTCTAGTATTTTGATGGATTCTTGTCTCTCATTTAGATCTTTCATCCATTTTGCTTTTATCTTTGGGTACGGTGTAAGAGAATGGTCTAGTTTCATTCTTCTGCATGTGGATGTACAATTTTCCCAACACCATTTATTGAAGAGACTGTCATTTTTCCAGTGGATAGTCTTTCTTACTTTGTCAAATACTAGTTGACCATAAAGTTCAGGGTCCACTTCTGGATTCTCTATTCTGTTCCATTGATCTATGTGTCTGTTTCTGTGCCAGTACCACACGGTCTTGATGACCACAGCTTTGTAGTACAACCTGAAATCTGGCATTGTGATGCCCCCAGCTATGGTTTTCTATTTTAAAATTCCCCTGGCTATTCAGGGTCTTTTCTGATTCCACACAAACCTTAAGATAATTTGTTCCAACTCTCTGAAGAAAGTCCATGGTATTTTGATAGGGATTGCATTAAATGTGTAAATTGCCTTGGGTAACATTGACATTTCCACAATATTAATTCTTCCAATCCATGAGATGGAATATTTTTCCAACTCTTTGTGTCTTCCTCAATTTCTTTCAGAAGTGTTCTGTAGTTTTTAAGGTATAGATCCTTTTCCTCTTTGGTTAGGTTTATTCCTAGGTATCTTATGCTGACGGGTGCAATTGTAAGTGGGATTGACTCCTTAATTTCTCTTTCTTCAGTCTCATTGTTAGTGTATAGAAATAACATTGACTTCTGGGCATTCATTTTGTATCGTGCCACACTGCCAAATTGCTGTATGAGTTCTAGCAATCTTGGGGTGGAGTCTTTTGGGTTTTCTATGTACAGTATCACGTCACCTGTGAAGAGGGAGAGTTTGACTTCTTCTTTGCCAATTTCAGTGCCTTTCATTTCTTTGTGTTGCATGATTACTGAGGCTAGGACCTCTAGTACTATGATGAATAGCAGTGGTGAGAGTGGACATCCCTGTCTTGTTCCTGATCTTAGGGCAAAGGCTCCCAGTGTTTCCCCATTGAGAATGATATTTGCTGTGGGCTTTTCGTAGATGTATTTTAAGATGCTGAGGAATGTTCCCTCTATCCCTACACTCTGTAGAGTTTTGATCAGAAATGGATGCTGTATTTTGTCAAGTGCTTTCTCTGCATCTATTGAGAGGACCATATGGTTCTTGTTTTTTCTCTTCCTGATATGATCAATCACATTGATTGCTTTATGAGTGTTGACCCAGCCTTGCATCTTGGGATGAATCCCACTTGGTCATGGTGAATAATCTTCTTAGTGTACTGTTGGATCCCATTGGCTAGTATCTTGTTGAGAATTTTTGTATCTGTGTTCATCAGGGAGATTGGTCTATCATTCTCCTTTTTGGTGGGGTCTTTGTCTGGTTTTGGAATTAAGGTGATGCTGGCCTCATAGAACGAGTTTGGAAGTACTCCATCTCTTTCTATCTTTCCAAACAGCTTTAGTAGAATAGGTATGGTTTCTTCTTTAAACGTTTGATAGAATTCCCCTGGGAAGCCATCTGGCCCTGGACTCTTGTGTCTTGGGAGGTTTTTGATGACTGCTTCAGTTTCCTCTCTGGTTATTGGCCTGTTCAGGTTTTCTATTTCTTCCTGTTTCAGTTTTGGTAGTTTGTGGTTTTCCAGAAATGCGTCCATTTCTTCTAGATAGCCTAATTTATTGGCATATAGCTGCTCATAATAAGTTTTTAAAATTGTTTGTATTTCCTTGGTGTTGGTAGTGATCTCTCCTTTCTCTTTCGTGATTTTATTAATTTGAGTCTTTTCTCTCTTCTTTTTAATAAGGTCGGCTAATGGTTTATCTATTTTATTAATTGTTTCAAAGAACCAACTCCTGGTTTTGTTAATCTCTTCCACAGTTCTTCTGGTCTCTATTTCATTGAGTTCTGCTTGAATCTTTATTAATTCTCTTCTTCTGCTGGGGTAGGATCTATTTGCTGTTTTTTTCTCCAGGTCCTTTAGGTGCAAGGTTAGCTTTTGTATTTGAGTTCTTTCCAGTTTTTGGATGGATGCTTGTGTTGCGATGTATTTCCCCCTCATGACTGCTTTTGCTGTATTCCAAAGATTTTGAATGGTTGAATCATCATTCTCATTAGTTTCCATGAATCTTTTTAATTCTTCCTTAATTTCCTGGTTGACCCTGTCATCTTTTAGCAGGATGGTCCTTAACCTCCACGTGTTTCAAATCCTTCCAAACTTCTTGTTGTGATTTAGTTCTAATTTCAAAGCATCATGGTCTGAAAATGTGCAGGGGACCATCCCAATCTTTTGATATCGGTTCAGACCTGATTTGTGACCCAGTATGTGGTCTATTCTGGAGAAAGTTCCATGTGCACTTGAGAAGAATGTGTATTCAGTTGCATTTGGACGTAAAGTTCTGAAATATCTGTGAAATCCATCTGGTCCGTGTATCATTTAAAGCTCTTTTTTTTGGAGATGTTGTGCTTAAATTACCTGTCGATTGTAGAAAGCGCTACACTGAAGTCACCAAGTATAAGTATATTGTTATCTATGTCTTAACTTTGGTTATTAATTGATTGATATATTTGGCAGCTCTCACATTTGGGGCATATATATTGAAGATTGTTGCATCCTCTTGTTGGATAGATCCTTTAAGTATCATGTAATGTCACTCTTCATCTCTCACTACAGTCTTCGGGATAAACTTTAGTTTATCTGATATAAGGATGGCTACCCCTGCTTTCTTTTGAAGACCATTTGAATGGTAAATGGTTCTCCAACCTTTTATTTTCAGGCTGTAGGTGTCTTTATGTCTAAAATGAGTCTCTTGTAGACAACAAATAGATGGGTCTTGCTTTTTTATCCAGTCTGAAACCCTGCACCTTTTCATGGGGTCATTAAGCCCATAAAAGTGATAGTTCTAATTTTCAAATTATCCAACTGGATACCTTTTTAAGGAAAATTTATCAAAAATATATTTTCTGTGTACTTTACAGGTTTCAAGACTCCCTTTCTCACATTTAAATCATCATGATTTCTCCTCATAATAATCACAGCTCTGTTTTCTGTTCCATATGTAGTGTACTGTTAGTACTTAAAGATTGGGGTAGAATATTTGTATAAAATAATTGTAAGTTGAAACAAGTTTGAAAACAGCCCCTGACACCCCATGCTTCATTTATATGGGCACTACCCCAAATAAAACAAAACAAAACAAAACAAAACAAAACAAAACCAAAAACAAAACCTCAGAAAATAACAAATATTGGCAAGGATGTTGAGAAATTTGGACACTTGTGCACTCTGGGTGGGAGTATAAAATGGTATAGCCATGATGGAAAGCGGAAATTAAAAACAGAATTACCTTAAGATTCATATTTTTATTTCTGGATATATATATATAAATTGAAAGCATTGTCTAAAAGAGATTTTTGCATACACATGTTTATAGCAGCATTATTCACAATAGCCAAGAAATGGAAGCAGCCCATTGTCCATCAGTGGATAGATGGATCAATAAAATATGGTATATACAGACATTGGAATATTATTTAGCCTTTAAAATGAAGAAAATTGGGACACTTGGGTGGCTCAGTGATTGAGTGGCTGTCTTTGGCTCAGTACGTGAACCTAGGGATCTGAGTTCGAGTCCCACATCGGGATCCTTGCATGGAGCCTGCTTCTCCCTCTGCCTATGTCTCTGCCTCTCTCTCTCTCTCTCTCTGTGTCTCTCATGAATAAATAAATAAAATCTTAAAAAAATAAAAAAATATAAAATGAATATTTTTTTTTATGATAGTCACACAGAGAGAGAGAGAGAGAGAGGCAGAGACATAGGCAGAGGGAGAAGCAGGCTCCATGCACCGGGAGCCCGATGTTGGATTGGATCCCGGGTCTCCAGGATCGCGCCCTGGGCCAAAGGCAGGCGCCAAACCTCTGCGCTACCCAGGGATCCCTAAAATGAATATTTTGACACTTGTTACAACATGGATGGAACTTGAGGAAATTATATTACATAAAATAAACCAGTTACAAAATATTGTAAATATTGTATTATTCCACTTCTGTGAGGTACCTATAATAGTCAAACTAAATGACAGTTGGATGGTGGCTGCCAGGGGCTAGTGGGGAGGGAAAAATGGGAAATCGTTGTTTAATGGGTATAGAGTTTCAATTTTGCAAGATGAAGAAATCCTGGAGGTAGTTGCACAATGTGAATATACTTAACATTACTGAACTGTACACTTAAAAATATATAAGATGGTAAATTTTATGTTATGTGTATTTTACCGCAATTGAGAAAAAAAGTTCAGTCATAAAACAAAAGCTCCTGATCTTTAAGAAGGCAATTAAGGAAACATTCACATTCTCATTATTTTTGGAGCCATAGTCAGTCTAGCATAATGATGTCCAAATAGTCTCTTTCAAAGTGATTTAAATATTATGAGTTTTAAAAAATTAAAAATAGTAAGGAAAAACAAAAGGTTATTTATAATTCCCTTGGAGTATCTGTGAGCCAAACACCTTTGCTTAGGGCAACATTCATAAATACCAGGAAAAGAAAGAAGAGAGCTTCTCTAGGTATGACAAATGAGGGTATCTTAGAATTTGCTCTGGCTTGTGATTAACATATATAGAGAAAATCAAATTACAAAATGTCCCATTTTAAGAAATCCCATTTTCTACACAAATGAAATTGGGCTTAATTTATCACATTCTGAAAGTATCCTTTAATATTCTTTGAAATAAGGGATTCCATTATATCACTTAGCTTTATTTGAAGACTAAAGTATATGTCTTAGAGGTGTAGGCAGTGGCAATGCATTAGAAACCACTGTCAATTGGAAATCAATCCATAATAAAGATGACACTTGTGAAATTATAATGTAAGTCAACGGGTGAATATGTGATTCCATTTTCAAAAATGTGCTTCATGTACAAATGTCAAGAAATGCATCCATTGTATAAAATGGGGTCGAGTTTTAGCCATATGAGGCATAATTCAGAAACAAAAACACACTCAACCCTATATCTCTTAGTAAAGAAGAAGTAACAAAAATTAGCCATTTCTGAGGTGCTAGGGGATGTTAGTTGATGAATTTACTAGGAGCCTAGAGGAAACTAAAGTTGCTGCCCTCTGACTAGAATGTTCAAGTTTATCATTTGTGTGTAACATAAAAGGACAATTTAGATGTTAAAATTTAATCAACATGAAACATTAATGCCGTAGGTTGAAATAGCTAATGGCACAATAATGGCATTAGAAAGGGTGAAAATAGCACCATTACTCTCATTGACATCATCAATGTGTTTGCTTCAGTGAACTGTACCCTCCAAAATGAAAAAAAAAAAAAAGTAATTTGTAAGGAAGCTATCATCAATACCTAGCTTTATTCTTGCCCAACTGTAGAATAATCCACATTCTACAAAGGATAAAAACACGTCTAACCAAAATATAGGTTTCTCCATTTAAAAAAGCAACAGTTGGTAGATTTCCTTTGTCATCTTTTGGTTAATGTGATTCCAGTAGGTGAATTTAAAAGTTGTTCACTACCAAATGAAAAGATGAAATATTACTTTTTTGGAGACTACTAAGTAGCGTTTAATATTTACTAAAGAAACATTTATTTGATCATCTACCTAGAAGTCACTAATTACATACTACATGCCAGGGATATAGTAATGTATGTATATATGGATGTGCAGACCTATTTAATATAGGTGGGTTTTGGAATGGGAACCAGGAGACCTAGTGTTTGAGACACTATATTGTTCCCTACCCCAAGTACCCCAAGTACCATTCTATAGTGGTGATTCCCCATTTGTATCTCTAGCCCTAACCTCTCTCATGAGCTTCCAGATCTGTATTTCCAACTACCAACCAGGCATCTAGAAACCCCATAGGCACTTCAAATTCCACAAGGTCAAACTGTAACAACCCTGTGAATGTATGTGTTCATACATTCCAGACACTCATAATGTACTTTCAAACAGGTATTAGCATTCAGTCTCCACCCTTATTTCACTTTCCAGACCCAGCTCAAGCAATGTCTCTCCTGGGAGCTCTCCATGACCTTCCCAGGCAGAGTTAATGCTATTCTTTCCGTATTCTCATTGTTCTTAGCATAACTTTAATGCTGTATTTACCTTTTTTGAACACTAGTGAATTTTTATAATAAATGAATTAGATATCTTTCTCCTCTGCTACACCATAAACTTTTAAGGCAGATACCCTATTCTGTTGATGCTATCTCATTTGGGTTTTGATTGAATTAATTTGAAAATACTCAAATAAAATGGTGTTTTTACAAGGAAATTCTGTTTCAGTAGATCTGAGTTGAGACTTGAACAACTCTCACTTTTAAAATATGTGCAAATGGCTGTGATATGCTCCAATATCTGAAAATCACTGAATTAAGCAAGCATCTAGACAAAGATTATCAGTACATTATAAATGTTTACAATTATCTCTTGAGGTTTAAGTAAGAATACAATCTCATAGTTATCCTTCCTTTTCAAGAGGGATACATTTCAAGATCCCCAGTGGATGCCTGAAACTGCAGATAGTATCAAACCCTATATATACTATGTATTTTCCCTATACAGTCCTATGACAAAATTTAATTTATAAATTAGGCACAGTAAGAGATTAATGACAATAAGTAATAAAATATAACAATTATAAAATTACAAAATATACTGTAATAAAATTTATGTGAGTGTGGTCGCTCTCAAAATATATTATTATGCTGCACTCATCCTTCCACTTCCTGTGACATGAGATGATAAAAAGCCTATGTGATGAGATGATGTGAGGTGGATGATGTAAACATTGTGATGTAGTATTAGTTACTATTGACCTTCTGATTCTAAGTCAGGAGGGTCATCTGCTCCCAGACTGTGGTTGAAGGCAGGTAACTGAAACCACAAAAAGCAAAACCATAGGTAAGAGGGGCTACTATATTGGGATAAATGTCTGATACATTTTTCTAATGATTTCTGGTAATAGAACCAATTTCCTAAGTGGGGCATCAAATCATCCATTTTAAGTTTCAGCATCTACACCTTGAGAACATCCTGAATACTAGATAAGATGAATATTTGTTGCGATGAAAAGATGGAATCATTAACCAAAAAACTATTACAAACCAAACTATAGAAACTATTCTCATTTTAGTAGTGATGACATAGATCAGTATATTTATGTACAGGAAAAAAAACCTGGAAAGTTATACACTGAGTTGTTAAATAATAGTAATATCTGGCTGATCAAAAAAAATGAGATTTTTTTTGTTTTCTTATATTTCCTTTTATATATGTCCCACTTTCCACAATGTACATAAAAATTTCCCTGTAAAAATGTAATAATTAGATAAAAAAGTACATATACTCTTTGACAGTATTAGTGGGGATCTAGAGAGAAAAAGAATTAAAATCAATAGAGTGCTTCTATGTATTAGACAGCATGCTAGATTCTGGGGATTGATCAATTAGTAATGTAAGGTCAGGTTTAGAAAAGTTAAGCGACACATTTATGGTTACTCAGTAAAAAAAATAACAAAGCTGGGATTCAAACCCAGGTTTTTGTGATTCTAAAATATTCATTCCATTTTATCTTTCTGGCCCAGATCCAGTATCAGTCCTCTATGAAACTGTTAAGTAATCAAAATTTCTGCTGCCCTACCCACATTATTCCATGCTATGAGTTGACATGATCACTACCATGGGGCCTATCTCAAGATGTTCTTCATCCATCAACCTAACCCTTATTACATTTGCAAATGTTCTGGTCAACTAATCTGATAAAATAATGGATGCCAAGATTATTGTATTAGTCATTGCTCTGGACTTCCCAGTGCCATTTATGTGCAGCCTACTGTGCTAGATGTTGGGATGACAGAGTTCACATTCAAGTGGGGGGGTGGGTAGCAAGATGCTCACATAGTTAACTGCATTACAATCTGATAAATGCTATATTAAGATAACAAAACATTCACTCTGGAAACATGAAGAAGTAAATGTATACTGCCCTGCCATGTCACAGAGTTTAGAAGAAAAAAAAAGTTGGGGGAAGGGACTATGAAGCAAAGACCACTGCCTGTGCAAAACAACAACTAGTAGTTAAAGACATCTTCTTCGTGAAGATTAGCCTGTTTCATGGCAACCTCCTGTAACTGCATTGCCCTTTTATTGATGTCACACTCCAATGGTAGATGTCTCTGGGTTTGCAGCAGCCAGTAGTGGGGAATAGTTTTAGGGAACACTTTCAAAAGATCTTAAAATAACATCTCTTAAAGCAAACACTTGTGGCCTATGCAGCTTTTCTTTCACATAAGTATATGTCGTTCTCACTGAACTGAATCCATGAGCAGCTCACATAGTGACAGGTTTAATGTGGCTGGGTTACCTAAAACTTGCAGCGATTAAGAAATTGTCAGTAAAACGTCCAGGAAGGCATTGTGAATTACTTTCTAAAATCACTCTAAATTAGTAATTAATGGAAACTTTTTGACAATTTGTTCAACACTGAGTTCAGCTGGGAAAAAAATCAACCTCTGGAGAATCCAATTTTGTTTATCATTAATGCTAAAATATATTTAACAGATGAATTTTTTTGAGAGCACTCATCTCAATTTATTTCACTGGATATCCTTGATTAGTCATTTCTTTCTCCCTCTCCTCAAAAAAAATTAGAAATTAACTCATCCAAAGAGTAAGAGGAAGAACATAAATTTTCAAGTCAGAAATACATTTGGGGAGGTATATGTGAATATGTAGTTAGATAAATGGAACTAAGTTTTTTTTTTTTTTTTAATGATAGTCACACAGAGAGAGAGAGAGAGGCAGAGACACAGGCAGAGGGAGAAGCAGGCTCCATGCACCGGGAGCCTGATGTGGGATTCGATCCGGGTCTCCGGGATCGCGCGCTGGGCCAAAGGCAGGCGCCAAACCGCTGCGCCACCCAGGGATCCCGGAACTAACTTTTTAATGAATAGTTATAAGAACTTATAATGCAAGGGTTTCAGACAACCATAATAGGTAATTTGTATATAAAAATATGTATCCCCTTATGTATGTGTTTTTTAAAGATTTTATTTATTTATTAATGAGAGACACACACACACAGAGGAAGAGAGAGAGAGAGAGAGAGAGAGAGAGAGAGAGAGAGAGGCAGGGACACAGGCCGAGAGAGAAGCAGGCTCCATGCAGGGAGCCTGATGTGGGATTCCATCTTGGGATTCCAGGATCATGCCCTGGGCTGAAGGCAGACACTCAACTGCTGAGCCACCCAGGCGTCCCTCCCCTTGTGTGTTTTAAGTGAACTACATTTATGGGTTTCCTGTAGTGCCAGTATCATTACTTTTTCAATTATGTCACTCACAAGCTACATAATTAATTGTACTTCTGTAGGTCATTTTGTTCCTGAAGTAGGAAATATTTCAAAATAATTAAACTTCTACATAATGTAAATACATACATAATTAGGCTCTTTAGTGTTTTTAAAAGACAAGCCATGTGATTTGGCATCAAAAAGATATATTCTAACTTATGAGAAAATTAAGAGTGAGACAGTGATGAAGTTAAGGGACGAGCCTAAGAACAGGTCAGAGATGTTTCTTCTAACTCTTCTTTAAAACTCTACCTCATTTAAAACTGTCATTTCCTCTGAAGATGTTCTTCCAATGTCCCCAAATAATGATCAAATACTATAAAAATACCCTATAACCCACAATAATATAGGCAATGAATACTTTGGTGGAGTTCTTAGGTAATGTTTAAAGAAGTTTTTAACAAATAACTTTTTAGGTAAGAAGAAAAACTCCTACAAAATTAAAGATCTTTCAAAACTAATTTCTGAAAAAGAAACAGAATATTTTTAAAAACCTTCAAATCTAAGTATTTGAAGGTGAAAATGGACAAGCACTAGAGCCTGACTGGGAAATGGATTAGGGCAAAGAAAAAAATGCTTAAAACAAAACAGGATCCCATACTATTTAAGAGTAAAGTTTTATTTATGTGTTTATGCATTTGTTTATTTTTCATAACCTTGAACTTTAAGTCTCCAGAGGCAAATACATTCATTCAGTAAATTGATTGCCTATGATTTGCTAGGCATTAGTGGAGAAATGAAAGAATATAAATATTCTCTGCTCTCAAAACAGTTATGACTGAGTTGGAAACACATACATGCACACAAACACAATTTACTGCTGTATAACAACTATATAAACCTGTTAAGACAATCTCTGTGAGCAAAAGCTTATTTTTCTGTATTTCTTAATTCACTTTTAGTACCTTTGGTTCAGATTTGCAACTGAACAGCATGTAGTGAATGGATACTAAGGCAGCACTTGAGTGCCAGAACATTTACGGAAAAAACAGACATGCCACAACACTAATCCAAGGCCAGCATAACCTGGCCAGTTTTGAGGAAGGGCCAATCTCCCTTCTCACTTCCAATATTCTCACATATCTTCAACCTAATCCCAATTATTTTAATCCCCAGACCATCTTCCTGAAACAAACTTCCAGTGCCTTTGATAATTGTATATTATTACATTGAGGGCTACAACATCAATACTTTCTTTTTTAACAATATATTTATTCTACTTTAGATAAGAATCTTTGAAATTCACAAAATAAAATCTTATTAATTTGGACTTTACAAATTGTGCATCTTTTTCCAAAGGGATGGAGACTGGGTTCATTTTAGTCCTTTGCAGGTTTTTCTTGTGACGTAACTGTTAAGCAGAATTAGAAAATTTAAAGTATGCTGAAATATAATATTTGTCATTAAAAACAGAAACAGCAAAAACATCCAGTCTATATCCTGGATCAGTATACATTCTGCTCCACCTGCCATACATTCTACATTTTTATACTTAGAATCCCTGCTTTGAATGATGGCACTGAAATCCTGTGCAAGTTCCTTAAACAACAAACATTCAAATATATTCATAAATTTTGATAGTACTAAGGCAAGAAGTGAAAAATACACATTCATTTATTTATTTAACAACAGGTCATTAAAACTTAAGTAAGGATCGAAGGACAAAAAGATTAATTGTTCAGATTAATTCTGAACATTCAACCAACAGAACCCTTGCATTCCTGAAGTGTTCTGACATATTGAGATTTTGGTACAAAAACAAGATTCTATGACAACATTTTTTTCAAAGAGAAAAACCTTTTTTAAAAAGTATGCTTAGCACCAACAACTTAGAAACCATAAACACCTAAGATTACAATTTACAAATGGAATGTTTCCAAATTTGGTAATCTAGAACTTGGAATGTATTTTCCAATTGGAACAATGCTCTATAAAACTATGGCTAACTTTCCAGAACAGATGTACAAACCCTGTTTGCATGATTTTAATATACCATTTACCTGCAATGAATATAACTAAACACAATATTACTGTAATATAGAAACAAAAAATCCAAGATATTATTCTGAGCGAAATAAGTCAACCGGAGAAGGACAAACATTATATGGTCTCATTCATTTGGGGAATATAAAAAATAGTCAGAGGGAATAAAGGGGAAAGGAGAAAGAATGAGTGGGAAATATCAGGGTGGGAGACAGAACATGAGAGACTCCTAACTCTGGGAAACGAACAAGGGGTGGTGGAAAGGGAGGTGGGTGGGGGGTGGTGGTGACTGGGTGACAGCCACTGAGGGGGGTACTTGATGGGATGATCATTGGGTGTTATTCTATATGTTGGCAAATTGAACACCAATAAAAAATAAATTAAAAAATCCAAGATAAAGAAAATATACAAGATTCTAAAGCCATGACTGTGTGGCATTAAAAAGAGAATATATAACACAAAGAAAACAAGTAAGAGTTAGCCAAAACTCTTTGTAATGTGAATTCAGAAAGATGGTTTGGAGAAGTGTAAAAACGTATTAAAGCCAAGTTTTGATTGCCTGAAGGAAACGTCTCTTCTCTCTCTCTCTCTCTCTCTCTCTCTCACTCTCACACACACACACACACACACACACACACTAGGGACAGGTAAGCTGGGCCCTTTCCACCTGGAAGACAAACAGCACATTGAATTAAGAAG
Organism: Vulpes lagopus; assembly: GCF_018345385.1. Classification (NCBI taxonomy): domain Eukaryota; kingdom Metazoa; phylum Chordata; class Mammalia; order Carnivora; family Canidae; genus Vulpes; species Vulpes lagopus. The sequence continues at coordinate 97,646,125 of NC_054848.1, forward strand.
CAGAAAGACAGCGTGCGGAAGGAAAGTGAGAGGGGCCCGGGAGGCAAGTCTGGGCACTCTGAGGACACAGCGGGCATCCTTAGGTCCAGAGGCCCGCGTAGTTCCCATGGAGGCCCGAAGGGAGAGGTCCTCCAGCCACGAAGAGCTTCATCTCGGGCCAGTTGTAGCAGTGGGTGTAGAGCGCGTTGGGGAAGTCGCCCATGCCCCCGAAGTAGTTCACCCACAGGTCGTCGTGGTTGAGCCAGCCTCTGCCGCAGGTGAGCTTGAGCTTCCTCCCCGAGGGCCCGGGAGAGGAGTCGCGGCTGGCTGAGGCCCTCTCCTCCAGGAACCTCTGGGCGCGGATGTCGTAGAAGAGCAGGGAGCCGTGGCCCGTGCCCACCGTCACGACGTGCTGGTAGAAGCTCAGGGAGCGTACACCCGTGCCCCCCTCCCTGGAGCACAGGGGCCGGATGTTCTGGTGGCCCTGGCGCGGGTCCAGGAAGGAGACGTGGGACTGGGAGCCCACCGCGTACAGGGACAGCTCGTCGCAGAAGGTCAGGCACACGTTCTCTCGGCAGTAGGGCAGCCTGACGGACAGCAGCCTGGATAGAGCGCCCCGGGCTTTCCACAGGTGGAAGTAGCCGTCCAGGGACACGGCTCCCAGCTCCTGGTTCTTGCCGCTGAAGGCCAGGGCCCGCACCTTGCGGTTGCTGGGGCTGGTGCTCGACCTGGGGATGGTCTCCACGTCCCTGGGCCGGATGTGGGCGTACACGGGGAGCCCGGCGTCGTTGTGCCAGGCGATGCTGCCGTTGAACACGTCGGGGTCCATCCGCCACAGCGCCACGGTGCCGTCGCGGGAGCCGCTCACGGCCACCGTGTCGCTCATCCAGGCGATGCTGAAGATCCAGTCCTTGTGGCCGTGGCGGTCGCCCAGGCACACGGGGTCCAGGGTGGGCAGGTGGTAGACCGCCAGGCTGTTGGGGTTCTCGCCCCCGGTGGCCAGAAGCGTCTTGGAGGGATTCAGCTCGATGGCGTGGATGCCGCAGGTCGGCTGGGCCTGGGCCAGCCAGGGCCCCCGGTCCCGCATCAGGGGGATGCGCGTGATCTGGCCCGAGTGCACGTCCACCACGAACAGAGTGTTACACTTGGTCCCGCACACCACCTGCCTGCCGTTCAGCCACTGCGACGCGAACACCTTGTTGAGCGTGCCCAGCGCCAGCTCGCGCTCCCTCAGCAGCTCAGGCAGCTTCTGCACCGCGTAGCCGCGCAGCTCGCCCTCGGAGCCCGGCAGCCCCGCGCCGCCCCGCGCGCCCACCTCGCGGCCCTTCAGGTAGTGCACCAGCGACCGCCGCGTCGCCCGCCGCCTCTGCTTCTTGGGCAGCAGCGGCCCCTCGGGGCACGCCGCCGCGCCCGCCGCCCCCGCCGCCCCCGCCGCCCCCGCCGCCCCCGCCGCCGAGCCCTGGGACGACGAGCCCGCGGCGCCCGCCTCGATCGCCGGCGCTTTCCGCTTCCTGCTACCTGTTTGCTGCAGGGCCATGGTGGGCGGCGGGCCAGTGGCGGCGGGCGCGGCGGCGGCGCGGCGGCCCGTGGCACCCACGTTGGCTGCGGCGGCGACAGGCACCACTGCGCCTCCGTGTCAGCCTGGACTGTAAGGGGCCAGACAGCCGGCGCGGAGCCTCCCGAGAAGGGACGCAGCGGCGAAGAAGGCGAGGGCGGCAGGCGGAGGGGAGTGGAGCTCGGCCGTAGCGCAGTTGCAGAGGCGTGGACCTAGGCGATGGCGGGAAGTGCGGCCGGCGGGGCAGCGGTGAAGGGCGAGCAGGGCGAGGACTGCGCTGGGGCCCGCGCGTGAGGGGGCGGAGGCAGCGGGAGGCGTGGGCTTGGAGCAAGCAGGCGCGGTGCGAGCGAGGCTCCCCAAGCAGGGGAAGTGGGATGGACCACTGGGGCTGGGGGTGCACGAGGGCCTGCGCTCCAGGTATCTCCAGGCTAGCCATGTGCTCTTGTCCTGGACCTCCACCAAGTGACACAGGATATTTCGCCGGTCTCAGGACAGCAGCCAACCAACCTTCTTAAAATCCCTACTTAAATAAAATTTGAAATCTTAGATATAGCCTACCACGTTGCTGGAAAGAGCCAGTGCAGTTGTCTTCACGAAGAAACAAATGTGCACTTGCTGCAATCCTGGAAGACGCTGGACTAAGATTAGACGTTGAATTTAGTGGGGGAATGGGAGTGTTTGGGAACTACAGGGGACCTTCCTTTTTGTTCCTTCTGCAGCCACCCCTCTTTCGGCTGCTCTGCAGTGATCTTAAACGCTTTCTACTATACCTGTGTGTGTGTGTGTGTGTGTGTGCATACTAAAAATTGAAGTTTTTCAGCTCATGCACCGGAGTACCTTGAGGGGTGCATTCCACATACAGGTCTCCAGGGACCCCACTTTCTGGCAGGCGTGATGGAGGGGACCCCTTAGGCATATCTTTGGGAACATGGCAGGCCACGCTGATGCTGACAAGGGAGAAGTTCCTTAGAGGTTTTGGCTTCTATTGTACCCTAGAGACATAAGGAGGTGGAAAGGAGGAGTCAAGGGGTGCAGCTCCTCTCTGCTCCTTGGTTGTGTTTGCTCCCTCTCTCAGTCCCTCAGCCTCAGGTGCCTGGCCATATTCCCCTGGGGCCTGAGGAAGGGTACTGTGGGATAGGCAGGATTGTCACAGAGATGGAGATAAACTACTTTCAGAAGGAGGCAGCCACGGGGACACATTGATGAGAAAGTGTAAAGGTTCAGAGCACCAGCTTAGTTTCAGGAGTTGGAAGTTTCGTACCCTCAGAGCATTCAGAACAGCCTAGTGTCAGGTTCCTCCAAACACAGGCATATAGGTACACAGTGATACCTGGCACTGTGAAGCTACTGGTTGGTACTTCCCCACTTCCCCTGTTCTGTTTTACTGATTTTTCTCCCTCCTCCCCCTACTGTTTTTGCAATGTCACATCAAGTGCCCAACTCCCAAGTACAAACCATGGGCCTTTCCCACCATGCCAGTCCAGGTGTTACATTCCAGTGATCCCTAACACTCTCCGGCACCCCAGCTCTGATTCCTCCCCATCTCATTCAGCCCATAGCTGACAGAAGAGGTTGCAACTGCTGCAGGTAGTGAACATAAAATTAGAAAAGGCTTCATGGAAGAGGCTACATTTTGTTTCCACAGGTGGGCATAGGGGAATGGACATTTCAGAAAGAAGCAACTATATGACAAGGTATGCAGAGTATAGAGAAGAGATTCACAAACTTGAGTGTACATTCAGGTCATGGAGACAGCTTAATAAATATGCACATGCCTTGACCCTATCCTAAAAGATTTGATACAGATGGTCTGTGAACCACTCTTTGAGAATCAATAGTCTAGGCTCTTTTCACCCGATCAGGCCAGAGTATGTTGCAGATAGAAGATTAATAGTACATTTTCAGAGTACTTCAGAGCTACCCTGAAAATGGACCCCCTATCCAGGTGATAATTGTGAAAGCCTTAGCAATTAAAGTGGATATGATCAGTTTGCCAAGGCAGAGGGTAGCCTAGGCAGAGAAATTATACCTATGAACTATATATAACTTATTATATTTTACTATTTAACCTGACACCTTTGCTATATTATTACACTAACAAGCATTGTTGTAGTAATTTTAAAATATTATCTTGTCTAATCCACTGTTATAATAGTGGTGGATTTTGTAGATGAGGAAAAGGAGTCTTGCAGGACTTATGATTTAGTAAGTCAATGAATTAGTAAGTGATGGATGCAGGATTTTAACTCAAGTAATCTGAATCCATATTCCATGTTCTTAATCACTTCTCAAGAGATATGTTAGGAGTTGAATGAAAGGTTCTGCTAGTGATAGAGATTATTTTAAAAAGACCTTTGCACCACCCAAAATGGTGAAATGTGGCTGTGGACATCTGTGGAAGTTGGACTCCATGGGTAAAGATACAGAACAGCCGTGAGAGATCCTGTGATCAGTGGCAAGGCTTTCCGAAAGAGGCAACTCTATAACTCCTCGGACAGCAACCAGAGTAGCAAGAACCAGTTTAGGTCATCCTGATGTCATTCTGTAATAGAATAAGCAATATGAAGATCCGTAGCAAACACAAAGAACTAAGAACTACATCCCTCTTTTTTCCTGGGACCAAGTAAGCATCAAAATCCAGTAATATCCCATAAAAAGGATAGCCCTTGGAATTTCTGATATTAGACTTTCTACCAGCCAGATGGGCCCAATTTTGAAATATGCTGTATTTTTCCCCATGTTTCATGAAAGAAGATAATAACCATTACCCAGGATTCACAAGAAAAAGGAGAGGACCTTGTATGCTCTGGGGATATGTTACCATGGATAGAGAGGCGACCACTTACATACCTAATATCATCTCCCAAGTCATAACACAATGCCCTTATGTCTACAGTAGTGGAGAGTGAGTATTATAACGGTCTAAAACACGAGTAGGCAAAAGACTAGTTCACAGAGTAAAAAAAAAAATCTAAGCAGGTACACCTGATATTTGTCTATTTATTTAAATATAACATACACATACTACTATACCCATATACTTTAAACGTTCTTGAGAACAAAAAAGTGATTTAATAAATTAATGTAATGCAGATTTCTACTAGTATTCTAATGTGGGATACCTAGAATATATTTGTGTATCACGGAGAAAAGGAGTTGATATGGGGGAAGGAGAGAAAGGGATGAAGAAAGCAAAAAGGGAAAAATTAAAATTCCTTCCAAAATTCTGCATACATAATTACATGTTCACATTTATTTGAAACTTTCTATATATATTTATGTATGTATAAATATAATTTTAATAAAAAAGTAATATACAAATTAATTATCTAACATGTTCTTTGGTACCTAAGTGGATTGTTTTGTATTCACAGCTTTTTTTTTGGTATATCTTTTTAACTGGAGTTCGATATACAAACATACAGCATAACACCCAGTGCTCATCCCGTCAAGTGCCCCCCTCAGTGCCTTCATAGATATATCTTGCAAGAACTTACTGTGGCCGAGTTCAAAAAGGTGTTGCCTGTGTTCTCTTCTAGGATTTTGATGGAATCTTGTCTCACATTTAGATCCTTCATCCATTTTGTGTTTATCTTTGCATATGGTGTAAGAGATTGGTCCAGCTTCATTCTTCTGCACATGGCTGTCCAATTTTCCCAGCACCATTTATTGAAGAGAATGTCCTTTTTTACAGTGGATGGTCTTTCCTGCTTTGTCAAATATTAGTTGACCACAGATTTGAGGTCCCATTTCTGGATTCTCTATTCTGCTCAATTGATCTATATGTCTGTTTTTGTGCCAGCACCATACTGGCTTGATGATCACTGCTTTGTAGTGCAACTTGAAACCCAGCATTGGGATGCCCCCGGCTCTGGTTTTCTTTTTCAATATTCCCCTGGCTATTCGGGGGTCTTTTCTGGTTCCACACAAATCTTAAGATGATTTGTTCCAACTGTCTGAAGAAAGTTCATGGTATTTTGATAAGGATTGCATTTACTGTGTAAATTACCATGGGTAACATTGACATTTTCACAATATTAATTCTTGCAATCCATGAGCATGGAATATTTTTCCATCTTTTTGGGTCTTCCTCAATTTTTTTCAGAAGTGTTCTGTAGTTTTTCAGGTATAGATCCTTTACCTCTTTGTTTAGGTTTATTCCTAGGTATCTTACACTTTTGGGTGCCATTGTAACTGAGATTGACTCCTTAATATCTCTTCAGTCTCATTCTTAGTGTATACAAATGCGACTGATTTCTGGGCATTGGTTTTGTATCCTGCCACGCTGCCAAATTTCTGTATGAGTTCAAGCAGTCTTGGGGTGGAGGCTTTTGGGTTTTCTATGTAGAGTATCATGTCATCTGCGAAGAGGGAGAGTTTGACTTCTTCTTTGCCAATTTGAGTGCCTTTTATTTCTTTTTGTTGTCTGATTGCTGAGGTTGAACTTCTGGTACTATGTTGAATAGCAGTGGTGAGAGTGGACATCCCTGTCTTGTTCCTGATCTTAGGGCAAAGGCTCCCAGTGTTTCCCCACTGAGAATGATACTTGCTGTGAGCTTTTCATAGATGGCTTTTAAGATGCTGAGGAATGTCCCCTCTATCCCTGCACTGTGAACAGTTTGGATCATGAATGGATGTTGAATGTTGTCAAATGCTTTCTCTGCATCTAATGAGAGGATCATATGGTTGTTGTTTTTTCTCTTGTTGATATGATCTATCACATTGATTGCTTTAGGGGTGTTGAACCAGTCTTGCATCCCAAGGATGAATCCCACTTGATCGTGGTGTATAATCTTCTAATGTACTGTTGGGTCCTATTGGCTAGTATCTTGTTGAGAATTTTTGCATCTGTGTTCATCAGGGAGATTGGTCTATAATTATCCTTTTTGGTGGGGTCTTTGTCTGGTTTTGGAATTAAGGTGATGCTGGCCTCATAGAACGAAATATTAGTTCTATTTATAGTTTGGAAGTACTCCGTCTCTTTCTATCTTTTGGAACAGCTTTAGTAGAATAGGTATGGTTTCTTCTTTAAACGTTTGATAGAATTCCCCTGGAAAGCCATCTGGGCCTGGACTTTTGTATCTTGGGAGGTTTTTAATGACTGCTTCAATTTCCTCCCTGGTTATTGGCCTGATCAGGTTTTCTATTTCTTCCTGTTCCAGTTTTGGTAGTTTGTGGTTTTCCATAAATGCATCTATTTTTTCTAGATTGTCTAATGTGTTGGCATATCACTGGTCATAATACGTTTTTAAATCATTTGTATTTCCTTGGTATTGATTGTGATCTCTCTTCATTCATGATTTTATTAATTTGAATCTTTTCTCTATTCTTTTTAATAAGGCTGTCTAATGGTTTTTCTATCGTATTAATTCTTTTGAAGAACCAACTCCTGGTTTTGTTGATCTGTTCTACAGTTCTTCTGGTCTCTATTTCATTGAGTTCTGCTCGAATCATTATTGTCTCTCTTCTTCTGCTTGCTGTAGGTTTTATTTGCTGTTCTTTCTCCAGTTCCTTTAGGTGCAAGGTTAGCTTGTGTATTTGAGTTTTTTTCCAATTTTTTGAGGGACGCTTGTATTGCGATGTATTTACCTCTTGGGACTGCTTTTGCTGTATCCCAAAGATTTTGAATGGATGTATCTTCTTTTTCATTAGTTTCCATGAATCCTTTTTTTCCTTTTTAAACATTTTATTTTTTTATTTATTCATGAAAGACACAGAGAAAGAGAGGCAGAGACACAGGCAGAGAGAAAAGCAGGCTCCATATAGGGAGCCCAATGTGGGACTTGATCCCGGGACTCCAGGATCACACCCTGGGCTGAAGGTGGCGCTAACCACTGAGCCACTCAGGCTGCCCACCATGAATCTTTTTAATACTCTTTAATTTCCGGGTTGACCCATTCATCTTTTAGTAGGATGCTCCTTACCTCCACGTGTTGAGTTTCTTCCAAATTTCCAAATATTCTTGTGATTGGCTTCTAGTTTCAAAGCATTTGGGGTCTGAAAATATGCAGGGGACAATTCCAATCTTTTCATATTGGTTGAGTCCTGCTTTGTTACCCAGTATGTGGTCTATTCTGGAGAAAGTTCCATGTGCACTTAAGAAGAATGTGTATTCAGTTGTGTTTGGATGGAAAGTTCTGTGTTTACTTGTGAAATCCATTTGGTCCAGTGCATAATTTAAAGCCCTTGTTTCTTTGGTGATGTTGTGCTTATAGAATCTGTCATTTGCAGAGAGTGCTGTGTTGAAGTCTCCCATTATTAGTGTATTATTATCTAAATATGTCTTTACTTTGGTTATTAATTGATTGATATCCATAGCAGCACCCACATCAGAGGCATAAATATTCATGATTGTTAGGTCCTCTTGTTGGACAGATTATATAGTGTCCATCTTCACCTCTTACTACGGTCTTTGAGATAGACTTTAATTTATGTACTATGAGGATTGCTACCCCTGCTTTCCTTTGAGGACCATTTGAATGGTAAATGGTTCTCCAACCTTTCGTTTTCAGGCTGTAGGTGTCCTTAGGTCTAAAATGAGTCTCTTGTAGTCAGCATAGAGATTGGTCTTGCTTTTTTAATCTAATCAGAAACCCTGCAGCTTTTGATGGGATCAATTAGCCCATTCATGTTCAGAGTTCCGATTGAAAGATATGAATTTAGTGTCATCGTAATACCTGTTCAGTCCCTGTTTGTATGGGTTATTTTCTTGGGCTTCCTCTTTCTTTTAAAGGCCCCCCTTAATATTTCTTGGAGACCTGGTTTGGTGGTCACATATTCTTTCATTTTCTGCCTATCTTGGAAGCTCTTTATCTCTCCTTCTATTCTGAATGACAACCATGCTTCATAAAGTATTCTTGGCTGCATGTTTTTCTCATTTAAGACCCTGAATATATCCTGCCAACCCTTTATGGCCTGCCAGGTCTCTGTGGAGAGGTGACTGTGTGTTGGGCACTGAGAGGGGCACTTGACCAGATGAGCACTAGGTGTTATGCTATATGTTAGCAAGTCAAACTCCTATAAAAAATACAAAAAACCCTAACATTTTCCATGCAAGAATTCTAAGATGTATTATAAACAATCATTTGTCAGATGCTTAGCAAAAAATATGTGAGTGTGTGTGTGTTGTGCAATGAAATACTTTTGGAAAATAGGTATACACTACTTTCCATTTGCAAAAATTCAAAATGCTTGCTATCTGAGTGAAGTCCCTGACAAGTCCTGTGGAAAAGAAATCTGTTTTATTTTAATCAGTTTTTTCCAAACCTTCTTTTCTATTAAGTACTTTCCCAACAAACACACTTTGAAAAATATTAATTTCTGTCAGTCACACTCTGTTCTTCCAATATTCTTCCTGGATGGCATTATAACTATAGTTTTGGGGAATTTGAATAAAATACATCATGTTACAATGCTAGTAGGAGTGAAAACGAAGAAGAAAGGTTAATTGAATAACATTTATGGTTCTTTCAGTGGATGAGAAAAAGCTAAAGTGGGTGTCAGGGACAGTATAAGACTATATTAAGTGTGTATTATACTTAAATTTTATATGCTTAATATTCAACATCTTAAATAGATAAATAATAATGGTGATGGTGGGGCACCTGGGTGGCGCAGTGGTTGAGTGTCTGCCTTTGGCTCAGGTCTTGATCCCAGGGTCCTGAGATGGAGTCTGGCATCAGGCTACCCACAGGGAGCCTGCTTCTGCCTCAGCCTATGTCTCTGCCCCTCTCTCTCTGTGTCTCTCATGAATAAATAAATAAAATCTTAAAGAAAATAATGGTGAGGAGGGGCAAGATGGCGGAAGAGTAGGGTCCCCAAGTCACCTGTCCCCACCAAATTACCTAGATAACCTTCAAATCATCCTGAAAATCTACGAATTCGGCCTGAGATTTAAAGAGAGAACAGCTGGAATGCTGCAGTGAGAAGAGTTCGCGCTTCCATCAAGGTAGGAAGACGGGGAAAAAGAAATAAAGACACAAAAGGCCTCCAAGGGGGAGGGGCCCCGCGAGGAGCCGGGCTGAGGCCGGGGCAGTGTCCCCAGGACAGGAGAGCCCCGTCCCGGAGGAGCAGGAGCTGCACCAACCTTCCCGGGTGGAAAGGGGCCCGCAGGGAGTTAGAGCAGGACCCCAGGAGGGCGGGGATGCCCTCGGGCTCCCTGGGACACTAACAGACACCTGCGCCCCAGGGAGAGCACCGAGCTCCCTAAGGGCTGCAGCGCGCACGGCGGACCCGGAGCAGCTCAGAGGGGCTCGGGCGGTGGCTCCGCAGAGGGGGTTGTGGGGCTCCGGGAGCAGCTCGGAGGGGCTCGGGTGGCGGCTCTGCGGAGGGGGTTGCGCGGCACCGTAGCAGCTCGGAGGGGCTCGGGCAGAGGAAGAGGCTCCTTGGAGGGGGCTGCGCGGCTCCGGGAGCAGCTCGGAGGGGCTCGGGTGGCGGCTCCGCAGAGGGGGCTGCACGGCTGGGAGAGCGAATCCAACAGCGCAGGCCCCGGAGCACTGGGCGCCGGGACACAGCTCTGAAACCGGCTTCCCCCCTGGACACGCAGAGGCTAGGAGGGCCCAGGACAGCAACGACGCTCCTGCCTGGAACTGAGCAGATCAACAGCCCCACCCCGGAGCATCCAGGCCCTGCAGATGGAGAGCCCCAGAGTTACTGCGGGGCCTGAATCCAGATTTCCTGAGCTGCCATTGCCACTGGATTTGTTCCTCCTGGGGCCTCACGGGGTAAACAACCCCCACTGAGCCCTGCACCAGGCAGGAGCAGAGAAGCTCCCCCAAGTGCTAACACCTGAAAATCAGCAAAAAAGGCCCCTCCCCGAGAAGACCAGCTAGACTGACCAGTTCCAGAGGAAGTCAAGGGACTCAAAGTATACAGAATCAGAAGATACTCCCCCGTGTTTTGTTTTTGTTGTTGTTGTTGTTGCTTTTGTTTTGTTTTGTTTTGTTTTTTTGTTTCTTGATTTGTTTCCTTCCCCTACCCTTTTTTTCCTTTCTTTCTATTTCCTTCTCTTATTCTTCTTTTTTCTTCCTTTTTTCTTTTTTCTTTTTCTCTTTTCTTTCCTTCTTTCTCTCCTCTCTATTTCTCCTTTTCCCAACACAACTTGCTTTTGGCCACTCTGCACTGAGCAAAATGACTAGAAGGAATACCTCACCTCAAAAGAAAGAATCAGAAACAGTCCTCTCTCCCACAGAGTTACAAAATCTGGATTACAATTCACTGTCAGAAAGCCAATTCAGAAGCACAATTATACAGCTACTGGTGGCTCTAGAAAGGACTCAAGAGACTTCATGACTGCAGAATTTAGAGCTAATCAGGCAGAAATTAAAAATCAATTGAATGAGATGCAATCCAAATCAGAAGTCCTAATGACGAGGGTTAACGAAGTGGAAGAAGGAGTGAGTGACATAGAAGACAAGTTGATGGCAAAGAGGGAAACTGAGGAAAAAACCGACAAACAATTAAATGGCCATGAAGATAGATTAAGGGAAAAAAACGACAGCCTGAGGAAGAAAAACCTATGTTTATTTGGGGTTCCCGAGGGCGCGGAAAGGGAGAGGGCCAGAATATGTATTTGAACAAATCCTAGATGAAAACTTTCCCAATCTGGGAAGGGAAACATGCATTCAGATCCAGGAAATAGAGAGATTCCCCCCCCGCCAAAATCAATAAAAACCGTTCAACACCTCGACATTTAATAGTGAAGCTTGCAAATTCCAAAGATAAAGAGAAGATCCGAAAGCAGCAAGAGAAAAAAAGTCCCTGAATTTTATGGGGAGGAGTATTAGGGTAACAGCAGACCTCTCCACAGAGACCTGGCAGGCCAGAAAAGGCTGGCAGGATATATTCAGGGTCCTAAATGAGAAGAACATGCAACCAAGAATACTTTATCCAGCAAGGCTCTCATTCAAAATGGAAGGAGAGATAAAGAGCTTCCAAGACAGGCAGGAACTGAAAGAATATGTGACCTCCAAACCAGCTCTGCAAGAAATTTTAAGGGGGACTCTTAAAATTCCCCTTTAAGAAGAAGTTCAGTGGAACAATCCACAAAAACAAGGACTGAATAGATATCATGATGACACTAAACTCATATCTGTCAATAGTAACTCTGAACGTGAACAGGCTTAATGACCCCATCAAAAGGCGCAGGGTTTCAGACTGGATAAAAAAGCAGGACCCATCTATTTGCTGTCTACAAGAGACTCATATTAGACAGAAGGACACCTACAACCTGAAAATAAAAGGTTGGAGAACCATTTACCATTCAAACGGTCCTCAAAAGAAAGCAGGGGTAGCCATCCTTATATCAAATAAAACAAAATTTACCACAAAGACTATAGTGAGAGATGAAGAGGGACACTATATCATACGTAAAGGATCTATCCAACAAGAGGACTTAACAATCCTCAATATATATGCCCCGAATGTGGGAGCTGCCAAATATTTAAACCGATTAATAACCAAAGTGAAGAAATACTTAGATAATAATCCAATTATACTTGGTGACTTCAATCTAGCTCTTTCTACCCTCAATAGGTCTTCTAAGCACAACATCCCCAAAGAAACGAGAGCTTTAAATGATACACTGGACCAGATGGATTTCACAGATATCTACAGAACTTTACATCCAAACTCAACTGAATACACATTCTTCTCAAGTGCACATGGAACTTTCTCCAGAATAGACCACATACTGGGTCACAAATCGGTTCTGAACCGATACCAAAAGATTGGGATCGTCCCCTGCATATTCTCAGACCATAATGCCTTGAAATTAGAACTAAACCACAACAAGAAGTTTGGAAGGACCTCAAACACGTGGAGGTTAAGGACCATCCTGCTAAAAGATGAAAGGGCCAACCAGGAAATTAAGGAAGAATTAAAAAGATTCATGGAAACTAATGACAATGAGGATACAACCGTTCAAAATCTTTGGGATGCAGCAAAAGCAGTCCTGAGGGGGAAATGCATTGCAATACAAGCATCCATTCAAAAACTGGAAAGAACTCAAATACAAAAGCTAACCTTACACATAAAAGAGCTAGAGAAAAAACAGCAAATGGACCTCACACCCAGCAGAAGAAGAGAGTTAATTAAAATTCGAGCAGGACTCAGTGAAATCGAGACCAGAAGAACTATGGAACAGATCAACAGAACCAGGAGTTGGTTCTTTGAAAGAATTAATAAGATAGATAAACCATTAGCCAACCTTATTAAAAAGAAGAGAGAGAAGACTCAAATTAATAAAATCATGAATGACAAAGGAGAGATCACTACCAACACCAAGGAAATACAAATGATTTTAAAAACATATTATGAACAGCTCTACGCCAATAAATTAGGCAATCCAGAAGAGATGGATGCATTCCTGGAAAGCCACAAACTACTAAAACTGGAACAGGAAGAAATAGAAAACCTGAACAGGCCAATAACCAGGGAGGAAATTGAAGCAGTCATCAAAAACCTCCCAAGACACAAGAGTCCAGGGCCAGATGGCTTCCCAGGGGAATTCTATCAAACGTTTCAAGAAGAAACCATACCTATACTACTAAAGCTGTTTGGAAAGATAGAAAGAGATAGAGTACTTCCTAATACGTTCTATGAGGCCAGAATCACCTTAATTCGAAAACCAGACAATGACCCCACCAAAAAGGAGAATTAGAGACCAATATCCCTGATGAACATGGATGCAAAAATTCTCAACAAGATACTAGCAAATAGGATCCAACAACACATTAAGAAAATTATTCACCATGACCAAGTAGGATTTATCCCCGGGAAACAAGGCTGTTTCAACACTCGTAAAACCATCAATGTGATTCATCATATCAGCAAGAGAAAAACCAAGAACCATATTGTTCCTCTCATTAGATGCAGAGAAAGCATTTGACAAAATACAGCATCCATTCCTGATCAAAACTCTTCAGAGTGTAGGGATACAGGGAACTTTCCTCGACATCTTAAAAGCCATCTACAAAAAGCCCACAACAAATATCATTCTCAATGGGGAAGCACTGGGAGCCTTTCCCCTAAGATCAGGAACAAGACAGGGATGTCCACTCTCACCACTGCTGTTCAACATAGTACCAGAAGTTCAACCTCAGCAATCAGACAACAAAAACACACTAAAGGCATTCAAATTGGCAAAGAAGAAGTCAAATTCTCCCTCTTCGTGGATGACATGATACTCTACATAGAAAACCCAAAAGCCTCCACCCCAAGATTGCTAGAACTCATACAGCAATTTGGTAGCGTGGCAGGATACAAAATCAATGCCCAGAAATCAATGGTATTTCTCTATACTAACAATGAGACTGAAGAAAGAGAAATTAAGGAATCAATCCCATTTACAATTGCACCAAAAGCATAAGATACCTAGGAATAAACCTAACCAAAGAGGTGAAGGATCTATACCCTAAAAACTATAGAACACTTCTGAAAGAAATTGAGGAAGACACAAAAAGATGGAAAAATATTCCATGCTCATGGATTGGCAGAATTAATATTGTGAAATTGTCAATGTTACCCAGGGCAATTTACACTTTTAATGCAATCCCTATCAAAATACCATGGACTTTCTTCAGAGACTTGGATCAAATTATTTTAAGATTTGTGTGGAATCAGAAAAGACCTCGAAGAGCCAGGGGAATTTTAAAAAAGAAAACCATAGCTGGGGGCATCACAATGCCAGATTTCAGGTTGTACTACAAAGCTGTGGTCATCAAGACAGTGTGGTACTGGCACAAAAACAGACACAAAAATCAATGGAACAGAATAGAGAACCCAGAAGTGGACCCTGACCTTTATGGTCAGCTAATATTCGATAAAGGAGAAAAGACTATCCATTGGAAGAAAGACAGTCTCTTCAATAAATGCTGCTGGGAAAATTGGACATCCTCATGCAGAAGAATGAAACTAGACCACTCTCGTTCACCATACACAAAGATAGACTCAAAATGGATGAATGATCTAAATGTGAGACAAGATTCCATCAAAATCCTAGAGGAGAACACAGGCAACACCCTTTTTTAACTCAGCCACATTCACTTCTTGCAAAATACATCCACGAAAACAAAAGAAACAAAAGCAAAAATGAACTCTTGGGACTTTATCAAGATAAGAAGCTTTTGCACAGCAAAGGATACAGTCAACAAAACTAAAAAACAACCTACAGAATGGGAGAAGATATTTGCAAATGACATATCAGACAAAGGGCTAGTTTCCAAGATCTATAAAGAACTTATTAAACTCAACACCAAAGAAACAAACAATCAAATCATGAAATGGGCAAAATACATGAAGATAAATCTCACAGAGGAAGACATGGACATGGCCAACATGCACATGAGAAAATGCTCTGCATCCCTTGCCATCAGGGAAATACAAATCAAAACCACAATGAGATACCACCTCACATCAGTGAGAATGGGGAAAATTAACAAGGCTGAAAACCACAAATGTTGGAGAGGATGCAGAGAAAAGGGAAGCCTCTTACACTGTTGGTGGGAATGTGAACTGGTGCAGCCACTCTGGAAAACTGTGTGGAGGTTCCTCAAAGAGTTAAAAATAGACCTGCCCTATGACCCAGCAATTGCACTGTTGGGGATTTACCCCAAAGATTCAGATGCAATGAAACACCGGGACACCTGCACCCCGATGTTTCTAGCAGCAATGTCCACAATAGCCAAACTGTGGAAGGAGCCTCGGTGCCCATCGAAAGATGAATGGATAAAGAAGATGTTGTTTATGTATACAATGGAATATTAGCCATTAGAAACGACAAATACCCCCCATTTGCTTCAACGTGGATGGAACTGGAGGGTATTATGCTGAGTGCAGTAAGTCAATTGGAGAAGGACAAACAGTGTATGTTCTCATTCATTTGGGGAATATAAATAATAGTGAAAGGGAATATAAGGGAAGGGAGAAGAAATGTGTGGGAAATATCAGAAATGGAGACAGAACGTAAAGCCTCTTAACTCTGGGAAATGAACTAGGGGTGGTGGAGCGGGAGGAGGGCACGTGGTGGGGGTGAATGGGTGACGGGCACTGATGGCGACACTTGACGGAATGAGCACTGGGTGTTATTCTGTATGTTGGTTAATTGAACATCAATAAAAAATTAATTTATTAAAAAAAAAGAAAATAATGGTGTTTAGAGTTACTATGATTATTATTATTACATGAATAACAAAGACAAATTTATTGATATATTGATCCCTCATTGTATTAATCAGGGTTCTCCAGAGAAATTTAGTTAGATAGATTGATAGATAGATAGATAGATAGATAGATAGATAGATAGATAGATAGATAATAGATAGACAATAGATAGAAAAAAGAGAGAGAGACGTAAAAATGCTTATTATGAAAAAAAATGCTTATTATGAGGATTGTTTCACATGATTATGGAGTCTTGAGAAGTCACAGGACTTCTCAGCTGGAAACCCAGGAAAGCCAGCAGGGTAATTATAGTCTGAGTCCAGAAACCTGAGAACCAGGGGAGCTGATGGTATAAATCCCAATCTGACGGTTGGAAAAGACTGATGCCCCAATTCAAACAGGCAAGAAGGAAGTGATATAATTCTCCTGCCTCCACCTTTTTGTTCTATTCAGCCCCCTAAAGGATTGGATGGTGCCCACCCACATAGGGAAAGTTAATTTGCTCCTTTCAGTCTACCTGATTCAAATACTAATTTCTTCAGGAAACACCCTCACAGGCACATAGAAATAATTCTTAAGCAGACATGTGGTTATACTATGATCCAGTTTAGCTGACACATAATATTAAACATCACAATCATCATAGGTGACATTTAAACTTCTAGAAAATGATTACTACACACAATTGGCATAACTTTATTCGTGTACTGCAGCACATGACAATTTTTATGTCTGTGGTTAAAGAAATTTGTTGAAAGCACTCACTCTTCAAAAAACAAACCTACATGTAAAACTCAATTGCAAGAGATTCATCTGACTAAAGCTTGTATGCAAAGTTTCAGAGTTGAAGTGATGAATTAAAAATAAAAAGACATACTTAAGTCTTCAAAGTGTGAAATAAATTTCCAAAACTCCATTTTTAAAAGTCATGACAGAGCTAGGAACAATTAAGTGAATATAACTAATTAAAACCAAATTACTAAATCAATAGTGTAATTTAGCCCAAACTAAAACTCACTCTAGCAGACCTGAAATACTTAGATTTGACAAGCTGAGTACTGGATCTCAATTAGATAATATGATGCTATTAGCCAGGAAACTTCCAGAAAAATCTTTATTCTTGTATTTGAGATTAATAATAAAGTACAACAGAATGTTCTCAGAATATACGAAATATTCTAATATTCAGAATAATCCAAAGTGTGAACTGCATTTGTATTATACAGAAGCCTACTAGCTGCAGTCCATATGTAAGAAAGAAAGACTATAAAGATGGTACTCATATGGAAGATAGAGATCCAAACTATTTATTTATTTATTTATTTATTTATGTATTTATTTATATTTTTACATATTTTTAATTGGCGTTCAATTGCCAACATATACCATAACACCCAGTGCTCACCCCATCAAGTGCCCCCCTCAGTGCCCGTCACCCAGTCACCACCACCCCCTGCCCACCTTCTTTTCTACCACCCCTTGTTCATTTCCCAGAGTTAGGAGTCTCTCATGTTCTGTCCCCCTCTCTGATAATTCCCATTGATTTTGTCTCCTTTCCCCTTTATTCCCTTTCACTATTTTTTACATTCCCCAAATGAATGAGACCATATAATGTTTGTCCTTCTCTGATTGACTTAGTTCACTCAGCATAATACCCTCCAGTTCCATCCACCTCAAAGCAAATGGTGGGTATTTGTCATTCCTAATAGCTGAGTAATATTCCATTGTATACATAGACCACATCTTCTTTATCCATTCATCTTTCGATGGACACCGAGGCTCCTTCCACAGTTTGGCTATTGTGGACATTGCTGCTATAAACATTGGGGTGCAGGTATCCCGGCTTTTCACTGCATCTGTACTTTGGGGTAAATCCCCAGCAGTGCAATTGCTGGGTCATAGGGGAGATTTATTTTTAACTCTTTGAGGAACCTCCACACACTTTTTCCAGAGTGGCTGCACCAGTTCATATTCCTACCAACATTGCAAGAGGGTTCCCCTTTTTCCACATCCTCTCCAACATTTGTGGTTTTCTGTCTTGTTAATTTTCCCCATTCTCACTGGTGTGAGGTGGTATCTCATTGTGGTTTTGATTTGTATTTCCCTGATGGCAACTGATGCAGAGCATTTTCTCATCTGCTTGTTGGCCATGTCTATGCCTTCCTCTGTGAGATTTCTGTTCATGTATTTTGCCCATTTCATGATTGGATTGTTTTTTTCTTTGCTGGTGAATTTAATAAGTTCTATATAGATCCTGGATACTAGTCCTTTATCTGATAGGTCATTTGTAAATATCTTCTCCCATTCTGTAGGTTGTCTTTTAGTCTTGTTGACTGTTTCTTTTGCTGTGCAAAAGCTTCTTATCTTGATGAAGTCCCAATAGTTCATTTTTGCTTTTGTTTCTCTTGCCTTCATGGATGTATCTTGCAAGAAGTTACTGTGACCAAGTTCACTATGGGTGTTGCCTGTGTTCTCCTCTAGGATTTTGATGGAATCTTGTCTCACATTTAGATTTTTCATCCTTTTTGAGTTTATCTTTGTGTATGGTGTAAGAGAGTGGTCCAGTTTCATTCTTCTGCATGTGGATGTCCAATTTTTCCAGCACCATTTATTTAAGTGACTGTCTTTCTTCCAGTGGATAGTGTTTCCTCCTTTGTCGACTCTTAGTTGACCATAGAGATGAGGGTCCCCTTCTGGATTCTCCATTGTGTTCTATTGATCTATGTGTCTGTTTTCTATGGTACTGGCACAAAACTGTGGTACTGGCACAGACACTGTCTTTATGACCACAGCTTTGTAGTACAACCTGAAATCTGGCATTGTGATGCCCCCAGATATGGTTTTCTTTTTTAAAATTCCCCTGGCTATTCAGGGTCTTTTCTGATTCCACACAAATCTTAAGATGATTTGTTCCAAGTCTCTGAAGAAAGTCCATGGTATTTTGATAGGGATTGCATTAAACGTGTAAATTGCCCTGGGTAAGATTGACATTTTCACAATATTAATTCTGCCAATCCATGAGCATGGAATATTTTTCCATCTTTTTGTGTCTTCCTCAATTTCTTTCAGAAGTGTTCTATAGTTTTTAGGGTATAGATCCTTTACCTCTTTGGTTAGGTTTATTCCTAGGTACCGCATGCTTTTCGGTGCAATTGTAAGTGGGATTGACTCCTTAATTTTTCTTTCTTCAGTCTCATTGTTAGTGTATAGAAATGCCACTGACTTCTGGGCATTGATTATTTATCCTGCCACACTGTGGAATTGCTGTATGAGTTCTAACAATCTTGGGTGGAGTCTGGAGTCTTTTGGGTTTTATATGTACAGTACCGTGTCATCTGCGAAGAGGGAGAGTTTGACTTCTTCTTTGCCAATTTGAATGCCTTTTATTTGTTTTTGCTGCTTGATTTCTGAGGCTAGTACTTCTAGTACTATGTTGAATAGCAGTGGTGAGAGTGGACATCCCTGTCTTGTTCCTGATCTTAGGGCAAAGGCTCCCAGTGTTTCCCACATTGAGAATGATATTTGCTGTGGGCTTTTCATAGATGGCTTTTGAGATGATGACGAATGTTCCCTCTCTCCCTACACTCTGAAGAGTTTTGATCAGAAATGGATGCTGTATTTTGTCAAGAGCTTTCTCTGCATCTATTGAGAGGATCATATGGTTCTTGTTTTTTCTCTTGCTGATATGATCAATCACATTGATCCCTTTATGAGTGTTGAACCAGCCTTGCTTCCCAGGGATAAATCCCACTTGGTCGTGGTGAATGATCTTCTTAATGTATTGTTGGATCCTATTGGCTAGCATCTTGTTGAGAATTTTTGCATTGTGTCCATCAGGGAGATTGGTCTATAATTCTTCTTTTTGGTGGAGTTTTTGTCTTCTTTTGGAATTAAGGTGATGCTGACCTCCTAGAACGAGTTTGGAAGTACTCCATCTCTTTCTATCTTTTGGAACAGCTTTAGTGGAATAGGTATGGTTTCTTCTTTAAACGTTCGATAGAATTCCCCTGGGAAACCATCTGGGCCTGGACTCTTGTGTCTTGGGAGGCTTTTAATGACTGCTTCAATGTCCTCCCTGGTTTCTGGCCTGTTCAAGTTTTCTATTTCTTCCTGTTCCAGTTTTGGTAGTTTGTGGTTTTCCAGAAATGCGTCCATTTTTTCTAGGTTGCCTAATTTATTGGCATATAGGGGTGCTCATAATATGTTTTTAAAATCGTTTGTATTTCCTTGGTGTTGCTGGCGATCTCTCCTTTCTCATTAATGATTTTATTAATTTGAATCTTTTCTCTCTTCTTTTTAATAAGGTTGGCTAATGGTTTATCTATCTTATTAATTCTTTCAAAGAACCAACTCCTGGTTTTGTTGATCTGTTCCACAGTTCTTCTGGTCTCTATTTCGTTGAGTTCTGCTCGAATCATTATTAATGCTCTTTTTCTGCTAGGGGTAGGATATCTTTGCTGTTTTTTCTCCAGCGCCTTTAGGTGGAAGGTTATCTTTTGTATTTTAGTTCTTTCCAGTTTTTTGAGGGAGGCTTGTATTGCGATGTATTTCCTCCTCAGGACTGCTTTTGCTGTATCCCAAAGATTTTGAACGGTTGACTCTTCATTCTCACTAGTTTCCATGAATCTTTTTAATTCTTCTCTAATGTCCTGGTTGACCCTTTCATCTTTTAGCAGGATGGTCTTTAACCTCCACGTCTTTGAAATCCTTCCAAACTTCTTGTGATTTAGTTCTAATTTCAAAGCAGTATGGTTTGAAAATATGCAGGGGACGATCCCAATCTTTTGGTATCAGTTAATACCTTGATTTGTGACCCAGTATGTGGTCTATTCTGGAGAAAATTCCATGTGCACTTGAGAAGAATGTGTATTTAGTTGTGTTTTGATGTAAAGTTCTGTAAATATCTGTGATATTCATCTGGTCCGTGTATCATTTAAAGCTCTTGTTTCTTTGGAGATGTTATGCTTAGATTACTTGTCGTTTGTAGATAGTTCTACATTCAACTCACCAAGTAAGTATAAGTGTATTATTATCTAAGCATATCTTAACTTTGGTTATTAATTTATTGATATACATGGCAGCTCCCACAATCGGGGCATAAATATTGATGATTGTTAAGTCCTCTTGTTGGATAGATCCTTTTAGTATGATATAGTGTCCCTCTTCATCTCTTACTACCATCTTCGGGATAAACTTTAGTTTATCTGATATAAGGATGGCTACCCCTGCTTTCTTTTGAGGGCAATTTGAAATGTACATGGATCTCCAACCTTTTTTTTTTTCAGGCTGCAGGTGTCCTTATGTCTAAAATGAGTCTCTTGTAGACTGAAAATAGATAGGTCTTGCTTTTTTATCCAGTCTGAAACCCTGCGCCTTTTGATGGGGTTATTAAGCCCATTCACGTTCAGAGTTACTATTGAAAGATATGAATTTAGTATCATCATGATACCTATTCAGTCCCTGTTTTTGTGGAGTGTTCCCTTGGACTTCCTCTTTCTTTTACAGAGTCCCCCTTAATATTTCTTGGAGACCTGGTTTGGTTGTCACATATTCTTTCAGTTTCTGCCTATCTTGCAAGCTCTTTATCTCTCCTTCTCTTCTGAATGAGCGCCTTGCTGGATAAAGTATGCTTGGCTGCATGTTCTTCTCATTTAGGACCCTGAATATATCCTGCCAGCCCTTTCTGGCCTGCCAGGTCTCTGTGGAGAGGTATGCTGTTAATCTAATATTTATTCACATAAAAGAGATTTCTTGTCTCTTGCTGCTTTAAGGATCTTTTCTATCTTTGGAATTTGCAAGTTTTACTATGAAATGTTGGGGTGTTGAAAAGTTTTTATTGAGTTTAGGGGGGTATCTCTCTATCTCCTGGATCTGAAAGCCTGTTTCCCTTCCCAGATTAGGAAAGGTTTCAGCTATGATTTGTTCAAATACATATTCTAGACCTCTGTCCCTTTCAGCACCCTCAGGAACCCCAATTAAATGTAGATTTTTCCTTCTGAGGTTGTCATTTATTTCCCTTAACCTATCCTCATGATCTTTTGTTTTTCTCTTTTTACCTCTGTTTCCCTCTTTGCCATCAAATTGTCTTCTATGTCACTCACTCGTTCTTCTGCCTCATTAACCCTCGTCCTTAGGACCTCTAGTTTGGATTGCATCTCATGTAATTGATTTTTAATTTCTGCCTGATTTGAACTAAATTCTGCAGTCATGAAGTCTCTTGAATCCTTTATGCTTTTTTCTTGAGCCACCAGTAGCTGTATAATAGTGCTTCTGAATTGGCTTTCTGACATTAAATTGCAATCCAAATTCTGTAACTCTGTGGGAGAGAGGACTGTTTCTGATTCTTTCTTTTGAGGTGAGTTTTTCCTTCTAGTCATTTTGCTCAGTTCAGAGTGTCCAAAAACAAGGTGTACTGGGAAAAGGAGAAAAAGAGAGAAGAGAATAAAGAGAAGAAAAAGAAAAAAAAAAGAAGAAGAAAAAAAAAAGGAGGGGGGAAGCAAACAGAAAATGAAAAACAAGGGGTAGTATAGTCTGATTCTGTATACTGTAAATCCCTGGTCTTCCCCTGGAACTTTCCAGTGCTGCTTGGTCAATAACTTGCTTTTTCGCTGTCCTTCTAGCTGGTCTTCTGGGGGAGGGGCCTGCTGTGCAGATTCTCAGGTGTGTGCACCTGGGGAGCTGCCCCGCCCCCTGCCTGGCCCACGGTCAGTGGGAGTTGTTTATCCTGTTTGTCCTGTGAGGCTCAATGGGGGTTGTTTATCCTGTGAGGTCCCAGGAGGAACCACAGTGGTGTCCTGGATGCTCCAGGGGTGGGGACCACTGATCTGCACAGCTCGGGGGCGCCCAGCGGCAGCAGCGTCCCTGCTGTCCTGTGCCCTCCCAGCCTCCGCCTGTCCGGGGGGAGCGCCCGATCTTGGGCTGTGTCCCCCAGTTCCCTGGGCTCCCAGGCCTGCACCTCTGGAATCGCGCTCCCGGCAGCGCAGCCCCCTCCGCGCGGAGCCGCTGCCGGAGCCGCCTCCAAGCTGCTCCCGGGCCCAGCTGTGCGCGCTGCAGCCGTTTAGGGAGCTCGGCCTCGGGGTGTGGCGCGCTCTCCCACGGGCGCAGGTGCCTGTTAGTGTCCCCGGGAGCCCGAGGGCATCCCCGCCCTCCTGGGTCCTGCTCCAACTCCCTGCGAGCGCCTTTCGGTCCGGGAATGTTGGTGAAGCTCCTGCTCCTCCGGGACGGGGCTCTCCTGTCCTGGGGACACTCGGCCCGGCCTCAGCCCGGCTCCTCGTGGTGGGGGGCCTCCCCCTTGGATGATTTTTATTTCTTTATTTTTTTTTCCATCTTCCTACCTTGATAGAAGCGCAAACTCTTCTCACTGTAGCGTTCCAGCTGTTCTCTCTTTAAATCTCAGGCCGAATTCGTAGATTTTCAGGATGATTTGAAAGTTATCTAGGTAATTTGGTGGGGACAGGTGACTTGGGACCCTACTCTTCCGCCATCTTGCCCGCCTCCCCCAAACTAATTTTGAATGACTTGTTGGTATAAACTTTTTTATGTTAATGCTTATTACACTGTCCAATTTCTAGACAAAATTACTTCTGGTAAAAAATTGTCGAAAAAACTTGATAGTTTAACATATGAGATCCTCTATGGAATTCAGAAGGTAGCATAAGATTTTGAAATATGGAGCATGGGGGTTTCATTTCTAGAAAAGAGTTGGGTGAAATACGGAAAAAGACTGAACATTTCTGCTTATTGGCCCAGATAATGCACTTATGATGCAGGCATGGTAATTAATGATATAGTCCAGGTGGCAAATTGATTTAGTTTATGTGGTTATATGAATACAGATCCTAGGAGATATGGAAGAACTTGATGAAATGATTTGGACAATAGCAGCAACGTTTCTGACTGATTCAGTGGAAAATACCACTTTTTAAAGAGCCATAATTTCTTCAATAATTCTATTTTCTTTTATACATGGATAAAGCATATTTCATGACCTAGCTTATGTGCTGCTGTGTTTGTAGTTGTATTTAGGAAAGAAGATAATTGCCTAAATTATGTGATTTCATCTGCCTCTCTATTAACTCAGCAATATTTCATGTTCTTTTAACAAGGAACAAAACCACCTATTCAACAATTAGAAAAGAATCTTAACACAGAAATATAAATTACTGATATTAGAACCTTTTTCTGAAAAATTTATTGGAGTAATTGAAAAAAGTATGAAAATGGTAGAAGGGATACATTAGGATAAAATGAATCTATCAAGGAGTCTGCTTATGTTGATAATGCACTGATATTGATAATTATGTCTCTCAGGTTCAGCAACATTCAGAAGCATCTTTTGAATAATGAAAAAGAAATCAAATCATAATAAATGCAGTGAAACCTCTAATTATGTTGAATCTGTTTAAACATTAATGATTCAGAGGTGACATCAGCCAAATGATGGAGTAGGAAGTTCCAGATCCTCTTTCCTCATGGAAACATCAAAAAAAAAATAAAAGAAACAAAACAGCAACAACAGCAAATGAAAGCCTGGCTAGGGAATCCCTGGGTGGTTCAGCGATTTGATGCCTGCCTTTGGCCCAGGGTGTGATCCTGGAGACCTGGAGACATGGTATCAAGTCCCACATTGGGCTCCCTGCATGGAGCCTGCTTCTCTCTCAGCCTGTGTCTCTGCCTCTCTCTCTCTGTGTGTGTCTCTCATGAACAAACAAACAAACAAACAAACAAAAATCTTTAAAAAAAAAAGCCAAGCTAAAGTAGCTTTATAGGAATTTTGGAAAATGCACAATCAAGAGAAAGCAGAAATCAAATGGTAGGAAATTTTCTAGTATTTTTACCTTCCAATACCCCACCCCTTCCCTGGTGCTGTATAGTCTCTTTTTGGAGGAGGTTGCTGCCCACTTTCCAAATCCCTCTAGAACCAGAGGAAGCAGAGCAGTGTTCTGACTTACCTGAGGTTTGCCTGAGTGACTAGTCTCTGTTTCATTTAACTTTGAGCTTGGAAGGGAAAATCACTGGGTGGTATTTATGAAATGTACTGGGAATCTAAGACCCATAGATGCCTGGAGCAAGAGATTTTGTATGAAGACAGTTAATTAACCATTTAAGGCAGTATCCTCAGTTCCTGTTTCTCTTCTTTAAACTGAGGGAAGCAGAGAGACCTTGTTTACAACATTCTAATGTGTCTGGGCTGCTTAAAGGACAGGTCTCTGTTTTCCTAACTTGGATCTCTGGCTGGGAAAAGTGGTGAAAACATCAAGTACTGCTTGTAAAAGTTGAAGGAGGACCTGCAGAGGCCTGGAGAAAGAGATTATGGGTAGAAACATACAATAGATCATCTAAGACTTCAAGGAGAAACTGATGTGACATTCTTTCGGAAATTAAGCATTCAGAAGCAACCCTATATATAGGAGAATAAAAAAAAACTCTCAAAGCCCAGACAAAATACATTCTAGAAAAAGGGTTCAGAAGACCTTAACCCTTCATCTTGGGCTGATCCCAAGAATCAAAGCATGTCTGGCTAAGTAGAGGACTTCCAGTGAAAAAGTGTTTATTTTTTTATCCAGTCCATTTTTTTTCCTTTTTCTTTCTTTTGTTACTAGTGCTTTTGGTGCCATATCCAAGAACTCAAAAACAACAATAAAATGTCAACACAGTTTAAAAAATAAAGGCAATTTGAATGGACATGTCTCCAAAGAATATACACAACCTGCTGAAACATACTAAAAAGCACACTGTAGGGACACATATCCACAAGAGAAATTAAAAAAAAACCACAAAAAATATCGAAATAACAATACTAAAGAAAAAGCATAAGCTATAACTTCATGCAGCAACGTGGGCAAATCTTACAAATAATAATGCTTAGCAAAGAACGACAAAGGAAATATACTGCATGAAACTAAACAGATTTCAAAACTTGAGGATTTGAGCACTTTCTCTGTATATAGATGCTTTACTACAATTTAAAAAAATTTAGTTTATTTATTTTAAAATCTCAGAGACACAACTGCCAATGACAATCAGTAGGAGAATGGAGAAACAAATTTTGACTGTTTCATTCATTGACATACTACTCCTCAATTAAAAGGAACAAACTACTGCTACACACAATGATAGAGATGAATCAGTCACACTGACATTATACAAACAGAAGGAAGTTGTGAACAAAAAGGACATATAGTATGATCTTTATAAATTTCTAGAAGAGACAAAACTAATGTCTGATAAAAAAATGAAAAACTATTGCCTGTGTTGTGTGCAGTGAGATTAACATGAAGGAACTTTCTGGAATGAGGGAATGTTCTAGATCTTTGTAAGGATATGAGTTACATCTTTAAGTTCTCCCTCTTTATAGGATATAGTGGGTATGTGCATTTCTCAAAATGCATTGCAATGTACACTTTGGAGTTGTACATTTCACTCTAACTAAATTTACATAACATAATAGACCTGTAAACAAAATGAATGGATGGATGGATGGATGGATGGATGGCAGCTGCTTTTACTTAAAAAGAAATGTATACACTTTGACCTGAAAATTCCACTTGTAATGAAGCGTTCTAAAGAGACAAATGAATAGATGTTTAGGCATACCTCTATCTATGTATCTGTCATCTATCATATTACGCTTTTATGAATTTTATTATATATTTCAAAAACAAGAACAGTCTAGTAAGTCCTTTATTTGGGACTCACTTGAATAAAATATATGAAATGACCATATAATGGAAAAATATGCAGCTATTTAAAATTAGATTGTAGATCTATGTTTATTGACATAGAAAGATGTCCTTGACTTCTTGAGTACCAAAAATATATGAAGATAGTAAATCTAGTATTACTGATTATATATAGATATTATTTGTGTATAGGTAAGTAGGTTGATAGATACAGAAAGAACATATTCATGAAAGGGTAGATACAAAACAGATAACACTATTTCTTTCTAGAAGTTAGAATTCAAAATAAATTTTAGTTTAATAAAACTATGTAGTTTCTCTACATAAAATTTTTATAATAAAAATATATAATTTAGCTAAGCAGAGAAGATACAAAGCTATTTTCATCCTGAAAAATATAATGCAAGTTACTTTTTAAAAACAATATCTTTTGAAATTAATATGAAGAAATACATAATTTCTTCTCCCAGTTAATTAAATACCACAAAAGAATAATTAATTATGTAGAAGAACAGATTAACAATTTCTGTGTTCGCTACCATTTATTTTTAGTCAGTAACAAGATATTTTTTATTTCTAACATTAATAAACAATTCTCAAAATATACAAAGTAAGTGTATTCTAATTAACTTGTCTTTTCATGATGTGTGTGTGTCTGTGTATAATTTTAGTTTCAAATTGTATTCTCTTATATTCATTGTTCATATACAGAAGGCAGATGGTTGTCAAAGAGACAAGATAAGAAAAGATGTGTTTGTCTACCTTCCAGAAGCGAAGATTTCTAATTAATTTTGCTTTCATTTTACAGATGTCACTTGAGGTAAGCTATCAGCTTTCCAACTGGCAGGCTAGCTGATGAAAATTCAACCAAAACTTCCAATTCCTCTTGGCATTCTCAAAGGTTGCTTGATGTTATAAATAAGCAAGAAAAAAAAAGTTTAAGGGTTGATTAAATCCTTATTAGTGGAAATATGCAATGTGCATCCTCAAGAGCCTTTTGTTATAATACAAGGAATTTTATTCCAAACTCTTACTCCAATGTGCTTAAGGGTAATGAATAATAGGCATTATGAATTGTGAATAGAGATATACTATATAATATCATGAATAGAGATTATTTTTAACAAATCATATGCCTAATGGTTGTTAATTACCACAGAGAATATATAATAAATAAAAATGAATGATCTTCAGCCCATTTGAAGAAATCTAACCTTACTCTTTTATACATGCAAATTTATCCAAAGGTTTCAATAGGCATTTAGACATGTACAACATTACAAAAACCCCACTTCATTTACAATGGCTCTAAGCATGTTCCGTTATTTATAGAAGATGTCTTTGAATTGTCCACCATTTTTATTTATTTTTAAAGATTTTTTTTTATTATTCATGAGACACACACACACACACACACACACACACACACAGAGAGAGAGAGAGAGAGAGAGAGAGAGAGAGAGGCAGAGACACAGGCAGAGGGAGAAGCAGGCTCCATGTAAGGAACCTGATGTGGGACTTGATCCCAGGACTCCAGGATCATGCCCTGGGCCGAAGGCAGACAATAAACTGAGCCAACCAGGGATCCCTATTGTCCACAATTTTTAAAGGGTACTTGTAGCTATTATAGTGACCAAAAAAAAAAAAATCAAAGTATCTTTTCCCTAGTGTTAAGCATCTTGATTTTCCAAAACAAAAATTGAATCATTGTTGTTGAATTCTTTTTCAGAGTTGTTTTAGGAAAGTCATAGTTTCCCATAGTCTCAGAAATAGATTTTGAGATATATATTTGCATGCAGATGACTATTGGGAAGTGATATCAAAAATATCATTTGTTTTAAGTGAAGGAAGGACATTAGACAGAGTAGTTGGAGTGTCATGCATTTGAACCAGAGGCCTTGAACTCACAGGGAGCTATGGAGATGGCATAGCCTTAACAGGTATCTCAAATGAAGGCAAGGTTGTCCAGCTGTTGTTACCTTTCCATTAACCAGTAATTTGTTGTGGGGAAAGAGTGTAACCTTGGGGACAGCAACTCCTTTAAGCTGACTACAATGTACTGGGTGAATGCCACAGGCTTGAAGAGGGAAGGGATCTGAATGTTTCACCTTAGCACAGTAGAAAGTGCATATAAGGCTGGGTGATGTAAAGAAGAAAGTAACAATCTCCATCATCTCATCAACCATACATAAGCAAAGTTAACTTTTTATTTGGTCTTTGTATATCACCTAAGCCTAAAAAACCATGTCATTCTTGAGTGCTTCCTATGCCTCTCCCTCACTTGTACATCCAATAAACTAGCAACTCTTGACAATTTTTTACTCAAGTGTTTCTTAAATCCATCCCTACTTCTAATGTGATCTCCATTTCCATGACCCTTATTCAGGCCCTCATCTTTTGCTTCATTTTATAGCATCTGAAGATTTACTGATTCCCCAGTTCACTGGCTATTATTTCACTCTTCCTTGCCTTAGGTTTTATTACCTGACTTTTTCTTCCCAACATATACCATGATGTCTTATTATTTAATGAGTTTTTAATTGTATATATTTACTATATTATGCTTAAAGAGTTCTAGTGATTTTTCATTATGTTTAGAATAAAATCCAAATTTCATACTTTGCCTTACAAAGCCCTACAATCCAACCTTTGCCTACCACTTCAAAATCTACCACAGTCCATCCATACTTTCTTCTTTCTGTTCTTTAATTATGTACCCACCAAGGTCACTCAGATTTTGGGGACTTTTTGCTTTAGCTGTCCTCCATGCCAAGAATGTTATATTCTCTGATCTTCATGTAGCCTGATCCTTCTTATCATTGAGTTCTCTGGTTAAATATAATCAGGGAGGGCTTTCTTGACTACTCCAGTTTAAATAGTTACTCAATCATTAGCATTTCTTTCTTCCATTTTATTCATGGCACTGATCACAAGGTATGAGTACTTTGGCTACTGTCTGTCTACACCCACCCTTAGAATATAACCCCTGGACAACAGTAACTCTATGTTTGCCTGACATACCACCATTTCCTCAGCATCTAGAAACTTGTCTGGCACATAGTAGTCTATTGATAAATAAATGAATAAATGTTTTTGTCTTTGTTTTCTATGAGACTATATGTGTCTAAAAACTGGAGTATATGCCTTATTTTGAAACTCTTATGTTTATCATTAGTTCTCAATACAAGCTCCTAGAATAGAGCACAGGTTCAAAATGATGTTGTAGGGTTTGACTGATTTATTTGTATAATTTTGGGTGATTGGTCATGGGACTCCTGGGATCTTGTCCATTTGACTTGCTTCATCACTACTTGTTACACATTCTCTAAAATCTTAGAGAAATATTCTAGATCTATAAGTTAATTCTTCCTTACTCAAGAAACATCTATATTATGACCTTCCTTCTTCATTTCTTCCTGAAAAATGCAGACATGAAGCTTTTGGGATTTGCATGAAAAAGTCATGCTCACTGAGGTAGGATCATTCCAGAAGATATTGGGTCAAACTCAAAGAAATGGGGTTGACGTTTAGCAGAATCAGGAGACTTTTTTTCATACAAGCAGGCTAGGAAAATAGGTAAATATATGTAGGGTAGCAGAACCCAGATTTCTCACTATCATGTAAATATATAGAAAATAGCAGGACCCAGATTTCTCACTGTCAGAGAAGGAATTACAAATATACGAAAATAAAAGAAGGGGGAGGCTAGGCATCAACACTGTTGTTAGGTTTTACAATTGGAGATATTAGAGAAAATCCATGGTTTTAAATATATGAGTAGACATAGAAATATAGAAAAATATACATGCGTATAGATTATATATAATTTTTCCAGGTAGAAGTCCTGAGAGCAATAAGCATATTGATGGCACATCATTTTAGTTTCCAACGAAAAGAACTAAAGCTCCTTGAAAAAATTAAGGGGTAGATGGGGAAGGAAAAGCATAGGATAAGGCTGTAACATCTTGTTGCACCAGAAAGTAAGAAAGTTTGAAGGAATGATGGAGACATCTCCAATGGATGCAGAAATCATTTTGCAAGGACTCAAATTGATCAGAGATGGGACAATGTGACCTTCAAAACTAGCAATAATAAATAAACAAATACGAATAAATAAAATGTTCAATGATCTATATTAACAGAAGAAGGAAAGGAGGAAGGAACAAGTTTTATAGAGTGGAATGCTAAATAATAAATATAGAAGGAGGGATGGAATTAGAAACTCCCTGGCGATCATCAAAGTAATAATTCAGGCAAGAAACTTTAGTGGATGCTAAAACTTCTGAGTGCAGGTTTGATGAGAAGAAGGATATAAACATAGTGTCAAAGGATTGCCTCAAAAATACATGTTGATTACAAAAGGAACAAGTAATTTGTAACAAAAATCTAGCAGACTCCACCTTAATCAAATCATCAATGTCAACATCATCAATAAAGGGATAAATTGAAACCTTCTACCACCTTATAAGATATGGTAAGATATACTGAAAAAAACACAGCTTCTCTTCTATAATATTCATGCCAAAAGTGTATAACCCTAATCTAAGCACAAAGAAACATGAGACAAACCCAAACTGAGGTATATTCTACCAAATAACTGGCCTTTAATTTTCAAAATTGTCAAGGCTAACAAAGTCAAGGACAGACTGGGATTTTTTCCAGATTGAAGAAGACTAAAGAAAATTATATCTTTAACGCAATGAATTACTCCTATTTGGATCTTTTATCTGTGAAGGATAGTATTGGAACATTTGATGGAATTCAAATGGGCTACATTAAAAAGTTGTAACCAATTAATGCTTATTTATTAATTTTGATTGTTGTAGTTAAATAAGAGAATTTTTCCATTCATAGAAAATAAATGTCAAAGAATTCCTGGGTAACATGGCATCAATTTGCTCTTGATTGATTCAGGAAAAATCTGCTTTTTAAAAAAATATTTTAAAGATTTTATTTATTTATTTGACAGAGAGAGAGAGAGAGAGCACAAGCAGGCAGAGTGGCAGACAGAGGGAGAAAGAGAAGCAGGCTCCCTACTGAGCAGAGAACCCAATGAGGGGCTGAATCCCAGGACCCTTGGATCATGACCTGTGCCGCAGGCAGATGCTTAACCAACTGATCCACCCAGGCACCCCAAACTTTCCTACTTCTTTGAAAATTTTTTGTAAGTCTAAAATTGTTTCTAAAAATATTTTTTGTTTCCAAAAATAATTTTAGATCTTTCATTGAATAATGAGCATTTTATTTAGTACTTGAATGTATCTGGACTTTGTCCCCTCCTGCTTCATTAGGAACATAGCTGAATCAAATATTCTGTCTTTTCAATTTAATCTAAGAATTCTCAACACTTTTTAGACATATCCAAATATCTGTAATCTTAAACAAATAAATATACAACCAATCAAAACTTCCTTGGCTGTACATGCTCCTTATTCATCCTATATTTCATACCCAACCTACTTGAAAAACAGTTTATTCATTTTTTTCCATATTTTCTTTTGAACAACTTCAAATTGGCTTCCAATCCTATCATTACACTAAAACAACTCTATTTTTTTTGTCATAGTAACCAATGACCATCCAATGGTGGATTTCAAGTCCTGTCCTGTTCAAAACTACCTTTGGTGCTGTTGCTAGACTGATATTTCTAATACCCAAATATGACCACATAAATCCATTGGTTAAAGCTATTTTTAACATAAAAGTGAATAATGTTATTATTAAATCAAATGAATCAACTGATGTGTTTAGTACCTTATATGTAAGAAACTACACTGTTATAAATGACTACAGACAAAATATCATGTGTTTAATACAATTGTAGTTAACACATATAACTTTTATTTTCTTTTTAAAAATATTTTATTTAAATTCAATTTGCCAACATATAGTTTAATACCCAGTGCTCATCTCATCATGTGTCCTCCTTGGTGTCCATCATCCAGTTACCCCTTCCCTCCACCCACCTCCCCTTCTGCAACCTTTGTTTCCCGGAGTTAGGAGTCTCTCATGTTTTGTCACCCTCTTTAATTTTTCCCCACACAGTTTCCCTCCTTTCCCTTATGGTCCATTTCAATATTTCTTGTATTCCACATATGAGTGAAATCATATGATAATTGTCTTTTTCCGATTGACTTATTTTGTTCAGCATACTACCCTTCAGTTCCATCCACATTGATGTAAACGGTAGTATTCATGTTTTCTGATGGCTGAATGATAGTCCATAGTCCATACTTCTTTATCCATTGATCTGTCAAAGGACATCATATCTCCTTCCACAGTTTGCTATTGTGGATGTTGCTGCTATGAACATCATGGTGCAGATGCCCCTTCATTTCGATACATCTGATCTGTGGGAAAAATAGCCAGTAGTGCAATTGCTGGGTGATAGGGTAGCTCTATTTTTAACTTCTTGAGGAACCTCCACACTGTTTTCTGGAGTGGCTGCCCAGCTTACATTTTCCCCAACAGTGCAAGAGGGTTCTCCTTTCTCCATGTCCTTGCCAACATTTGTTTATTTTAGCCATTCTCACTGGTGTATACTGGTATCTCATTGGGGTTTTGATTTGAATTCCCATGATGGCAAGTGATGTGGAACATTTTTTCATGTGCCTGTTGGCCATTTGTATGTCTTCTATGGAGAAATATCTGTTCATATCTTCTGATCATTTCTTGACTGGATTCTTTGTTTCTTGGGTGTTGAATTTGATAAGTTCTTTAGAGATTTTGGATATTAGCTCTTTATTTCATATGCCATATACAAATATCTTCTCCGATTCTATAGGTTGCCTTTTAGTTTTTGTTGACTATTTCCTTTGCTGTGCAGAAGCTTTTTATCTTGATGAAGTCACAATAGTTTATTTTTGCTTTTGTTACCCTTGTTTTTAGAGATGTCTTTTTTTTTAATTTTTATTTTATTTTATTTTTTTTAATTAACTTTTATTGGTGTTCAATTTACCAACATACAGAAAAACACCCAGTGCTCATCCCGTCAAGTGTCCATCTCAGTGCCCGTCACCCATTCCCCTCCAACACCCGCCCTCCTCCCCTTCCACCACCCCTAGTTCGTTTCCCAGAGTTAGGAGTCTTTATGTTCTGTCTCCCTTCCTGATATTTCCCAACATTTCTTTTCCCTTCCTTTATATTCCCTTTCACTATTATTCATATTCCCCAAATAAATGAGAACATACACTGTTTGTCCTTCTCCGATTGACTTATTTCACTCAGCATAATACCCTCCAGTTCCATCCACGTTGAAGCAAATGGTGGGTATTTGTCGTTTCTAATTGCTGAGTAATATTCCATTGTATACATAGACCACAGCTTCTTTATCCATTCATCTTTCGATGGACACCGAGGTTCCTTCCACAGTTTGGCTATTGTGGCCATTGCTGATAGAAACATCGGGGTGCAGGTGTCCCGATGTTTCATTGCATCTGAATCTTTGGGGTAAATTATTTTATGTTTTTTAGAGACATGCCTTGCAAGTAGTTGCTGCAGCCGAGATCAAAGAGGATGCTGCCTGTGTTGTCCTCTGGGATTTTAATGGATTCCAGTCACGGTTAGGTCTTTCATTCATTTTGGATTTATCTTTGTGTATGATACAAGAGAATAGTCCAGGTTCATTTTTCTGCATGTGGCTGTCCAATTTTCCCAACACCATTTACTGAAGAGACTGTCTTTTTTCCATTGGATATCCTTTCCTACTTTTGTTTTTAAATATTTTATTTATTTATTCATGAGAGATACAGAGAGAGGCAGATACATAGGTAGACGGAGAAGCAGGCTCCATGCAGGGGGCCCAATGCGGGATTTGATCCCGGGACTCCAGGATCACGCCCTGGACCAAAGGCAGACACTCAACCACTGAGCCACTCAGGCATCCTATCATTCCTGCTCTGTTGAAGATGAGTTGATGACAGAGTTGAGGGTACATTTCTGGGTTATCTATTTTGTGCCATTGATCAATGTCTATTTTGGTGTCAGGACCATACTGTCTTGATGATTACAGCTTTGTAATACAGCTTAAAGTCAGGCACTATGATGCCCGCAGCTTTGGTTTTCTTTTTCAACATTCCTCTGTCTATTCAGGGTCTTTTCTGTTTCCATACAAATCTTAAAATTCTTTGTTCCAACTCTGTGAAGAAAGTCCATGGTTTTTTGATAGGGATTGTATTGAATGTATAAATTGCTCTTGGTAGCATAGACATTTTCACAATATTTATTCTTGCAAACCATGACCATGGAATGATTATCCCTTTCTTTGTGCCTTCCTTGATTTCTTTCATAAGTGTTCTGTAGTTTTTTGAGTATAGAACTTTTATGTCTTTGGTTAGATTTATTTCTAGATATCTTATGGTTTTGGGTGCAACTATAAATGGGATTGATTCCTTAATATCTCTTTCTTCAGTCTTATTGTTAGTGTATAGAAATGCAACTGATTTCTCTGCATCGAATTTTATCCTGCCATGTTCCTAATTGCTATATGAGTTCTAGCAATTTGGGAGTAGAGTCGCTTTGGTTTTCTATATATAGTATCATGTCATTTGCAAAGAAGGAGACTTTGACTTCTTCTTTGCCAATTTGAATGTCTTTTATTTTGTTGTTGTTGTTTTTGCCTGATTGCTGAGGCTAGGACTTCTAGTACTATGTTGAACAAAAGTAGTGACTGTGGGCATTCCTGTTGTGTTCCTGACCTTAGGGGAAAAGCTTTCAGTTTTTCCCATTACAATGATATTCTTTGTGGGATTTTAATAGAAGGCCTTTATGATATTGAGATATGTTCCCTCTACCCCTACACTTTGAAGAGTTTTAATCAGGAATGGATATTGTATATTGTCAAATGCTTTCTCTGCATCTATTAAGAGGATTATATTGTTCTTGTCTTTTCTTTTATTGATGTGTTCTATCACATTTATTGTTTTATAAATGTGAACCATCTTTTTATCCCAGGAATAAACATCACTTGGTCCTGGAGAATAATCTTCTTAATGTACTGTTGGATCTTATTGGCTAGTATTTTGGTGAGAATATTTGCATCCATGTCCATCAAGGATAGTGGTCTGTAATTCTCCTTTTTGGTGGGGTCTTTGTCTGGTTTAGGGATCAAGGTAATACTGGCCTCATAGAACCTGTTTGGAAGTATTCTTTCCATTTCAATACTTTGAAACAGCTTTAGAAGAATAGGTATTATTTCTTCTTTAAATTTCTTGTGGAATTCCCCTGGGAAGCCATCTGGCCCTGGACTTTCCTCTCTTGGGAGGTTTTTGATTACTGCTTCAATTTCCTCCATGGTTAGTGGCCTGTTCAGTTTTTCTATTTCTTCCTGTTCCAGTTTTGGTAGTTTATGGGTTGCCAGAAATGCATCCATTTCTTCTTGATTGCCCTAATTTGTTGGCATATAGCTGCTTGTAATATGTTTTTAAAATCACTTGTATTTCCTTGGTATTGGTTGTGAACTCTCCTCTTTCATTCATGATTTTATTAATTTGAGTCTTTTTTCTTTTTAATAAAGCTGGCTAATGGTTTATCTAACTTATTAATTCTTCAAAGAACCAACTCTTGGTTTTGTTGTCTGTTGTACAGTCCATCTGGTCTATATTTCATTGAGATCTGCTCAAATCTTTATTATCTCTCTTCTTCTGCTTGGTTTATGCTTTATTTGCTGCTCTTTCTCCAGTTCCTTTAAGTGTAAGTTTAGCTTGTGTATTTGAGATTTTCCCAATTTTTTTAGGGAGGCTCGTACTGACATGTATTTCCCTCGTAGGACCACCTTTGCTGTATCCCAAAGATTTTGAACAGTTGTGCTTTCATTATCATTAATTCCCATAAATCTTTTTAATTCTTCTCTAATATCCTGGTTGACCCATTCTTCTTTTAGTAGGATGCTCTTTAACTTTAAAGTGTTTGAGTTCCATTCAAATTTCTTCTTGTGACTAAGTTCTAGTTTCAAAGCACTGTGCTCTGAAAATATGTAGTAGATAATCCTAATCTTTTGGTATCAGTGGAGAACTGATTTGTAACCCAGTATGTGGTCTATTCTGGAGAAAGTTCCACATGCACTTGAGAGGAATACATATTTTGTTGCATCAGGATGGAATGTTCAGTATATATTTGTGAAATCCATTTGGTCCAGTGTGTCATTCAGGGACCTTGTTTCTTTGGTGATGTTCTGCTTAGAAGATCTTTCCTTTGCTGAGATTGCCATGTTGAAGGCTCCTACTATTAATGTATTATTATTTAAGTGTACCTCTACTTTGGTAATCAATTGGTTGATATAATTGGCTGCTCCCACATTAGGGGCATAAATATTCATAATTGTTACATCTTCTTGTTGGATAGACCCTGTAAGTATGATACAGTGTCCCTCTTCATTTACAGTCTTTGGGATAAACTCTAATTTATCCAATATGAGGATTGCTACCCCAGCTTCTTTTGAGGACAGTTTGAATGGTGAGTGATGCTCCACCACCTCATTTTCAGTCTGGAGGTGTCCTTAGGTCTAAAATTTGTCTCTTGTAGACAGCATACAGACGAGTCTTGCTTTTTTATCCAGTCTGATACCCTGTGTCTCTTGATTGGCTCATTTAGCCCATTCACATTCAGAGTAACAATTGAAAAATATGAAGGTAGTGTCATAGTATTGCATATACAGTCTTCATTTTTGTGGATGGTTTCTTTGGGCTCCCTCCTCGCTTATAGGATCCCCCTTAATATTTCTTGCAGAGCTGCTTTGGTGGTCACATATTCTTTCAGTTTCTGTCTCTCTTCAAAGCTCTTTATCTCTCCTTCTATTCTGAATGACAGCCTTTCTGGCTGTCAAGAATAAACTATTCTTGACTGCATGTTTTTCTCATTTATTACCTTGAATATTTCATGCCAGCCCTTTCTGGCTGCCAGGTCTGTATGGATAGGTCTGCTGTTTATCTGATATTTTTCCCCATACCAGTTAGGAATCTCTTGTCTGGAGCTGCTTTTAGGATTTTTCTCTCTATCGCTAAAATGTGCAAGCTTCACTATTATATGTCAGGGTGTTGATAAGTTTTTGTTGAATTTTGAGGGGTCCTCTCTATCTCTTGGATATGAACACCTGTTTCTTTGACCATATTAGGGAAATAATTCGTTATGATTTGTTCAAAATACTTTCTGGTCCTCTCTCTCTCTCTGTCTCTCTCTCCATGCCCCCTGGAATCTCAATAAGATGAATATTTTTCTTTCTCAAATTATCACTTAATTCTCAGAGTCTTTCCTCATGGGCTCTTTGTTGTCTTTCTCTCTTCCTCAGCTTTCTTCCTTTCTATCAACTCGTCTTGTACGTCACTCACTCTCCCTTCTATCTCATTAACCTTAGCTGTTAGAGCATCCAGTTTAGACTTCAGCTCATCAAAGTATTTTTAATTTCAGCCTGATTAGATCACATTTCTGCAGTAAGATAATTTCCAGAGTTTTTAATGCTTTTTTTCAAGAGCCACTAGTAATTTTATCATTATAATCCTGCATTGTATCTCTGACATCTTACTTAAATCCATATCCATTAGGTCTGTGTCAGAAGTATTACTTCTGGTTCTTTATTTTGTGGTGAATTCTTCCTGCTAGTCATTTTGTCCAGTGCAGAATAGCTATATGAACAAGGAGAGTCAAAGATAGCATCCACAACCTAAGTAAATACACCCTAGACAATACTGAAGAGGTCAGGGACCAGAAAAGAAGAGAAAAGAAAAGACCATCAAAGTGAAGAACACGTTTTTAAAAATTGTATTTTTTTTAAAGTGTGTGTGTGTGGGGGGGGGGATGGTAGGGGAGAAAGAATACAGCCTCACAGAGTGGCCCAAGACCAGGATCTTCTTTGTTCTGAGTGTATTTTGGTCTGTATTTTAGAAGGTACTAAATTCCCAATTTATATAGAAAAGTAAAACTTATATAGAGAAACAACAGCAACAACAAAAACAAAAAGAAGAAGAAAAATGAGGGGGCAGAATGGGAAGGAAGAGAGAATATAATCTCACAGAGTGGACCAACACACTACTCCACTTGGTTTTGAGTGTATTTTGGTCCTTACATTAGAAGTTACTAAATTCCAAAATTATGAAATAAAACAAAATGAAATGAAACCAAAAAGAATCCCAAACTTATATATCTACAAAAATTAAATTGAATTCATTGAAAGCAAACCAGAAATGAAGAATATATCTATGACATGTAATTGTAAAAATATGAAAGTCAGAAAGGAAAAAAAACTTAAAAATGTAGTGTTGATAAAATATTATAGTTAAGACAGGAAAGAAAGAAAGCATATTGGAAATTTTTAATCTGAAAGATAAACGAATCATAAGGAAAAACATCTCGATTTCTATATACTTTTTCCCTCAGTCCTGGAGCTTTCCAGTGCTTCTTGGTCAGTAAACTTGCTCTTTCCCTGTTCCAGCTGTTCTTCTGGGAGAGGGGCTTGCTGTACTGAGTCTCAGATTTCTGTGCCTTGGTGGAAATGCCTATCACTTGCCAGGTGGCGGGGCTCAATATAAGCTGTTTGCTCTGTGAGGCCTCTGTTCCCTGGAGCCCATGCCTCTCCTGGGTGAAAGGAGAAAAAAAATGGCAGCAGCCAGATATCCAGCCCCAGAGCCAAGACCTCCCTGCCTGTACTGAACTGCAGTCTCTTAATGTGCACTGGCTCAGATCCTGCTGGGGGCAAGTGAAGGGGCACTGATTCATACAAATTAGATGGTGCCTAGCAGCAGAGGTACTTTTGTCACCTTGTGTGCTCCCCATTTCCATCTCACCCGGAGGAAATGGAGGATAGCCCACCTCTGTCTGCCATGCCCTGGGGCAGAGAGCCTTTACCTGCTTGAGTGCACACCTGCTCCACTCTCCCAGATGCCCAGGGAGAGTTGCTGCATTCCAGTCCTTTACTGGGACCTAGGACAGCATCGGTCCCCCGATGTGATCTCAGTTTGCAGTTTATGGTACAGGTTGAGCTTTCTCCTGAGTGCCTTTGTCCTTTCTGTGTCTCCAGAAATATTGATACTTCACTGCCCCTCTTGTGTTTCTGTCCTATTTCACCACTGAGCACTTTTTCAGGCAGGGAAGACTCCCTGAGGAGCAGATTTCTATAGGATTCAATTGTATGCCCTAGTGCTGTATTACTTTCCTACAGCCAGCTTACAAAGGCTCCCTCTCCCACTGTTTATCTTCTGATATATCCCCTCTGTTTCTCTTCTCCACATTCCTAACTTGCAAGAAGCAATAACTTTTCTCTCTGTAGCATTCCAGCTGTTCTTTCTTTACATCTCAGGTTGAATTCACAGGTGTTCAGGATGGTTTGAAAATCATCCAGGGATCCCTGGATGGCTCAGCGGTTTAGCACCGCCTTCAGCCCAGCGTGTGATCCTGGAGTCCGGGGATGAGTCCCACGTTGGGCTCCCTGCATGGAGGGAGTTCTCCCTCCATGGGGTTCTCCCTCTGCTTGTGTCTCTGTTTTTTTCTCTCTCTCTCTCTCTCTGTGTGTGTGTCTCTCATGAATAAATACATAACATTTTTTTGAAAAAGAAAATCATCCAGCTAGATTTGGGGGACAAAATGAAATGAGGACCCCTACTCTTCTAACATTTTGCCTCCTCTTCCATGTGACTCTTTTAAATGAGACCTTGAAATTTCTGGTGTAATGAATAATTTTGTCTGCTTCTCTTTTCTAGAAAACACCCCAAAACAAAACAAAAAAATAACAGCAACAACTACCAGCAACACAATCTTCAATGAGACTAAGAGCTATTAACCATTTAAAAATAGAGCAAGCATTAAAATTAGCAGTTAAGAGATGGGACAAACCTAAGCACCTGGGTTGAATGGGAAATGGAGAGAAACTAATCTGATGTAATTTCAGAAAAGCCCATGCTTTAGAGCCCTAAGAATTTCCTAATATATGAGTAATGCTGCAAGGGCAGAAAATAAAGGCAGTGTTTGAAAGTCTGAAAAAAGATAAATTAGATTCTACTCCCATATGTAGGTCCTTTCTTTTATCTCTCACTTTCAAATAACTATATGTCTCCATCTCTACCCCCATGAGAGATAAAATACAATCTCTGACATGGGTGAGATAACATATGGAAAATATTAAATAAAAATGTGCATACTGAGAGATGGATCCCTCATCCCCCCCCCCACAGCAATAAAATGCCATAAGCCAGGTTAATATGCACAGGTAGGAGCCTGGGAAATGGTTTGCTGAAGAACCTGAAACACTCCTGAGAAAACCTATAGGCAATAACATTTAGGGGCCCTCTAAAATCCCAGATGACCAAATGATAATCATAGCAAAACCAAGATTCAGTGAGGTGCAAAAAGTTATAAGGTGCATTTTTAAATACAAACAACAACCCCAAATCACCAGATATTACCAGAAAGCTTCTAAAATAAAATAAAATAAATAAATAAAAATAAATAAATAAATAAATAAATAAATAAATAAATAAATAAAAATGCTTAGAGGGATTGGGGCACCTGGGTAGCTCAGTCAGTTAAGCATCCAACTCTTGATTTTGGCCTAGGTCATGATCTCAAGATTGGGAGATCATGCTCCATATTGGGCTCCATGCTGGGCATGGAGCCTGCTTAAGATTCTGTCTCTCCCTTTCCCTCTTTCCCTCCCCTCTTCTAAAAAAACTTCTTAAAGGGGTGAAGTAGGAGATATCCTGTTGCATCCCACTGCAGAAACAGCAATCTGACAGCCATCCACAAACTTTGAGCTTTTGTGGGAGTTCTGGGATCTAGGTAAGTTTCAAAACTCCATGGAGCCCAACACCAAGAGATTCATTTTGAAAAGTAAGGTCCGGGATCCCTGGGTGGCGCAGCGGTTTGGCGCCTGCCTTTGGCCCAGGGCGCGATCCTGGAGACCCGGGATCGAATCCCACATCAGGCTCCCGGTGCATGGAGCCTGCTTCTCCCTCTGCCTGTGTCTCTGCCTCTCTCTCTCTCTCTCTCTGTGACTATCATAAATAAATAAAAATTTAAAAAAAGTAAGGCCCATGCCCAGATGGCAGACTCATTAACAAAGGACCTGGAGACAGACATAGAAACAGCTCCATCTCCATGTGGATTTAGTTACAACCCCCTTTGGTCCTGGTACTGCCACCAGTACTATCTGAAAAGTAACCCAGGAGGAACCACATACACCTGTACCTCAAGTGACAGGCCCCCTAAACTCAGTTCTGGTTATGGACCCTGAAGTGGCCCATAACATTGCTTTAGGCTCTCTCAGCCACAGTCTGGGGGTAGTTGTGCTACTCAAAGACTAGAAGGGAGACACTTATTCATACTTCCAGAGGCAGGTCTGCAGATCTCAGTACTGTCTGCGGACTCAATGGTAACAACAACAAAAATATAGAATATACACAATAAGAAATTAGAAGGAAATCAAAAGTGTTCACTAAAATAAATTCTCTAAATGAATAAAAATGTAGTAGTTGAGGGGCTCCTTGGTTGCTCAATCAGTTAGGCATCCCATTCTTGATTTCAGCTCAGGTCATGATCTCAGCCCTGTGAGATGGAACTTTGCCTTGGGGCTCTACACTTAGGATGGAGTTGTCTTGACATTCTCTCTCTCCCTCTGCCCTTCCTCCCTATTCTCTCTCTTTCATACACTCCCTCTCGCAAATATATACATCTTTTTAAAAACTTATAATAAGAATGCAGTAGTGGAGGAAAAGGTGAACCAAAATATCCATAAAACATACAGAAAAAAAATAAACTGGCAAAAGTAAGTCCTTCCTTATCAATAACTACATTCAGTGTAATTGGATTAAATTATCCAATAGAAAGGCAATGACTGGCAGAATGAATTTTAAAAAAAAACAAACTAAGATCCACTCTAAGCTGTCTATTAGAGACTCACTTTAGATCCAAGGATACAAATAAGTTGAAAGTGAAGGAATGGAAAAAGATATTTCATGGACATAAAAATGAAAAGATACCTGTGGTGGCTATACTGATATCAGACCCAGCTGATTTAAAGTCAAAGGCTGTTAAAAGAGTAAAAGAAGGATATTGTATGGTGATTTAAAAAGTTCATTGAGAACTAATAACAATTATAAACATCTAAGTACCAAATTAACAACCCAAAAATATATAAATCAAGCACTGACATAACTGAAGGTAAAGATAGCTCTATAGTAATAGTTGGACACTTTAGTACTCCAATTTCAATAATGTATAGAATGTTTAGGCAGAAGATCAATAATGAAATAAAGTATATAAATAACACTATAAACCAACAAAGTCTAGCAGATATATAACTCCACCTGCTATAGACTGAACATGTTCTCCCTCAAATTCAAATAGTGAAATCCTAACCAATTAATGCAATAGTATTAGGACATGAAGCATTTTGGGATTGACTAGGTCATGAAGGCACAACCCTCATAATTTGGACTAGGACTCCTATGAAAGAGACCCCAGAGAACTTCCTTGCCTGTTCCATCATACAAAGCTACAGCAAGAAGACAACCATCTATGTACCAGAAGGCAGGCTCTGAATCTGCTAGTATCTTGATCTTGGACTTTCCAACCACCAGAATTCTGAGAAATAAATTTCCAATGTTTTTAGGTTACCAAGTTGATGGTATTTTTGTTATACCAGCCTGAATTGCCTAAGACACCACCTGAACAAGAGAATACACATTATTCTCAAGTACACATGCAAAATTCTCCAGGATGGATCATACATTATGCCACAAAATAAGTCTCAATAAACTTAAAAATATTTAAATTGTACGTTTTCTCTGTCCACAGTAGAATGAATCTGAAAACCAATAAAAGAAAGAAAATTGGAAAATGCACAAAAATGTAAAAATTTTAAAGTAAACTCTTAAAGACAAATGAGTCAAAGAACAGGTCACAAGAGAAATTAGAAAGCACTTAGAGATGAATGACAACAAAAATGCCACAACTTATGGTTGTAGTGAAGGTAATATTGAAGGAAATTTATAGTTGTAATGTTTATATTAAAAAAAGAAACATTGAAGAGATGCCTGGGTGGCTCAGTGGTTGAGCATCTGCTTTTGGCTCAGGTCATGATCCTGGAGTCCTGCGATCAAGTCCTGCATCAGGTTTCCTGTGGGGAGCCTGCTTTTCCCTCTACCTATGTCTCTGCCTCTCTCTCCGTGTTTCTCAAGAATAAATAAATACGATCTTAAAAAAAATAAAATAAAAATAAAAAGGAAACATTGCAAATGAATAATCTAATATTACATATTGAGGAACTAGAAAAGGAAGAGACTCCTAAACCTAAAGCTAGCAGAGTGAATTAAACAATTACTAATATGTTAATTAATACTTATAATTAATCAAATTAGTATATTAACAGTAAAATAATAAATAAATAAATAAACCAAAACAACAACAACAACAACAACAAAAACAGAAGACTCAACTAAAATCACAAAGGAAAATGGGGACATTACTACCAACCTTAAATAAATACATACCAGAATACTATGAATAAATTAAATAGCCTAGATGTAATGGGCAAATTCCTAGAAATGTGCAAATTACTTAAGCTGACTGAAATTAATGTAGAGAATCTCAACAAACCTATAACAACTAAGAGACTGAATCAGTAATCAAATCTTCCCAGTAAAGAAAATCCAAGACTAAATGGCTTCCCTAGTGAATTCTTCCAAATATTTAAAGAAAGGTTAACATCCGTCCATCTTAAACTCTATATGAACCCAGCATTACTCTGATTCCAAAGGCAAAGTCATAACAAGAAAGTTATATTGCAGACCAAAATATGTTATACAGATGTAAAAAATCCACATTTTGTTATCAGACCCAATTCAACAGAGTATTAAAAGAGTTACATACCATAACCAAGTGGGATTTATTCCAGGAATGCATAATGGTCCAAGATAAGGAAATCAATCAACATAATACTTCATACTAATAGAACAACAAAATCTCAACTGATATAGAAAATACATTTAAGAAATCCCCCCAAAAATGTACAATAAAGATACATTTAAAAAAAAGGAATAGAAGGGAATTTCCTCAACATGATAAGTGAAAAACCCACAACTAACATTATATTCAATGGTGAAAGGATTAAGACTTCTCCCCTATGACCAGGAACAAGGAAAGGACACATGTTTCAACATTGTTAATCAACATTGTATTGGAAGTCCTAGCGATAGCAATTAGACAGTAAAAACAAATAAAAGGCATTCAGACTGGAAAGGAAGAATTATAACTATCTATATTCACAAATGACATGGTGAATATATAGAAAATTCCAAATAATTCATAAGAAAGTTATTAGAACTAATAAATTAATTCAGCAAAGTTAAGTGTATAAGATAAACACATAAAAGTCAATTGTGTCTCTATACACCACCAATGAACA
Organism: Vulpes lagopus; assembly: GCF_018345385.1. Classification (NCBI taxonomy): domain Eukaryota; kingdom Metazoa; phylum Chordata; class Mammalia; order Carnivora; family Canidae; genus Vulpes; species Vulpes lagopus. The sequence continues at coordinate 97,690,889 of NC_054848.1, forward strand.
ATTGAAAAAGGGAATAAAGCAAACAATTTCATTTGCAAGAGATAAAGATAAAATTCCTGTGGATAAATGTAATCAAGATGGCGAATGAGTTTTACAATGAAAAGTACAAAACATTGCTGAAAGAAATTGAAGAAGACCTAAATAAATGAAAAGACATCCTGTGTTCGTGGATGGGAAGACCTGATATTGTTAAGGTGTCAATACTATTGAAAGTGTTGTACACATTCAGTGCAATCCTCATTAAAATTCCAAAAGCCTTAAAACTATGATGCAATATCACTTCACACCTGTCAGAATGGCTAAAATTAACAACACAGGAAACAACAGGTGTTGGTGAGAATGTGGAGAAAAAGGAACTCTCTTGCACTATTGGTGGGAATGCAAACTGCTGCAGCCACTGTGAAAAACAGTATGGAGGTTCCTCAAAAAGTTAAAAATAGAATTAACCTATGATCCAGCAATTGCACTACTGGATATTTACCCAAAGAATGCAAACGTATTAAGTCGAAGGGATACCTGCACCCCCATGACTATCACAATATTATTTATAATATCTAAGATATGGAAGCAGCCCAGGTGTCCATTGATTTATTACATTGACAAAAGGAGAGAAGAAGTATATATATATAGGCAAATATATTATATAATATTATATATATTAATATATATATAATTCAGCCATAAAAAGAATGAAATCAAGCTATTTGCAGTGACATGGATTAAGCTAGACAGTATAATGCTAAGTGAAATAAGTCAGAGAAAGACAAATACCATATGATTTCACTCACATGTGGAATTTAAGAAACAAAACAAATGAGCAAGAGGAAAAAAAAGAGAGGGAAAGACAAATCAAGAAACAGACTCCTAACTATAGAGAACAAACTGATATTTACTGGAGAGGAGGAGGATGGGGACATGGGTGAAATAGGTGATGGGGATTAAGGGGTGCCCTTGTAGCAATGAGCCCTGGGTGATGTACGGAATTGTTGAATCACTATATAGTATACTTGAAACTAATATTACACTGTATGTTAACTAACTGGAATTAAAATTTTTTTAAAAAATTAAAAAATAATGATGACCTCCACATTTTAATGTTTTTAATAATATTAATTATAGAGAAATCTTAAAATTAAAATATTTTTGTGAACAAACATTGAAAGTATAATCCTTCGACAATCGAAGGATTGTACTTTAACTTCATTTTCTTCCCTTAAGTTCCAGTAAAATAAATGCCATTTATTATTCAATAACTTGCATAATCCAGTTTTCAGCTATTTATCCATTCATTTATCCCTTCACCGATCTGTCATCTATCTACTTACCCATGCATGCATCTGTACATCCTATCTATCCATCCATCCAATTTGTCTATCCTTCTATCTCAAATCTACAAATATAAATTGTTTTATACTTAATACTACTGTATTATATATTTGCAAGTTGTTAAGAGTAGGTATTAAAAGTATCTCAACAAATTTATAATTCTTTATGGGGATGGATATTAATTAGACTTATTGCAGTGATCATTTCACAATATATAAAATAATGCAATAGCCTCTTTTCTGCAGAACTAAAAGCTTATCCTCAAATTCATATGGAGTTTCAAGGGCTCTGAATAGTAAAAACAATCCCCAAAAAGAATAAATTTGGAAGACTCACAACAAAGCTACTGTGATCAAGGCAGTGTGGTACTTGCATAAGTATATCTATATAGACCAATGGAATAGAATTGAGACCACAGAAATAAACTCATAAATCAATGGCCAGTTGACTGTTGACAAGTATGTCAAATTCATTCAATGGGTAAAAAGTAGTCTTCAACAGGTGGTGCTGAAACAACTAGATCTTCACATGCAAAAGAATGAAGTTGGACTGCTCTGCCTCATACCATATACAAAACTTAACTAAAAAATTATCAGTGTCCTAAATATATGCCCTAAATATGGCTTAAAACCCATAAAACTTACAAGAAAACAGGGTTAAATCTTCATAACCTTAGATTTAGCAATGTATTTTTAGACATGAGACCAAAATTATAGAAAAGTAAAAGTAAAAACAGATAAATGGGCTCCAGGAAAATTAAAAATTTTTGTGCCTCAAAGAACATTATCAAGAAAATGAAAAGATAATCTAAAGAATTGGAGGAGATATTTGAAATTTTGTATCTGATAAGAATTCAATATCCATAATATCTAAGAAATTCTTCCCAACTTCCCAACAGAAAGACAGCCCATTTTAAAAATGTATAAATAACTTGAATAGACTTTTCTCTAAAACAGATATAGTAATGGCCAATAAGCATAGGAGAAATATTCAATATCATTAGTTATTAGGGCAATGCAGATCAAAACCACAATGAGATATCATTTCATGTGCAATAGCATGGTTATAATTTTAAAAAAATTTAAAAATAACAAGTGTTAGTGAGGATATAGAGAAATTGGAATTCTTATATATTTCTGGTGAGAATAGAACATGGTGCAGCTGCTGGGAAAAACAGTTTGGCAGTACTTCAAAAGCCTAAGCAAATAATTATGCTTAGAATTATGAGCCAGCAATTCAATTCTTTGGTATGTACCCAAAAGAACCTCAGACAAGAAATCACAGCCATACCTACTTGTATACCAGTATCCATTGCAGCATTATTCACAATAGCCACAGATGACTAAAGAAACAAAATCAAGTATATATTATACAATGAAATATTATTCAGCCATCAAAGAGAATGAAGTTCTGGCACATGGAACATGGATGGACCTTGAAAACATACTAAGTGAAATAAACCAGACACAAAAAGGACAAATATTTTATGATTTCACTTACATGAAATATTAAGAATAGGAAAATTTATAGAAATAGGAAGCAGATTGGTAGTTACTAGTGGCTAGAAAGGAGAGAATGAGAAGTTATTGATTAATGATTATAGAGTTTCTATACAGAGTTTCTATTTGGGATGTTCAAAATATTTGGGAAATAGGTAGTGATGATGGTCACACAACATTGTGATTGTTATTAATGCCATGGAATTAAACACTAAAAATGGGTAATGTGACAAATTTTTTATGTTAAGTACATGTTTATTCCATAATTAAGAAATTAGAGTTATGGGGGAAAGAGTGTTACGTAAAACTTAAAATCTAAAGAAAATACGGACTTTCATTAATTTTAATATCTTATTGTTGGTTCATGATGATGAATGGAACTATGCTAATGTTAGATAATAATAATAATAATAATAATAATAATAATAATAATAGGAAAAACTATATGAAGTCTACATGGGAACTCTCTCTGCTATCTGCAATTTTTCTACACATCTAAAATTGTTAAAACAGTTTATTTTTTAAGAAAAGATTAATATAGTTGAACAAGGTCTGTAAAATTGTTTTTTAAAAATAGTTTTCTTTATCGAAGTACAATTAACATACAGCATTATATTAGTTTCAGATGTACAATATAGTGATTCAACAATTCTTTTTTTAATATTTTATTTATTTATTCATGAGACCGAGAGAGAGACAGAGAGAGAGAGAGAGAGAGACAGAGAGAGAGAGGCAGAGCGAGAAGCAGGCTCCATGCAGGAAGCCCAACATGGGACCCGATCCCAGGACTCCAGGATCACGCCCTGAGCCAAAGGCAGGCGCTGAATCGCTGAGCCACCCAGGGATCCCCACAATTCAACAATTCTATACATTACCCAGAACTCATCAAGATAACAATACTTTTAATCCTCTCAACCTATTTCACCCATCTTCCCATCCACTTTTCTTTTTTTTTTTAATTAATTTTTATTGGTGTTCAATTTACCAACATACAGAAAAACACCCAGTGCTCATCCCATCAAGTGTCCACCTCAGTGCCCGTCACCCATTCCCCTCCAACACCCGCCCTCCTCCCCTTCCACCACCCCTAGTTCGTTTCCCCGAGTTAGGAGTCTTTATGTTCTGTCTCCCTTCCTGATATTTCCCAACATTTCTTTTCCCTTCCTTTATATTCCCTTTCACTATTATTCATATTCCCCAAATGAATGAGAACATACACTGTTTGTCCTTCTCCGATTGACTTATTTCACTCAGCATAATACCCTCCAGTTCCATCCACGTTGAAGCAAATGGTGGGTATTTGTCGTTTCTAATTGCTGAGTAATATTCCATTGTATACATAGACCACATCTTCTTTATCCATTCATCTTTCGATGGACACCGAGGCTCCTTCCACAGTTTGGCTATTGTGGCCATTGCTGATAGAAACATCGGGGTGCAGGTGTCCCGACGTTTCATTGCATCTGAATCTTTGGGGTAAATCCCCAACAGTGCAATTGCTGGGTCGTAGGGCAGGTCTATTTTTAACTCTTTGAGGAACCTCCACACAGTTTTCCAGAGTGGCTGCACCAGTTCACATTCCCACCAACAGTGTAAGAGGGTTCCCTTTTCTCCGCATCCTCTCCAACATTTGTGGTTTCCTGCCTTGTTAATTTTCCCCATTCTCACTGGTGTGAGGTGGTATCTCATTGTGGTTTTGATTTGTATTTCCCTGATGGCAAGTGATGCAGAGCATTTTCTCATGTGCTTGTTGGCTATGTCCATGTCTTCCTCTGTGAGATTTCTCTTCATGTCTTTTGCCCATTTCATGATTGGATTGTTTGTTTCTTTGGTGTTGAGTTTAATAAGTTCTTTATAGATTTTGGAAACTAGCCCTTTATCTGATATGTCATTTGCAAATATCTTCTCCCATTCTGTAGGTTGTCTTTTAGTTTTGTTGACTGTATCCTTTGCTGTGCAAAAGCTTCTTATCTTGATGAAGTCCCAATAGTTCATTTTTGCTTTTGTTTCTTTTGCCTTCGTGGATGTATCTTGCAAGAAGTTACTGTGGCCAAGTTCAAAAAGGGTGTTGCCTGTGTTCTCCTCTAGGATTTTGATGGAATCTTGTCTCACATTTAGATCTCTCATCCATTTTGAGTTTACCTTTGTGTATGGTGAAAGAGAGTGGTCCAGTTTCATTCTTCTGCATGTGGATGTCCAATTTTCCCAGCACCATTTATTGAAGAGACTGTCTTTCTTCCAACCATCCACTTTTCCTGTGACAACTACCAGTTTGTTTTCTTGTACTTAAGACTGTTTTTTTGTTTGTCTCTTTTTCTTTGCTTGTTTGTTTTGTTTCTTAAGTTTTACATGAGTGAAATATGGTATTTTGCCTTTCTCTGTATGACTTATTTCACTTAGCATTGTACCCTGCAGATCCATCTATGTTGCTGCAAATGGCAAGGCTGTTCTTTTTTTATGGCTCAGTAATACAGCATTGAATAAATCTATACCACATCTTTATCCATTCACCTATGGATGGACACTTGGGTTGCTTCCGTATCTTGGTTATTATAAATAATGTTGCAATAAACAAAAGTGTGTGTATATCATTTTGAATTAATGTTTCATTTTCTTTAGGTAAATAGTAGTGGAGTTACTGGATCATATGATAATTCTAATTTTAATTTTTTGAGGAACCTCCATACTATTTTTTACAGTGGCTACACCAAGTCACATTCCCACCAACAGTGAACAAGAATTTCTTTTCCTCCACATACTTGCCAACACTTGTTATTTCCTATGCTTTTTATTTCAATCATTCTAACAGGTGAGAGATGATATCTCATTGTGGTTTTGATTTACATTTCCCTGATAATAAGTGAGTTGAGCATCTTTTCATGTGTTTGTTGGTCATCTGTATGCCGTCTTTGGAAAAATATCTATTCAGGTCCTTTGTCCATTTTTTAATTGGAATACGTTTTTTTTGAGTGGGTTTTTTTTTTTTTGGTGTTGAGTAGTATAAATTCTTTTTTACATACTATTCCCTTATTGGATATATCATTTGCAAATATCTTCTACCATTCAGTAAGTTGCATTTTGTTTTGTTGATGGTTTACTCTCTGTGCAAAAGCTTTTTATTTTAGTGTAGCTTTGATAGTTTAATTTCGCTTCTGTTTCTTTTGCCTGAAGAGTCATATTTAGAAAAATACCTCTACAGTTGGTGTCAAAGAAATTACAGCCTATGTATTCTTCTAGGAGTTTTATAGTTTCAGGTCTCACATTTAGGGCTTTAATCCATTTTTAATTTGTTTTTGCATATGAGCTTTAAAAGTGGTCCAGTTTCATTCTTTTGCATGTAGCTATCCCATTTTTTGAAATTTTTTAAATTATTTAAAACAAAATATTTTTGTAATTATAGACACAAAAATACAACTATGTAAAACATAAAGTCCAGAAATAAATCCAACTACAATTGTGTTGCACCTTCAATAAAAATGACCATTTATTGGGCACCGGGGTGGCTTAGCGGTTGAGCATATGCCTTTGGCTCAGGTCGTAATCCCAGGGTCCTGGGATCAAGTCCCACATCATGGTTCCCCACAGGGAGCCTGTTTTTCCCTCTGCCTATGTCTCTGCCTCTTTCTCTGTATCTCTCATGAATAAATAAATAAAATCTTCAAAAAATGATCATTTATTAAATGTCTTTCATATGTCAGATATTATATTTACATAATTCTCAATCGTCATAATGATCCTGCAAGTCCAGTGTTACATGCCCACAATCTATAGATAAAAGGTGGTGACTCAGGTTAAATAATCTGGCCAACATGGCACAACTCTTAAGTAACAACATGAATTTGGAGACCTAGTCTATTCCATTGTAAAACCTGTGATCTTTAAGGATTTTTTTGTTACTTATAGGTAAATAAGTAGTCTAAATATGTTTTGTAGGGATCCCTGGGTGGCGCAGCGGTTTGGCGCCTGCCTTTGGCCCAGGGCGCGATCTGGAGACCCGGGATCGTATCCCACATCTGGCTCCCGGTGCATGGAGCCTGCTTCTCCCTCTGCCTGTGTCTCTGCCTCTCTCTCTCTCTCTCTCTCTCTCTCTCTCTGTGTGTGTGACTATCATAAAAAAAAAACTTTGAAAAAAAAATAAATATGCTTTGTAAATCCAACAACATATACATTAGGTGGATTAGGCAAGATTCATCAGATTATGGAAAATCAATCAAAAAGAAAATCAATCAAACAAAAAAGAATAGAGTATATTTACACAAAAATATTTTCTTTTGGAAGTAATAGATATTACAATGGATAAAACTGCCATATTTGAATATAAAAATTAAAGATGATAAAATAACAATTAAATAATACAAAAATCAGTGGGAAATTGTGGAAAATATTTACATGGCTTACATGATGTTTGCATGTATGATATATAAAGAATATATTTAACTTTATTAGAGCAACAGCAAACTCTCAATAGAAAAATGGATATAGAATTTGAACATAAATTTCCCATAATAGAAAATTAGTGTTTGAACATGTTGGAAAACATGAATCTTCACTAAGAGTAGTCAAACTAGAGCCATTTTGATGACTTACAAAAAGCACAAACATAGTTATAAGCGTAATAACTTCTACTGGTAAGGTGTTAATGTGTTTCAACTTGAGTGCCATTATAAATTGGAATAAGCCTTTTAGAAAGCAATATGACAAGGTAAATTATGTGTTACAAATATACACACTCTTTGACATAGTCACCCCACTGCTAGGTATTCTCTTAAGAAAATAATTTAACAGTAGAATAAAAACTATACATTAAAACATCCATTGAAATGTTTACCTACAAAGTACAATATCCACTCATGATAAAAACCCTCAACAAAGTAGGGCTCAAGGAAATCTATTTGAAACTAATAAAGGCTATGTATAAAAATACTACAGTTAACACCATTCTTTTTTTAAAAAAGGTTATTTATCTATTCATGAGGGAGAGAGAGAGAGAGAGAGAGAGAGAGAGAGAGAGGCAGAGACATAGGCAGAGAGAGGCAGACTCCATGCAGGGAGCCTGATGTGGGACTTGATTCTAGGACTCCAGGATCACACCCTGGGCGGAAGGCAGGCACTTAACCACTGAGCCACCCGGGCGTCCCACTAACATCATTCTTAAAAAAAAAAAAAAACAAAAAAAAAAAACACATCATTCTTAATGGTGAAAAACTGAGATATTTTCCCTGAGGTCAGGAGCAAGACAAAGATGTCAACTCTCACCACTTTTATTCAACTGATAGAACTGGAAATCCTAGCCACAGCAATTAGACAACAAAAAGAAGTAAAAGGCATTCAAATCAGTAAGGAAGAAGTAAAACTTTCACTATTTGCAGATGGCATGATCATGATACTGTATATAGAAAACCTGAAAGCCCCCACCAAAAAACTGCTAGAATTGATAAATGAATTCAGTAAAGTCACAGAATGAAAAATCAATGTACAGAAATACACTGCATTTCTACACACCAAAAATAAAGCAACGGAAAGAGAAATTAAGAAAGCAATCCCATTTACAATTGCATCAAAAGCCATAAGATACCTTGGAATAAACCTAACCAAAAAGGAGATAGACCTGTACTCTGAAAACTATAAGATACTGATGAAAGAAATTGAATATGACACAAAGAGGTGGAAAAACATTCCATGCTCATGTATTGGAAGAACAAAAATTGTTAAAATGTCTATAATACCCACAGCAATTTGCACATATAATGTAATCCCTATTAAAATATCAACAGCATTTTTCACAGAGGTGGAACAAACCATCCTAAAATCTGTATGGAACAACAAAAGTTCTCATAAAGCAAAAGCAGTCTTGAAAGAGAAGAGCAAAGTTGAAAGCATCACAATTCCAGAATTCAAGTTATATTTACAAAGTGGTAGTAATCAAAGCAATATGGTAGTAGCACAAAAATAGACACAAAGGAAGGGAAAAGAAATGTTGGGAAATATCAGGAAGGGAGACAGAACATAAAGACTCCTAACTCGGAGAAACGAACTAGGGGTGGTGGAAGGGGAGGAGGGCGGGTGTTGGAGGGGAATGGGTGACGGGCACTGAGGTGGACACTTGACGGGATGAGCACTGGGTGTTTTTCTGTATGTTGGTAAATTAAACACCAATAAAAGTTAAAAAAAAAAATAGACACATAGATCAATGCATCAGAACAAAAAGCCCAGAAATAAACCCACAACTGTATGGTCAATTAACCTTTGACAAGGCAGGAAAGAATATCAAGTGGGAAAAAGAGAGTCTCTTCAATAAATGGTGTTGGGAAAATTGGACAGCTACATGCAGAAGAAACTCAACCACTTATTACACCATACACAAAAATAAATTCAAAATGTATTACAGATCTAAATGTGAGATCTGAAACCATAAAAACTCTAGAAGAGAAAACAGGAAGTAACCTCTTGGACATCAGCAGTAGCAAATTTTTTTAGGTATGTTTTTGAGGCAAGGAAACAAAAGCAAAAATAAACTATTAGGACTACATCAAAATAAAAATTTTCTGCAAAGCAAAAGAAACAGTAAACAAAACCAAAAGACAATCTACTGAATGGGAGAAGCTATTTGCAAATGACATATCCAATAAAGGGTTAGTATCAAAAAATATAAAGAACTTATACAAATCAATACCCCCAAAACAAACAATTCAATGAAAATAATGGGCAGAAGACATGAACAAACATTTCTCCAAAGAAGACATACAGATGGCCAACAGATACATAAAAAGATGTTCAACACCACTCACCATCAAGGGAATGCAAAACAGAGCTACAATGAGAGGGACGCTTGGGTGGCTCAGCGGTTTAGCGCCTGCCTTCGGCCCAGGGCGTGATTCTGGAGTCTCAGCATCAAGTGTCACATTGGGCTCCCTGCATAAAGCCTGCTTCCTCTCTCTCTCTCTCTCTCTCTCTCTCTCTCTCTCATAAATAAATAAACAAATAAATAATTTTTAAGAACTACAATGAGATATCACTGCACACCTGTCAGAATGGCTAAAATGAAATATAAAAAGCAACAGATGTTGGTGAGAATGAGGAGAAAAAAGAACCTTCTTGCACTTTTGGTGGGAATGCAAACTGGTGCAGCCACTGTGGAAAACAGTATGGAGGTTCCTCAAAAAATTAAAAATAGAGCTACCATATGATCAAGAAATTACACTGAAGGGTATTTTTTTTAATTTTTATTTATTTATGATAGTCACACACAGAGAGAGAGAGAGAGAGAGAGAGAGAGGCAGAGACACAGGCAGAGGGAGAAGCAGGCTCCATGCAGGGAGCCCGATGTGGGACTTGATCCCGGGTCTCCAGGATCGCGCCCTGGGCCAAAGGCAGGCGCCAAACCGCTGCGCCACCCAGGGATACCTACACTGAAGGGTATTTGCCCAAAGGATACAAAACTAGTAATTCAAAGGGATACATGCCCCCCCAATGTTTATAGTAGCATTATTTACAATAGTCAAATTATGAAAAGAGCCCAAATGTTTATCGACTGATAAATGGATAAAGAAGATGTGGTATTGTGTGTGTGTATGTGTGTGTGCATGCACAGGTGTGTATGGAATGGAATATTAGTCATAAAAAAGAATGAAATCTTGTCGTTTGTGAGAACATGGATGGAACCACCGAGTATTATGCTAAGCAAAATAATAAGTCAAAAAAAGATAAATATCATATGATTTAACTCACGTGGAATTTAAGAAACAAAACAAATGAACAAATTGGCAAAAGGGGAAAAAGAGAGAGAAGACAGACAAATCTAAACACAGACCCTAAAAAAAAAAATGAGTGGGAAATATCAGAAAGGGAGACAGAACATGAAAGACTCCTAACTCTGGGATACGAACTAGGGGTGGTGGAAGGGGAGGTGGGCAGGAGGTAGGGATAACTGGGTGACGGGCACTGAGGTGGGCACTTGACGGGATGAGCACTGGGTGTTATTCTATATGTTGGCAAATTGAACACCAATAAAAAATAAATTTATAAACACAGACTCTTAATTATAAAGAACAAACTGATAATTATCAGGGAGGAGATGGGAGGGGGATGGGCTAAATAGGTGATAGGAATGAAGGAGTGCACTTGGATGAGCACTAGGTGATGTATGGAATTGTTGAATCAGTACATCGTACACCTGAAACTAATGTAACATAGTACATTAACTCGAATTGTTTTTTAAATTTTATTTATTTATGAGAGACACAGACAGAGAGAGGCAGAGACCCAGGCAGAGGGAGAAGCAGACTCTCTGCAGGGAGCCTGATGTGGGACTTGATTCCAGGACCCCGAGATCATGAGCTGAGTCAAAGGCAGGCTCTCAACGGCTGAGCCACCCAGGTATCCCTAACTAATTCGAATTTAAATAAAAACTTAGAGATAAAAAATTTAAAAATAAAGCGATGCTTACCTCTAGAAGAAAATACCAGATATAATTAATTGTTTAGTAGAATGGTTTAATAAATTTTGATATATAAGCACGTCAAAAGGAAAAGCATATTAAAATATTAATCGTTAAGACTGGGAAAGTATGTAAATAATTATGATGGAGCATTAAGAGAAAATAGAACAAAAACTGATATGTAAACTATGAGTAAAATGATTTAAAACTATCTCAGTTGTATGAGAGTATTAGGATTATGTGTTATTTGTTATTATTTTTTCATTTTTCTTGAATGCTAAGCTTTATGGAAATAAAGTATCATGTCTTTCTAACTATTCATACATCAGGTCAGAGATTAAACTTGCAGTTAATAGTTGAGTGTACTCAACTCAGGGGAAAGGGGGGATGAGGATGGGAAACATCTAGACCTGATGATTGGAATCTCTGCACTATCATTAGGGGCAAGGGTACAGTAGATTGAGAAAAGTTGAGACTTGGAGCAAGGAATTTTTTAAAGAAGGTTAGAGGAAAAGCTTAACTACCAATGAGATGTAGAGCCCCTAGAATCAAACTTGGGCTACTGTAACAATTTTTTTTCAAAGATCACCCTTGACTTGTTCTTAGAAAAGAACTCTGAATGAGTATAGAAACTCTTAAGGATATACCTGGTGTTGACTGGTCCTAGAAAATTAAGTTAGAAAAATAAAGATCATGTTGGTTATACCCTCTTGTCCTAGATCTAGATGTCTATATATTAATCCTTTAAAATGTCATAGTCTGAATGAAAACATCTACCAAATCCCTAGTGGCTTATTTTTATACTTTAGTGTGATTTCTTGCTTTTCTTTGAGTTTTACTTTTAAATTCTTTTTTAAAATAAAAAGAATTTAAACAAAAAAATAATTTATTTATTTTAGGGGGGAGAGCATAGAGGGAGAGTAGGAGGGAGAAGCAGACTCCCTGCTGGGCAGACAGCCTGATGTGGGACTTGATCTCAGGACCCTGAGACATGACCCGGGCCAAAGGCAGACTCTTAACTGACTGAGCCACCCAGGCACCCCTTAAACACTTTTTGATAGCCAGTGTGTATTCTAAATGAAGTTTGAAGATATTGATGGATGAACATCTCTTTATAACTGTGTTACCAAGATGGCTTGTTATAGCATTGAAATTTATCTCAGAAGACAAGAAACAGATATGAACTGCTATTTCAGCTCAGGCACGGCAGAGAACCTGAGCAGAAGAAAAGCCTATTACAAAATGCATGCTATAGTATTATAACTTCAGCAATGTTTTGAAATTGTCCAATTGTGTCATGAAAGCATGGGCTAATCAGACGTAACACTGGCAGGCCCATGTATTAGCTGTGACAATCACATACTAGCTTATATATCCTAAACAATCATGGAGATTTTTAAATTAAGCCTAATTGTTTTATTATGGTTCCTAGCAAGCAACAACACAGCAGCTGGAGGTCCTCAGTCTAATTAACCTAATCAGTTCTTTGATAATCTTTTTTTGAGATTTTTAGAAAAAAACTAACATTCAACTCTGTTAAATAAGCACAAGAAGCTGTACCTTCAAAAACTTAACACTGATATAGGAAGTAAATTATCTCAAATACCACTTGGTAAATCAATGGGTTCTTTAAATGTCAAAGTCCTTCTTTTCACTTAAGTCTTCAACAGCATTTATCAATGGCTTTGCAGAGGAGTTTAGGGGTAAAGAAGAATAAGAGAATGGTTATACGTAAGTCTAAAACTTGAGGAACTCTACCTGTCTCTGGATTATAAAAGTTGAGAAACAACTTTTTTTTCAACCATGATAAACACTATTTTGAGAAGAGTAAACTTTCAAAAATGGATTTTCTTTCAATTATTTTACAAAATTTCTTTTGGAAAAAAAGCAAATATCATGTAACTATCAGATTATTAATGGTTTTAGCATTTTTTTGGTCTTAGCAAGTTCATCAATACATTCAGAAAATTATTGTGATTAAACAAACATTACTTAAAATGTAACATATTGGAGAAGGAAAAACCAACTCATAAATTTTTCTAAGCTCAATTTTACAAACTTAAAATTATATATATTGTATAAACTAATCAATGACAAAATTATAATGGACTTGTGAATACTAAGACAGGAAATGAATTTGCCAAATTCTTTTTTTTTCAGACAAATTATATTCAGAAAACCTTATCTCCATGGGCCACTTTTGTGGATATGTCTGAATCCAAGCGAAAAGCATATTGGCCAAATTATTTACAAGTATCTTCAAATTATCTCAAAGCTTTTAAAAAAGATACAAGGTAAAAATAAAATAGTAAAACAAGTCAGAATATACTTGTTATAACACATAAAAATATAGTACACAACTCAGTATTTGATAAGCCCTCTGGGTATCCTATTAAAATTGTTACAGTAATGAAAGTCAGATTTTCTAGATGATATCAGTCCATATGTTCTCATAGGGAAAGCTCTTCTTTCAGCATTCATTATATAGTTCTTTTATAAAATATTGTCATTTCATAAATTACTGTACTAATTTAGAGCAATAAATCCTACCTTAATTGATATGGCTTTCCCAAACTGTTAAATATTTCTCCAGCATATATTAGCATATATAATGTGTTACAAAATAAATGATGTAAATATAGATAAGGGTAAAAAATCTTTCACACTCTATGAAACCAAATATAATTATACTTGTTTTATTTTTTTTAATTTTACTTGTTTTAAATCTATTTCTAGTTTCAAAATTTAGGAATTATGGTATGCTTTCAAATATAATGCATTTATTTATGGAATATAAGTCCAGGAAAAAGGAAAATTGGGAAGAAATTTGCCCTTTTAGGCAATAATAACAAAAACATCTATCGTTTCTCAAATATTCACTCTGGCTTCACAAACACTTTGCTGGGTATTTTACATTTGTTATCTAATCTAATCTTCAAAATAATACAGTGATATAGGTATATCGCTTATATTTAAAGATGACCAAACTCATTTAGCAAGTCTTCCTACTGTCATTTTGATTATTTCTGTGTTCCATTCCCAGTCATTTCCAAAGACTACTTATACAGTCAAATCAGAAAACTGAGGTACATTTATATTTTAAATAATTTTTTAATTTAACTTATTTATGTCTTATAAAAGATAAGAAAATCTCTTTTAATTATGAAAACTTTTTTTTTTACAAATCAGGAAGCTAATTTTTATTTATATTTTTAAAAGCTGTTAAGACTTAGAATTATATGAAGTTCTTCCTTTGGAGTTAGGAAAAAGAAAAACCATCTCCCTGTATTCTTAAGATATTCTCATCTCCCAAATTAAGGGAAGGATTCCAGTTCTGCCTGTTTGCAAACAAAACTTCTATAATAATGCTGCTGTGATCACACCTTTGAAGCAGGGCAAATGTTTGAGTACAACCATTAGCTATGGTGTTTGATAATAACAGATTATAAAGACAGAATTTTTATAAAGCTGGCCTTTGGGTTTTATTTTGTAAGTTTTGTACATTTTTTTTGCATCATTATTCCTTTTTTTAAGATTTTATTTATTCATTCATGAGAGACACACAGAGAGAGAGGCAGAGACACAAGCAGAGGGAGAAGCAGGCTCCACTCAAGGAGCCCAATGTGGGACTCAATCCCGGGACCAGGATCCCGCCCTGAGCCAAAAGCAGACAGTCAACCACTGAGCCACTCAGGCATCCGGCATCATTATTCCTAATCATACTATTTTAGTTGTGCATATAAACATTCAAGACTTTGATAAACTAGAGTTTATCATCCCAGAATGCAAAGTAAAATTCATAAAGGAAGAAAATTTTAACAAAACGGTGATGATTCAGATTCTAAAATGGATGACGTTATCCATTTACCCAGCCTCAAAAAAGTATGGCTTTCATTATTAGGTTACAATGGATCAAGATTTGTGTTCACACTAATGTTGCCCTCATTTCCATTTATATTAAACTGGTATTTGTTTTTTAAAGGAGGCACATGAATGAACAGAGCCTTCCCCAATCTCTGTTTGTTCAGCTTGTAACCTGCACAATAGTAAATTCAATCTTGTTAAGAGGCTTATTCCTCTATTGTAGAACTTCCTTGAATTGCAGGAAAGTTAGAATTTGCATGGGTTATGTGTTTGTGTGGAAGAAAGAATTTAAGTTCTTTAAAGATTTTATTTTTCTTTCTCAGTAATAAGTTGCTTATGACCACTTAATTTCAAACATCTTTTGCTCATTCCATTACTTAGCTGGGCGGCGAATGAGGGAAAAATATCTTCATTTTAATATTAGGAAAGTAAAGTTCATTTGAAAAAATAACACTGAAAATGTCAATGAACTCACACCTCTTAAAACTCACAAGGATAATCTCTCAGGTAGGTTCTTAAAAGCAAACAGTTTTTCTTTGATGAAACATAATATAGTTTAAGTCAGGTAACAAGGCATTGGACACATAGCCACATCTTGGCTAGCAAATTGTGTTTGACACACATATAAATTTATTTTACCAAGGATTTTTTTATGTTAAAGAAGTCATTTCAATTGGAGAAGAGGAAGTTGACTGTCATCAGCCAGCATATGGAAATAACTATAATTAAATTTTGGTCATATTACAAACATGTAGGTTAGTTTGTTAATCTAGTCAAATGTGGACAATGATTGAATGACTGCTATCTTTACTGAACTGCTTTAGGTGATGTGATAAGATACAGTAACTGTCTTTCTGTACATAGATGAGAAACCTATAGAACACACACACACACACACACACACACACACACACAGATTGGAGGAATATATTTCAATGTGAAAATAGCACTAGAAGAGAAGTCAAAGGATAATTTAACCCAGGCTCTACTGCTTGTCATCTGTGATTTTGCAAGTTGTTTAAACTTTCTATCAAATTTTCAGTTTCTGCCTTTACAAAAAATGAAAAAAAATAATAAGAAAAAAATATGTGTTTGGTATTAAGGGAGACTAAAGACACATGCAACTAAACAGAATGAGTAATTTTTGAGTGGGACCTGGACATTAGAATGACAGTAGCAAGAATTGAATAAGGTGAGTCTTAATTTCCAGATTTTCAAAATTATGCTGTAGTTATATAAGATAATGCCCCCCACCTTTTTTTTTGAGAGGAGGGAGTTAAGTATTTAAAGGTAAAGTGGCATCATGTATTCAATTTATTCTGAAATTCTACAGAGAGAAGGAGAGGGGAAAGAACAAATGGCTAGCAAGTATGTTAAAGCATTAACATTTGGGGCATCTGGGTGAAGGACATAATGCAATATTTTTTACTATTTATTTAATTTGTTACTTTCTAGTTTAAGGTGGAATCAAAGGTGGTTGATTTGAGACCTGTCTTTCTTTCTAATATAAGTATTTAGTACTAAACATTTTCTATTAAATACTCCTTTAGTTGCATCCTACACTATTGTATATGTGGCATTTTCATTTGAATAAAAACTAATTTCTAATTATTTTATTAATTCTTCTTGGGCCCATGGGTTATTTAGATATGTGTTATTTAACTTCCAAACAATTGAAAAATTCCTGGACAAAATAGCATCATTGGTAATTTGGCCAAACATTTAAGGAAGAAACTATAACAATTTTAGGGAAATTAGTTAATGTAGTTGAATAGAAGGGGGATCCTGAGTTTGCCTCATCCCACCAACACAGCTAAATCAATAGCAAATAATTTTTAGCAACTAGGAAATTGATCTGAGGATTAAGAAAACAATCTACACAGTTGGAGGGAGAGAATACAGTAGATGCAAGGTTTAGAGCCATGGTACAGTGAAGGGGAGGGAATTCTTTTCATGGAGCAAAGCCAGGCAGAAAGGGAGAGAGTAGGAGAGAAAGCAGCAGGTAGTTTTCACAATATGCCTTGGTGAGGGGATCCCCTGGGTTGCACTGGGAGAAAATGCTCCCCTTCCTGCAGTATGTTTGGAAGAGGGTATTTTGCCTCTCTAAGGTCAAAAGTCCTGCCAGGAGCCATTAAGTGGCCATTTAAAAGCAGGGAACAGAGGTACATGCACAGCGGGCAGAAAACCTGGTTGCAGCTTTTCACTTCCCAGCCACCATGTGCATGTGTGTGACAGCTTTTGTGGGACAGAATGGTACCAGGCACAGTGCAAGGCTCTCCTCCAGGAGAGGGAACTGGGCCCCCATCTCACCAGGTCCTTTAAGATGTGGAGGTTTGAATCCCAGCCACCAGCCAGAGGTAAAACCTAGGAAAACTGTGCCACCAGGCATGCCAATAGGTGGGCACAAACAGATAAAGGGTGGGGGTCTGATAAAAGCCTGGTACAAAAGAGAAGAGATGATTCCCTTTTCTGGGAGGGCCTCCTCAACAGCACTGCCTTGAGTTCCAGTCCCCAGTGACTAGAAGGAGGCATGATGCCATCTTCCACCCCCTGACCACCAGCAGGTCAGATTTCAGAGAGAAACAGCATCTCCAGTGGAGGCTGGAGTCCCTTGCATCAAACCACCACCTCCTTGCACCCAGCAGAAGCATTTTTGCAAAGGCAGGTCTGACTGTAAGCCAGCACTATGGGCCTCTCTTAGAAGACCAAAATAAGCCCGTGAATATACCAAGTCTACTGAATATAGAATGCTCCAAAGTGTCACTTCAGTTCTAGTGGAAACACTACCAAGATTTCTTTTTTTTCCCCTTTTTTCCTTTGATTATTTTTCTTCTTTTTCCTTTGGTATCAGGGTTATAGGTTTTTGTTCATTTGTTGGTTGATTTGTTTGTTTCCTTTTCTCATTTTTTGGATCAGGTTTCAATTTTTTTTCACCCTTTCTCCCTATTCTTTAAATCAGGCTTATAGTTTTTTGTTTGTTTGCTCGCTTTTCTGTTCCTTTTTCCTATTCTTTTTTCTTAGATCAAGCCTGCTTTTTTTCCAGGCTTATCTTAATAAACAGTTCAAAGCACACACAGTTAAAGGTCCAAAAACTCCACACTGCAAGCAAGAAGGAACTCTACAGAGGCCTGATCTGTGGGATGAACAGCCAAAACATAACAGCATACACCAAAAACACTTCCTGAAGTGCCAGATCCTGTACGTATAGGAATGTTTTTTAATATAGTATTACTATCAGGAGCAAGAAACATAGCAAGCTTTCATAATATGCAAAAGACAAAAACCTAGACAAAATAACAAGACAGAGGAATTCTCTGCAAAAGAAAGATCAAGAAGAAATCACAGCCAGGGATGTGCTCAAAAGAGATAAAAGTAATGTATCTGAACTAGAATTTAGAACAACAGTCATAAGAATACTAGCTGGATTGGAAAGAAGCATCACTACACCATAGAAAACCTGGTTGCAGAGATAAAAGACCTAAAAGCTAGTCAAGCAAATTTAAAAATGTTATAACAGATGCAAAACTGACTGGATTTAATCACAATGAGGATGGGAGAAGCAGAGGATTGAAGAGGTGATAGAGAAGATACATTTATGCACAATTATGAAACTGAAAAAAAGAGGGAAATAAAACTTTTCAGTTTTCATAAATATAGACTTAGGGAGTTCTGAGATTCCACAAAGCACAATAATATCTGTATCATAGGATTCACACAAGAAGAGTGGGAAAATGGGGCAGAAGTTTTATTTGAAGAAATTATTTATAGCAGAGCAGTTATCTAATCTGGGGAAGGAAACAAGCATTTTAGTCCAAAAGGCACAGAGAACTCACCTCAAAAATCAACAAAAATAGGTCAACATAAATTCATATCATAGTGAAATTTGTAAAATACAAAGATAAAGAGGAAATTCTGAAAGCAACAAGGGACCAAAGATCCCTAACCTACAGGAGAGACACATAAGTTTAGCTGCAGACCTGTCCACAGAATCTTGGCAAGCCAGAAAGCAGTGGGATGATATGTTCAACATGCTAAATGGGAAAAATACACAGCCAAGAATACTCTATCCAACAAGGGTGTCATTCATAATAGAAAGAGATAGAGTTTCTAAGATAAGCAAAAACTAAACCAGTTTGTGAACACTGAACCAGCTCTGCAAGAAATGTTAAAGAGGACCCTCTGAGCAAGAAAAAAAGGCTGAAAGCAACAAAGATTAGAAAGGAACAGAGACAAAGTATAGGAACAGTGACTATACAGGTAATACAATGGCACTAAATTCATCTCTATTAATAATCACTCTGAACGTAAATGGACTAAGTGCTCCAATCAAAAGACATAGGATATCAGAATGGATAAAAATATAGACTCACCGATTTGCTGCTTACAAGAGACTCATTTTAGACCCAAAGACACCTACATATTGAAAACGAGGGAGTATAGTATAGTATAATGTCATGCCAATGACATTAAAAAAGCTGTAATAGTGATATTTATATCATGCAAACTTGTTTCTAAACCAGTGATTATAAGAGATGGTGAAAGGCACTATATCATAATAAAGGGGTCTATCCAACAAGAAGATCTAACCATTGTGAATATTTATTCCCCTAACTTGGGAGCAACCAAATATAGAAATCAACTAATAGGAAGCATAAAGAAACTCATTGATAATAATAAAATAATAGTAGGGGACTTTAATACCCCACTGGCAGCAATGGACGGATCATCTAAACAGAACATCAACAAGAAAACAAGGGCTTTAAATGACATGCTGGACCAGATGGAACATTCTCCAGAATAGATCACATACCAGTCACAAATCAAGCTTCAACAAGTACAAAATGATTGAGATCATACCATGCATATTTTCAGACCACAACCCTATAAAACTTGGAGTCAACCACAAGAAAAAATTTAAAAAGACCACAAATACATGGAGGTTAAATAGTGGAGCCCACTATAGAATGAGTGGGCTAACTAGGAAATTAAAGAAGAAATCTTAAAAAGACATAAAAGCAAATGACAATAAACACACGGCAGTCCAAATGTTTGGGACATAGCAAAGGAAGCCATAAGAAGAAAGTATGTAGCAATACAGGCCTTCTTCAAGAAAAAAAAAAACACACAACCTAACCTAATGCTTAAAGGAGGTGGAAAAAGATTGGCAAATAAATAAAAAACAAGCAGAATAAGGAAAATAAGATTCAATAAAAAATAAATGATATAGAAATTTAAAAACACTAGAACAAATCAGGGAAACCAGGAGCTGTTTCTTTGAAAGACTTAATAAAATTGACAAACCACTAAGCAGACTTATCAAAAAAAAAAAAAGAGAGAGAGAGAGAGAGAGCGAGAGAAAGGATCCAAATAAATAAAATGAAAGACACAAATGAAAGACAAATTTGTGTCTTTCACAAATGAAAAACAAAAAGTTACAACCAACAATGCAGAAATAGAAACAATTATAAGAAAATATTGGGAGCAATTATATGACAAAAATTAGGCAATCTGGAAGAAATGGATAAATTCCTAGAAAGATATAAACTACCCAAACTAAAACAAGAAGAAATAGAATACTTGAACAGACCCATAATAAATAAATAAATTGAATCAGTAATCAAAAATCTCCTGACAAACATGAGTCCCAGGGGAGGGTGGCTTCCCAGGGGTATTCTACCAAACATTTAAAGAAGAGTCAATACCTATTCTTCTGAAACTGTGTCAAAAAATAGAAATGGAAGGAAAACTGCCAAACTCATTCTACAAGGCCAGCATTATCTCAATTCCAAAACCAGAAAAAGACTCCACTAAAAAGAAGAGTTACTCCAATATCCCTGATAAACTTAGATACAAAAATTCTCAACAAGGGGTACCTGGGTGGCACAATCAGCTGAGCACCTTAGGCTCAGGTCATGTTCACCATATCATGGGATTGAGTCCCCCTGCCTCTCCCTCTGTCTCTGCCTCTCACTCCCTCTGTCTCTTATGACTAAATAAATAAATAAAATCTTAAAAAAAAACTCTCAACAAGAAATTAGCTAATCATATCCAACAGTCCAGTAAAAGGATTATTCACCATAATCAAGTGGACTTATTCCTGGGCAGCAGAGCTGGTTCAATATCTGCAACTCAATAAACATGACACAACACATTAATAAAAGAAATAATAAAAACCATATGATCCTCTAAATAGATGCAGAAAAAGCATTTTACACAATACTTCATCCTTTCTTGATAAAAACCTTCAAGAATGCAGGGAAAGAAGGAACATAGCTCAATATCATAAAGGCAATATACAAAGACCCACAGCTAATATTCTCCTCAGTGAAAAACTGAGAGCTTTTCCCTAAGGTCAGGAACACCACAGACATGTCTACACTCACCACTGTTATTCAACATAGTACTGGAAGTCTTAGCCTCAACAATAAGACAACAGAAAGAGATAAAATCACCCAAATTAGCAAGAAATAAGTCAAACTTTCACTAATTGCAGATGATATGATACTAGGTGTAGAAATCCTAAAAGATTACACCAAACGTTGCTAGAACTTTTACATGAACTCAGCAATTGCAGGATATAAAATCAACCCACATTTCTATACACCAATAATGAAGCAGCAGAATGAGAAATCAATGAATTGATCCCATTTACAACTGCACCAAAACCATAAGATACCTGGGAATAAACCTACACAAAGAGGTAAAATATCTGTATACTTAAAAGTATAAAACACTTATCAAAGAAATTGAAGACACAAAGAAATGGAAAAATGTTCCATGCTTATGGGTTGGAGAAATAAATATTTTTAAAATGTCTACACTACCCAGAGCAATCTACACATTCAATGTGATCACTACCAAAACACCATGTACATTTTTCACATAACTGGAATAAATAATCCCAAAATTTGTATGGAACCAGAAAAGATCCCAAATAGCAAGAGGAATGTTGAAAAAGAAAACCAAAGCTGGAGACATCATAATGCCTAGCTTCAAGCTATATTATAAAGCCGTGATCATCAAGATAGCATGGTACTGACACAAGAACAGACACATAGATCAATGGAGCAGAATAGAGAACCCAGAAATGGACCCTCAACTCTATGGTCAACTAATCATCAACAAATCAGGAAAGAATACCCAATGGAAACAGTCTCTTCAATAAATAGTGCTGCCAAAATTGGACAGCCACATGCTGAAGAATGAAAATGGACCATTCTCTTACACCATATGCAAAGACAAACTCAAAATGGATGAAAGACCTAAATGTGAGAGGAATCCTTCAAAATCCTGGAGGAGAACACAGGCAGCATCCTCTTCGACCTCAGCTGCAGCAACTTCTTGCAAGACATGTTTCTAAAGGCAAGGGTAACAAAAGTAAAAAATAACTATTGGAACTTCATCAAGATAAAAAGCTTCTGCACAGCAAAGGAAATTGTAAACAAAACTAAAAGGCAGCCTACAGAATGGGAGAAGATATTTGTAAATGGTGTATCAGATAAAGGGCTAATATCCAAGATCTGTAAAGCACTTAATCAAACTCAACACCCAAGGAACAAACAATCCAGTCAAGAAGTGGGCAGAAAGCATGAACAGACATTTCTCCAAAGAAGACATACAAATGGCCAACAGGCACATGAAAAACTGCTCCACATCACTTGCCATAAAATAAATTCAAATCAAAACCACAATGAGATACCACCTCACACTAGTGAGAATAGCTAAAATGAACAAGACAGGGAACAACAAATTTTAGCGAGGATATGGAGAAAGGGAAACCCTCTTACACTGTTAGTGGGAATTCATGCTGGTGCAGCCACTCCAGAAAACATTGTGGAGGTTCCTCAAAAGTTAAAATAGAGCTACCCTATGACCCAGCAACTGAACTACTGGCTATTTACTCCAAAGACACAGATGTATTGTAATGAAAGGGCACCTGCACCCCAATATTCATATCAGCAATGTCCACAATAGCCAAACTATGGAAGGAGCTGAGATATCCTTCAACAGATGAAAGGATAAAGAAGAAGTGGTATATATATATATATATATATATATATATATATATATAGTAATATTACTCAGCCACCAGAAAGGATGAATATCTACCATTTACATCCATATGGATGGAACTGGAGGGTATTATTTTGAGTGAAATAAGTCAGTAGGAGAAAGACAATCATCATATGGTTTCACTCACATTTAGAATGTAATAAATAGTGAAAGGGACTATAAAGCAAAAGAGGAGAATTGAATGAGAAAAATTAGAGAGGAAGACAAACCATGAAAGACTCCTAACTCTGGGAAACAAACCAAGGGTTGCTGAAGAGGAGGTAGTTGGAGGGATGGGGTACCTGGATGATGGGTATTTAGGAAGACACATGATGTGATGAGTACTGGTGAATTAATGAAAACCATATCTGAAATTAATGATGTACTATATGTTGGCCAATTGCATTTAAAGTTAAAAAAAATAAAGGGGAATACAAAAATGTAAGGTTGATTTAACATTTGAAATTCAATGGATATTAAGAAATTCAAAATAAAAAAGTATGGTAATCTCAGTAGATGCAGAAGAAGTTTTTGATAAAATCTGTCATCCATTCATGATAAAAACTCTGAGCAAACTGGAATAAAATGGAACTTCCTCAACCTTATAATGTACTATGGCAAAACATATGGCTAAGATCATACTTAATTGTGAAAGACTGAATGCTTTTCTCATATGATGATAAGAAAGAATGTTCATTTCTACTACTTCAATTAACATTATAGTGGAAGTTCTAGTTATTGCAATGGGGCATACAAAAGAAATAAATTCATCCAGATTGGAAAGGAAGAAGTAAAATTCTTTACGGCTACAGAATAATTTCATCTATGTATAGAATCCTGTAAAGTCTTCAAAGAGGTGCAAAAACAGTCATAAAACATTAAGCAAAACTGATTCAAGATCACCAAAATATAATTTGTATTATTATATAAAAACAATGAGAAATAATATATTCAAACAAAAACATACCATTTATAATAGTAATAAATTTAGTCATACTTACTAATACATTTGACAACCTATCTGCAAGAACTATGCATTGAAAAGTATAAAGCATATTTGAGAGTTATTTAAAAGACCTAAATAAATATATCATTTTTATGAATTAAGAGACTCAGTTATTGATAAAGTATTAATTCTCTCCAATTTGATCTATAAATTCAGCAAAATCCCAATCAAAATACCAACTTTTTCAGAAATTGACAAGTGGATTATAAAGTTCATATGGAAAT
The DNA here is from genome assembly GCF_018345385.1 of Vulpes lagopus. Lineage (NCBI taxonomy): Eukaryota > Metazoa > Chordata > Mammalia > Carnivora > Canidae > Vulpes > Vulpes lagopus. The sequence goes on from NC_054848.1 coordinate 97,715,297, forward strand.
TCAAAGTCCTAAAATAAGCAAAATACCTGTGGGGGAAAAAAAGAACAAATTTTGAGAACTTATACTGTGTGATTTTATTTTTTTTAATATTTATTTATTAATTCACGAGAGACTCAGAGAGAGAAATAGAGGAAGAGACACTGGCAGAGGGGGAAGCAGGCTCCATGCAGGGAGCCTGATGTAGGACTAGATCCTGGGTCTCCAGGATCACACCCTGGGCTGAAGGCAGCACTAAACCACTGAGCCACCAGGGCTACCCTATGCTGTGTGATTTTAGAACTTCCTATAAAACCACAGTAATCAAGGCAGTATTATGTTGTTATAGAGAGACAAATAAATCAATAAAAAATAATATCAAGTCCAGAAATACACCTACACATATAAGCTCAATTTGATTCTTGACAAAGTTGCCAAGATAATTAAATATTTTAAATAAACTTAGAAGCCTTTTCAACAAATAGTACTGGAAAGATTTGATAGCCATAATAAAACTGAAAGAAGAAGAGAAAAAGGAATATAGGTCTTTATCTCACGCCCTGCACTAAAATTAACTCAACAAAAAAAAAAGGGGGAGGGATTTTTGGGTGGCTCAGTGGTTGAGCATCTGCCTTCGGCCTAGGGCGTGATCCTGGAGTCCCAGGGTTGAGTCCCACATTGGGCATTCTTCATTGAGCCTGCTTCTCTCTCTGCCTATGTCTCTGCTTCTCTCTCTGTCTCTCATGAGTAAATAAATAAAATCTTTTTTAAAAAGGGGGATTAACTCCATTGGATTAGAAACCTCACTTTAAGAGCCAAAACTGTAAAATTTCTAGAGGTAAACAGAATAATGATTTAGTAATCTTGGGTTTATTAGTTACAACATAAAAGTATGAAGTGACATCTGGGTGGCTCAGTCAGTCAAGTGTCTGCCTTCAGCTCAGATCATGATCTCAGGGTCCTGAGACTGAGCTCCAAGTCATAACTAAAGTGTTTGCTCTTCAAAGGACACTATTAAGAAATAAAAAAGCAAGCTGTAGTTTGGAATACAAATCCCAATCCTAACAAAGGACTTATAACTAGAACATATAAACAACTATTTTGACTCAATAAGAAGACAAAGGCCTCAATGAAAAAGGGACAAATAATTTGAAAAGATGTATCTCTAAAACAGATATACAAAGGACAAATAAACATGAATTAGTCATCAGGAAAGTGCAAAATAAAACCACAACTAGGTATTACTAAAGACCTATTAGAATGGGTAAAACTAAAAACACTAACTTTACCAAATGTTGGCAAGAATGCAGAGAAACTGAAACACTCCTAGTGGGAGCATAAATTCGTAAAGCATAGTTGGACAACAGCTTTATAATTTCTTATAATGTTAAACATACTCCTACTATATAAATCAGCTATTCCACCTGTAGGTAATTAACCCAGAGAAATTAAAACATATGTCCACACCAAACACATGTGGATAAATGTCTATAGCTGCTTTCTTTGTAATAGCCCCAAAGGGGAACAGCCCAAAGTTCATGAACAGGTGAATATATAGAATAGTGCTCAGCAATAAAAGGGAATTCGTTATTTATATACATAACAGGATGGATGAATATCAAAATAATTATGTGGAGTGAAAGTAACCAGACCAAAAAGAATATTATTCCATTTACATAAAATTCTAGAAAGACAAAGTAATGTATATTGACAGAAAGTAGACCAGTGGACCTGCAGACCTGGACAGAAGTTGGAGGTTTGGCTAGAGGGAGGAATAAGAAATGAGCAAGTGGCAGCTTTTGGGGGTGATGAATATGTTTATAATCTTCAGTGTGGTGATGGCTCCATGGGTGTATTTCTATGTCAAAATCCACTAAATTTTGACCATGTGCAGTTTATATCAATTATACCTCAATAATGATATAAAAGAATCAAAACAGGACACTTTAGAAATAGAAGACATTCCTCAGAAGATATTTGAAAACAAAAATGAGATCCTAGAACCTAATGAAGTTTGTCTAAATCTCAAAGGTTTAGCTTAATTCATAAAAGAATATTGTACAGTTTTATATACTACAAATATGTAACATGATTTTTTAGTTATTAGTACACCTAATTAATAACACTTACAATCAGAAATGAAGACTGCTGATGGGGATGCATATTGTTCATTGTTTCCTGCATTCTGCATTGTAATTTATGGGAAGATTATAATTGCAAATAATTATTAGAAGAAACCCCTAAAAATGCTCCGCATCACTGGCCATCAGGGAAATAAAAATCAAAACCACAATGAAATACCACCTCACACCAGTGGGAATGGAGAAATTTAACAAGACAGGAAACAACAAATGTTGGAGAGGATGTGGAGAAAGGGGAACCCTCTTGCACTGCTGGCGGAATGTGAACTGGTACAGTCACTCTGGAAAACTGTGTGGAGGTTCCTCAAAGAGTTAAAAATAGATCTGCCCTATGACCCAGCAATTGCACTACTGGGTATTTACCCCAAAGATACAGATGCAGTGAAACAGCAGCACACCTGCACCCCAATGTTTATAGCAGCAATGTCCACAATAGCCAAACTGTGGAAGGAACCACAATGTCCTTTGACAGATGAATGGGTAAAGAAGATGTGGTATGTATATATATAATGAAATATTACTCAGCCATTAGAAATTACAAATAACCACCATGTGCTTCAACATGGATGGAAGTGGGGGGTATTATGCTGAATGAAATAAGTCAATCGGAGAAAAACAATAATTATATGGTTTCACTCATATGGGGAGTATAAAAATAGTGAAAGGGATTACAGGGGAAAGGAGACAAAATGAGTTGGAAAAATCAAAGAGCGGGACAAAACATGAGAGACTCCTAACTCTGGTAAATGAACAAGGGGTAGTGGAAGGGGAGGTAATCTGGGGAATGGGTGATTTGAGGACGGGCACTGAAGGGGGCACTTGATGGGATGAGCACTGTGTGTTATACTGTATGTTGGCAAATCGAACTCCAATAAAAATATACATAAATAATAGAAAACACTCTCCTGGGACATGTTAATAGATGTGTCACAGAACAGAGTTTCAGGGGTTGGATAAACATGGAAAATGCTATATAATATATTCTTCCTCTTGAAGATTTACATAACCTATTCACATAATATGTCTCTGAATGTCACTTACATAATATTTCACTGATCTTTCTCATGTATGGATATTCACTATACTATAAGAAAATATGCTATTGCTTGAGAAAAGGCACTGGACTCAGAAAACTGACAGCCCTTGTTCTAGCTCTGTGGACTTTGACATGACACAACTTCTTTGACAATTAATCTCTTAGTAGGAAAGAAAGCACTAATGATACTTGCCCTAGTAAAAGACTACTAGGTAGTCTTATTATTATCAGGTAGAAATAAAGTATATATGTATAATCACTTTAGAAGTTATAAGCCAATATAAAAAGAGAGATTTTTATACACACATACATACATACATACATATACATAAATGTGTATATATATATATATATATATATATATATATTCAATATATATATATTCATATACTATTTTGATCTCTTTGGGCTGCTATAATAAACTTCCATAAACTGGGTGGCTAAGCAACAAACATTTATTTCTCACAGTTCTGGAGTGGAGGCCTGGAAGTCCAAAATCATTGCACCAGTAGAGTCAGTGTCTGGTGAGGGCATACTTCCTGGTTAACAGACAGCATCTTCTCGCTGTGTCCTGACAGGGCGTAAGGAGTGAGGGAGCTCTCTAGAGTGTCTTTTATAAGGACACTCATACCATTCATGAGGTCTCCACTGTTATGCTCTAATCACCTCCTAAAACCCATCTCCTTATACCATCACATTGGAAGTTAAGATGTCATCACGTTTACTTTGGAAGGAAACGAAAATTCAGTCCCTAACTGAAAATTAATGATGTATTAGAACAAAACAGTTTGGTTATTTGGATATTAATTTGCCTATGATTCATTGTAAAATATTTCACCTGTTGATGGTGAGAAATGTGGGCAGACACAGGATATAAAAATCTTACATATGATTTAGAAACAAATACAAGGATGAGCACTGGGTGTTTTTCTGTATGTTGGTAAATTGAACACCAATAAAAATTAATTTTAAAAAAAGAAACAAATACAAGAAAAATAAAACACTATACTTTAGTAAAAGTCATCCTAAGAAAGAATATGAAGAATAAATTAAGTAGAGATAGAAAGCAAGGATAGAGAAAAAAAAAAGAAGGAAAGGAGAGCAATATCCCCTTAGGCTTAGTTGCTAAGCAATTATAGATCTGTTATACTTAAATAATTTAACAAGGTAATGTCGAAAAATAAGAAGTGAAAAATTTGACCTTCTCCTCAACTTGGTTTTGAGAAACTATGAGGAAAACATCCCAGAAAGCCACCTACATAACAAATTTGTAAAATGAGATTCTGTCACAGTGAAATGCCACCCTGTATGTTCATGTGCTTGAGAGTTAATGTCGTTAGGAATTACCTAACTTACTTCCTATACTAGTAATTTATCCAAATGGCAGGCAAGGATGAACATAAAGAAAGTATAATATAAATTGTTTAATATAAGTTAGAAATCCTAATCCTACATTTTTCTGTTTTATTTTATTTTTTTTACTGCAGTTCAATTTGCCAACATATACCATAACACCCAGTGCCCATCCCACCAAGTACCCCCTCAGTGCCCGACACCCAGACACCCTACCCCCTGCCCACCTCCCTTTACACTACCCCTTGTTCCTTTCCCAGAGTGAGGTGTCTGTCATGTTCTGTCACCCTCTCTGATATTTCCCACTCATTTTCTCTCCTTTCCCCTTTTATTCCCTTCCACTATTTTTTATATTCCTCAAATGAATGAGACCACATAATGTTTGTCCGTCTCCAAATGACTTACCTCACTCAGCATAATACCCTCCAGTGCCATCCATGTCGAAGCAAATGGTGGGTATTTGTCATTTCTAACGGTTGAGTGATATTCCATTATATAATATACCGCATCTTCTTTATCCATTCATCTTTCGATGGACACCGAGGCTCCTTCCACAGTTGGGCTATTGTGGACATTGCTGCTATGAACATCGTGGTGCAGGTGTCTTGACTTTTCATTGCATCTGTATCTTTGGGGTAAATCCCCAGCAGGGCAATTGCTGGGTCGTAGGGCAGATCTATTTCTAACTGTTTGAGGAACCTCCACATGGTTTTCCAGAGTGGCTGCACCAGTTCACATTCCCACCGACAGTGCAAGAGGGTTCCCCTTTCTCCACATCCTCTCCAACATTTGTTGTTTCCTGTCTTGTTAAATTTCTCCATTCCCACTGGTGGGAGGTGGTATCTCATTGTGGTTTTGATTTGTATTTCCCTGATGGCAAGTGATGTGGAGCATTTTCTCATGTGCTTGTTAGCCATGTGTATATCTTCCTCTGTGAGATTTCTGTTCATGTCTTTTGCCCATTTCATGATTGGATTGTTTGTTTCTTTGGTGTTGAGTTTAATAAGTTCTTTATAGATCTTGGGTACTAGCCTTTTATCTGCCATTTGCAAATATCTTTTCCCATTCTGTTGGTACTCTTTTAGTTTTGTTGACTGTTTCTTCTTCTGTGCAGAAGCTTTTTATCCTGAATAAGTCCCAATAATTCATTTTTGTTTTGTTTCCCTTGCCTTCATAGACGTATCTTGTAAGAAGTTGCTGTGACCAAGTTCAAAACTGGTGTTGCCTGTGTTCTTCTCTTGGATTTTAATGGATTCTTGTCTCATGTTTAGATCTTTCATCCATTTTGAGTTTATCTTTGTGTATGGTGTAAGAGAATGGTCTAATTTCATTCTTCTGCACTTGGCTGTCCAATTTTCCCAGCACCATTTATTGAAGAGACTAGCCTCTTTCCAGTGGATTTTCTTTCTTGCTTTTTCGAATATTAGTTAACCATGGAGTTGAGGGCCCATTTCTGGGTTCTCTATTCTGTTCCATTGATCTATGTGTCTGTTTTTGTGCCAGTACCACACTGTCTTGATGACCACGGCTTTGTGGTACAACCTGAAATCTGGCATTGTGATGCCCCTGGCTCTGGTTTTCTTTTTTAATATTCCCATTGCTATTCAGGGTCTTTTCTGTTTCCACACAAATCTTAAGATAATTTGTTCCAACTCTCTGAAGAAAGTCCATGATATTTTGATAGGGATTGCATTCACTGTGTAAATTGCCCTGGGTAGCATTTACATTTTCACAATATTAATTCTTTCAATGCATGAGCATGGAATATTTTTACATCTTTTTGTGTCTTCTTCAATTTCTTTCAGAAGTGTTCTGTAGTTCTTAGGGTATAGATCCTTTACCTCTTTGGTTAGATTTATTCCTAGGTATCTTATGCTTTTGAGTGCAATTGTAAATGGGATTGACTCCTTAATTTCTCTTTCTTCAGTCTCATTGTTAGTGTAGAGAAATGCCACTGATTTCTGAGCACTGAGTTTGTATCCTGCCACATTACTGAACTGTTGTATGAGTTTAAGCAAACTTTGGGGTAAATCCCCAGCAGTAGAAGCACAAATTCTTCTCTCTGTAGCATTCCAGCTATTCTCTCTTTCAATCTCAGTCTGAATTTATAGGTTTTCAGGATGATTTGAAAATTATCTAGGTAAGTTGGTGGGGACAGGTGACTGAGACCCTACTCTTCTGCCATCTTGCCCCACTCCCCAGTACAAGAGGTTTTCTTTTTGGTTTTATATATTTTTAATAACACAGTCATGATCATATTTTCTCTTCCTAAGAACAGACACATTTTTTCAGTGTGAAATCAGAAAGGTGGCAGTAAATGGTCAAATTTAAGAAGGAAATTAATATTTCTTCAGAGAAAATATAATGACTAGATTTATTCATTCTAAAGACACTGGAGGTGGCTCATATCTCAATCTTGGTAACAAGGTGGGGGTTTAAAGATGAAACAGCTTTTAGTAGGAATTTAAATTCTAGTTTTTTAATTCAGTAGGACCTGTGAGAACATTTTAGATTTTTGAGTTCATACAGATTTACAAAATCTCCAGGGTCACTGAAGAGAAATCGTCTTTATTTTTAAAATTGGGATTTTTATATTCACTTATATAGAGAGGGAATATCTAAGCTTCAATTGTAGTAGCTATAGTAAGATGCAATATTTTTTCTAATCATTGTATGTAAGTCATCAAAGTTGGCAGAGAAGCAAAGTTTCTAGATCTGACTAAATGAAAACTCTTTAAGTATAAAAAGTATTCACATTATCAATGTATATAAGCTATGGATATACAAATTATGTATTTTTAAATTTTCTTACTTTCATACATAATCATCATAACACAGCTATCTTATGTAGAATACATTGTTGGACAGAAGAAATAAAAAGAATACTGTTAGTAGATAGATGTAAGCTCAATTCATTTCAGAGTGTAAGCTCCTTAAGGACAAAAGTTGTATATTTCAATAGTTTCACTTTCTCCTTAATATCAAAGTCTAGGATGACCAGGGCAGTCCAGAATAATTCAGAATATGTGTATTGAATAAATAATTTCATTTGTCTTTTGTCTTAAAGTATTAGTTACAGAAGTTTAGGAAAAAAGACTTAATGACATCAAATATACAGAAGACTATTAGTAAGGATTACACATGAAAGGCTAAAAATGAAAGCACAAAGTATTAGTTTTTGAAAACTGCAAACCCAAATAAATCAGAAGAAATATTAATATGAAATGAAGAATTAAAATCAGCAAATCATTGAATGGGAAGAACAGATATATTTTATACAAGTTGAGCATACACAAAATGGCGAAGGTATGAGACATGAATGAATAACACTAACACTTATTCCTTATTAGGTGTCAGGTGTTATGATAAGTCTTTAGGAAATATCTCATTCAATCATCACAATCATCCTATAAAATAGGTACCATTTTACATATCAGGGATCTGAGTCTAATGTTGAGTAACTTGCCTAAAGTAAAAACAAAAACAAAACAAAACCCCACAGATTACAAGTGTCTGACTCCAGAGTTATATTGTCACCTTAGGCTACTAAATTTAAAAATCTCACTTTATTTTTTTAATATTTTATTCATTCACTCATTCATGAGAGAGAGAGAGAGAGAGAGAGAGAGAGAGAGAGACAGAGATAGAGGCAGAAGGAGAATCAGGCTTCGTGCAGGTAGCCTGATATGGGTCTCGATCCGGGGTCTCCAGGATCAGGCCCTGGGCTGAAGGCAGTGCTAAACCACTGAGCCACCCAGGCTGCCTAAAATCTCACTTTCAAGGAATGCTAATTTTTTGGAAAATATAAATTCCCAAAATGCTTTCCCTTAGAAATGTAAGGATGACCTAATGTTAAGAATCTCTCAATGTGTCATGTTAATAGGTCAATTTCAGATACTGAACAATTACTTGATAAATTCCATTCCATACCAAATACTAAAGAAAGAATACTTACTAATTTGACAAATAATAGCTCTTATGTCAATGGATAATACGATACTTCCTGTGAAACAACAAAGGTAACCCCACTAAATTAGAAACAAAAACACTAGTTAATATTGGCTGGGAAATTCCATCCAGTGTGATTGAGATATGAACTAAATAAATAAAAGGTGTAACTGTTGCAAAGATGAGGACAAATTTTAAGTACTTACACATAATTAAATTATGTACCTAGAACCTCTCTGAAAACAGAAAAACAAAAACAGTTGCTAATGCTTACAAAGCATTCTAAATAATTTACATGAATAAATAATTTAAGCTTATAGCAAAACTATGAAGTAAATACTATTTTTAGCATCTCCATTTTACAAATAAGGAAACAGAGGCACTAATCATGTTAGATTACTAGCTTAATGTCACACAGTTAGTAGCTTCTGGCTCTAGAATCTGTATTGTGAAACCCTGCACTGTATACCCTCTATTATTTTTCAGAGTTACAGAATTTGGATTAAAATTCAATGTCAGAAAGTCAATTCAGAAGCACAATTATAAAGCTACTGGTGTCTCTGGATAAAAGCATAAAAGATTCAAGAGATTTCATGACTGCCGAATTTAGATCAAATCAGGCCGAAATTAAAAATCAATCAAATGAGATGCAATCCAAACTGGAGGTCCTAACAATGAGGGTTAATGAGGTAGAAGAAAGAGTGAGTAATATAGAAGACAAGTTGATGGCAAGGAAGGAAGCTGAGGAAAAAAGAGAAAAAAAATTAGAAGACCATGAGGAAAGGTTAATGGAAATAAATGGCAGCCTCAGAAAGAAAAATCTGCATTCAATTGGGGTTCCAGAGGGCACCAAAAGGGAGAGAGGACCAGAAAGTGTATTTGAATATATCATAGCTGAGAATTTCCCTAACTTGGGAAGGAAAACAGGCCTTCAGATCCAGGAGATAGAGAGAGATCCCCCTAAAGTCAAAAAAAAACTCTTCAACACCCCAACATTTCATAGTAAAACTTGCAAATTCCAAAGATAAAGAGAAGATCCTTAAAGGAGCAAGAGACAAAAAATCCCTAATCCATATGGGGAGAAGTATTAGGTTAACAGCAGACCTATTCACAGAGACCTTGCAGGCCAGAAAGGGCTGGCAGGATATATTCAGGGTCCTAAATGAGAAGAGCATGCAACCAAGAATACTCTATACAGCAAGGCTCTCATTCGGAATAGAAGGAAAGATAAAGAGCTTCCAAGATAGGCAGAAAATGAAAGAATATGTGACCACCAAACCAGATCTGTAAGAAATAATAAGAGGGATTCTGTAAAAGAAAGAGGAAGTCCAAAGAAACAATCCACAAAAACAGGGACTGAATAGGTACTATGATGACACTAAATTAATATCTTTCAATAGTAACTCTGAACGTGAATGAGCTTAATGATCCCATCAAAAGGCACAGGGTTTCAGACTGGATAAAAAAGCAGGACCCATCTATTTGCTGTCTACAAGAGCCTCAATTTAGACCTAAGGTCACCTACAGCCTGAAAATGAAAGGTGGGAGAAAAATTTACCATTCAAATAGTCCTCAAAAGAGCAGGGATAGCAACCCTCATATCATAAAATTAAAGTTTATCCCAGAGACTGTAGTAAGAGATGAAGACAGACACTATATCATACTTAAAGGATCTATCCAACAAGAGGACTTAACAATCATGAATATTTATGCCCTGAATGTGGGAGCTGCCAAGTATATCAATTAATAACCAAAGTTAAGATATACTTAGATATTAATACACTTATACTGGGAGACTTCAACATGGCGCTTTCTGCAAATGACAGATATTCTAAGCACAACATCTCCAAAGAAACAAGAGCTTTAAATGATAGACTGGACCAGATGAATTTGACAGATATTTACAGAACTTTCCATCCAAACACAACTGCATACACATTCTTCTCAAGTGCACATGGAACTTCCTCCAGAATAGACCACATACTGGGCCACAAATCAGGTCTTAACCTATCCCAAAAGATTGGGATTGTCTCCTGCATATTTTCAGACCATAATACTTTGAAACTAGAACTCAATCACAAGAAGAAATTTGGAAGAAATTCAAACACATAGAGGTTAAAGACCATTCTGCTAAAAGATGAAAGGATCAACCAAGAAATTAGAGAAGAATTAAAAAGATTCAGGGAAACTAATGAGAATGAAGATACAACCATTCAAAATCTCTGGGATACAGCAAAAGCAGTCCTGAGAGGGAAATCCATTGCAATACAAGCATTCCTCAAAAAACTGATCATCTCAAATGCATGTTTACAATAATGCTACAATTCAACCCCAGGTCTTTCTATTTTGTAACTCTACCATGTTCATAGATATCCTCATTCCCAAAGAATTTCCCATTCTTTTAAGTTATTTCCAGGAAATAAGATATTTTCCGTAAAAGACATCATTATTGTTAAGCACATTGGTCGTTTTTCCCATAAGCTTTTCTTAAACAAAAATTGGTATATAATTGACATAACATTATATTTGTTTCAGGTGTACAACATAATGATTCAATTTTTGTATGTATTACAAAATGATTTAGTTCACATCTTTCACGAAACATAGTTGATTTTTTTTCTTGTGATGAGAACATTTTAAATTTGTATTTAAATTCAACTTGCCAGCATATACTCTAACATCCAGGGCTCATCACATCACATGCCCTCCTTAATGCCTATCACCCAGGTATCCCACCCCCACACCTACCTCCCCTTCAGCAGCCCCCAATTTGTTTCCCAGAGTTAAGAGTTACTCATGGTTTGTCTTCCTCTCTGATTTTTCCCCATTCAGTTGCCCCTCTTTCCCTTATGGTCCCTTTCAGTATTTCTTATATTCCACATGTAAGTGAAACCATATGATAATTTTCTTTCTCTGATTGACTTATTTTACTCAGCATATTAGTTCCATCCATGTTGATGTAAATGGTTGGTATTCATCCTTTCTGATGGCTGAGTAACATTCCATTATATATATATATATATATACACACACACACACACACACACACACACACACACACACACACACATACTGCTTCTTCTTATCCATTCATCTGTCAAACTATATCTCGGCTCCTTCCATAGTTTGGCTATTGTGGACATTGCTGATATGAACATTGGGGTGCAGGTGCCCAATGTATTCATTACAATACATCTGTGCCTTTGGAGTAAATAGCCAGTAGTGCAATTGCTGGGGATCATAGGGTAGCTCTATTTTAACTTCTTGAGGAACCTCCACAATGTTTTCTGGAGTGGCTGCACCAGCTTGTATTCCCACTAACAGTGTAAGAGGATTCCCCTTTCTCCAAATCCTAGCTAAAATTTGTTGTTTCCTGTCTTGCTCATTTTAGCCATTCTCACTAGTTGTGTCTCATTGTGGTTTTAATTTGAATTTCCCTGATTACAAGTGATGTGGAGCATGCTTTCATGTGCCTGTTGGCCATTTGTATGTCTTCTTTGGAGAAATGTCTGTTTGTGTCTTCTGCCCATTTCTTGAGTGAATTGTTTGTTTCTTGGGTGTTGAGTTTGAAAAGTTTTTTTTAATATTTTATTTATTCATGAGAGACACAGAGAGAGAGGCAAAGACATACGCAAAGGGAGATGCAGGATCCCTGTAGGGAGCCTGATGCAAGACTCAATCCCAGGACCCTGGGATCGTAACCTGAGCCAAAGGCAGACACTCAACCACTGAGCCACCCAGGGGCCCGAGTTTGATAACTGTTTTTTATAGATTTTGGATACCAGCCCTTTACCTGATATGTTATTTGCAAATATCTCCTCCCATTCTGTAGGTTTCTTTTAGTTTTGTTGACTGTTTCCTTTGCTATGCAGAAGCTTTTTATCTTGATGAAATCCCAATAGTTCATTTTTGCTTTTGTTTCTCTTGCTTTTAGAGATGTATCTTACAAGAAGTTACTGCAGCTGAGGTCAAAATTTGCTGCCTGCATTCTCCTCTAGGATTTTGATGATTTCCTCTCTTTTGTGATGAGAACTTTTAAGCTAAGAGTTCTTTATATATTCAAATATAATCACATTATCAGGTATATTATTTGCGAATAGTTTTAATAGTATTTGACTAGCTTTTTCATTTTTTTATTTTTTATTTATTTTTTAAAGATTTTATTTTTTTATTCATGAGACACACACACACACACACACACACACACAGAAAGATAGAGAGAGAGAGGTATAGACACAGGCAGAGGGAGAAGCAGGCTCCATGCAGGGAGCCTGACGTGGCACTTGATCCTGGATCAAGCCCTGAGCCAAAGGCAGGCACTAAACCATTAAGCCACCCAGGGATCCCGACTTTTTCATTTTTTAATGGTATCTTTGGAAGCACAAAGATTTTCAACTTGGCAAAGTCTAATTTGTGGTTTTTAAAAATTTTATGTGCCATGATTTTTGTTTTGTATCTAAAAAATCCTGGGCCAAACCAAGATTTTGAGTATTTAGTCTTATGTTACAAAGTTTTAACATTTTAATTTAGGTCTATTACCCATGTTGAGTTAATTTTTGCATATAATGTGAGTTAAGGATGTAAGTCCATTTTTTTTTTTGTATCTGGCTATCAATTGTCCCAGCATTATTTGTTAAAAAGCCTATCATTTCAGGCATCTGGGTGACTCAGTCAGTTAATAATCCACCTTCAGCTCAGGCCATGATCCCAGGGTCCTGGGATTGAGTCTCACATCATGCTTCCTGCACAGTGGGAAGTCTGCTTCTCCCTCTACCCTTCTCCCTTGCTCATGATCTTTCACTCTCTCACTCTCATGCTCTCTCTCAAATAAATAAATAAAATCTTTTTTTAAGCCTATCAGTTCCCCCATTTTATTGCCTCAACACCTTTGTCTAATATCCTTTGATCATAAACATAAGGATTTTTTCTGGACTTGCAATCCTGTTGCATGTCTATAATTTTAAGAGCACCATATTATATGGATTATTATAGTTATAAAGGAAATTATGGAAAAAGGACATGTGAGTCTTCAAACTTTGCTCTTTTCTTTCCAGATTGTATTAGCTATTCTGGTGTACTGCTTTTCTATTTGAATTTTACATTTGACTTGTCAATTTCTACAAAGAAGCCTGCTGAAATTTTGACTTTTTTTGGTTAAATTTATGTATCAACTTGGACAGCATTGCCCTTCAGATGGTGTTTAATCTCCCAATCCATGAACCTGAAATACTCATATTAAATTTATTTGAGTAGTTTTTGAGGTTATTACAACGGGAATTGCTTTTTTAACTCGATTTTATGCCTGTTAGTATATAGAAATGCAATTGATTTTGTAAAGTGATGTTGTGGCCTGTGATTTTGCTGAACTTGTCTATTAGTCCTTTTATTTTGAGGGGATACTCCTTGGGATTTCCTATATGCAGAATCATGGCATCTATGAATAAAGAAAGTTTTACTGCTTATTTTCTGATCTGGATGTTTTTATTTTTCTTGCCTTATTTTACTGGCAAAATCTCAAATATTATGTAGAACAGAATTGGCAAAAGCATATATCCTTTTCTCATTCCCAAACAATAGGAAGAAGCATTCAGTCTTTCACCATGAGATAGAATACTAGCTGTGGGTTTTTCATAGATGCTTTTTATTGAGGAAGTATTCTCCTATTGCTAGTTGTTTGTTTTTATCATTAAATGATGTTGGACTTTGTTAAATGATATTTCTGTGTCTATTGAGATATGAATATATTTTTGTCCTTTATTCTAGTGTATTAAATTTGTTGATTTTGAGATGTTAAATTATATTTCCCTTCCTGGGATAAATTCCACTTGGTCATGGTGTGTAAACTTTTTTTTATATATTGCAGACTTCAGTTGGCTAATATTTTCATAAGGATTTTTGTGTCTATAGATGAGTTATGGCATATTTCCTTCTCTGTGTTCTAAAATAATTTATGGAATATTGGTATTATTTCTTCATTATTTTATAGAATTCACCAGTAAAGTCATCTTGGCTTGAACATTTCTTCTAAGATTTTTAGTCATTAATTCAATTTCCTTGCTCATTATTAGTCTGCTCATGTTTTCTATTTCATTTTGAATCAGTATTGGTAATTGGTGTCTTTCTAGGAATTTGTCCATTTCATCTAATTTATATTATTTGTGTGTATAGCTTTTTTAAAAAATAATTCTCTCCTCCTATCCTCTGGGACTCACATTTTGTCAAAACTAATGTCTCATGGGTCTTGGAAGCTCTATTTTATTGAATAATCTTCTTCTTCTTTTTGATTGGATAATTTTACTAATCTATCTTCAAGTTAATTCAGTCTTCTATTACCTCTATTCTAATGTTGGGTTCTTTTAATGGATTTTGCATTCAGTTATTGTACTTTTTTCAACTCCATAATTTCTATTTTGCTATTTTTATATAATTTCTACCTCCTTGAAAAATTCTACTTGTTGAAACATTATTGTCATATTTTCTTTTAATTATTCAAGTATACTTCTAAAAGATGTTTAAACATTGATAAATGCTGTCTTGAAGTCCCTGTTTGCTAAATCCAACACCCTAGTCCACTCAGAGACCATTTTGTAGGGGTGCCTGAGTGGCTCAGCTGCTTAAGCACCCAACTCTTGATCTCAGCTCAGGTCTTGATCTCAGGGTCATGAATTCAGATCTTGCATTGGCCATCATTATGGGCATGGAGCTTCCTTTAAAAAAAGGGAGTGAGACTGTTTTGTATTGACTGATTTTTTTCCCCTGAGCATGGGGCATATTTTTTGTTTCTTTGCATATTTCTTAAATTTCTGTTACAGATATTTTATTTTTTTTTATTTTATTTATTTTTTTTTTGTTACAGATATTTTAGATAATATGTTAGAGCAAATCTGGGTTTTGATTTTCCTCCTAAAGGTTTTTGTTGTTGCTATTTATTTGTTTAATAACGTGCTTAGGTTAAATTTATGACATCTATATTCCCTGCCATTTATAGATGCTGTCTTCTCAGCTTGGTTTTTTAAATGAATTAATTTGTTTATAACTTACTTATATTCTTATTTTTAAATTTAATTCTGACTTCCTATGGGAGTTCCCATGTCTGAATAGCTAAATGGTTACGCAATAATTCTACAGAAGTTATGTTTTTTCTTTAATTTAAATTCAATTAATTAACATATAGTGTGTTATTAGTTTCAGAGTTACAGTTCAGTGGTTCATTAGTTCTATATAACATCTAGTGGCATTACATCATGTGCCCTGCTTAATTCCTGTCACCCAGTCACCCCATCTCCTCACTACCCTCCCCTCCAGCAATCTGAAGTTTATTTCCTATGATTAAGAGTCTCTTATGATTTATCTCTCTCTCTTATTTTGTCGTTTTACTCCCTTACCATTCTCCTATGCTTCTCTGATTTGTTTCTTAAATTTCAATACAAGTGAAATCATATGATTATTATCTTTCTCTGTTTGACTTATTTCACTCAGAATAATACCCTCCAGTTCCATCCAAATCATTGCAAATTGTAAAAAAAAAATTGATAGCTGAGTATTCCATTGAATATATACATCACTTCTTTATCCATTCATCTGTCAATTGACATCCAGGCTCTTTCTATAATTTGGATATTGTGAACATATGAATATTGGGGTACAGGGGAACTCTCAAATCACTACACTCATATCTTTGGGGTAAATACCTAGTAGTGGAATTGCTGGGTCATAGGGTAGCTCTATTTATAACTTTTTGAGGAAACTCTTTATGGTTTTCCAGAATGGCTACACGAGTTGCATTCCCACCAGCAATGTAAAAGGGTTCCCCTTTCTCCACATTTTCAACAACATCTATCGTTTCCTGTCTGTTAATTTTAGCCATTCTGACTGGTGTAAGGTGGCATCTCATTGTAGTGTTAATTTGCTTTTTCCTGATGCCAAGTGATGCAGAGTATTTTTTCATGTGCCTGCTGGCCATTTGTATGTCTTCTTTGAGAAATGTCTGTTCATATCCATTTCTTGATTGGATTCTTTGTTCTTTGGGTATTGAGTTTAATAAGTTCTTTATATATTTTGTATACTAGCTTTTTATTTGATATGTCATTTGCAAATATCTTCTTCCATTCTGTAAGTTGTCTTTTGGTTTTGTCGACTATTTCCTTTGCTGTGCAAAAGTCTTTATCTTGAAGAAATACCAATAGCTCACGTTTGCCTTTGTCTCCCCTAATTTTGGAGACGTATCTTTCAAGAAGTTGTTGTGGCTGAGGTCACAGAAGTTGCTGCCTGTGTTTGTCTCTAGGAAATTAATGGTTTCCTGTTACGCATTTAGGTTTTCCATCCATTTTGAACATGTTTTTGTGTATGGTGTAAGAGAATGGTCCAGTTTCATTTTCCTGCATGTGGATGTCCAATTTTCCCAACACCATTTATTGAAGAGACTGTTTTTTTTTCCATTGTATATTCTTTCCTGGTATGTCAAGATTAGTTGACTATAGAGTTAAGGGTCTATTTCTGGGTTCTCTATTATGTTCCATTGATCTATGTGTCTGTTTTTGTGCCAGCATCATGCTGTCCTGATGACGATAGCTTTATCATAGAGCTTGAAATCCAACATTGTGATGCTACCGGCAAATATTTTCTATTAAAAAAGAAAATAGATATGAGAGAAACACAAAATAAGATGATAAAGTAAGAACAAACTTTTCAGTTCCAGGAATAAACTTAAAATGAATCACCTTATTAAAAGAAAAGACTCTTAGGTTGGATTTAAAGATAAATTTGTCTATACAATACTTATAAAATACATTTATAAAGTAAATGATATGAGAAAATTAGATGTTAGACACAAATATATCAGTCAGATATAATAATAAGAAAAAATTCAGACTATTATTATAAAAAATAAAATTCAAAGTAAAATGAAGAATCTTAACAATGAATAGTTTTTAAACTCTTGGACAAAGGATACAATCCACAATGAAGTTATAATTATCATTCTCTAAATACCATGCCATCAAAATATAAAAATAAAATGCTCTTTGAAATACAACTCAGCTGGGACTGCTTCAAAGGATTAGTGAAATAAGAGATCAACATTCAACTATTGAGGTATATACTAATGCTTCAAAGAAAGAAGTAGAAAAAGGATGCTTTCTTCTATTCTGTTTCACAAGTTACACAAAACTAAAAAATTCTGAAGCAGAAGAAAATAAAAGTTTTAAGGAACAAATGGCAGAGGACATATTCATTCTTTCTTAGCCCGTGAGAATACAGGTTTGGAAGCATCAACGGGAACATCTATTTAGAAAAACCTTGGGGGGTGTGCCCAACTGAAAGAAATATCTAGAAGTAGGGCAAGACTCATCTAGGAGATATCATACATAAACCTAAGCAATTCTATAGCAGAAGGTAGAAGCCGTTGCCAAGGTGCACAGAACTAAAAATGCCCTGACAGGATGCTAGAGATGGAAGAATATAGAGAAAAGAAGATATCTTTTATGGAGAAAGCAAAGCAAGACACTTCTGAGTATTAAAATATCCTTTATTTTACAAAATGCTGAACTGTAATCAGGATTACATTTCATCATTAGTTACAGAAACCTAGAAAATAATGGTTTAAAAAAAGGGGGGTATTTTCTCTCATGAGAAGTCCTGCAGTAAACCAAAATTGATAAGGTGGGTTCAAATGCTGTTAAGAACCACGCTCTTTTTCATCTTCTCCTCTAATTTCTTAGCATATAACTTCTATCTTTATTCCATCACATGTCACAAGATGGCTGCTCCAACCCCAGCCTCATATCCAAGTACGAAAAAAAAAAAAATAGGACACAACAAGGAAGGTGGCTGCCTATATTAGGGATGCAAAAGCCTTCCATTAATCCAAGCAGATTCTCCCTTACATCTAATTGCCCAGAACTGTATTTTATGGTTACTCCTAGGTACAAAGGAGACTGATAAATGTATTTTAGCTGGGTGTGTTGTGTCTGTGAACAAAACTTGAGATTGTATAAGTGAGGAAGAAAGGAAATAGATATTGAGTAGGCAACTAGCAGTACCTGCCATAGATGGTGATGATAATTGATAGTTCTTCATGCATTTATTGGTGGGTTTTTTTTAATTAATTTTTATTGGTGTTCAATTTACCAACATACAGAAAAACACCCAATGCTCATCCCGTCAAGTGTCCACCTCAGTGCCCGTCACCCATTCCCCTCCAACACCCACCCTCCTCCCCTTCCACCACCCCTAGTTCGTTTCCCAGAGTTAGGAGTCTTTATGTTCTGTCTCCCTTCCTGATATTTCCCAACATTTCTTTTCCCTTCCTTTATATTCCCTTTCACTATTATTCATATTCCCCAAATAAATGAGAACATACACTGTTTGTCCTTCTCCGATTGACTTATTTCACTCAGCATAATACCCTCCAGTTCCATCCACGTTGAAGCAAATGGTGGGTATTTGTCGTTTCTAATGGCTGAGTAATATTCCATTGTATACATAAACCACATCTTCTTTATCCATTCATCTTTCGATGGACACCGAGGCTCCTTCCACAGTTTGGCTATTGTGGCCATTGCTGATAGAAACATCGGGGTGCAGGTGTCCCGACGTTTCATTGCATCTGAATCTTTGGGGTAAATCCCCAACAGTGCAATTGCTGGGTCGTAGGGCAGGTCTATTTTTAACTCTTTGAGGAACCTCCACACAGTTTTCCAGAGTGGCTGCACCAGTTCACATTCCCACCAACAGTGTAAGAGGGTTCCCTTTTCTCCGCATCCTCTCCAACATTTGTGGTTTCCTGCCTTGTTAATTTTCCCCATTCTCACTGGTGTGAGGTGGTATCTCATTGTGGTTTTGATTTGTATTTCTATTGGTGGGGTTTTATTGTATCTTTACCTGGTGAAATAAGAAACTGGGAGCATTTTATTTATTTTTTTTGGTGGAATTATTTTTTATTTATTTTTTAGAATTATTTCAGCAAACATTGAGTATGTAAAATTCAGCTTTTATCACAATGTAAAGCATTGCAGCAGGCTCTTTGGGATTACAAACATATATTTTTTAAGTTTTTATTAAATTGCAGTTAACATAGTGTAATATTAGCTTCAGATATACAGTATAGTGATTCAACACTTCTATACAACACCTGGTGTTCATCACAAGTGCACTCCTTAATGTCCATTTTAGTCTATAACATTATTTTTTTATTTTACTGTTTCTCAAAGCCTGTAAATTTTAGAATCATTGGGTTAACTTTCTCAAGGTCATTAACTCTGAAAATGACAGTCAAGAGATTTGAATCCATATCTAACTCCAAAGCCCATGATCTTTCCAAGAAATCAACTGCATCTCACCAATTACTGAAATTAACTCAATTACTTTTCTGGCTTGAAAATCTTAAGACTCTTCCAGCCAAGTTTCATACTCATCTGTCAATATATGACTCAAATTTGTTTGTTTTCTCTTACAACTGGTCAAATGAAATAACATAGCACAGCAAATGTTCCACACTGAGGAAAACAAATAGTAGAAAGGCTCCATAAGATAAACAGTCTCTCCTTGGGCTGTTCAAATAAAATGACATCTGATAATAAGTTAGTTTTGACCTTTATTATATGTGCAAATACAGATCTGTGCAATGTGTTTGAACAATCAAAAGGTTTCACTTTGATGGCTTTAGTGTAGGCAGACATAGAATTTCCCTTCATGTTAGGCACAAAGATAAGTTTCAATTCTTTGATTTTCTCTAAAAATACATTTGTTCTTTTACTTTTGGAACTAGCTACTAAATGGAATTTAGCTCAGGGAATAATTTCACTTTCTTCCCTGGTCAACAGTTGGCTACTGGGAACTTTTCAATCTCTATGTAAGACAATTTCTCCCAATTGTAAAACAGGGATAATTAGAATTGGCAAACAAAGAGAAGAAAAATTAAGCATAGCATAGAAATTTCTGAGTTTTCAAATAAAATATGATCTGATTAACATATATGTTTTTGAGGCAATTAAATCACTGTGAATTAATTTTTTCTTAAGAAGACTATCTTATTTAGGGTACAAGCAGTTTTATATCTCCCACTTCAATCTCTATCTGCCAATAGATAGATGATAGATGATAGAAAGATAGATGGATAGATAGATTTTTAGATAGCTATGCAGATATGCCACAGAAAATGTGACAATAAATTTATTTGAATTTGAAGTGATTATTTAGCTCAGAAGGAAGAGAAGGAGGTGATGGAGTTTTTATTATCTATGTCACTGTTCTCTTACCTCTTTTCTTAATCTCTGCAGTCAGTAAAAGGTCAAACAAACCTCCTAGAATCAGAAGCTGGTCAGTCAAATTCACATGATGAGATAACAGATTTCTAAGTAATTTTAAGGATCCTTAACCATAACGTCTCATGTTAAAAACAAAACAAAACAAATCATTAATCCAGCAGGGGCATGCTTCTTGAAAGGTTATCAGACAAACAATGCCATTAGCCATAGTAGAGAGAAGACCATACACTCAAAATCTGAACAATAATCAATAATCAATAATCAATATACAGTTAATCAAATGTAATATCAAATTAGTATCAAAATATATAATATAAAATACAATTTCAAAAGTGCAATGTGAAAATACAATAATAGAGAGTAGTAATCTTCCATGAACACATAGCTTACCACTGAATACCTTGCTTATTGGGGAAAACAAAAGCAAGTAAAAGAAACAAGCTTACCAACGTTCTTTGGAAGTGAGGATCATTATGCCTCACCTTTACATCTGCCACCAATACTCCAATTTGTCTTTCCGTGACTCTTCTTTTGCAGCCACTAAAATCAAGCTCAGTGTAAGATATAATATCAACTAATTTATTTTGCCTGTAAATATCTATGGACTTAAATTTATCCTTATCTTTTTTTCTGCTCTGCCTGAATCAGATGAATGAGTTGTACTACTCAAATTAGTTCTAAAATTCCTGAAAGGATTCTCAGGATGCTCCTGAAATTTGGGGCTGTATTCTATCCTTTTCTACAGTCTTCTGTAATTACATCTACCATCTCATTACATATTAAGAGGTCTTTTCCCATGATTCCTGTAGTAAGCATAATAAGCATTTCCTTGGAATTATCTCTACTGTCAAAGACTTATTGTAAGGTAATAAAGCAACTTACCAAAAAGAATATGCATTAATATATTTATGCTAATATACCCTAGAAGGTATGATGTTTCAAACACTCTGTGACCCTTCTTCATTTCTCAAATTGTTAAAAATTCCATTGCTGACACCCTTACTTAATATAATCAAGCCATAGTTCAAACTCCTCTGGAAACACACTTCATTTTCCATATCTAATAATTGTGTTGACCACAGGTCATATTGTCTTTCCCTGATGTCTACCACAGCTCCTTAATCCAGGATACATAATTAGCCACCAGCCTGTCAGTGCTTGCTTGATTATCCAAGTGGATCTCAACATCATGGAGAAATATTTTACTTTTCTATCAATAACTCATATAAATTTCTTAAAACTAACAAGCAAGCCAACAAACAAATCCCCTAAAACTATTTGTTAAAATGTGAACAATCACACATGCCTGTGGTCTACCCTGCCCATAAGAAAAAATTAGCCTGAGAAATGTACATGACACTGTAAAATTCCATACTTATACACAGAATATCTATTCTCAAATGGTCAAATGGCACAACACAGAACACTAGTTGTACTCCCAATGTGAGGGTTCCGTTTTGATCACATCCCTCTTAAATATAAGATGTTAATACAAACACCTTAATTGCTTTTGCTGATTTCATTTTGTCTTGTGGCACCATTCTGATAACATTTTGGTGATCAGGGTGGGAAAGCACTCCTGGTTCAATTCTAGGATAGGGTTCAGTTCAGACTTAGCCAGGAAATGTATTGACATTCACAGATAATACAAGAGCTACCACAAATCTAACCAATGTGATAGGCTCTTGTCTTCTGTCACATAAGGCACCTAAGCTCTCTAGATCTAAGCAGGACTGGGTGAATAAGCTGTTTCCTAACAAGAAGGTTAAGTCTTTGGCAGTATAGATAATTCCAAGGAAATGCTTATTATGCTTATCACTCTCTAGGACACAATGAAGCTGTTTCTGGGCACCTGCCACTGACTGTAGCATAAAAGGGAAAAGGTAGTTGGTGACAGCAGCCTCCTTTGTTCCCTCTTCCAAATATGCACAACCTTGGTAAAGAGAAAGATTATGTCCAAACCATACAGAGAAAAGAGGGGTGAAAAAGTGGCTGGTAAGCATTTAGTCTGGTTACCTCTTCCCTGTCCTCCTCATGTTATCCCTTGTTTCTTTGTCCTGCAGTCTGTCTTGATTAATGTCCCCTGTGAAAAAGTCTCTTTTCCTGCCCCATCCCCTTTTAGGTTACTTCTTCCCCGGGAAACGAGGCCCAAACTCCTTTATATGTCTTGAAAATCCATACCTTCAGAAGGATTTACTTTGAATCAGAAATGTGGTCTTCTCAACAACGTTTCTGCTGTTATCTAAAAGGAAGGTGTAAGATCATGTCTCACATTTTACATTGCAATTTGCATTTCCCCAAATAACTAAAAATTTAGACACATTTCATATTTTAAGAATTAGTTTCTTGCCAAACTCATTCAACAAGTCTAGATAAGAGGGATATTGTGTGGTCAATATAATATCAACCTTATAATGCTCAAAGAATACTTTTCTTCCTCATGACTCAAGGTTGTATTTACGAAGTCATATTCCACTAACTTGATCATGAAGAACATTAAGTACAATTGGTCTTCCCTAATTTCTGGATCTCTTCTTTCTTCCTTAGAGGTTATAGAATTTTCTGCCATACATAGAAAGTTATAAACTCCTTATCAGATGTAGTTATCTTTAACTTGTCATTCAAAGCCTTCTATGATCTTTCACCACTCTAGTTTATATACACTTATGTACATCTGGAAACCATGATGACTTATATATTCCCAAATACTATCCTTTCTTTCCTGTTTCTGTTACTTTGCTTATGCCATTTTTGCTATATTTTTTATCCCCTTCTCTGTCCAAAAATCTTATTGAATTTTCAGGTTCCAACTCTACCATTATTTTTTCATGAAGATTTCCTTGATCAGCCCAGGTAGCAAGTATCTCTAACTACTTAGCTTCAATAGAACAGTGTGCTTCCTTTACTCATCTTATATGTTCTTTATCATAGCAATTTTTAATAAAAATTTAAATTGTACTCATCTCAGAACTTAGTAGAGTAGGTTCTTGGGAACAAAATGAGTTCTTTATAAATGTTTTCTGATTAAATACATAAATGCACAAATATTTTACAACAGACAAGTAAATGGAAGGGCACTTGAAAGTGCTCACATGCTGCCTAAACTCATAACATTAATTATTTGAAGGTAGGTGAAGTGTGGTCAATATACATGCAGGTACACTTGTACACACACACACACACACACACACACACACACACACACACAAAGACCCATCATTTTAGCATCCTATTTCTAGCCCTTTTAAAAAAATATTCTAATTATACTCCCAGATAAACCTTAATCCACTGGTTTTATAACTGTTGGTATGATAATATTGTGTGGCATAACAAACCTGGGCTTTAGTTTAAGAATGAATTGAAAATGAATTCTGACTCTTAATTTCTAGGTGTGTGAAATTGAGCAAGACATTTAACTTCTCTGAGCCTTAACTCCCACAACTGTAAAAATTGTAGAAAATAGAATTATTATGATGTTCACATGAGATAGTATACATAAGACATTTAGCATGATGCCTGCCAAGTGGTAGATATTCAATAAATGTAATTTCCCTTCCCAGTTCAGAATCATGTTTTATATATGTATTTAAAGACTTGAGATCAT
The DNA here is from genome assembly GCF_018345385.1 of Vulpes lagopus. Taxonomy (NCBI): domain Eukaryota; kingdom Metazoa; phylum Chordata; class Mammalia; order Carnivora; family Canidae; genus Vulpes; species Vulpes lagopus. The sequence goes on from NC_054848.1 coordinate 97,739,621, forward strand.
TCTCTAGTAATTTACTATATTTCACTTTCTCTTCTCCAATTAGATTGTGATCTCAAGGTAAAAAAAAATCAAACCAAACCAAACAAAACTTTTTTTTCTGTTCCTCTACATTGGTTAATATTGTTACACACATAATAGACACTTAAGAAATTGAGCAAGAAATGTTTATTACAATTACACATTGAAGAACTCATCCGGTAAATATACTAAAAAATATTGAATGTGTGTTTTAAATAGATGAACTTTATGATATGTAGATTATATCTCAAAAAATCTCAGTGCACTTGGGTGGCTCAGTGGGTTAAACATCTGCCTTCAGCTCTGGTCATGATCCCAGGGTTCTGGGATTGAGCCTCACATTGGGCTCTATGCTCAGCGGGAAGCCTACTTCTCCCTCTCCCTCTGCTGTTCCACCCTTCCCCACTCATTCCCTCTTGCTGTATCTCTCAAAAAAATAAAATATTTTAAAAACGCTTTTAAAAATCTCATCTTACAATAATATATGACCCACTAGGAGAAAGAAGCCTGACACTGATATCAATATTTTGTGATAAGCCTTTCTACTGTTTATCAATATCTGATTATCATCTAATTCCATGTGTATGGCAAAATTCCATTTATCTTGTCTCTTGAAGTCAGACATAGCCATTTGATACTCACTGGCCAATATAACATGTGAGTGGAAGTGGCATATATCACTTCAGGCTGAAAATATTTAATTGCTTGTTCTTATCTCTCCAATGCTTCATTCCCAGCCAACGCAGTTGAGAAAAAAGTGTCATGTTGATGTAGCAGTGCCAAAAGACTGAAACAGTCAGAATTGCTAAGTATGAAGGATGGCTGCCCTGAAGAGTCACACATACCTACAACAAACTTTTATTAAGCAAGAAATCAACATTTGTTATAAACTGTGTATAGCAGAATTCTAAATGGATTCTTAATAACCCTGCTCTCTAGTGTATATCTCGGGTCTAATCCTATCCCTGGAGTGAGAAAGGATGTTACTAGGATGGGATATTCACTCCCTGATTAGTTTCTTTATATGACAAAGGTGATCAGATAGTTACATTTTTTACATGATACAGACTCCCCTGTACCCAAATGCAGTGAAATTCTCTTGCTGGCCCCGAAGAAGCAAGGTAATATGTTGTAAGAGAACTCACTCTAGAACCGAAGAGTGACTTATATGGCCAACAGGAAAAATAGGATCTCAGTTTACAACAAATACAAACTGAAATTGGCCAAAAATTTGAGCCTAGAAAAGGATCTTAAGTCTCAGATGAGATTACAGACTCAGCTGACACCTTGATTTCAACCTAGTGAGACCCTGGTGAACCAGATTACATCCTGCCAGGACTTCTGATTTATAGAAACTGTGAGATAATAAATGGGAATTAGTTAAGTTGCTAAATTTGTGGTGATTTGTTATGTGGAATTAGAAAACTAACACACAGACCATTTAGATTTGAGTGCTGCTTGTTTATTTTGCATCATTTTGCCTTTCTTGACTGACATAACATTTCAAACAGACATTTTTAAGAACTTTGCGAGGAGGAGGGGCAAGACGGCGGAAGAGTAGGGTCCCCAAATCACCTGACGCCACCAAATTACCTAGATAACCTTCAAATCATCCTGAAAATCTACGAATTCGGCCTCAGATTTAAAGAGAGAACAGCTGGAACGCTACAGTGAGAAGAGTTCGCGCTTCTATCAAGGTAGGAAGACGGGGGAAAAGAAATAAAGACACAAAAGGCCTCCAAGGGGGAGGGGCCCCGCGAGGAGCTGGGCTGAGGCCGGGGCGAGTGTCCCCAGGACAGGAGAGCCCCATCCCGGAGAAGCAGGAGCTGCACCAATCTTCCCAGGCGGAAAGGCCTCCCGGGGAATTGGAGCAGGATCCCAGGAGGGCGGGGATGCCCTCAGGCTCCCTGGGACACTAACAGAGCAACTGCGCCCCGGGAGAGTGCGCCCAGCTCCTAAGGGCTGCAGCGCGCACGGCGGGACCGGAGCAGCTCGGAGGGGCTCGGGCAGCGGCTCCGCGGAGAGGGCTGCGCCACCGGGAGCGCGAATCCAACAGCGCAGGCCCCGGAGAACAGGGCGCCGGGACACAGTCCAGGATCCGGCCTACCCCGGGACAGGCAGAGGCCGGGAGGGCCCAGGACAGCAAGGACGCTCCTGCCCCGAGCTGAGCAGGTCAGCGGCCCCGCCCGGGAGCCCCAAGGCCCTGCAGACGGAGAGCCCCGGAGTTACTGCAGGAGCTGACTCCAGGTTCCCAGAGCTGCTGCCCCGCCACTGTGGCTGCTCCTCCTGGGGCCTCACGGGGTAAACACCCCCCACTGAGCCCTGCACCAGGCAGGGGGCAGAGCAGCTCCCCCAAGTGCTAACACCTAAAAATCAGCACAACAGGCCCCTCCCCCAGGAGACCAGCGAGACGGACCAGTTCCAGGGGAAGTCAAGGGACTTAAAGTATACAGAATCAGAAGATACTCCCCCGTGGTGTTTTTTTTTTTTTTTTTTTTTTGGTGTTTTTTTTTTTTTTTTTTTACTATTTGCTTCCCCCACCCCCTTTTTTCTTTCTTTTTCTTTCTCTTTTTCTTTTTTTTATTTTTTTCTTCCTTTTTTCTTTTTTCTTTTTCTCTTTTCTTTCTTTCTTTCTCTCCTCTGTTTTTCTCCTTTTCCCAATACAACTTGTTTTTGGCCACTCTGCACTGAGCAAAATGACTAGAAGGAAAACCTCACCTCAAAAAAAAGAATCAGAAACAGTCCTTTCTCCCACAGAGTTACAAAATCTGGATTACAATTCACTGTCAGAAAGCCAATTCAGAAGCACTATTATAAAGCTACTGGTGGCTCTAGAAAAAAGCATAAAGGACTCAAGAGACTTCAGGACTGCAGAATTTAGATCTAATCAGGCAGAAATGAAAGATCAATTGAATGAGATGCAGTCAAAACTAGAAGTCCTAAAAAAAAAAAAACAAAAAAAAAAACTAGAAGTCCTAACGATGAGGGTTAATGAGGTGGAAGGAGTGAGTGACATAGAAGACATGTTGATGGCAAACAGGGAAACTGAGGAAAAAAGAGACAAACAATTAAAAGACCATGAAGAGAGATTAAGGGAAATAAACGACAGCCTGAGGAAGAAAAACCTACGTTTAATTGGGGTTCCTGATGGCGCCGAAAGAGACACAGGGCCAGAATATGTATTTGAACAAATCCTAGCTGAAAACTTTCCTAATCTGGGAAGGGAAACAGACATTCAGATCCAGGAAATAGAGAGATTCCCCCCCCTAAAATCAATAAAAACCGTTCAACACCTCGACATTTAATAGTTAAGCTTGCAAATTCCAAAGATAAAGAGAAGATCCTTAAAGCAGCAAGAGACAAGAAATCCCTGACATTTATGTGAATAAACATTAGATTAAGAGCAGACCTCTCCACAGAGACCTGGCAGGCCAGAAAGGGCTGGCAGGATATATTCAGGGTCCTAAATGAGAAGAACATGCAACCCAGGATACTTTATCCAGCAAGGCTCTCATTCAAAGTGGAAGGAGAGATAAAGAGCTTCCAAGACAGGCAGGAACTGAAAGAGTATGTGACCTCCAAACCAGCTCTGCAAGAAATTTTAAGGGGGACTCTTAAAACTCCCCTTTAAGAAGAAGTCCAGTGGAACAATCCACAAAAACAAGGACTGATTAGATATCATGATGACACTAAACTCATATCTTTCAATAGTAACTCTGAACGTGAACGGCCATCAAAAGGTGCAGGGTTTCAGACTGGATAAAAAAGCAGGACCCATCTATTTGCTGTCTACCAGAGACTCATTTTAGACAGAAGGACACCTACAGCCAGAAAACAAAAGGTTGGAGAACCTTTTACTATTCAAATGGTCCTCAAAAGAAAGCAGGGGTAGTCATCCTCATATCAGATAATAAACTAAAATTTACCCCGAAGACTGTAGTGAGAGATGAAGAGGGACACTATATCATACTTAAAAGATCTATCCAACAAGAGGACTTAACAATCCTCAATATATATGCCCCGAATGTGGGAGCTGCCAAATATAACAATCAATTAATAACCAAAGTGAAGAAATACTTAGATAATAATACACTTATACTTGGTGACTTCAATCTAGCTCTTTCTATACTCGATAGGTCTACTAAACACAACATCTCCAAAGAAACAAGAGCTTTAAATGATACACGGCACCAGATGGATTTCACAGATATCTACAGAACTTTACATCCAAGCTCAACTGAATACACATTCTTCTTAAATGCACATGGAACTTTCTCCAGAATAGACCACATACTGGGTCACAAATCGGGTCTGAACTGATACCAAAAGATTGGAATCATCCCCTGCATATTCTCAGAGCATAATGCCTTAAAATTAGAACTAAATCACAACAAGAAGTTTGGAAGGACCTCAAACACGTGGAGGTTAAGGATCATCCTGCTAAAAGATGAAAGGGTCAACCAGGAAACTAAGGAAGAATTAAAAAGATTCATGGAAACTAATGGGAATGAAGATAGAACCGTTCAAAATTTTTGGGATGCAGCAAAAGCAGTCCTGAGGGGGAAATACATCACAATACAAGCATTCATTCAAAAACTGGAAAGAACTCAAATACAAAAGCTAACCTTACACAAAAAGGAGCTGGAGAAAAAACAGCAAATAGATCCTACACCTAGCAGAAGAAGAGAGTTAAAAAAGATTCGAGCAGAACTCAACAAAATCGAGACCAAAAGAACTGTGGAACAGATCAACAAAACCAGGAGTTGGTTCTTTGAAAGAATTAATAAGATAGATAAACCATTAGCCAGCCTTATTAAAAAGAAGAGAGAGAAGACTCAAATTAATAAAATCATGAATGAGAAAGGAGAGATCACTACCAACACCAAGGAAATACAAACGATTTTAGAAAGATATTATGAGCAGCTATACGCCAATAAATTAGGCAATCTAGAAGAAATGGACGCATTCCTGGAAAGCCACAAACTACCAAAACTGGAACAGGAAGAAATAGAAAACCTGAACAGGTCAATAACCAGGGAGTAAATTGAAGCAGTCATCAAAAACCTCCCAAGACACAAGAGTCCAGGGCCAGATGGCTTCCCAGGGGAATTCTATCAAACGTTTAAAGAAGAAACCATACCTATTCTTCTAAGGCTATTTGGAAAGATAGAAAGAGATGGAGTACTTCCAAATTCATTCTATGTGGCCAGCATCATCTTAATTCCAAAACCAGACAAAGACCCCACCAAAAAGGAGAATTACAGACCAATATCCCTGATGAACATGGATGCAAAAATTCTCAACAAGATACTAGTGAATAGGATCCAACAGTACATTAAGAAAATTATTCACCATGACCAAGTAGGATTTACCCCCGGGACACAAGGCTGGTTCAACACTCGTAAAACAATCATTGTGATTCATCATATCAGCAAGAGAAAAACAATCACCATAGGATGCTCTCATTTGATGCAGAGAAAGCATTTGACAAAATACAGCATCCATTCCTGATCAAAACGCTTCAGAGTGTATAAATTGCACTTGATGGGATGAGCACTGGGTGTTATTCTGTATGTTGGTAAATTGAACACCAATAAAAAATAAATTTATTATAAAAAAAAGAACTTTGCTCTTAGGAAGGACACAAAAGAAGACCCTTTCTTATTGGCTAGGGTCCATTTATTTCCATTTGTAAATAAAAGTAGTCTGCTGAATTTTAAAGACTAATGTTTTAGAATTTCCATTTTACTTACTCATTTTACTGCATCATTACAATGGGAATATCATAAAAATAACATACATATAACAGAGTGGAATGATTTTCATCAGCAAAGCAGGTGAGCATTCTTGAAATATTATATAGCACATTAAATATTTTTGCATTTACACTGGACCAAAATGTCATCATCATCACACTTTGTCTTTAAGCTAGCAGGACTAATACTATTATATTTAGACTTCTGAATGAGTGACCATAAGCTTATGCAAAAGAAATTCTATAACAAAACTCTTTCCTAATAAATAAATGTACAATCTTACATTTAGACTCGGAACCACCAAGCATTAAATGGAAATTTTATTGAGATGAAAAATTCATCCATTCCTGATCAAAACCCTTCAGAGTGTTGGGATAGAGGGAACTTTCCTCGACATCTTAAAAGCCATTTACGAAAAGCCCACAGCAAATATCATTCTCAATGGGGAAGCACTGGGAGCCTTTCCCCTAAGATCAGAAACAAGACAGGGATGTCCACTCTCACCACTGCTGTTCAACATAGTTCTGGAAGTCCTCGCCTCAGCAATCAGACAACAAAAAGACATTAAAGGCATTCAAATTGGCAAAGAAGAAGTCAAACTCTCCCTCTTCGCCGATGACATGATACTGTACATAGAAAACCCAAAAGCCTCCACCCCAAGATTGCTAGAACTCATGCAGCAATTTGGTAGCGTGGCAGGATACAAAATCAATGCCCAGAAATCAATGGCATTTCTATACACTAACAATGAGACTAAAGAAAGAGAAATTAAGGAGTCAATCCCATTTACAATTACACCCAAAAGCATAAGATACCTAGGAATAAACCTAACCAAAGAGGTAAAAGATCTATACCCTAAAAACTATAGAACACTTCTGAAAGAAATTGAGGAAGACACAAAGAGATGGAAAAATATTCCATGCTCATGGATTGGCAGAATTAATATTGTAAAAATGTCAATGTTACCCAGGGCAATTTATACGTTTAATGCAATCCCTATCAAAATACCATGGACTTTCTTCAGAGAGTTAGAACAAATTATTTTAAGATTTGTGTGGAATCAGAAAAGACCCCGAATAGCCAGGGGAATTTTAAAAAAGAAAACCATAGCTGGGGGCATCACAATGCCAGATTTCAGGTTGTACTACAAAGCTGTGGTCATCAAGACAGTGTGGTACTGGCACAAAAACAGACACATAGATCAATGGAACAGAATAGAGAACCCAGAAGTGGACCCTGAAATGTACGGTCATCTAATATTTGATAAAGGAGGAAAGACTATCCATTGGAAGAAAGACAGTCTCTTCAATAAATGGTGCTGGGAAAATTGGACATCCACATGCAGAAGAATGAAACTGGACCACTCTCTTTCACCATACACAAAGATAAACTCAAAATGGATGAGAGATCTAAATGTGAGACAAGAGTCCATCAAAATCCTAGAAGAGAACACAGGCAACACCCTTTTTGAACTTGGCCACAGTAACTTCTTGCAAGATACATCCACAAAGGCAAAAGAAACAAAAGCAAAAATGAACTATTGGGACTTCATCAAGATCAGAAACTTTTGCACAGCAAAGGATACAGTCAACAAAACTAAAAGACAACTTACAGAATGGGAGAATATATTTGCAAATGACATATCAGATAAAGGGCTAGTTTCCAAAATCTATAAAGAACTTATTAAACTCAACACCAAAGAAACAAACAATCCAATCATGAAATGGGCAAAAGACATGAAGAGAAATCTCACAGAGGAAGACATGGACATGGCCAACAAGCACATGAGAAAATGCTCTGCATCACTTGCCATCAGGGAAATACAAATCAAAACCACAATGAGATACCACCTCACACCAGTGAGAATGGGGAAAATTAACAAGGCAGGAAACCACAAATGTTGGAGAGGATGCGGAGAAAAGGGAACCCTCTTACACTGTTGGTGGGAATGTGAACTGGTGCAGCCACTCTGGAAAACTGTGTGGAGGTTCCTCAAAGAGTTAAAAATAGACCTGCCCTACGACCCAGCAATTGCACTGTTGGGGATTTACCCCAAAGATTCAGATGCAATGAAACGTCGGGACACCTGCACCCCGATGTTTCTATCAGCAATGGCCACAATAGCCAAACTGTGGAAGGAGCCTCGGTGTCCATCGAAAGATGAATGGATAAAGAAGATGTGGTTTATGTATACAATGGAATATTACTCAGCAATTAGAGACGACAAATACCCACCATTTGCTTCAACGTGGATGGAACTGGAGGGTATTATGCTGAGTGAAATAAGTCAATCGGAGAAGGACAAACAGTGTATGTTCTCATTTATTTGGGGAATATGAATAATAGTGAAAGGGAATATAAAGGAAGGGAAAAGAAATGTTGGGAAATATCAGGAAGGGAGACAGAACATAAAGACTCCTAACTCTGGGAAACGAACTAGGGGTGGTGGAAAGGGAGGAGGGCGGGTGTTGGAGGGGAATGGGTGACGGGCACTGAGGTGGACACTTGACGGGATGAGCACTGGGTGTTTTTCTGTATGTTGGTAAATTGAACACCAATAAAAGTTAATTTAAAAAAAAAGAGATGAAATATTTACTGGATTTATAATTTCTATCTAAACATACGCTAGAACATCATCAGGGCCTGGGTTAACTATTATAAAAAAATAAAAAATTAAATAAGTTAAAGGAATAGTTGCTCAAAATATTTGAAAAACCACCACAGTATAACCTGCGCTATCAAGTGCTGTTCTACCACGCCACCAGGTTTTCATATTGAAGACTAGTCAACTGCATTCATGGTAAGATTAATAGGCTCCCAAATCTTCCCACTCCAATGGTGTTCCTCATTCACCTATTCCCAGATGCCTATAATTTACTATTAGAGAAGAATTTACTTGACTCCATATTTCTTGTCTTCTGCTATAGGGTATCCCTCGGAGGGATATCTCTTTAATTCCCATTATACATTTATATTTTTAGTAGAAATGCTTTGCCGTGTCTTTTCTAGGAAATGCATTTTGATAAGAAAATAAATATTCTTTATTCTTCTAGGAAAGTGACAATATGTTGACGAGGTGGGGAGAAAGAGACACTAAAGGAAAGAAAGTCAGAAAAAGTAAGCATGGTTTCCAGGAAAAAACTGCAGTAATTTAATTTTTATTCCTATGTTTGGCATAATTCCATTGTATTTCAAAGTGTACTTTTTAAAGTTAAGCTAGCAATGAAATAAAGAAATGAGCACTGGAAATATGTTTAAGGATTGCACAAAGCAAGGATAGTTAACTGGTTTTCATGGATGAATTTTCAGAGTCAGTAAACCTCTTGAAATTATATGCAAATTTTTGCAGATATGTGCAGTTTTTGGGGGAAAGAATCCATAGCTTTCAACAGATTCTTAAGTAGGTTCATGACCCAAAAGATGATAAGAACCACTGGCATATAGAATTAAAATGTTTCTTATACAAATAGGTAAAGGTTGCCACAGTAAGAGCATCCCACAGCCCATGTGTGAAACCACCCACTGTTTATCTGTCACAAGCCATTATCTTAACCTATTATTGGGTACTATTTTTAACTTACCATATGAATTGAAAACAAAGGCAGAGACAAAAGATAGGTGAGAAAGAGCTTCTTTTCCAATCTGCAATGAGTCTGCAAAAAAACTATAAAATAAATGTTTCTTCAATGAAGGATCAATGACATGGATAAATGATGTCTTTGGGGAGATAAATGCGTGTAAATCACCAAAAGAGAAAAGGAGAAAAAGACATATATATAGATATATATCAATATCTATATATATATATATCTTTTGATATATATATAGATATATATATATAGATATATCAACTACACAAGGGAGGCAAAAGAAAATTTTCCTGATTTGATTTTTTTAAAAGATCATTTGCACAAATGCAATCTTAACATAAGCAATGGCGTATTTCACCAAAATAATAACTGTCTGTTGAATTTTTTTAAATCATGTTTTTCATATACCAGGAGAGCTCACTAAATAAGGAAAATTAAAAAAAAATACTTCCAATTAAAATAATGCATGTGGAAAAACAATTCAAAACATAATTAATAATTTAAAATATGCACTAGCCTTAGTTTATTTGCACTTAAAACTCAAAAATGACAGTTACTGAGACAAGACAAGTTTTTCTTTCTCTTGGAGCAAGAAACAAAATCTGGAGATAAGTAGCTCAGGGATGGTTAGGCTGCTTCTACATTTTCCAGAACCCTATCTAGTTGCTCTGCCATCTGTAACTTTCATCCCTGAATCATCTAGAGCTCAAGACATCATGTTTGTATTCTATCATAGAGGAATAAGGAAAAACTGAAAAGAAGTACTTACTTTTCCTCCTCGTTTAAAAAATATTTTATGAAATTAGTGAAGGGGAATAAAGGGAAAGGAGAGAAAATGAGTGAAAATATCAGTGAGGGTGACAGAACATGAGAGACACCTAACTCTGGGAAACGAACAAGGGGTAGTAGAAAGGGAGGTGGGCAGGGGGTTGGGGTGACTGGGTGATGGGTACTGAGGGGGGCACTTGATGGGATGAGCACTGGGTGTTATGCTAAATGTTGGCAAATTTAACTCCAATAAAAAAATAAAAAATAAAAAATATTTTATGAGAAATCACATTATAGGTTGATTAATGCACTCCCGAATCCATATTTTAAAGTCTTAACCTGTAATACCTCAGAACATGACTTTATTTTGAAATAGGGTAATTGCAGATGGATTAGTTAAGATGAGATCATTAAGGTGGCCCTGGTCTAAAAATAACTGGTATCTATATAAAGGGGATATTTGTACAAGAGTCATACATGCACACAGGAAGAACATGGCCATCTCCAAGCCAAGGAGAAAGGCTTGGAATAGATACTTCTCTCACAGCCCTCACAAGGCCCAACCCTGCTAACGCTTTGACTTTGGGCTTCTAGCCACCAAAACTGTGGGATCATAAATTATTGTCATTTATTCTACCCAGTTTGTGATACTTTGCTATGGCAGCCCTAACAAACTATTACATCACACAAAACCTTTCTGTTTACATCATGTAGGTAGACAAAAGTCAGTCCGATGGCCAAATCTAGTTTCAAGAAGGCTGAGAAATGGAATTTTTATTCTGGACAGTCATGTGACCCGCTAAAAATGTGGGATAGTATTATTGAAGAAGGGACGAATGGCTGTGGGGAGGCAATAAACAGTGTTTGCCACAAAGTGAAAAGGGGACATCTCAAGTTCCTACCCTAATTCTCTTTAAGAGAGTGTAAACAGTTTAAAAATTTTGTGTGCAACTCCAGATATTTTTTTGCACAATTTTTGAAAAGCATCCCAGGCGATTCCAACATGCACCCCTCCCTCCATATTTGAGCACTATTGATCAAAACCAACTTGATGTTATACAGTGGCATTAATAAAATCTACCTGTGTACCTTCTAGAGTTTGTAGGCTTCAATGATCATTTGGCATGTTTGCATATAAGATTATTTAGCACTATCACAACCTCTGGCATTTAATATGTTTTAAATATATGTTAGCAGCTGTTATAAAATAGGCAACCTTCTACACCTACTTTCTTTATCACCTGACTTAAGTGGCATTTCTTCTATAAAGTGCTCCTTTGCTCTTTCATACGGAATTAAGCACTCTTCTGTCTTCATTGAACTTGTGTATAACTCTATCAAAATAAATAACACTTGAGTAGTGTTTTGTTTTTCAAAGACTTCATATATTATCTCAATGATCTTAAGTGTCATGGAGATTGATACATTCCCAACCCCTCAGGTCAGACGAAGAAAACTGACACTTAGATCATTAGTAAATATTATGGAACTGGAGTTTTATTTTTTAAAATATTTAATTATTTATTCATGAGAGACACACAGAGAGAGGAAGAAGAGACAGGCAGTCAGAGAAGTAGGCTCCATGCAGGGACCCCGATGTGGGACTCAAACTTGGGTCCCTGAGATCATGCCCTGAGCCAAAGGCAGACGCTCAACTGCTGAGCCACTCAGGCATCCCATACGACTAGTAAGTTGCAATGCCATAATTTTTATCCACGTAGTCTACTTCCAGAGACTGTGAAATATTAAGAACCACTATGCTACGTGGTCTATTGAATAAATAGTGAATAAATATATATTAAATTGTTTGTTGAATTAACTTCAAGGAAACTACTTCCTCCTTTAGGAGGAAGGCCAAGTATTCAAAATAAAGGTTGGGTTTAAAAACTGTGGCATATCTATCTATCTATCTATCTATCTATCTATCTATCTATCTATCATCTATCTATCTCCATATATATAGTGAAATATTGTTCAGTCATAAAAAAGGATGAGTTCTTGCCATTTGCAACAACATGGATGGATGTAGAGGGTATTATCCTAAGTGAAAAATAAGACAGAAAAAGACAAATACCATATGGTTTCATTTATATGTGGAATCTAAAAAAACAAAAGTGTTTAGGCAATTCTTTTTTGCAGTGTCTCAAATTTGCTCTGGGGTCTTTACCTAGATATTTATTTCCCTGATGATGAGAGATGTTGCACATTTTTCCTGTGTCAATAAGCCATATGTATGCCTTCTTTGGAGAAATCTCTGTCCACATCTTCTGCCCATTTCTTAACTGGATTACTAATTTTTGGGGTGTTGAGTTTGATAACCTCCTTATGAATTGTGGATACTAGCCCTTTATGCATGTTATTTGTAAATATCTTCTCCCATTTTGTCAGTTGCCTTTTAGTTTTACTGATTGTTTCCTTCCCCATGCAGAAGGATTTTATCTAGATGAAGCCCCAAAAGTTTGTTTTTGTTTCTGTTTCTCTTGCCTCTGTAGACATGTCTATTAAGAAGTTGCTACTGCTGAGGTCAAAAAGGTTGTTGCCTGTTTTCTCCTCTGGGATTTTGATGGCTTCCTGTCTCACATTTAGGTCTTACATTCATTTTGAGTCTGTTTTTGTGTGTGGTGCAAGAAAGTGCTCCAGTTTCATTCTTCTGCATGTGGCTGTCCAATTTTCCCAACACCATCTGCTGAAGAGAGTGTCTGTTTTCCATCGGCTATTCTTTCCTGCTCCATCAAAGATTATTTGACCATAGAGTTGAGGGCCCATTTCTGGGTTCTCTATTCTGTTCCATTGATCTATGTGTCTGTTTTTGGTGTCAGTACCATACTGTCATGGTGATTATAGATTTGTAATACATCTTGAAGTCTGGGATTGTGAAGTCTCCCATTTTTCTTTTCTTTTCTTTTTTCTAAATTCCTTTGGCTATGTGGGGTCTTTGCTGGTTCCATACAAACCTTAGGATTGTTTGTTCTAGTTCTGTGAAAGATACTGATGTTATTTTGACTGGAATTGCATTGAATGTGTAGGTTGCTTTGGGTAATGTAGACACTTTAATAATATTTGTTCTTCCAATCCATGTGGATTGGACAGCCACATGTTCAATCCATGAACATGGAATATTTTTCTATTTCTTGGGGTCTTCAATTTCTTTCATAGATGTTCTATAGTTTTCAGAGTACAGATCCTTTACCTCTTTGGTTAGGTTTATTCTTAGATATCTTATGGGTTTTGGTCCAATTGAAATGAGATTGATTCTTTGATTTCTCTTTTTGCTGCTACATTATTGGTATAAAGAAATGAAACAGATTTCTGTACATTGATTTTATATCTTGCAACTTTTCTGAATTCATGTATCAATTTTAGCAATTTTTGGTGGAATCTTTCAGATCTTCTACATAAAGTATCATGTCATCTGCAAATAGTTAAAGTTTGACTTCTTCCTTGCCAATTTGGAAGCCTTTTGTCTCTTTTTGTTGTCTGCTTGCTGAAGCTAAGACTTCTAGTACTGTGTTGAACAACAGTGGTGAGAGAGGACATTGCTGTCATATTTCTGACTTTGGGGAAAAACTCTCAGTTTTTCTCCACTAAGGATGATATTAACTGTGAGTCTTTTGCATATGGCCTTTATGATATTGAGATATTTTCCCTCTATTCCTACTTTCTTGCGGGTTCTTATCAAGAAAGAATGCTGTGTCTTGTCAAGTGCTTTTTTTCTACATCTACTGAGAGGATCATATGGTTCTTTTCCTTTCTTTTATTAATGTGGTGCATCACATTGATTGATTAACCAAAGGAATATTTAGTATCATATTCAAGAATACATTAGGGACTTCCAAATATTTCACATAACTTTGAAATGTAAGGCTTTCTTGTATTTTGAGTTTAAAAAGATCATAACAAAAGGATAAGTATCAAATTCAGTTTCCCTCATAATCATTTAAATTTCTGTTGGCAATTTACATGACTTGTTGTTAAAGTAAAAAGGTCCTTTTAAACAGTGCTAAGGTATATTTATGTATGTTGTACACTGAATATTTTATCACAAGCTTTCAATGAATTGTTTTATTGTACTGAATTTATCATAACAAGTTATTTATTACATGTTCTCTTATTCGTGTTGTTACCCTGCTCAGTGAAAAATAATTTATATTTTCATGACATTTACTTGTTGATAGTAATTTTTATAACCTTGCATTTTGATTCTACTATTCATTTTTATCCATAATGATTTGTGATTTAAAGATTTTATGGCAGCCTTCTGAGTTTTATGCATAGTGAATCATAATACTGGCCAACTGTCTCCTTGTGTATGATGTCAATAGTAGAATGAAAATACATTATTATTACAATATTTTAGATTAAATATAAATGATGAAAAGTTTAGCTAAATTTTAATTCAGTAAGGAATAGATGTGTACTTATTCATTTAGATATAAATTATCTTTTCATTGTTTCATAGCTATGAGGACAGATACTTAGTATATAGATGAAAAATTATGATGAATTATGCTCAATAAATTGTGTTCCTATTCATTTGGTTATGTCTTATGAACCAAATACAACTGCCTGCATGCAGAAAATCCACCTGGAATTCTCTATTTACTGGGATAACCTATATTCATAATTATAGAATGAAAATTATATACTATACTGACGTGTTTCCTTAATCAACAGGGGAAGATTAAATTATGCCCAGCACATAGTATGTGTTAAATCTATTTTATTTATATTCTAAAAATCTGTAAATAATAGTGATATATGCATGATATATAACAAATATCTACTAAATAGAGTTTTTTATTTTTCAAAACACTTCATCCAACCTGTGTATTGTTGGATAGCACTTTGCCAAACCGTATACTTAGGCATTCTCCCATTTTCTTCCTAAATTAAATCTTAGCTGCAACTGCCAGATGTCATTCATTCTGAAAAATGTGACAGAGGACTTGAGGATGCTTAGAAGTGCCTAGTCCAGCCCCAATGAAACTGCTTCTTTCTGAAAGATGTGTGGGGAGGATCAGGGAAAGCCATTTCAGTAGATAAGAGAGTCTGATTTCCCCTTAAAGTTTTTCCCAGACACACTGAAAAGTGCCATTAATTAGTGCTCCATTTGGGTTACGGAACTACTTTTATAAAAGACAGATCAACTTCAATTCAAATTTTATGCTTCAATTTTTATGCTTTTTTGTTGTTATTCCTTTTGCTTGTCTAGAGTTACTTAGCTGCTGAGGAATCTTTGCTATAATTTAAGAACATGCAACACAGAAATCCATAGTAGTTCATTCTACAACTCCTATCTCCTTCCTTGTTATTTCTCAGCCTATCAAACTTTTCTAATATAGCTTCTCCTTAGCTGCAGCTTCAAATATACTACAGTTTTGCTATAACAAAGCAGTTAACAACAATCATTAAATCAGCAAACATACTTTAAAATAATGCTAAGTCAATTGATTGTCTCATTATGGTTTGAAAGAGGTATTTTGGATTAATTCCATGAGTTTTTTTCACTACTCAGTGGACTGTTTTGTTTAGTTTGATTCCTGGAAAACTCATGCTGAAGTGTGAAAACTGATGGGGGGGGGTTAACTCTACTCATTAAACTTAGGCCTTTAATATAATAAGTCAACAACAAAATCTTTTTTTTTTTTTTTTTTCAACAACAAAATCTTAACATTGGAGACTTTATACATTTCCACAGATATTAAAAAAAATAAACATTGCTTCCGCTACTAATACTACAAAGCAAAATACAGTAATAGGCTATTGTTGCTTCCAGAACATAAACAAACAATGCTAAGGATACAATATATATATTCTTATTTTTAAAAAATATATTTAAAATACATTTTTAAAATATTTTATTTAAATTCAATTGGCCAACATGTAGTATAACACCCAGTGCTCATCTCATCATGTGTCCTCCTTGGTGCCTGTCACCCAGGTACCCCTCCCTACACCCACATCCCTTTCTGCAACCCTTTCTTTCCCAGAGTTAGGAGTCTCTCCTTCCACAGTTTAGCTATTATGGACATTGCTGCTATGAAGATTGGGGTGCAAGTGCCCCTTCAGATCACTGCATTTGTATCTGTGAGGTAAATACCTAGTAATGCAACTGCTGGGTCACAGCATAGCTATATTTTTAACTTCTTGAGGAGCCTCCATACTGTTTCTCAGAGTGGCTGCACCAGCTTGCATTCCCATCAACAGTGAAAGAAGGTTCACCCTTCTCTACATCCTCGCCAATATTCGTCGTTTCCTGTCTTGTTAATTTTAGCCATTCTAACTGGTGTAAGGTGGTATTTCATTGTGGTTTTGATTTATATTTCCCTGATGACAAGTGATGTGGAGCATCTTTTCATGTACCTGTTGGTGATGTGTAGGTCTTCTTTGGAGAAATATCTGTTCATGTCTTCTGCCCATTTCATGACTGGGTTGTTTGTTTCTTGGGCATTGAGTTTGATAAGTTCTTTTTAGATCTTGGATACTAGTCTTTATTTGATATGGCATTTGAAAACACCATCTCACATTCTGTAGATTGTCTTTTAGTTTTGTTGACTCTTTCCTTTGTTGTGCAAAAGCTCTTTATCTTGATGAAGTCCCAACAGTTCATTTTTGCTTTTGTTTCCCTTGCCTTCATAGATGTGTCTTGCAAGAAGTTGCTGTGGCCAAGTTCAAAATGATTGTTGCCTGTGTTCTTCTCCAGGATTTTGATGGTTTTTTGTCTCACATTTAGATCTTTCAACAATTTTGAGTTTACCCTTGTGTATGGTGTAAGAGAATGGTCCAGTTTCATTCTTCCACATGTGGCTGTCCAATTTTCCCAACACCATTTATTGAAGAGACTGTCTCGTTTACATTGGATACTCTTTCTTGCTTTGTCGAAGATGAGTTAACTATAGGGTTGAGGGTCCATTTCTGGGTTCTATATCCTGTTCCATTTTTATATGTATAACACATATTTTCAAATGCACTTATATTTACACAATAATAGCAATTACCTAAGGCATGATTCAGTACCAGGATGTAAGTTTTTACTTCTGCCCATTTCCTTTATGTGGCATCTTTGAAGATGAAAATGTTCTTATTCAATTCTCCATTCTCTCATTCCCAGCCACAAACAGTGCATTTTTTCTAATATACCAAACATCAGTGAATATTTGTTGAATGAATGACTATCTAGATTATCTGTCCCTTATTAAATAGCTATGTAATTACTTACTAAACTATTCAGAAGATGATACTCTCTTTTAGGACAAGGACCTTGTCTAATTCATTTCTATTTTATTACCACCTCATACATTTTACTTAACACGCATGCATCCAATAAAACATTTTTTTAATAGAATGGATGGAATTGAGTACAGAAAGTTATTAATGTGACTGAAGCAGTTTTTCCCACCTTTGAGTCATGCAATTTGGATTCACAAATACTATTTTTGTTTTAAAGATTTTATTTATTTATTCATGAGCGACAGAGAGAGAGAGAGAGAGAGAGAGAGAGGCAGAGACACAAGCAGACAGAGAAGCAGGCTCCATGCAGGGAGCCCCATGTGGGACTGGATCCCAGGACTTCAGGATCACACCCTGCACCAAAGGCAGATGCTCAACTGCTGAGCCACCCAGGCATCCCAATAGGCTGATTCTTGAAACATAATTTAAATCAACTACCTAGAAAATGAATGCTATTGATTTTAAAAGGCATGCATCAGAAAATATTCATGGCTTAAAGTACTGTTTGTCAAACAGTGCTCAGGGAAACCTAGGATTGTGTACAGTGTCCTCAAGTAGGAAAATGAAAGCACAAAGTGAAGCTCCATGACCCTTCCTAAAAAGATTTTATCTATTGAACATATTATACGCATAAGACTTCATTTCTATAAAGTATTCCTGGAATTTAATATATTGGAAATCACTGGTCTAGAGCAACTTATCATTAGTAAAACAACTGGAATTGAAGCCCTACTAAGAATAAACAGAATAAGACTAGAGCTTGCCATGTAAGGGTTAAGTGCATAGAAACTCAAAAGGGAAGACTTCTCTTTGATTTTTATTTTTTGGTTCCCTCAATATGAGAGCTATTTCATCTTTTACCAAGCACTTATGGCAAGGGAAAATATGGATTTATTTTTTTAGTTCATTAAGATATAATTAACATATAGCACTGTATGAGTTTAAGGTGTACAGCATAAGTATTTGACATATATCCATTTTCTAATATAGACAAAAAAAATGTTTGGCTTTTTTTCCCTGTTATGAGAACTCTTTGGATTTATTCTTAGCAACTTTCCGATATTATACACCAGTGTTCCCCCTCACCCTCCATCTCAGAAAATGTGGATTTCTTATGGATTTTTAAAACAGTCATAAAAAGTATATCTCATTAATGCATTGAAACTTTAAGAGTTAGAACTACCATCTAAAAGGATTTGACTCAATCTGATTGAGATTATAATCAGTGCTTTATCACATTATTTAAATGGTATTTAAATTAAAGACTATTTGATTCTATTAAAGAAATACAACTTATGAATCACAGTAGGTAAGAACGTCAAAATGGTCAATTCTTCACAAATACAAAACTGGGCTTAGTGAAAAAATTAACTGTTTTCTATATTTTTCTCTCAATGTATATTTGGAATTAAGAAGACTTTCAAACTTTTTTTCATGGATAGCAATATATTGGAAAGAAATGAGCAGTCCTTGGTAAAGCATTCCTTTACTGTGAAAGGTTTTAAACCATGCTCTCATGAGCACTTATGCTGCTACCCAACAAGGTCACCATTGGACAAGTGCTATCAAGCACTTGAAATGTGAATAGTCCAAATTGAGATATGCTATAATTGTAAAATACACATTACATTTTGAATATTTAGTCCAAAATGTAAATATCTCATTTTTATATTGATAACATATTGTTGCTAATATTTTAATATATTACACTAATTAAATCTATCACTCAAAATAACTACATTTATTTCTTCTCACTTTTTTAACATAGCTATTAGAAAACTTAAAATCAGGGCACCTGGGTGGCTCAGCGGTTGAGCATCTGCCTTTGGCTCAGGTGGTGATCCCTGGGTCCTGGGATTGAGTCCTGCATCATGCTCCCTGTGTGGAGCCTGCTTCTCCCTCTGGCTATGCCTCTGCCTCCCACTGTGTCTCTCACAAATAAATAAAACTTAAAAAAAAAGAAAATTTAAAATCACTAACCCACCTCACAGCTGTAGCTTACATAACATTTCCATAGAATAGAGTTGCTCTAAAGATTTCTCCAAAGCAGGGGATAGATTGTTGAGAGGAAATAAACAGGCAAAACTTTGAGTCCTAATTTTTTCTAACTTCAATGAGAGCAACTCTGACTTAATTTGTTCCACATAGTTGGTTTCTTTTAAGACTTTGTTTCAAAAAAAAAAAGTTGCTAAAATTTTTTAAAAACCCTCTAATTAATTACATAAAAAATTTCATATTTATGAATGCAACTGTCTCAGACACTTCTTATAATCATGCTCCTCTTTCTCTCTCTTTTTTTGTTTTTTTTTCCACCTCTGCCTAAGATCGGATTAAATGACCATATATCACAGTTTGACTGGAAAAGTTTATAAACCTGTTATCTCATTTCAATTATTAATATCGCCCCTTCACTCTCATAAGTGTTCCAATTTGGACTATCACTTATATGGTCACCTTGGCTCTCACCAATTTTTTTACAGTTGTGATCTCAGAGTCTCTGGTGTCCTGCCCTCATAGCACACCTCTTGCCTCATGGCACAGGCTTTCCTGTTCACATTGCCATAAAACACTCCCATGGGATCAATATCCTTGACCATATATGGGAAACCTAGAAATATAGAGGAACTAAAGACCCATGAATAAATCTTTGACCAATGTGAGGAACAAGTAAACAAATTATTTGTTCTGCCTTTTCCCCCAAAACCTTGCCCTCCAGGAATAGCCTATATGTTGTCTGTATAACATAGAGGGTACAGATTATCAGTTCCAAGAATCAGGCAATCACATTTAATAGTAGCCCGCTCAATAACAACTCCTCATATTAGCACTTCTTCCTTCCCTGATTTTCTCTTCTTGTTCCTTACTCCTGCTCCCTGAGACTGGACTCTGTAATAATAGCATAGAAACCTGTATCAGGTATGCTTTCTGGTGAACACAGGCAAAGATAAGACCTCACCCTAGAAAGCTTAAATCCTTATGCTCTTTCAGATGTCCTGTGTCAATAGCCATCATTTATATTTCTTGGTCATTGGTTGAAAGCTGACAGATATAGAACTAATCCTGAATTTAGGCAAAAGGGATTTAGGGAGCTCTATTTTAGTATGACTCAACATTAAATCGTCCTATGCTAATTCAATCCAGGTTTTGATAGCTGGGCTTCCATCTTGCTTTTTTTCAAAGACGTGGTCACTATCTTATTTTTAGGAAGCAGATTTTTTGCCATACTCCTTTTATCTACACCCCAGAATCTTTATGTGGACAAATACTAACACCAAATATATTCTATTGTCACTGTTTCCAGATACCATGTTCTGGATGAGTATGAACCTTTAAGATCTGCCCTTTTTTTGGCAATTTTAGCAATTCCCATTCCTATCAGTGCCATAAAATATAACAAACAAACCAGTCCAAGACCATAATTGAGAAAATTTGGAGAACAGTCAGGGATAAAAACTCATTCTCTTGGATTCTAGCCCATTGCTCTTTCTACTTAAATAGTTGGGAAATATATACATATGTGATTGTGCATGCACACACACACACAGAGAACTAATCTTTCAGTAAATCAGTGTAGCATGAAACTATCAAAGGTATCAAAACACAAAAGGTATACATCATAAAGAACTTAAACCATATCCCTAACAGTCATATGACTTCTGGCATACAGTGAAAAGAAAAAGTAAAATAAAAAAAAATACTCTTCTTTACTAACAAACATGCTCTTTCAGTCAGGCAATTCCAAGGCCTTCTCCATGAAATCCTTCTGGACCAAGAGTTTATTCAACTTTAATGTGCATTAGATATATTTGTAGATCATGGTAAAACGTAGATCCCCAAATCTCATTTAAATGAGATCCAGATGCTATCAGTGTCCCCAGGGGTCACACTTTGAATACTGGTGATTTGAAATGCCAAAATATCAAGCCATTAGGGAAAAGAAATAATCACAACTGAGGAGAATAGAAAATGAAAGCATGCTAGTTACCAAAAATTAAAGTAGGCTCTATACCATTAATTTCTTTTCCAGTAACACATCTAAGAAGTGATTCCATTCATCCTCATATGGAAAGCATGCAAGAATAAAGGGAATCTAATATGTGCTGCCTGTTGGCAAATATTGAATTTCAATAATCTTTATTATTTAAGAATGGAAAGAGACTAAATGCAAAATTTGGAAAGTATTAAACAATATTTTAATTCATGTAAACTATCATTTGGAAGCTGCAGAAAATCATATTAAAGTAATTTCTTAAACAGAAAAATATTTTAGAAAAATATTTGGCATTATTACTGAGTTAATATGGTATATAAGACTGAGATATAAGTCATAAGGAAGCATAAAAATGGGATTTTTTACAAAAGAGATGCAGAGACAGGTATAGTTACAAATGCTGCCAAAATAACGTGTCTTGGGACGCCTGGGTGGCTCAGTGGTTGAGTGTCTGCCTTTGGCTCAGGGCGTGATCCTGGAGTTGCAAGATTGAGTCTTATATCAGGCTCCCTGTGAGGAACTTGCTTCTCCCTCTGCCTATGTCTCTGTCTTCTGTGTCTTTCATGAATAAATAAATAAAATCTTAAAAAAGTAAATAGTCTTGAGAAAATTAAAATCACAACAACAGAGTTAAAACTGTAGTATATAATAAATAACAAAAGTTCATCATATGCTGTAGCTCATAAAACATTTTACTGGTGAAATAATAGATATGGATATTAGCAGAATAGATTAGAAACAAACACAAGGGATGCCTGGGTGGCTCAGTGATTGAGCATCTGCCTTCGGCTCACAGCGTGGTCCTAGAGTCCTGGGATTGAGTCCCACATTGGGCTCCCCAAAGAGAGCCTGCTTCTCCCTCTGCTTATGTCTCTGCCTCTCTCTCTGTATCTCTCGTGAATAAATAAATAAAATCTATTAAAAAAAAGAGAGAGAGAAACAAACACAGCATAGTTAAGTACTTATGCCTGATAAAGGTACCATTTCAAATAAGAAGGTAGAAGATTTATTAATCAACAAATGGTCTTCATGAAATTAGTTAATAATTGAAAGAGTTAATTTCCTCACATCATATGCCAAAATAAATTCCTGATTGAAAAAAAATATTAAAAAATCAAATTACACTAAGATAAATAAATGAGGGTGAAATATTCGAACTTGGTGCAGAGAAGTTTTCCATGGATAACAGGAAAGGAATATTTCATAAAATAAAGATGGAAAAGAGGAATTGATTGATTGATTTTTAAAGATTTTTTAAAATTTTTTTATTCATGAGAGACACAGAGAGAGATGCAGAGACACAGGCAGAGGGAGAAGCAGGCTCCATGCAGGGAGCCTGATGTGGGACTCGATCCCAGGTCTCCAAGATCACGACCTGAGCCAAAGGCAGGCGCTGAACAAGTCAGCCACCCAGGGATCCCGAGAAATAGATTTAAACATACTTAAATATTAAAAATAAAATGTCTACAGGTCAAAATATACAATAAAAATGAAAAAACATAAACCATCATTTTGGGTAATTTTTAATATACTTTAATATCTAATTTAAACACCTTTAAAAAGCAATATAAAAAATAGGTGAAGTCAGGCCTCAAAACTATCTCCCATGGACCCGGGCTCCCATCCCACCGCATCAAAGACTAGACTACACAGACCCAAACCCCAGGCTTGCCCCCAAAGCCCCAGCTTCCAGGCTAGCTTCTATGAAAACAGGCCCTTGGTCTGTTCCAGTACCAGACTCCCAAAGACCCAGATGCCAGATCTACATCAGTGGTCTCTGGTGACGCTGCTGTGGGACTAGGATCCAGGTCTGCCCATGCAAACTCATGTAAAAATCCAACAACATAGACTCAAGCACCAGGCCCGACCCATTGAACCTAGCCTGAAGGTCTGAACCCCTGGACCCAGGCCTGTGTGCCTAGATACCAGGCTTGCTCATGCTGACCTAGGTACCCAAGGACTCCAATGGCAAGTCTGCCTATCAACACTACCAGATAACCCACCCAGAATCTCTGGATGCACTGGCTGGTGAAGTACTTTGCTCACAAAAGTCAGTCTGTAATGACTAGAAGAGGTGTCAACTTCCTCAATTGTGCAGGGACCAACACAAAGCCATAAGAAACATAAATAATCAAAGAGACATGAATCCACCTAAGGAAACTTATAAAACCACTCCAATGGCTGACCATAACAAAATGGAGATTTATGAACTGACAAAAAAAAAAAATTCTTAATTCTCTTAAAAGTAATTCAGTGGCCTATAAGAAACATGAATAGATAACTAAATGAAATTATGAAAACAATTCATTGACAAAAATGAGAAGTTCAACAAAGAAGTACAAAACAGTAAGAAACAGAAATCTTAGAGTTGAAGCATATATTGATTGAGTTAAAGAATTCAATAGAAAGCTTCAAAATCAGACTTGACCAATCAAAAGAAAAGTCAGTAAACTTGAGGACAGGTCATTTAAAATCATACATTCAGAGGCCACAAAGAAAAAAATAATGAAGATTGAAAAAAATCCTAGATGAATTGTGGGATATGATTAAAAGAAGCAACCTATGAATTATTGGAGTCTCAGAAAGAGAAAGGGGAATTAAAGAACAAAAATATTATTTTTAAAAAATTACTGAGAACTTCCCAAATCTGGGGAGAGATTTAGACATCCAAGTTCATGAAGGTAAAAGATGGCCTGAAAATTCCAACCTAAAATAATATTCTCCAGAGGACATAATAAAACTGTAAAATCAAAGACAAACAAAGAAGGTTTAGCAGCAGCAAAAAAAAAAAATGTATTCTCATGTATAAGAATCCTCATAAGGCTACTAGTAGAAACCTTGTAGGCCATGAGACAGTGGGGTAATATATCCAAAGTGCTGGAAATAAAAAACAAAACAAAACAAAAAAAAAAACACCCTGCCAAGTAAGAATACTTTGTGTAACAACATTGTCTTTCAGGGATGAAGGAAAATAATTTCATAAATAAAACCTGAGGGAGTTCATCACCACTAGACTTTCCCTCCAAGGAATGTTGAAAATAGTTCTTCAAGCTGAAACAAAAAGATGCT
This sequence comes from Vulpes lagopus, assembly GCF_018345385.1. Taxonomy (NCBI): domain Eukaryota; kingdom Metazoa; phylum Chordata; class Mammalia; order Carnivora; family Canidae; genus Vulpes; species Vulpes lagopus. Next base: position 97,764,043 of record NC_054848.1, read on the forward strand.
AACTAGTAACATAAAAATGCATAAAAGTATAAAGCATATTGGTAAATTTGAGTATATAGTCAAACTCAGAATACTCTAATACTGTAATATGATAGTGTGTTAATCACTTAACTGTAGTACAAAGGTTGAAAGAAAAAAATATTAAAAATTACTAAAGCTACAAATATTTGAGAATGAATACACAATAAATAGATGTAAGTTATGACATTAAAACATATAAAAGGGGAAAAAAATAAAACATATAAAAGGGGGAAGTAAAAGGATAGGGTTTTTGTATGTGAACAAAGATACATTGTTATAAAAAAGATACATTGTTATCAATGTAAAATAGTTCTATCTATAAGATATTTTGAGAAAGCTTCATAGTAACCACACCAAAACCCATAGTAAATACACAAAAGATAAAGAGAAGAGAATCAAAACATGCCACTTAGGAAATCAATTCACAAAGAAAGACAGCAAAAGAGAAAGAAAGGAATGAGGGAACCACTAAACCAGAAAGTAATTAATTAATTGGCATTAATAAATCTTTACTTATCAATAATCACTTTAATTATAAATGTACTCAATTCTCCAATCAAAAGGCTTAGAATCAATGAGTGAATTAAAAAACAAGACGTAACTATGGGCTACTTTCAAAAAACTTACTTCTGCTTTAAGGATACCATAGGCTCAAAGTGAAGGGATAAGGAAGATACTCTATGCAAATGGAAAAACCAAAGAAGAGCATGGGTACCTGTACTTAGAAGAAGTAGACTTTAAGTAAAAAAACTGTAACAAGAGGCAGAAAAGGTTATTATATAGCAATAAAATGGTCAATATATGAAAAGAACACAACAATTGTAAATGCATACGCACCAACATAGGAGAACCTAAACACATGAAGCAAATACTAATGATATGAAAGGAGAAGTGGACAACAATATAATAGTTGCAAAGAATTTCAATACTCCACTTTCAACAATGAATCCAAACAGAAAATCAATAAGGAAATGCTGGATGTGTACCTAACAGATAGATACAAATATTCCACCCAACAACAGCATAATACACATTCTTCTTAAGCATAACATAAAGTATTCTCCAGGATAGATCATGTTAGGTCACAAAACAAGCCTTAGCAAATATAAGAAGTCTGAAATCATACCAAGTATCTTTTCTGACTAAAATAGTATGAAACTAGAAACCAACAACAAAATAAAACTTGAAAATACACAAATTTGGAAAAATTCAACAACACACTCCTGAATAACTGATGAAACAAAGCAGAAATCAATAGGGTATTCCAAAAAATATCTTGAAACAAAACTGGAAAAACAACATACTAAAATTTATGGGATGCAGCAAGATGGAAGTATATAATGATGCAAACCTACCTTAAGAAAGAAAAAAAGTATAAATAAACTAACTTTACACCTCAAGGAACTAGAAAAAGAACAAAGCCCAAAGTTAGAAGAAGGAAGGAAATAAGAGCTTTCACAGAAGAAAGGAAATAGGGAGATCACAGCAGAAATACATGAAATAGAAAGAGAAAAAATACAAAAGTCAATGAAACTAAGATTTAGATTTTTGAAAGACAAACAAAATTGACAAGCATTTATCCAGACTAGGAAAAAAGAAGAATAAAATAAATAAAATCAGAAAATGAAAGAGAAGCCATAGATATATATAAAGTGTCATAAGAGATTACTATCAATGACTGCATGCCAACAAATTGGATAACCTAACAAAAAATGGATGAATTCCTGGAAACATATAACAAACCAAGACTGAATTAGGAAGAAATATAAAAATTGAACAGATAATAACGAGTAAGGATATTGAAACAGTAATCCAAAACATCCAATAAAGAACAGTCCAGGACCAGATGATTTAACTGGTGGATTCTACCAAACACTTAAGAAATAATCACAGCCAATGCAATTCAAACTCGTCCAAAAAGTTGAAGAGGGGGAAAACACTTTCACCCTTATACCACAAATAAAGACATTAAAAGAAAACTGTGAGCAAATATTCTTGATTAATATAGATGTAAAAATTGTCAACAAAATACTAGCAAACCAAATTCAAAATCATATTAAAAGAGTCACACAAAAAAGATGAAATGGGATTTATCCTTGAGATATAGATGATTCAATATACACATATTAATAAATGTGATAGAAGAGAATGTAATAGAATGAAAGATAAAAATTATATGACCATATCTTCAGATGCAGAAAAAAAAGCATTTGAAAAATTTAACATTATTTTATAATAAAAAACTTTAACATATCTGTTATAGAAGAAAGGCCATATATGAAAAATTCACAGTTTAGCTCATAATCAGTGGTGAAAAGGTGAAAGTGCTCCTGCAAAACTCAGGAACAAGGTAAGTGTGTCTACTCTTATCACTCCTATGCAACATAGAGCTGGAAATTGTGCCCAGAGCAATTAGGCAAGAAATGAAAACAAAAGTGGTTAAATTGGAGGAGAAGTTGTAAAAATTTCTATTTGCACATTATATGATTTTATATACAGAAAAATCTAAAGATTTCACTAAAAAATTCTTATAATTAATATAGCATTTATTTCTGACTCCAAATCCTGTGCTCTTTCCACTTTCCATCATTATTTAAAGATTAACACTATTATAATACCAAAAAAGTAGAAGAGTGTTGCCTAAGCAACCTTTTCGACCTGGACCATAGCAACTTCTTACTAGACATATCTCTGGAGGCAAGGGAAACAATAGCAAAAACAAACTTTTGGAATTTCATCTAGATAAAAAGCCTCTGCACATGGAAGAAAACAATCAACAAAACTAAAAGGCAACTGACAAAATGGGAGAAGATATTTGCAAACAACATATCTCATAAAGGGTTAGTATTCAAAATCCATAAGGAAATTATCAAACTCAACATCCCCAAAATAAATAATCCAGTTAAGAAATAGGCAGAAGACATGAACAGAGATTTCTCCAAAGAAGGCATACAGACAGATGACTTACAGATCCATGGAAAACTGCACAACATCACTCATCGTCAGGGAGATAAAATCAAAATCATGAGATGCCACCTAACACCAGTCAGAATAGCTAAAATTAACAATTCAGGAAGTAACAAATGTTGGTGAGGGTACAGAGGAAGGGGAATGCTTTGGTACTGTTGGTGGGAATGCAAATTCATACAGCCACTTTGGAAAACAGTATGGAGGTTCCTCAAAAAGTTAAAAATAGAACTACTTTATGACCCAACTATATTGCACTACTGGGTATTTATCCAAAGGATACAAAAATGCTGATTCTAAGGGGCACATGCACCTCTATGTAAATAGCAGCACTATCAGCAATAGCCAAATTATTGAAATAGCTCAAATGTCTATTGATTGATTAATGAATGGAGAAAGAAGAGGTGATATATATAATATCATATTATATGTTATATATATATATATATATATATATAATGTTACTCAGCCATCAAAAATAATGAAATCTTGCATTTGCAACCATGTGGATGGAACTACAGTGTGAAATAAGTCAGTCAGAGAAAACAAATGTATGATTTTACTAATATGTGGAATTTAAGAAACAAAATAGATGAACATAGTGGAAAGGAAAGAAAATAAAATAAGATAAAAACAGAGAGGGAGTCAAACCATAAGAGACTCTTAACTATCAAGAACAAACTGGGGAACATAGTTGGAAGGGATGGGTTAAATGAGTGGGGGGCATTAAGGAGGGCACGTGCTGTAGAAGTCCTAGCTTCATCAATCAGATAACAAAAAGAAATAAAAAGCATTCAAATTGGCAAAGAAGAAGTCAAATTCTCTCTCTTTGCAAATGACATGATACTGCATGTAGAAACCCAAAAGACTCCACCCCAAGATTGTTAGAACTCATACAGCAATTTGGCAGTGTGGCAGGATACAAAATCAATGCCCAGAAATCAGCGGCATTTCTATATACTAACAATGATACTGAAAAGAGAAATTAAAGAGTCAATCCGATTTACAATGGCACTCAAAAGCATAAGATACCTAGGAATAAACCTAATAAAGATGTAAAGGATTTATTCCCTAAAAACTATAGAACACTTCAGAAAGAAATTGAGGAAGACACAAGGAGATGGAAAAATATTCTATGCTCATGGGTTGGAAAAATTAATATTGTGAAAATGTCAATGTTACACAGGGCAATTTACATGTTTAATGCAATCCCTATCAAAATACCATGGACTGTCTTCAGAGGGTTGGAACAAAGCATCTTAATATTTGTGTAGGATCAGAAAAGACCCCGAATAGCCAGGGGAATATTAAAAAAGAAAACCAGAGCTGGGGGCATCACAATGCCAGTTTCAGGTTGTACTACAAAGCTGTGGTCATCAAGACAGTGTGGTACTGGCACAAAAACAGACAATAGATCAGTGGAACAGAATACAGAATCCCGAAGTGGACCCTCAACTCTATGGTCAACTAATATTTGACAAAGCAGGAAGTCTATCCACTGGAAAAAAGGACAGTCTCTTCAAAAAATGAGGTTGAGAAAATTGGACAGCCACGTGCAGAAGAATGAAACTAGAATGTTCTCTTACACCATTCACAGAGATAAAATCAAAATGGATGAAAGATCTAAATGTGAGACAATAATCCATCAAAATCCTAGAGGAGAACACTGGCAACACCCTTTTTGAACTTGGCCACAGCAACTTCTTGCAAGATACATCTATGAAGGCAAGGGAAACAAAAGCACAAATGAATTATTGGGATTTTAATAAAGATAAAAGGATTCTGCACAGCAAAAGAAACAGTCAACAAAATTCAAAGCAAACCTACAGAATGGGAGAAGATATTTGCAAATGTCCTATCAGTTAAAGGGCTCGTAATAAGATCTATAAAGAACTTATTAAACTCAACAGCAAAAAGCAAACAATCCAATCACTTAATGGGCAAAAGACATGAGCAGAAATTTCACCAAAGAAAACATACACGTGGTCAAGAAGCACATGAGAAAATGCTCTGCATTACATGCCATCACAGAAATACAAATTAAAACCACAATGAGATTCCAACTCATACCAGTGAAAATGGGGAAAATTTACAAGACAGGAAACAACAATATTGGAGAGGATGTAGGGAAAGGGGAACCCTCTTGCAGTGTTGGGTGGAATGTGAACTGGTACAGACACTCTGGAAAACTGTGTTGAGGTTCCTCAAAGAGTTAAAACTAGATCTGCCCTATGACCCAGCAATTGCACTGCTGGGGATTTACCCCAAAGATACAGATGCAGTGAAATAGCAGGACACCTGCACCCCAATGTTTATAGCAGCAATATCCACAATAGCCAAACTGTGGAAGGAGCCTCAGGGTCCATCGAAAGATGAATGGATAAAGAAACTGTGGTATATGTACACAACTGAATATTACTCAGGCATTAGAAATGACCAATACCCACCATTTACTTTGACATGGATGGAACTGAAGGGTATTATGCTAAGTGAAATAAGTCAATCGGAGAAGCACAAACATTATATGGTCTTATTCATTTGGGGAATATAAAACATAGTGAAGGGGAATATAGGAGAAAGGAGAGAAAATGCGTGAAAATATCATAGAGGGTGACAGAACGTTAGAGACACCTAACTTTGGGAACCAAACAAGGGGTAGTGGAAAGGGAAGTGGGTGGGCAGTTGGGGTGAGTGTGTGAGAGGCACTGAGGGAGGCACTTGATGGGATGAACACTGGGTGATATGCTATATGTTGGCAAACTGAATTCCAATAAAAAAAAATTTAAAAACTGAAAACATGCAAAAAAATAAATGACGATTATATGTAAAAAAATAAAATAAATTTATGTTGACTATTTAGGGGAAAAGAAAAGATCCCACCAAAAAGGAGAATATTGACCAATATCCCTGATGAACATGGATGCAAAAATTCTCACCAAGATTTTAGCCAATAGGATCCCACAGTACATTAAGAGGATTCTTCACCATGACCATGTGGGATTTACCCCTAGGTTGCAAGGGTGCTCAACATTCATAAAAACAATGTGATAGATCACATCAATAAGAGAAAAAACAAGAACCATATAATCCTCTCAATAGATACAGAGAAAGCTTTTGACGAAATACAGCATCCATTCCTGATCAAAACTCTTCAAAGTGTAGGGATAGAGGGAACATTCCTCAGCTACTTAAAAGCCATTTATGAAAAGCCCACAGCAAATATCATTCTCAATGGGGAAAAACTGGAAGCCTTTCCCCTAAGATCAGGAACACAACAGGGATGTCCACTCTCACCACTGCTCTTCAACATAGTACTAGAAGTCCTAGCCTCAGCAATCAGACAACAAAAAGAAATAAAAGGCATTCAAATTGGCGAAGAAGTCAATCTCTTCCATTTTGCAGATGACATGATACTGTACATAGAAAACCCAGAAGACTTCACCCCAAGATTGCTAGAACTCATACAACAACTCGGCAATGTGGCAGGATACAAACTCAATGCAAATAAATCACTTGCACTTCTCTACACTAACAATGAGACTGAAGAAAGAAAAATTAAGGAATTAATCCCATTGGCATACACAAAACAAAACAAAACAAAATAAAACAAAAATCCCATTTATATTTGCATCCAAATTCATAAGATACCTAGGATTAAACCTAACTAAAGAGGTAAGGGATATATTCCCTAAAAACTACAGAACACTTCTGAAAGAAATTGAGGAAGACACAAAGAGATGGAAACACATTCTATGCTCATGGATTGGAAGAATAATTATTGTGAAAAAATCTATGCTACCAGAGCAATTTACAGATTCAATGCAATCCCTATCCATATATGATAGCCTTTCTTCACAGAGTTGGAACAAATAATCTTAAGATTTGTAAGGAGTCAGAAAAGACCTCAAATAACCAGAGGAATATTGAAAAAGAAATCCAATGCCAAGAGCATCAGAATGCCAGATTTCAAGTTGTATTATCAAGCTGCGATCATCATCAAGACAGTGTGGTAGGGGCACAGAAACAGACACATAGATCAATGAAACTGAATGGAGAACCCAGAAATGGGTCCTCAACTCTATGGCCAACTAATATTCGACAAAGCAGGAAAGACCATCCACTGGAAAAAGGACAGTCTCCTCAAAAAATGGTGCTGGGAATATTGGACAGCCACATGCAGAAGAATGGAACTAGGCCATTCTCTTACACCCTACACAAAGACAAACTGAAAATGGATGAAATATTTAAGTGTGAGGCAAGAATTTATAAAAATCCTAGAGGAGAACACAGGCAAAACCCTTTTTGAACTCGGCGACAGCAACTTCTTGCAAGATACTTCTATGAAGGCAAGGGAAACAAAAGCAAAAATAAACTTTTGGGACTTAATCAGGATAAAAAAACTTCTGTAGAGAAAAAAACGTAGTCAACAAAACTAAAAGACAACCTACAAAATGGGAGAAGATATTTGCAAATGATATATTAGATAAAGGGCTGGATTCCAAGATCTATAAACAACTTATAAAACTCAACACCCAAGAAACACAAAATCCAAACATGAAATGGGCATAAGCCAAGAAAAGACATTTCTCCAAAGAAGACATACACATGGCTAATAAGCACATGAGAAAATGCTCCACTCACACTTGCCATCAAGGAAATACAAATAAAAATCACAATGAGACACTACCTCACACCAGTGAAAATCGTGAAAATTAACAAGATAGGAAACAACAAATGTTGGAGGGATGTAGAGAAAGGGAACCCTCTTGCACTGGTGGTGGGAATACAAACTGATATAGCCATTCTGGAAAACAGTGTGGAGGTTCCTCAGGGAGTTAAAAAATAGAGCTACCCTCTGACCCAGCAATTGTACTACTTGATATGTACCCCAAAGGTATAGATGTAGTGAAATGCCAGGACACCTTCACCCAAATGTTCATAGCAGCTATGTCCACAATTTCCAAACTGTGGATGGAACATCGATGTCCTTCAACAAATGAATCAATAAAAAAGATGTGGTATATATATATACATGGAATTTTACTCAGCCATTAGAAAGGATGAATACCCACCATTTGCCTCGATTTGGATGAAACTGGAGTGTATTATGTTGAGTGAAGTGAGTCAATTGGAGAAGGACAATCATCATATGGTTTCACTCATACGGGGAATATAAGAAATAGTGAAAGGGATTATAAGGGAAATGAGGGAAACTGAGTGGGAAAAATTAGATATGGAAACAATCCATGAAATTCCTACTGGTAAACGAACAAAGGGTTGTGAAAGGGGAGTTGGACAGGGGGTCGGGTGACCGGGTGACCGGCACTGAGGGTGGCACTTGGTGGAATGAGCACTGGGTGTTATAGTATATGTTGGCAAATTGAACTTCATTAAAAACAAAAAAACAAAACTAAATAAATAAATAAAATGAAATATAGACATTAAGATCATTCTGGTGAAGTGTCAGATGGAAATGAGCGGTAATTTAGAAACTGGAAGAAAGGCAATCCTTGTAATAAATTGACAAAGAACTTGGTTGAATTGTGTTCTAGTGTTTGGTGAAAGGTAGAAATTCCAAATGATGAAACTAGGTATTTAGCAGAAGAGATTTCTAAGCAAAGTGTTGAATGTGTGGCTTTGCTTCTGTTTAATACTTACCAGTAAAGTGTGAAAGGGGATTGCTAAATTTAAGAAGCTGTTAAGCAAAAAGGAACTAGAACTCAAGAATTTGAAAAATTCCAACCATATCCATGATACAACAAATGAGAAAGACATTTTTTAAGAGGACTTTAAGCATGTGGCTAAACACCCATTTGCTAAGGATATTCGTATGGTTATGAACCACAAATTTAGTCAGTAACCTCAGAAAAGCAAGCAAAAGAAATGAGATTATACCAGTGATAACACTGCCAGCTGGGACTAAAAGACACAGAGAAAATGAAACCAAATGAAAGAAGACTTCTAACATAGTTTATCTTTGAATAAAAGGGAATAACCATTCAGAAGGTGATTTGGAGATCATCAGGGCTCCCACTTCCCCCCACAGGCCAAAGCTGCCTTTTCCTCAGTTTCAGTGGATAAGACCCTTGCAGAGAAGGCAAAAGGCTGTCCATCTGAGCTGAATGGGTGGGGCCACCCTGAAGAGCTCTGTGAGTGGCATTGCTACCCCTGTGGGCATGAAGGGCAGAGCATCAAAGAGGATTATGCTCTAGCCTTAAAAGCTAATGGAATTTGCCTTGCTAGGTTTTGGACTTGCTTGGAACCCATCATACGTTCCTTTTTTAATTTAAAGATATATATTTATTTGAGAGAGAGAGAATGTGTGAGCAAGGGGAGGGGCAGAGGGAGAGGAAGAGGGGAAGCAAAGTCCCTACTGAGTGTGGAGCCCAAGGTGGGCTTTGATCCCACAACCCCAGAATCACAACGAGATCTGAAACCAAGAGTCAGACATTCAAGTGACTAAGCTACCCAGATGCCCCATCATCTCGTCCTTCTTTCCCATTTTTCTGTTCTGGAATAGGAATATCTATCCTATGCCTACCCCACCATTATTTTTGGAAACATGTAATTTGGTTTCATAGATTCACAGCTGGAAAGGAATTTTACCTTAGGACAAATTGCATCTCAAGTCTCACCCAAATCTGATTTAGATAATATTTAGATGAAACTGTGAACTTCAGGGGCAGCCCGGGTGGCTCAGTGGTTTAGCACCGCCTTCAGCCCAGGTTGTGATCCTGGAGACCCAGGGTCGAGTCCCATTTCAGGTTCCCTGCATGGAGCCTGCTTCTCCCTCTGCCTCTCTCTCTCTCTCTCTCTCTCTCTCTCTCTCTCTCTCTCTCTCTGTGTGTGTGTGTGTGTGTGTGATTGAGTCCTGAGTCGGGGTCCTTGCATGGAGCCTGTTTCTCCCTCTGCCTGTGTCTCTGCTTCTCTCGCTCTCTCTCTCTCTGTGTCTCTCATGCATAAATAAATAAAATCTTAAAAAATTCATATGTTGAAGTCTTAACCCCAGTATGTTTATATATGGAGATAGAGTCTATAAGATGTGATTAAGGTTAAATTAAGTCATAAAGATGGAGTCCAAAATCTGTAGGCTTAGTGTCCTTACAAGAAGAGACACAAGAGGTCACTCTCTTTCTCTCTCTTGAGATATAGATACATAGATATAGATATATAGAGATATATATCCCTATCATATGAGAACACAGTGAGAAGGAAGATGTCTATAAGCCAGAAAGAGAGCCCACACCAGAGACTAAATCAGCTGGCATCTTGATTTTGGACTTCCTAACCTTCAGAACTGTGAGAAACAAGATTTCTGTTGTTTAGACCACCCAGTCCATTGTATTCTGTTATGGCAGCCCAAGTAGACTGATATGGGGCATGGGGGTGACATACACTTAGAATGGTTAGGGCCATCAGTTCCTTAGACACTGAAATAAACAAGAATTCAGATTCCTCCCACAATTAATATTCAATGGATAGACAGTGGAATTGGGATGTCATGTTTTGCCTGGAAAAGTACATATGCTCTACAATAGAGAATAATCCAATTAGATTAAAGAGTTACTATTTAAAACTGAAAACACACCTGTAGGTGCTATGAGTAACTTCTTACATGGGGCCAGAAGATCTGATATTAGTGAGCACAGGTCAGGGTGAATTCATTTGTGACTTCGAACTGTTAGTGAATTTTTTTGTAGACAAAGTTCCATATGGGGATCAAGGCTCCTGCACTGGGACAATATTTTTGATCAGTGCTTCTTGTTAGTTATATTCTGATTTCTGGAAGAATACATATCATTTTGAATGGTTCCCTAGAGGCAAAAAGCTAGTGAAGTATAAGCAGCGGGGCAGCACAGGGCTAATGAAAGCCTTGGGATCTCTACAGGATAACAAAAACGCAGAGATAAGAGCAGAGGATTGGAAACTTGTGAAATTCAGGTCCACGAACTTTTGCCTTTTACAAATGTCAGGCGCCCTGATCATAATATAGAAATATAAGATAGATATATACTGAATGGGGGGGATTACTTATTTTTCCCTAAATCTTATAGATAAGTTTTTGGTGATGTGATATCTTTATGCATATTGGGATATTCATTTAAGCTTAGGGAGAAAAAAGAGTTTCATGAGAGATTTATGATTTTAATCCAGCTTTGGGTATGGGGAAATGGAAGCCAATTCTCGCAACCACCTTTAAAGAATAAGCACGTATAAGAGAATGGATCAAATTACTGAGAGTAGTTTTCTGTGGCTCTTGAGATTATGAGTGGCAATGTAGTGGTAAAAACTAGGCTCTCAAGCTAGACTGCTTGCTTTTGAATCTTGGCACTTATACTTACAAGTGTGACACCTTAGGAAATTCTTAAATTTTCTGTACCTTGTCTCTTCATTTGTTAAAAAAAAAGAAATAGAAAAATATCTTCTGCCTCTGGTTATTGTAAGCATTAAATAAAATAATCCATGGGAAAAAATAATCCATGGGAAAGAGAAAACAGAAGAATATCTGATCCACAGTTAGTGCTCCAACACTGTTACACTGTAAGTTATTATTTTCTTCAAAAATTTCAACATTTTCTTTTTAAAATATTTTTATTTATTCATGAGAGACACACAGAGAGAGTGGCAGAGACATAGGCAGGGAGAGAAGCAGGCTCCACACACTGAGCCTTTGGCTCAGGGCATGATCCTGGAGTCCCAGGATTGAGCCCCACATTGGGCTTCCTTCATTGAGCCTCTATGATGGTACAATTAATATTAAAGTTTTACTCTGTGAAGAATCTAAAAAAGAGACTTGTAATTAATATAAATTGTGAACACAGAGCATTTGAGGACATTATGAAATATCTTGAGATTTATAATGATAGAAAGGATTTCTTTTGTCAAATTCTGTTTATCTTGCTTGTGTGCATGAAATTGCCCTTGAGTAGTTAACAATCAGTGCCTCAATGCCATCTGGCATTTTGTGGATAGGCATATCTCCAAAATTATAAGGTGAAATATCATTCGTAAAAAACAGAGATTTATGTTCTCTGTAATGTACTAGCACAGGCTATGAAGTCAATAACTGTTCACTAGTCTCAAAAAGAACTTAAAAGTAGAAATTCAATGCCATAGAATATCAGACAGCCCTACTCTCACAATCCAAATAGCTGATACATCTCAATAGAAGTTGCCTTTTGTGAAATAAATGTTGATACAATGCATAATGCCAGCACCTCCTTGAAGCCTACCTATTCCTAAAGACAGCTTTAAGATCCATTTTTTGTTTTGGAATAGGTAATTTACCAGTTTTACTAAGTGAAAAATAGCAGCACTGATGCAATAGACTAAATTTTCCAAATTCTGAACCTTTTACTCTCCAAATCTGAATTCCTGATATATAGTGATTAAATACAGGGATATTTGATGTGAGGGAGACTTTGTTTTGAATCCTGCCTCCATCAATTTCTTGTGACAATGAATGACTTAATCTTTGAACCTCAATTTTCTTTCTGTTAAATGGTAGTAGTCCCCAGGTTTGTTATAAGGGTTAAATGAGTTCACATAATGATCTCCAATTCATTAGTCTATTTATTTCAATCTTCTGCTCTGAGAACTTCACTGAAATAGCAATGATCAAGATTAACAATGACGTCTATATTGCTCTCTCAACAGCATTTAACCCAACTAACTATGCTTTCCTGAAGCACCATATTCTCTTGACTATCTACTGAGTTCCTTGACTTTTTCTCAGTCTCCATTGGGAGTCCAACATTCTCTGTGCAATCCTAAATCTTGGTGTGCCTGAGGACTTAATCTTTGGATCCTTCTCTTTCACTCTGCTCTCTTTTTGTTCCCCTTCCCTTTTACCTCTATAATCACTTTCTAGGTAACTCCATTCTAGCATTGTGGCTTTAAATACTATTAGTTTTTTTGATGATTTTCAAATTTCTATATAAAATCCAGACCTCTGTTCTGAGTCAGATTTGTATATTACAACATTTTTGACATCACCATCATATTTATTAGGCATCCAAAGTTAATATGTTGAAAAAGACCTCATGATTTTTATCCCAAAACAATAACAACAACAGTTTGTTGTTCTCTTAGTTATCCTCAATTTACTAAATATGCCACTGTAAACTTCTGCTCCTCAAACTGAAAACTTAGAATTCATCATTAGTCAGTTGCGTCCCTTAATTCTCCACATCCAATGCATTACCAAAACCTGTGGCCTTATCTCCAAACCAGGTCCCCAAACAGTTCACTTCTCACTATTCTTAATGTTCACTACCAATTCTCCCCATAATAAATAGAAGAAAATTTTGAAAATGCAAAGCAGATTCTATCTTTTCCCTAGCATAGAATACCTCAATGGAGTCCCATCACTCCCAGAATAAAATCTATGTTTCTTACCTCAGCCTGGAGTGTTTCTAAATGATCTAGTTCAAACTACTTCTCCGATATCATTTCATATATTTCTCCTTAGTAAGCTCTAACAAAACAGTCCCCTCTCTCTAACATCCTAAATGCCTTTGTAACCTATGTCTGGAATGTTTTAACCCCACAGCCTTGTATGGTTGACTTCTTTTTTTACCTCAGTCCAAATGTCACCTCCTCGGAGAGATCTTTCTTAACTCTCTCCACTCAGTTATACTATCTTGTCACCCTGTTTACATTCTTTAGAATATCTCATATAATCTACAATTATCTTGCCTATTTACATATTTATCTATTTCCTCAAGTACACTGTAAGCTCTATATGAGCAGGGATAATTTTCCTAGAATAGTTTCTATCTTAGAAGTGCTCACCATGTATTTGTGAAATGAATAAAGAATATATACACTTAGAACAATGTCTATGTTCAATAAATGGTAGCTATAAATGTTATTAATTAAAGAAAAGGAAGATAAGGAGGAGGGAGGGAAAAGAGAAGGGGAGGGATGAAGGAAAAATAGAGAACTTGGGAAGAAGGTGAGAAATTTCTTAAGTAATTTCTATAAATTTATACTTTGTTGATTTAATGAAAAAGACAATGCACAGAATTTAGAAAAACTATCCTCATTAAGTTATGGAAAATTATAAGGAAAGAATAAATTTTGAACTGACACATAATGTCAAATAGCCCCTCAATACGAGAGATGTTTGGTCTCATTTGTAGCATCATTTTTCATATTGTTAACAGAGCATTGATATTCTCCACCAAATATTCCATAATCATTAAACTTTCCTGCAAGAGACCACTTGCGTTTCTTCACACTCTAGAAATTTATTTCTTCTTTGGAGAAATTGGCATATCTTTTACTTACAAGGGAATAGACAAGCTTAGTTGAAAAGATGCTAATTCAATCTTATAATACTTCCCAAAAAATACTTTTTAAATCTGTAATTGGATATTTTAAGGAATTTGTTAAACAATGATTCCAAGAGCTATGAATCACTTTATACTCCAAAGGTTTCTTTTTAACCCCCTATATCTCTAAATCCAAGCTGCTCTGAGCAGAAGCACTCCTGTATGTACATGTATATATGTATATATACATATATATGATGTCCACATTAATCTTGATTGGTACCATAGTTTATATAGTGAATTATTCTGCAAATAGTCTTAACCTACTTTCCTATTATGCTAACATGTTGTCAAGGGCTCTCTGTCCTCATATTATGTACTTCTTTTATAATAGAAACTATGTCGCTTGATTTTTTTTAATGACATATATTTTCTTATGCACTTAGGGATGTTAAATATGGTGTAATCATGTACAACCATTATTGAAGGGTCATTGCATAAACTCTGAAAGTTAATCTAAACACATTATGCCTCTATTTCTCTTTCCCTCTTTCTTCCCTCTCCTTCCTTCCCCTTTTCTCCATCCCTCCTTTTCTCCCTTTCTAGCTATATATTTAGGAATGAAAATTTACTTTGTATGACCTATCACCCTCTAAACAATCCTCCATACTGCAATGATGAAGAAGATATCACAGTACTAAACCATTAACAGAGGCAACCTCATTAGTGTAACTTGATATCTCTGAACAATGACTGATGACATTGATGAGGTGTTTCTTTAAAAAGCAATATTTTAGGGATCCCTGGGTGGCGCAGCGGTTTGGCGCCTGCCTTTGGCCCAGGGCGCGATCCTGGAGACCCGGGATCGAATCCCACGTCAGGCTCCCGGTGCATGGAGCCTGCTTCTCCCTCTGCCTGTGTCTCTGCCTCTCTCTCTATCTCTCTGTGACTATCATAAATAAAATAAAATAAAATAAAAAAAAATTAAAAAAAAATCTTTAAAAAAAAAAAAAAAAAAAGCAATATTTTAATCAATTATTTTATTTGCAGCAAGGATGGTGTGTGTGAGGCCTTATTATTCTATATATTAGCACCACATAAAGTAGTTATCTCTATACTTTTTGGTTCCAAGATAAAATTAAAGCCTCAGTATATAAGTCCCATCAAGCAGATTGGCTGATACCAAATTCTTCAACCAAAGAGCAGTCATTTTAAACATATTGTGATCTTAGTTTCCATGGTGTACTTCCTATCCAACTGTTTGCTAGAAGTATTGAGAGTAGGCATACATTATCTTCTGCTATCCCATTTTTTCTTAAAGTAATCTCATACTTCATACTGTATATCAAAAACTGTAATTTAACTAAACAGTCCTTTTAATGACATACTACTCTGTGCTAAACCTACCCCAAACCACAGCATCTTAAAACTGCAGAGGTTTAAAGAAAATAAAACATTTTATTTGTAACGCAAGGGTAACGCAAATATAGATGTATAAGCAACAGTTCCCTTTGCTACGCACAATAGACTTAAAAATATGAACTCTATGTAGACAAATGTCCATCTTCTTCCTCTCAGTTTTTCATTTTCATGGACTTTTGGTTTAGATGTTTCTAAATTGCAGTTAAAATACTAGATATCCTGTCTCTTTGGAAATGAATCACACCAAGGAATCATCAAATTTTGCAGAATTCAGAACTTTAATCATTTTACCTCCAACTCTTCTTCAGGAGCTTTAAGTAGCATGAGTGTAGTGTAAAAATGTTACACCTGTAAGCCATAAAATGAACAATACAAACAATAATATGTTAACTTCAGAGTGGGAATTAAAGTATTTTGTACATAATGTTTTTTGAATGAAACTTTCAAATTGGAGTATCATATAGTAAGTGTATCTTTTAGGCAGGGCTTTTAAAAAAAAGTCATTTATGTAAGTCTATGTTTCCAAAAATACTCTCTTGTGCTTGTTCTGTGAGATGCTATGCAGAAAAAGAAATATGTCCACTTGTCAAATTCTACTTTAAGAGATCTTGCACTAGACAGTCCTCTCTAGAAGATTTACATTATATTAAAGACAGGGCCATAAGCAGCAGTAATAAAACATTTAACCTTGCTGAACCCACAGATCTCCAAATGTATTTTCCTTGCCTAATATTATTACAGCCACCCCATGTGATCCTTATTTATCTGAAGAACTTACTATAGAAATGTTGATGAAACAATTTCTTTTCTAAACTAAATAGGAGGCCATTGCCCACAAACATCCAGTCTTTCCCCTATGTCCTCAACTAATGTATTGTTCAGATAATTTTTCTTAAGAATCGTGATACAAAAATGTTCCCCTTCAAAATTGAACACTTATATGTCAGTGCAATAAAACATAAAAGGATTCAAGAGTCAACAACTTCTTCCTTTTTATCAGTCTGTTAATTAATAGTCAATCCTCCCATTTACTCTGAAAACCTTTCTCGACTCTATTTTTGGCCTCAAAACAAAGTTTCCTCTCTCACTTTCTTTTTACTGCCAAAGTACCAGTTGGTTGCTAGTCCCATCAGGTGTATATCAAATAATCCACTTATACCTACTTTTCTTAAGGAAAAAAAAATACTTATTCAGTATTTATTGAACACACATGTCCCCAAATCTGAGTCCAAGATAGTCAGTGACCTCCAGAAAAGAATTTACTAGAGACACAGGCTCAATGGGGAGCACAGAGAAGAAGCAACAAAATGCAGCCTACTATAGGTTTTATAGAGAGAGCAGGGGCAGCTGGGGTCCAGAATTCACAGAGGAAAGTGGGATCTGGGCCCCAGCAAGGAGTCAGAGGTTGGGCTCAGAACTGCAGGTGGTTTAGCTTGAAGGAAAAGGAGAACCCACTTGTATCTACTTAAATATGATATATATTTTCACACCTCTCTGCCTCTACTTTTCCTTCAGAAAGAAATGACTTTGTTCCAACTTTTTAACTTGTTGAATTAAGAAACTATTTATTTTTCAGTTTCATATATAACTTGCTCTAGAATATTTCCTAGTCACTTTCATAATGAATCCTTCGTTTGCATTTTTATAGAAAATTGCTTATGTAACTAATCCTGCTTAAAACTAGGCTTAATTTTACCTCATATAAGATTGTTTTTTACTATGTTTACAGACTGTAAATCTTGAGAGCAAAAGGCCATGAATCATTCTCTATATTACGTAGAACAGTGTCTTATACAAACTGTCATTAAATACAGATTTGTTGATTAAGTAAATGTCAACAAATTGAACTTTGAAGAGAGCTCTATTTACTCCACCCAAGAAATACACATACTTAAATTCTGCATTTTTATAATAATAAAACACTGAATTTAATCAGAACCTGTATTTCTCTTTCTTTAAGTTGTACACCTTTCTGTCTTTAATTTGTTAATCCTTACTACCCCAAGTCTGTATTCCAGAGAAAGGAGCATTTTCCCCAAATGTTCTATAATCTATCACTTCAATTATACTTTGCACTAAATAGCATCAAATTTTTCTTGTTTGAGTAATATGACTAGTTTCTGTGCCTGCACTATCATATTAAATTAACACAGAGGACATACAGGAAATATAGGGAATTAATGCAAAATAAATAGTTGACCCATAATAATTAAATATAATAACACTCTTTTCATTTGTCTCTCTCTTTCTCCCTCCCACACACATTCAGGAGCTCAAAATGCTGCGTAATTAAAATGTAATATCAAAAGAGAAAAATAAGATCATAATATACAAGTTCAAATACTCAAGTAAAGCCCTGATGAACGCCATCTTCTTTATTTTCTAAAAAGTACTAACAACAAGAACAGTAATAATAAAAGAGACCCACAAAAATGAGCCTAAGGCAGTGCTGACAATAATGAAAAGAACACAATATTCAAGGAATGGTACTAATGACCTTAGGTATTTATGAGTTTGGAAGTGAAAAGAAATGATCAATGCAAAATTCCTAAAGGAATAGGATTTAAGGCCAAAGTTTTCTTGGGTCATTATTCTCTTTCTTTAAGAGTGCCATCAAATGAACTAAATTATGAACATAAAATATAATAACCACAGCCATTCCTTTAATTCAACTCTGAAAGAATCCAATCAAAAATAATTCTAAAATATAAATATAGGGACACTTCGGTGGCTCAGTTGGTTAAGCATCTACTTTCAGCCCCGGTCATGATCCCAGGGTCCTGGGATCAAGTCCTGCATTGGGCTCCCCACTCAGCATGGAGTCTGCTTCTCCCTCTGCTACTCCTCCTGCCTGTGCTTGCTCTCTCTCTCTCTCTCTCTCTCTCTCTCTCTCTCTGTCAAATAAATAAATAAAGTATTTAAATATATGTATATATATATGCACATATAAATATTAAATTTTGAATACACACATATATCCTCCAGAAAACATCAGTAAAAATGAGATGGCATATTTTCTATAGTTATTAGACCTTGAACTGATATAAAACCAGAAAAGAGTATATTCTTGGAAAGATATTTAATGAAACTTGTGCTTGATTCACTTTGATTCTCTGCTCTTCAAATATGCTTCACAGGGATTTATTACAGGGTCACATAGGTAATAAGCTCATTTTCCCTTATAACTTTAAATCCTACAAGCCACCAAAGTACACCACAATTCCAAAACGCCAAGATCCTAGATTAAAATTAAATAAAATAGCTAAGCCAAAGCAGTAGCAACAACAACAACACATAAACACACACAAACATCTGCAAGTTTCCTTCATGAAGAAAGCAGCATATTTCTCAAAATTAAAAAAAAAAATCTCATTCAGTATACAAACACTGGTCCCAAAGTGCCAACATGCTGAAATCCTGGCAAAGAGGCCCAGGCAGCAAAATAAAATCTCTCATCTCCCTATGGATTGCAGAACATAAATAATACCAACACAGAGCTAATAAGTGGACTCATTTACCCTTTGCTGTGGCTTTCAGGAAACCTTTCATCAAATTTATTGCCAGAGCTGCTGCACATTATTGTGTTCTTTATTAGGCATTCTTCTCCCTGAAGATTAATTCAGGACTTTATGAAGCTGCATGATCCAGAGTAATAGATGACTGCAAGTAAGTTAAGAGGTGTCACATTCACATCACTATAGACACATGCAATTGTGGTCAAATATATAATGACATTCTTAACATAGTGTGTTGTCTTAAACTCGACATGACCATGTCTTAAACTCTCTTTTTGGATGAGTGTCAAAGAATGTTAAGGGGATATTCATATTTGAAGGAGACAGATAATGCAGAATAAATACAGTGGTAGTATGTTCCCTCAGCTGCATCTATATAGGATGACAACGCAACTTTTAAGAAAGTGAAATAGTCCGTCAAATCACAGGGTTTTATTTCTCATCTCCCTGATATCATCTGTGCTAAAAAACTATATGGAACTAATAAAAATGAATCAGATGTTTTATATACGTAACTTCTATGAAGATGAATTAAGTGTACAATTAATTGGTTTAATTTGTACATCTGAAGCAAATTTTGAATTTACAGCAGCATGCTTCCATAAATGAAACTGATTATTTTTTCTACACAGCTTCAAATTGAATCTATCCATCCATTCAACAACCATTGAGTGCCTACTATCCATTAGGTACTTTTCTAGGAACTGGGGAAACAATTTTTTTTTCATTGCAGAAAAGGCTAAGCTGAATTGATTGTTTAAATTTTATGTAATGAGGGGCAGCCCAGGTAGCTTAGCGGTTTGGCACCGCCTTCAGCCTGGGGTGTGACCCTGGAGACCTGGGATCGAGTCCCACGTCAGGTTCCTTGCATGGAGCCTGCTTCTCCCTCTGCCTATGTCTCTGCCTCTCTCTCTCTCTCTCTCTCTCTCTCTCTCTCTCTCTCTGTGTGTGTGTGTCTCTCATGAATAAATAAATAAAATCTTTTTTTATAAAAAAATAAATTTTATGTAATGAACAAATTGAAAGTTGATTAACTTAGCCATTTAAATATTATTTAGATATCTGCAAAGAGATCTGTATCTAAACCACAAAGCAGAATGCTGAACATTTAGTAATTACAATTAGTGTATTCAACATAGAGAACCCATCTGTGCTATCCACACCTCCAAGTAGACTTTTGATAATATTGCTTGGTCAAATTTACTGGAAATTTTAATTAGTTCTTTTTGTTTGTTTGTTTGTTTTGAAAAATGCTTTGTATATCTTGAGATCAATGCCAAAATAATGTTTACATACTTTTACTAAGATTAATATCTATAGGGTGTGCCTTTCATCTTTAGTGCAAATGACATCAAATTAAAGGGGATATTTAACAAAAAACAACATATACTTCTTTAAGCACTTACTAGGGGCTTCTGGAGGGCTGAGTTGGTTAGGCATCTGCCTTAGGGTCAGTTCATGATCCAAGGGTCCTGTCAGGCTGCCTGTAAAGGCCCACTTCTCCCTCTGCCCCTCCCCCTCACTCATGTGCTCTCTGTCTCTCTCAAATAAATAAAATCTTTAAAAAAATAAAAACACTATGTGACAGATACTGTTATAAGTAAGAGAGAAGAAAATCTATGTTTTAGTTTGGTATCTTTGAACTATGAATCTTAGAAATCTGAATTATCTACAGTCATGACTTCTTGACAGTTTGTTCCAAGTGCCCATACTTAAAAGGCGCTTATTTAGAATGAAAACAGAAATCTTATTTTTAACTGCTCTCCTAAAAGAGATTATTTTACAGTTAAAATTTGTGTAAGGCATAGAGTTTTACACATGTTAGCTTTTCTAACTAAATGGACACAATAATCCCTCTGTAATTCTAAAATTCAATGATTCATCCACTTACAAATAGGAAAATAGTACCTACTGGTGAAAATTATGGGCATACAGCTAATATGGATAAAAAGTAAAATTAAAGGCTCTAAAGATGGACTGTCTAGTCTGAAATAAAATCTTCATTTTTCTTGATTCAGCTTCACCATTGATAGTAGGCAATATAAACAAGTTGCTTGTGTTTTTCTTTTTTCTTTTTTCTTTTAATTAACTTTTATTGGTGTTTAATTTACCAACATACAGAAAAACACCCAGTGCTCATCCCGTCAAGTGTCCACCTCAGTGCCCGTCACCCATTCCCCTCCAACACCCGCCCTCCTCCCCTTCCACCACCCCTAGTTCGTTTCCCAGAGTTAGGAGTCTTTATGTTCTGTCTCCCTTCCTGATATTTCCCAACATTTCTTTTCCCTTCCTTTATATTCCCTTTCACTATTATTCATATTCCCCAAATGAATGAGAACATACACTGTTTGTCCTTCTTCGATTGACTTATTTCACTCATCATAATACCCTCCAGTTCCATCCACGTTGAAGCAAATGGTGGGTATTTGTTGTTTCTAATTGCTGAGTAATATTCCATTGTATACATAAACCACATCTTCTTTATCCATTCATCTTTCGATGGACACCGAGGCTCCTTCCACAGTTTGGCTATTGTGGCCATTGCTGATAGAAACATCGGGGTGCAGGTGTCCCGACGTTTCATTGCATCTGAATCTTTGGGGTAAATCCCCAACAGTGCAATTGCTGGGTCATAGGGCAGGTCTATTTTTAACTCTTTGAGGAACCTCCACACAGTTTTCCAGAATGACTGCACCAGTTCACATTCCCACCAACAGTGTAAGAGGGTTCCCTTTTCTCCGCATCCTCTCCAACATTTGTTGTTTCCTGCCTTGTTAATTTTCCCCATTCTCACTGGTGTGAGGTGGTATCTCATTGTGGTTTTGATTTGTATTTCCCTGATGGCAAGTGATGCAGAGCATTTTCTCATGTGCTTGTTGGCCATGTCCATGTCTTGCTCTATGAGATTTCTCTTCATGTCTTTTGCCCATTTCATGATTGGATTGTTTGTTTCTTTGGTGTTGAGTTTAATAAGTTCTTTATAGATTTTGGAAACTAGCCCTTTATCTGATATGTCATTTGCAAATATCTTCTCCCATTCTGTAGGTTGTCTTTTAGTTTTGTTGACTGTATCCTTTGCTGTGCAAAAGCTTCTTAACTTGATGAAGTCCCAATAGTTCATTTTTGCTTTTGTTTCTTTTGCCTTCGTGGATGTATCTTGCAAGAAGTTACTGTGGCCAAGTTCAAAAAGGGTGTTGCCCGTGTTCTCCTCTAGGATTTTGATGGAATCTTGTCTCACATTTAGATCTCTCATCCATTTTGAGTTTATCTTTGTGTATGGTGAAAGAGAGTGGTCCAGTTTCATTCTTCTGCATGTGGATGTCCAATTTTCCCAGCACCATTTATTGAAGAGACTGTCTTTCTTCCAATGGATAGTCTTTCCTCCTTTATCGAATATTAGATGACCGTACATTTCAGGGTCCACTTCTGGGTTCTCTATTCTGTTCCATTGATCTATGTGTCTGTTTTTGTGCCAGTACCACACTGTCTTGATGACCACAGCTTTGTAATACAACCTGAAATCTGGCATTGTGATGCCCCCAGCTAAGGTTTTCTTTTTTAAATTTCCCCGGGCTATTCGGGGTCTTTTCTGATTCCACACAAATCTTAAAATAATTTGTTCTAACTCTCTGAAGAAAGTCCATGGTATTTTGGTAGGGATTGCATTAAACGTATAAATTGCCCTGGGTAACATTGACATTTTTACAATATTAATTCTGCCAATCCATGAGCATGGAATATTTTTCCATCTCTTTGTGTCTTCCTCAATTTCTTTCAGAAGTGTTCTATAGTTTTTAGGGTATAGATCTTTTACCTCTTTGGTTAGGTTTATTCCTAGGTATCTTATGCTTTTGGGTGCAATTGTAAATGGGATTGACTCCTTAATTTCTCTTTCTTCAGTCTCATTGTTAGTGTATAGAAATGCCATTGATTTCTGGGCATTGATTTTGTATCCTGCCACGCTACCAAATTGCTGTATGAGTTCTAGCAATCTTGGGGTGGAGGCTTTTGGGTTTTCTATGTAGAGTATCATGTCATCGGCGAAGAGGGAGAGTTTGACTTCTTCTTTGCCAATTTGAATGCCTTTAATGTCTTTTTGTTGTCTGATTGCTGAGGCAAGGACTTCCAGAACTATGTTGAACAGCAGTGGTGAGAGTGGACATCCCTGTCTTGTTCCTGATCTTAGGGGAAAGGCTCCCAGTGCTTCCCCATTGAGAATGATATTTGCTGTGGGCTTTTCGTAGATAGCTTTTAAGATGTCGAGGAAAGTTCCCTCTATCCCAACACTGAAGGGTTTTGATCAGGAATGGATGCTGTATTTTGTCAAATGCTTTCTCTGCATCTAATGAGAGTATCATATGGTTCTTGGTTTTTCTCTTGCTGATATGATGAATCACATTGATGGTTTTACGAGTGTTGAACCAGCCTTGTGTCCCAGGGATAAATCCTACTTGGTCATGGTGAATAATTTTCTTAATGTGTTGTTGGATCCTATTGGCTAGTATCTTGTTGAGAATTTTTGCATCCATGTTCATCAGGGATATTGGTCTGTAATTCTCCTTTTTGGTGGGGTCTTTGTCTGGTTTCCGAATTAAGGTGATGCTGGCCTCATAGAACGAATTTGGAAGTACTCCATCTCTTTCTATCTTTCCAAACAGCTTTAGTAGAATAGGTATGATTTCTTCTTTAAACGTTTGATAGAATTCCCCTGGGAAGCCATCTGGCCCTGGACTCTTGTGTCTTGGGAGGTTTTTGATGACTGCTTCAATTTCCTCCCTGGTTATTGGCCTGTTCAGGTTTTCTATTTCTTCCTGCTCCAGTTTTGGTAGTTTGTGGCTTTCCAGGAATGCGTCCATTTCTTCTAGATTTCCTAATTTATTGGCGTACAGCTGTTCATAATATGTTTTTAAAATCGTTTGTATTTCCTTGGTGTTGGTAGTGATGTCCCCTTTCTCATTCATGATTTTATTAATTTGAGTCTTCTCTCTCTTCTTTTTAATAAGGTTGGCTAATGGTTTATCTATCTTATTAATTCTTTCAAAGAACCAACTCCTGGTTCTGTTGATCTGTTCCACAGTTCTTTTGGTCTCGATATCATTGAGTTCTGCTCGAATTTTAATTAACTCTCTTCTTCTGCTGGGGGTGGGGTCTATTTGTTGCTTTTTCTCCAGTTCCTTTATGTGTAAGGTGAGCTTTTGAATTTGAGATCTTTCCAGTTTTTGAATGTATGCTTGTATTGCGATGTATTTCCCCCTCAGAACTGCTTTTGCTGCATCCCAAAGATTTTGAACGGTTGTATCTTCATTTTCATTAGTTTCCATGAATCTTTTTAATTCTTCCTTAATTTCCTGGTTGACCTTTTCATCTTTTAGCAGGATGGTCCTTAACCTCCACGTGTTTGTGGTCCTTCCATATTTCTTGTTGTGATTAAGTTCTAATTTCAAGGCATTATGGTCTGAGAATATACAGGGGACTATCCCGATCTTTTGGTATCGGTTCAGACCCGATTTGTGACCCAGTATGTGGTCTATTCTGGAGAAAGTTCCATGTGCACTTGAGAAGAATGTGTATTCAGTTGAGTTTGGATGTAAAGTTCTGTAGATATCTGTGAAATCCATCTGGTCCAGTGTATCATTTAAAGCTCTCGTTTCTTTGGAGATATTGTGCTTAGAAGACCTATCCAGGGTAGAAAGAGCTAGATTGAAGTCACCAAGTATAAGTGTATTATTATCAAGGTATTTCTTGAGTTTGGTTATTAATTGGTTTAAATATTTGGCAGCTCCCACATTCGGGGCATATATATTGAGGAGTGTTAAGTCCTCTTGTTGGATAGATCCTTTGAGTATGAGATAGTGTCCCTCTTCATCTCTCACTATAGTCTTCGGGGTAAATTTTAATTTATCTGATATAAGGATGGCAACCCCTGCTTTCTTTTGAGGACCATTTGAATGGTAAATGGTTCTCCAACCTTTTATTTTCAGGTTGTATGTGTCCTTCTGTCTAAAATGAGTCTCTTGTAGACAGCAAATAGATGGGTCCTGCTTTTTTATCCAGTCTGAAACCCTGCGCCTTTTGATGGGGTCATTAAGCCCGTTCACGTTCAGAGTTACTATTGATAGATCTGAGTTTAGTGTCATCATATCTATTCAGTCCTTGTTTTTGTGGATTGTTCCACTGAACTTCTTCTTAAAGGGGAATTTTAAGAGTCCCCCTTAAAATTTCTTGCAGAGCTGGTTTGGAGGTTACATATTCTTTCAGTTCCTGCCTGTCTTGGAAGCTCTTTATCTCTCCTTCCATTTTGAATGAAAGCCTTGCTGGGTAAAGTATTCTTGGTTGCATGTTCTTTTCATTTAGGACCCTGAATATATCCTGCCAGCCCTTTCTGGCCTGCCAGGTCTCTGTGGAGAGGTCTGCTGTTACCCTAATATTCCTCCCCATAAAAGTCAGGGACTTTTTTTCTCTTGCTGCTTTAAGGATCTTCTCCTTATCCTTGGAATTTGCAAGCTTCACTATTAAATGTCGAGGTGTTGAACGGTTTTTGTTGATTTTAGGGGGGGATCTCTCTATTTCCTGGATCTGAATGCCTGTTTCCCTTCCCAGATTTGGAAAGTTTTCAGCTAGGATTTGTTCAAATACATATTCTGGCCCTCTGTCCCTTTCCGCGCCCTCAGGAACCCCAATTAAACGTAGGTTTTTCTTCCTCAGGCTGTCATTTATTTCCCTTAATCTATCCTCATGGTCTTTTAATTGCCTGTCTCTTTTTTCCTCAGTTTCCCTCTTTGCCATCAACTTGTCTTCTATGTCACTCACTCTTTCTTCCACCTCGTCAAGCCTCGTCGTTAGGACTTCTAGCTTGGATTGCATCTCATTTAATTGATTTTTAATTTCTGCCTGATTGGATCTAAATTCTGCAGTCATGAAGTCTCTTGAGTCCTTTATGGTTTTTTCTAGAGCCACCAGTAGCTGTAAAATAGTGCTTCTGAATTGGCTTTCTGACATTGAATTGTAATCCATATTTTGTAACTCTGTGGGAGAGTGGGCTGTTTCTGATTCTTTTTTTTGAGGTGAGGTTTTCCTTCTAGTCATTTTGCTCAGTGCAGAGTGGCCAAAAACAAGTTGTATTGGGAAAAGGAGAAAAAGAGAGAGAAAAAAGGAAAGAAAAGAGAAAAAGAAAAAAGAGAAAGAAGAAAAAATAGGGGAAAAAGAGAAGAAAAAGAAAGAAAAAGAAAGAAAGGAGAAAAAAGAAAAAAAGGGGGGGTGGGGGAAACAATCAGAAATCAAGAAGAAAGAGAGAAAAAAAAAGCACAAAACAAAACAAAAAACAAAAACAAAAACAAAAACAAAAAAACAAAAAACAAAAAAAACCACGGGGGAGTATCTTCCGATTCTGTGTAGTTTAAGTCCCTTGACTTCCCTTGGAACTGGTCCGTCTCGCTGGTCTTCTGGGGGAGGGGCCTGCTGTGCTGATTCTCAGGTGTTAGCACTTGGGGGAGCTGCTCTGCCCCTGCCTGGTGCAGGGCTCAGTGGGGGTTGTTCACCCCGTGAGGCCCCGGGAGGTAGCCACAGTGGCGGGGGCAGCTCTGGGACCCTGGAGTCAGCCCCCGCAGTAGCTCCGGGGCTCTCCGTCTGCAGGGCCTGGGGGCTCCGGGGCGGGGCCGCTGATCTGCTCAGTTCCAGGCAGGAGCGTCCTTGCTGTCCTGGGCCCTCCCGGCCTCTGCCTGTCCCGGGGAGGCCGGATCCTGGGCTGTGTCCCGGCGCCCTGTGTTCCGGGGCCTGCGCTGTTGGATTCGCGCTCCCGGCGGTGCAGCCCCCTCCGCGGAGCCGCTGCCCGAGCCCCTCCGAGCTGTTCCCGGAGCCGCGCAGCCCCCTCCGCGCGGAGCTTCTTCCTCTGCGCGAGCCGCCGCCGCTGAGCTGTTCCCGGAGCCGCGCAGCCCCCTCCGCGGAGCCGCCGCCCGAGCCCCTCCGAGCTGTTCCCGGAGCGACGCCGCCCCCTCCGCGGAGCCACCGCCCGAGCCTCTCCGAGCTGTTCCCGGAGCCGCGCAGCCCCCTCCGCGCGGAGCTTCTTCCTCTGCGCGAGCCGCCGCCGCTGAGCTGTTCCCGGAGCCGCGCAGCCCCCTCCGCGGAGCCGCTGCCCGAGCCCCTCCGAGCTGTTCCCGGAGCCGCGCCGCCCCCTCCGCGCGGAGCTTCTTCCTCCGCCCGAGCCGCCGCCGCTGAGCTGTTCCCGGAGCCCCGCAGCCCCCTCCGCGGAGCCGCCGCCCGAGCCCCTCCGAGCTGCTCCGGGTCCCGCCGAGCGCTGCAGCCCTTAGGGAGCTCGGCGCACTCTCCGGGGCGCGGTTCCTCTGTTACTGTCCCAGTGAGCCCGAGGGCATCCCCGCCTTTCTGGGGATCCTGCTCCAATTCCCGGGGAGCCCCTTTCCACGGGGAAGGTTGGTGCAGCTCCTGCTCCTCCGGGACGGGGCTCTCCTGTCCTGGGGACACTCGCCCCGGCCTCAGCCCGGCTCCTCGGGGCCCCTCCCCCTTGGAGGCCTTTTGTTCCTTTATTTCTTTTTCCCCGTCTTCCTACCTTGATAGAAGCGCGAACTCTTCTCACTGTAGCGTTCCAGCTGGTCTCTCTTTAAATCTCAGGCCGAATTCGTAGGTTTTCAGGATGATTGGATGGTTTTCTAGGTAATTTGCTGAGGACCAGGTGACCTGGAGACCCTACTCCTCCGCCATCTTGCCCCTCCACTGTGTTTTTCTTCTTAAAGTTATTACTTTAAAAATTCCTCTGGAAACCATTTCCACCCCCCAAAATATTGCAATATTTCTAGAACAGTTTGTCCACTGCCCAACAGGAAATAAATAATAAGAGTGGAGTCTTAAGTTGAAAATAATACAACTATATAGAACTAGACTATTTCTATGTGGAAAAAAGCCAGAGCAATATCTGAAAGACCTTAATAATTATACACTTTAAATTCCTGCTTTGGTATTTATTTACAAGTTCCATTCATACCATTTTCATCTTAGTGTGGAACATTTTCTACACTAAAACTTCCTAATTAGTTCTCATAAGTTTTTCACAGACAGGCTTGCTAGCAGAAGTTGTTTGTTAGGCTGTGACTACAGTAGGATCCATTTAGCTTTATATTATTATTATTTGGTGTTTTCAGCTATTTATGGATCAAGGTAGGACAATTTGGCAAAACTTTTTTAAAAGCCTTGCATATTTTGATAAAAAATAGTGCAGAGGATCATAGGGGAAGGGAGGAAAAACTAAACGGGAAATCATCAAAGAAGGAGACAAACCATGAGAGACTCTTAACTATAGGAAACAAACTGAGGGTTGCTGGAAGGGAAGTGGGTGGGGGGATGGGGTTATTGGGTGATGGGCATTAAGGAGGGCATTGGATGTAATGAGCACTGGATATTATATGAAAGTGATTAATTATTTAACACTGCATCTGAAACTAATGATGTACTACTATATATTGGATAATTTAATTTTTTAAATGAACTATATATTGGATAATTGAATTTAATTTTTAATGAAAAATAAATAAATAAAGGCCTTGCATTTTTAGAGCCAACTACATAATGGCACATTCTTTTCCAGCTCTGTAACAGTATAGCAAAAATCAAAAACAAGAAAGCAAATAAAACCTCAAAAATCATGAAAATAGGGCATATTTTTATAAAGCCTACATATAAAAGGCCTTTATCTCGATAAAAATATTATTCAGGTATAACATTTTAAAGTTGGGAAATGTGTGAAGCAGCAACAAGATTTTGTGAATTCCTTTACAGAAGTGAATAATATAGAAATCTCTTGTTAAAAAAAGAAATCGGGGGAGGGGCAAGATGGCGGAGGAGTAGGGTCTCCAAGTCACCTGTCCTCAACAAATTACCTAGAAAACATTCAAATCATAAAGAAACAAAAGGCCTCCAAGGGGGAGGGGCCCCAGGACAGGAGAGCCCCGGCCCGGAGGAGCAGGAGCTGCACCAACCTTCCGCTGGGAGTTACAGCAGGACCCCAGGGCGCAGGTGTCTGTTAGTGTCCCAGGGAGCCCAAGGGCATCCCCGCCCTCCTGGGGTCCTGCTCTAACTCCCAGCGAGCCCCTTTCCGCGGGGAAGGTTGGTGCAGCTCCTGCTTCTATGGGTCAGGACTCTCCTGTCCTGGGGACACTCGCCCCGGCCTCAGCCCGGCTCCTCGCGGGGCCCCTCCCCCTTGGAGGCCTTTTGTTTCTTTATTTCTTTTTCCCCAGTCTTCCTACCTTGATGGAAGCGCGAACTCTTCTCACTGTAGCATTCCAGCTGTTCTCTCTTTAAATCTGAGGCCGAATTCGTAGATTTTCAGGATGATTTGAAGGTTATCTAGGTAATTTGTTGGGGACAGGTGATTGGTGGACCCTACTCTTCCGCCGTCTTGCCCCTCCTCCCTACTTTTTTTAATTTTTAAAATTTTATTTAAATTCAACATGTTGTGTAATATTAGTTTCAGGCACAGAATTCAGTGATTCATTAGTCACATCTAACACCCAATGCTCACTACATAATGTGCCATCCTTAATGCCCATCACCAATTACCCCATCCCCCCATCCACTTCCCCTCGAGCAGCCCTCAGTTTATTTCCTAGAGTTAAGAGTCTCTATGGTTTGTCTCCCTCTCTCTGATTTCATGTAATTCTGTTTTTCCCTCCTTTCCTCTGTTTTGTTTCTTAAATTCCACATATCAGTGAAATCTTATGATAATCATCTTTCTTTGATTGAGTTATTTTGCTCAGCATAATACCCTCCAGTTCTATCCACGTCTTTGCAAATGGCAAGATTTCATTTGTTTGATGGCTGAGTAATATTCCATTATATATATACACCACTTCTTCTTTATCCATTCATTTATAAATAGACATCTGGGCTCTTTCAATAGTTTGGCTGTTGAGGATATTGCTGCTATAAACACTGGAGTGCTGGTGTACCTTCAGATCACTACATTTCTATCTTTGGGGTAAATACCTAGTAGTGCAATTGCTGAGTCATAAGGTAGCTCTATTTTTAACTTTTTGAGAAACCTCTATCCCATTTTCCTGAGTGGCTATTCCAGCTTGCATTCCTACCAGCAGTGTAGGAGGGTTTACCTTTCTCTGCATCCTCTCCAACATTTGCCATTTCCTGACTTGTTAATTGTAGTCATTCTGACTGATGTGAGGTGATATCTCATTATGGTTTTGTTTTTTCCTGATGCTGAGTGATGTGAAGTAATTTTTTATGTGTCTATTGGCCATGTGTATGTTTTCTTTGGAGAAATGTCTGTTCATGTCTTCTGACCATTTCTTGATTGGATTATTTGTTCTTTGTTGAATTTGATTAGTTTGTTATAGATTTTGGATACTAGCACTTTATCTGATGTCATTTGCAAATATCCTCTCTCTTTCTGTCAGTTGTCTTTTGGTTTTGTCAACTCTTTCCTTTGCTCTGCAGAAGCTTTATATCTTGATGAAGTCCCAATAGTATATGTTTCCCTTTGTTTCCCTTGATTTTAGAGACATGTCTAGCAAGAAATTGCTGTGGCTGAGATTACAGAAATTGCTGCCATGTTCTCCTCTAGGATTTTTATGGCTTTCTGTTTCACATTTAGGTCTTTCATCTATTTTGAGTTTTTCTTTATGTATGGTATAAGAAGGTGGTCCAGCTTCATTCTTCAGCATGCAGCTGTCCAATTTTCCCAACAGCATTTATTGAAAGGACTGCTTTTTTTTCTATTGGATATTTCTTGCTTTGTCAAAGATGAGTTTACCATATAGTTGAGGGTCCATTTCTGGGTTTTCTATTCTGTTTCATTGATCTACTTATCTGTTTTGTACCAGTACCATACTGTCCTGGTGATTGTTTGGGAACTTCTATACAACATTATAATAGTGATTTTAGTCAGTGCAATAAGAAAAAAAAAAAGAGGGCAGAAGATAAAAGCATGCAGATTAGAAAGAAAAAAGCAAAATAGAAGTCCTACTGGCATGATCTTTAATGTAGAAAATCCTAAAAAGATAGGCTTACACAAACACACACATTATTAATACTAATAAACACATTTAGAAAAGTTATAGAATACAAGAACAATATATTAAAAGCAAATAGAGGGCAGCCCCGGTGGTGCAGCGGTTTAGCGCCGCCTGCAGCCTGGGGGTGTGATCCTGGAGACCCGGGATCTAGTCCCACATCGGGCTCCCTGCATGGAGCCTGCTTCTCCCTCTGCCTGTGTAATTTCTAGACCAATACACTGAAAATTATAAACCATTGCTGAGAGAAATTAAAGATAATCTAAATGATCAATATTTAAAAGCTCAATGTTGTGAAAATGGAATTTCTCATCAAATTGATCTATAAATTAAAAGTGATACTTATCAAATGAAGTCACCAAAAATTACTAAGTAAGGAAATCCAAAACTCCGTTACTTCACAAAAGCAGGAAGTAAGCTGACAAACTGTCAAGATCAACTTTCGCAGAACTCTAGAATGAAATTAAAAATTTAAAATAAACAGAGTGTGCTTGGGGATCCCTGGGTGGCGCAGCGGTTTGGCACCTGCCTTTGGCCCAGGGCACGATCCTGGAGACCTGGGATCGAATCCCACATCAGGCTCCCGGTGCATGGAGCCTGCTTCTCCCTCCGCCTGTGTCTCTGCCTCTCTCTCTCTCTCTCTCTCTCTCTCTCTCTCTCTCTGTGACTATCATAAGTAAAAAAAAATAAATAAATAAAAATAAAAAAAATAAAAAAATAAACAGAGTGTGCTTAATGAAGAAAAGGTGATGAATTTACATAAGAGAAATCTGTGACATTTTAACTTACATGTTAACATCTCCTGCTCTCCATTCTACTTTGATGATGACAACTTGCATTTCCATTGCAGTTTACAAGTATCAGAAGAAAACATACAGAACTTATTTTTAAAGAATTCTGGTTGTGTGTTTTCACCTGTCTGGTGGCTCCTTGAGA
Source organism: Vulpes lagopus (assembly GCF_018345385.1). Lineage (NCBI taxonomy): Eukaryota > Metazoa > Chordata > Mammalia > Carnivora > Canidae > Vulpes > Vulpes lagopus. Next base: position 97,796,212 of record NC_054848.1, read on the forward strand.
AATAATCCAACGATCTGAGCTTGTTTTTTCTGCCACAGAACCTCCCCAGGGCTGAAACAGCATTCTGGTCAGCATTAAAGGATATGTATTAGCCACTGCTGCTATGAGCAAAGGATAACTAGATAACCAATAGGCCAAAAAGCTTGGAAAGGAAAAGGATAGAGAAAGAGATGTTTCCAGGAATAAGGGCTTTAAAAATCGCCTGTATATTCTAAGGAATCTAGAAGGCCACAGGTATGTCTGTTGCCAGAGAGATGTTCACAAAAGACCTGAGAAGACACTAAGCTCCCACCTCTGGCTTACCTTAAGGCTCTGTGCAAGCAAGAAGTTAAGGCCAAGGCCAGCTTGTAAACTGTCTGGCTAACTAGTTGCCTGACTAAGCATTAAATTCCTTAAAACAGACACAGTCTGCAAGCACTGGGAGATAGAAAAATAAAATCAAACCCAAACATCAAACATGTGATTATTTATTGACATATGAAAATAAATACTGTACTATCAATTCAGAGAACTAATTGCATGATCATAATTATACTCCAAGCATGAGTTGATAATTCTTACTAAAAGAAAATCTCATACACTGATATAACAGAGATTAATAAATAGTAAAATGGTAAAATCACAATGTCAACATTAGTAGCTAACAAATTTTAATAACTCTGTAATAGAACTAGGGTGCAATAGTACCCTGAAATAGTAAAAAATGTTGTGGGCAGAAATAAGCAAAAGAGGCAGAAAAGTAACATTTATTGAGCACTTATTATGTGCCAGAGTCTTTCATACACACTATCTCATTTGATTCTTGCATTTCCCTACAGTTTGGTGTTATTATCCCTATTTGAGAGCTGATCAAACAGCCTTACAGGTTGAGGAATTTGCCAGGATAAAATAGACATTAGGATTTGAACCCAGTTCTATCTGATTCCTATCCATTATACTGTTGAAATGTTTCTTTGTAAAAAACAGACTTAAGTTATTGAGGAGGAGAATGAGATAAAAATTCTGATGCCCAATCTGCATCATGATTTTCTGGGAGTGGATCCAGGCATAATTTCATAGAGTATAAAAGGGAATTTTAATGCATAGCCATAGTTGAGAATGACGGTCAAAAGAGAATTTGGGGCACACATGGGTGGCTCCCAGGTTGATCATCTGCCTTTGGCCCAGGGCATGATCCTGGAGATCCAGGATCAAGTCCCATATCAGGCTCCCCATAGGGAGCCTGCTTCTCTCTCTGTCTGTGTCTCTGCCTTTCTCTGTGTGTGTCTCTCGTGAAAAAATATATAAAATCTTAAAAAAGAGAGAGAATTTGGATTTTCCAAAGGAAATATAGGATTGATAATCAAGACACTGTGCTTTAGTCTCCTCTCAACTGTCACTAATTGTCTCTATGGCCCCTGTCAAGTCACCCAGCAATGTTGCTAAGGAGCTTACATATTAGAAGGAGGAGGCAGAAAATTAAAAAAAAAATAAACATGTAATTGAGATAGCATGATATAAGATGATAAGTTTATGGATAAAAACTTTAGCATGATATAAGATGATAAGTTTATGGCACAGGATTGTGGGATTCAAGTTTGGAATAAGGCAGGGCAGGAGAAGGGGACAGGGACTTTTAAAGAAGGTGGTGGCTACAGAAATCTCATCAAGAAGGTGAATATATATAAAAGTATTGGAAAAGTATAAAGGATTATATGTGCATATAATATGGTGCTATAGGACAGTTCTAGACTCTTGACCTAAGAGGGTTAAAAAAGCTCTGGGCTTTATCTGCGTATATGAGCAAGTATTTTTATTGAAACATATTTAGGTTATAACTTCACAATGTCAAACAATCAATTTGACTTCTTAAAATCATTCTGGGGGCACCTGGGTGGTGCAATTGGCTGAGCATCTGACTTGGTTTCAGTTCAGGTCTCCCACAGAGCCTGGTTGAGATTCCCTCTCCCTCTGCCCCTCTTGCTTGTGTTCTCTCTCTATCAAATAAATTTTAACTAATAATAAATAAAAAAGACTAATAATAAATAAAAAAGATAAAACCATTCTGTTGACCAATTTTCACTACTTGCTTGAAGCTGGCATAATTAATGCTAATATAGTGTTACATAGTGCCCCCAAAATCCAAACTATTAGTCAATTTGGTCTGTTCAATCCCTAGTTAAGTGAAGACAAAATTTGGACAAAAGTGATTATCTGATCGTGTTTTAAAATGGTAAATTCAGTATCCCTCTATGACTATGAATATATTTCATTGAATTTTTATAATACACTCAGTGCTCTTTTCTGGCCTTAGAGCTTCTGTTCATGTCCATATGCCATTGTACTCAAATAACATTGTGAGATAATAAAAATGTGTTAGCTACGAGTGCCATCACTGAATTTTATCATTCATCAGTGTCCTTTGTGTGCAACTCCAAGTTTCTGTATTTTAATAGAACCCATCAATTTCTGTGCACCTTATGCATAATTATGATCAGTTTGTGAGTTTTCTGAATTGATAGTACAGGATTTGTTGTTATGCGCTTAAGAGCCAAGAAAAAGGTCCTTTTTTTAATTTGCCTTGTTGTGTTTTCAGAATTCTAGCTTTTACCCATTTGTCTCCTTCATGTAAACCTTATGTTACTTATGTTAGCCATCTGAGTTCCTGGTGTTCCCAGTCTATTCAATGACCTTCAGAAAGATCAAAAAACCATGTTTATGCAGTTGATGCTGGACATAAGTTTAGCTACATATGATATTCTGAGTGATATTTAGGGATGGCTGTGTGACTTCAGAAGTAAAATAATCCTGATGCCGGAGAGCCATCTGTTACTCCTCAGCTTTTTCCATATTGTTTTTCTTACCTGAAATTTTCTCCCTCACTCTTCTTCACTCTGCTCAAGCCACTTGCTGAACCAAACATAGCATATATGCTCCAGGCTTAGAATATTTACGATTGCTTTTCCCTATGCCTAGGAAACTCTTCTTCAGCTACCCACATGGTCAACTCCCACACTTCATTTAAATTCCCTCTCCTCAGAGAGACATTCATGCACATCCTATGGTAATTATTTCTATCCCCACCTTTTTTTTCTATCCTTTAACTAGGGCAGTTGGCCTGGCCATAGTCTACTGAGCTATAATATTGAAAATTATATGTTGAATTATCTAATAGGTATATACACATGCTAATAGTACTGTCAAAATAGGGTCACTAATACATTTCTTTAAAATAACTTGCTATCATTGACTTGAGTACTTTAAACTTATTTTTTAATAATATATCAAGGATGGGAGTGAGGAACAATTTTCTTTTTAGCCCTTTGGACCTCCAAAGGTCTTACTTAATCCTACTTTAGAACTATGTCACCATTCTTTGACAAACTACATTCCATGCTAAGTTAAGTATATGTGTGTAACATAAGTCACACCTCTTATTTAGCTTCTTTAAAAATGAATATAAGCTCAGTTCTTTACCTGATAAGATCTTTCAAGATGAAAAAGAAGAAAATGTACTTTTTCCCTATCATTTTATTTTTATTTTAAAGGCATCATATTAAAGATCTTGTTTTATTTTTCAAAAGTATGGTGGCAACCTCAAATGGTAATAAGGCTCTAGTTAATATTATTCAAGATGACTTCTCAGAATAGAATATATAATAGTGCTGATCTGAAAGAGAATCTAACTAGCCTCTATCACTGTGTCTTTTAAAAGTACATGTGTGCTCTATTATCCCAGGGTTTGATGCTTAACAGTGACAAGAACTGAGAACTTTAGCATTGAGTGGACAATATGGCTATGGCAGACATGCAGTTGTAGACTATGAGATGCCTACTGCTTACATAAGTTTTTCCCCATCTTATAGTACTGTTGATCCCACATAGTTCAGTATCTTATATTTCCCCCTCTCCATTATCAGCATATAAATGCTCTTCATCATCTTTCTTTGGAAGTACGTCACATATCAAATTCTCCATCCTTTGAAATATATGGTCTGGAACTATTTAATAGCTCCAATATGATAATCCTGGGCTGCTGAGCACAACTGATTGGTGCATTAAACTGCTAGGAGACTCTTATCGAAGGTAGACAGAATTCTTCCCAATGTGGCCCTAAGGGACCCTCCAGTAATGAAAAATAGTAATTCAAAGATGTTCCTACTTGTCTGTTGTCAGACAGCTCTAAATAGAGTCCCAATAGTTTTTCTTTTTCCATAACCCTTATTAAAGCAAATCAAATGTAAGCCAGAAGTTGAAGAGTTTGACTAGAGACCCTGATATTATAAATTTAAGAAGTATTTCAAAGTCTTATCATTCCCATATATAACACTATAAAGCAATTTGATACATGCAAGAAAGTACATTTTCTTAAATTGCTATCACTAACCCAACTCATCAGTTTAAAAGAAAATCAGACTCACCCTTACACATATTCACATATATGTGCAATTATGCTTTCCAAGAGAAAGCATAAATTTTTATAAACCTGAAATGCATTCTTAAATATAAAGAAAACTTTCATGTTTTGCCAATCACACTATACCCAAAATGAATTCAGGAAGCTCTAGATAGTTAAAATAAAATGATACCTGATTTAAGATTCTGAGTTTGAAGACACATGTCTCTTCAAATAAATCTGAAAATTTTAAATTTGAATCTTGTCATTCACACATTTAAACATGATATGATTTCTTAAAATTGATCAATTTTTAGAATGAATAAATCTGTAATTGAATGGTATTTCAATAGCAGTATTTCTAAAGATGAAGAAAACAATGCTGAATTTGCTTGTGTGCAACAATTGTATATTATTGTACTCTAATTGCTCATAGTATTTTTTAATTGCTTCTTACTAATTGCTATATAGAGTTTCTTTGTACATCTAAATTCTCCTAAGTTCTATCCTAAAAGTAGCTGCATGCTGCACTGACATGTGATTGATCTATTTGTTGTAAAACACCTAAAAATCATAAGGCATTATTATCTGGAAAGACCTATAAAGATAGATTACAGTTATTTTTAAAAATGTCTTATTATTTCACGAACTCAAATGTTATTTCCTTTAGCTTCTACTCTATCATTATAGCTTAACCAAAAATAATTTCCTGCATTATGCTAAAATCATTCTTCAGAGATGATTGTGTTGCTTTAAAAGTTCTTTAATGGAGGAAAAAAGCTGAGATCTTTTTGATTACTAATATTCCTTTACTCTACATATGCTGTATCCTAGCAGAAGATTATATCAAATAATTGTTTCATTAAAATTTAAAGTACTTTTTTTTAGTTTTGCACACTGAAAGGGACCTGTTGCCAAAACAACAATCCTTTAAATATTCAATTGTGATTTACTTTAACATTATTTTCCTATTTTGCAAGCTTACCACAAGAATTTCAAATTAATGAGCTGTTTTTAAATTAAATCTGTACACAGCTTCATATCTGCAAATCTGAGATGGTAGATAAAGCAACAGCATCTGAACTTTCTATTATCAATATATGACATGTACTCATAGCAGGCCAATCATCCAAAATCGACAGCCTGAACAACAAGATGAAGAATGCATAAGTGGGGAGGGGGAGCTTTGAGTGGCTCAGTTGGTTAAACATCCCACTCTTGATTTTGGCATGGGAAATGATCTCGGGGTTGTGAAATGGAGCTCAGAGTTGGGGCTTATCTGCTTAAAACTCTCTCCCTCTACCTCTGCCCCTTCCCTCCCCTACCCCCACTTTCTCAAAAAAAAAATAAATGGAATACTAAAAGAATTCTTCTTAATTTCAACAATAAAATTCCATGTTAATTTTATTTTCTACAACCAGCTTTTCATTCAAATACAACATTTTATATTTATGGTAGAAAAAATCATTAAAAATGCATAGTGGTTTGCACTATCTGGAGTTTGGCAATAAACTCTGTTTCTGAACTGCACTTAGGTAAAAGAAAGCATTTTTAATTTTCAAATAGTTGCATTTAAGACTTAAGCACTAGGTTTATTTTCCAACCAACAGTAGGATGGTAAGAATATACTTAATAAGATTATTTAAGTCACTACATTAAAATATCTTGCAATTCATAGGATTATATTACTGGTACATACTGAGAACCATAATGTAAGTTTCGTTATATTCTTAATTTGGTTCTAATAAGTACACTTAGATTTTAATTTGTGGACCAATAAAGTAACATTGACATTGAAAAAGCCTCTTTCATATTTCATTTAAAGCAAAATACTGCAGAGAGCAAAATGACTAGAAGGAAAAATTCACCACAAAAGAAAGAATCAGAAACAGTACTCTCTCCCAGAGAGTTACAAAATTTGGATTACAATTCAATGTCAGAAAGCCAATTCAGAAGCACAAGTATAGAGCTACTGGTGGCTCTAGAAAAAAGCATAAAGGATTCAAGAGACTTCATGATTGCAGAATTTAGATCTAATCAGGCTGAAGTTCAAAATCAATTAAATGAGATATAATCCAAACTGGAGGTCCTAACAACGAGGGTTACCGAGGTAGAAGAACAAGTGAGTGACATAGAAGACAAGTTGATGGCAAGGAGGGAAACTGAAGAAAAAAGAGAAAGACAATTAAAATATCATGAGGATAGGTTAAGGGAAATAAATGACAGCCTCAGAAGGAAAAATCTACTTTTAATTGGGGTTCCAGAGGGCACCGAAAGAGACAGAGGACCAGAAAGTGTATTTGAACAAATCATAGCTGAGAACTACCCTAACTTGGGAAGGGAAATAGGCATTCAAATCCAGGAGATAAAGAGATCCCCCTCTAAAATCAATAAAAACCGCTCAACACCTCACATTTTATACTGAAACTCGCAAGTTCCAAAGATACAGAGAAAATCCTTAAAGCAGCAAGACCCCTAACATTTATGGGGAGAAATATTAGGCTAACAGCAGACCTCCCCACAGAGATCTAGCAGGCCAGAAAGGGCTGGCAAAATATATTCAATGTCCTAAATGAGAAAAACATGCAGCCAAGAATACTCTATGCAGCATGGCTGTCATTCAGAATAGAAGGAGAGATAAAGAGCTTCCAAGATAGGCAGAAACTGAAAGTATATGTGACCAAAACCAGCTCTGCAAGAAATATTAAGGGGGACTCTAAGAGAAAGAGGAAGTCCAAGGAAACAATCAACAAAAACAGGGACTGAATAGGGATCATAAGGGCACATATCTCCCAATAGTAACTCTGAATGTGAATGGGCATAATGACCCCATCAAAAGGCGCAGGGTTTCAGACTGGATAAAAAAGCAGGATCCGTCTATTTGCTGTCCACAAGAGACTCATTTTAGGCATAAGGACACCAAGAGCCTGAAAATAAAAGGTTGGGGAACCATTTACATTCAGATGGTCCTCAAAATAAAGCAGGGGTAGCCATCCTTATATCAGAAAAATTAAAGTTTATCCGAAAGACTGTAATAAGAGATGAAGAGGGACACTATATCATATTTAAAGGATCCATCCAACAAGAGGACTTAACAATCATGAATATTTATGTCCCGAATGTGGGACCTGCCAAGTATATCAATCAATTAATAACCAAAGTTAAGACATACTTAGATAATAATACACTTATACTTGGTGACTTGAACATAACACTTTCTATAATCAACAGATTTTCTAAGCACAACATCTCCAAAGTAAAAAGAGCTTTAAATGATACACTGGACCAGATGGATTTCACAGATATTTACAGAACTTTACATCCAAATGCAACTGAATACACATTTTTCTCAAGCGCACATGGAACTTTCTCCAGAAAAGACCACATACTGGGTCACAAATCAAGTCTTAAACGATACCAAAAGATTGGGTTGGTACCCTGCATATTTTCAGAGCATAATTCTTTGAAACTAGTACTAAACCACAAGAAGAAGTTTGGAAGGATTTCAAACACGTGGAGGTTAAGGACCATCCTGCTAAAAGATGAAAGGATCAGCCAGGAAATTAGGGAAGAATTAAAAAGATTCATGGAAACTAATGAGAATGAAAATACAACCATTCAAAATCTTTGGGATACATCAAAAGCAGTCCTGATGGGGAAATACACCACAATACAAGCATCCATCCAGAAACTGGAAAGAACTCAAATACAAAAGCTTACCTTCCACCTAAAGGAGCTGGAGAAAAAACAGCAAATATATCCTACACCCAGAAGAAGAGAATTAATATAGATTAGAGCAGAACTCAATGAAATAGAGATAAGAAGAAATGTGGAACAGATCAACAAAACCAGGAGTTGGTTCTTTGAATGAATTAATAACATAGATAAACCATTAGTCAGCCTTGTCAAAAAGAAGAGAGAAAAGACTCAAATTAATAAAATCATGAATGAGAAAGGAGAGATTACCACCAAAACCAAGGGAATACAAATGATTTAAAAAGTTATATGAGCAGCTATACGCCAATAAATTAGTAAATCTAGAAGAAATGGACGCATTTCTGGAAAACCAAAAACTACCAAAACTGGAACAGGAAGAAATAGAAAACCTGAACAGGCCCATAACCAGAGAGGAAATTGAAGCAGTCATCAAAAACCTCCCAAGACACAAAAGTCCAGGGCCTGATGGCTTCCCAGGGGAATTCTATCAAATGTTTAAAGAAGAAATCGTACCGATTCGTCTAAAGCTGTTTGGAAAGATAGGAAGAGATGGAGTACTACCAAACTCTTTCTATGAGGCCAGCATCACCTTAATTACAAAACCAGACAAAGACCCCACCAAAAAGGAGAATTATAGACCAATCTCCCTGATGAACAAGGATGCAAAAATTTTCAACAAGATACTAGCCAATAGGATCCAACAGTACCTTAAGAAGATTATTCACCATTTCCAAGTGGGACTTATCCCCAGGATTCAAGGCTGGTTCAACACTCATAAAGCAATCAAGGTGATTGATCATATCAGCAAGAGAGAAAATAAGAACCATAGGATCCTCTCAATAGATGCAGACAAAGCATTTGACAAAATACAGCATCGATTCCTGATCAAAACTCTTCAGAGAGTAGGAACAGAGGGGACATTCCTCAGCATCTTAAAAGTCATCCATGAAAAGCCCACAGCAAATATCATTCTCAATGGGGAAACACTGGGAGCCTTTCCCCTAAGATCAGGAACAAGACAGGGATGTCCACTCTCACCACTGCTATTCAACATAGTACTGGAAGTCCTAGCCTCAGCAATCAGACAACAAAAAGACATTAAAGGCATTCAAATTGGCAAAGAAGAAGTCAAACTCTCCCTCTTCGCCGATGCCATGATACTCTACATAGGAAACCCAAAAGACTCCACCCCAAGATTTCTAGGACTCATACAGCAATTCGGCAGTGTGGCAGTATACAAAATCAATGCCCAGAAATCAATGGCATTTCTATACAGTAACAATGAGATTGAAGAAAGAGAAATTAAGGAGTGAATCCTATTACAAAGGCACCCAAAAGCATAAGATACCTAACCAAAGACCTAAAGAATCTATACCCTAAAAACTACAGAACACTTGTGAAAGAAACTGAGGAAGACACAAAGAGACGGGAAAATATTCCATGCTCATGGTTTGGAAGAATTAATATTGTGAAAATGTCAATGCTACCCAGGGCAATTTACATATTTAAAGCAATCCCTATCAAAAGACCATAGGCTTTCTTCAGAGAGCTGGAACAAATCATCTTAAGATTTGTGTGGAATCAGAAAGAACCCCGAATAGCCAGGGGAATATTAAAAAAGAAAACCATAGCTGGGGGCATCACAATGCCAGATTTCAGTTGTACTACAAAGCTGTGGTCATCAAGCCAGTGTGGTATTGGCACAAAAACAGACACATAGATCATAGGAACAATGAGGGTCCAAAGGTGGACCCCCAACTCTATAGTCTACTAATATTCGACAAAGCAGCAAAGACTATCCACTGGGAAAAAAAGACAGTCTCTTCAATAAATGGTGCTGGGAAAATTGGACAGCCACATGCAGAAGAATGAAACTAGACCCTTCTCTTACACCCTACACAAAGATAAACTCACAATGGATGAAAGATCTAAATGTGAGACAAGATTCCATAAAACTACTAGAGGAGAACACAGGCAACACCTATTTTGAACTTGGCCATAGCAATGTCTTGCAAGATACATCCATGAAGGCAAGAGAAACAAAAGCAAAAAAGAATTATTGGGACTTCGCCAAGATAAAAAGCTTCTGCACAGAAAAGAAACAGTCAACAAAACTAAAAGACAACCTACAGAATGGGAGAAGATATTTGAAAATGACGTATCAGATAAAAGGCTAGTATCCAAGATCTATAAAGAAATTCTTAAACTCAACAGCAAAGAAACAAACAATCCAGTCATGAAATGGGCAAAAGACGTGAACAGAGATCTCACAGAGGAAGACATAGACATGGCCAACAAGCACATGAGGAAATGCTCTGCATCACTGGCCATCAGGAAAATACATATCAAAACTACAATGAGATACCCCCTCACACCAGTGAGAATGGGGAAAATTAACAAGGCAGGAAACAACAAATGTTGGAGAGGATGTAGAGAAAAGGGGAACCCTCTTGCACTGTAGGTGGGAATGTGAACTGGTACAGCCACTCTGGAAAACTGTGTGGAGGTTCCTCAAAGAGTTAAAAATAGACCTGCCCTACGACCCAGCAATTGCACTGTTGGGGATTTACCCCAAAGACACAGATGCAATGAAATGTTGGGACACCTGCACCCGGATGTTTCTAGCAGCAATGTCCACAATAGCCAAACTGTGGAAGGAGCCTCGGTGTCCATCGAAAGATGAATGGATAAAGAAGATGTGATCTATGTATACAATGAAATATTACTCAGCCATTAGAAACGACAAATACCCACCATTTGCTTCGATGTGGATGGACCTGGTGGGTATTATGTTGAGTGAAATAAGTCATTTGGAAAAGGACAAACTTTATATGGTCTCAATTCATTTGGGGAATATAAAAATTAGTGAAAGGGAATAAAGGGAAAGGAGAGAAAATGAATGGTAAATATCAGAGAGGGTGACTGAACATGAGAGACTCCTAACTCTGGGAAATGAATGAAGGGTAGTGGAAGGGGAGATGCTTGGGGGATTGGGGTGACTCGGTGATGGGCACTGAGGGGGGCACTTGGCGGGATGAACACTGGGTGTTATGCTATATGTTGACAAATTGAAGTGCAATAAAAAGAATTTTAAATATTTTTTAAGAAGGATAAAAAAAGAAGCAAAATAAAAAAATTCAAACTTCAAGGAGTAATAGAGAATCAATAAAATACAGTGTTTATGGATTTTAATACTTCTTTCCTCATTTGTCTGCTTTCACTGTGTGTGTGTGTGTGTGTGTGTGTGTATGCACGCAATGCACCATATATGCGTGTATGTGGAGAGGGATAGCTGAGGAGTTAATGCATGTGATGTCATGATTGTCTTTTTTTTTTTTTTTACTATTGTCTTAATAAGGAAAACTAAACCTGGGAGGGGTAAGCAGCTCGATTAAGGTCACACAACCATTAAGTGACAGAGCTGAGACTCAAGACCAGGCTTATTTAATTCCAAATTCTGTGTACAATCTACTATACAAGACTGGTTTGCATTAAACTATGTACTAACAGTGTCAGATACAATTTGTTAAAATACAATTCCATAAAAAGAACACATGAACAGTGAGTCTATATAGGAAGTATTAGTTCCATTATCCAACATTATGATTAGTATCTGACATTTGTATGTTTAATTAAAACCAATGTCAAAGCTTAAACTTATCTTCTAGGTATTTATAACATTCCCTTAGAGGGCTTAGAGCCAAGCAAGATAGCAGTGAGGTTTAGGTCAATAAAAATTGAATCAATGAAACAAATTAGAAGACCTTTCATAAGAGAAGGACTTATTTAGTCCAATTCTTATACTGCTCAGAAGATCCTCAGAAATGCTCTAAGTATAGCCATTCGTATAGAATGCTGAACTTGAGACAATGAAGGACAATGTCAAATCAAAGGCAAAAGTTTAAATTCTTGTCCTGGAAGGAAAAATTTGTTGAGGAAGCTCCTACTGCAGTTTATAGAAAAACCTTTATTCTGTGCTATGATAGACAGAATATTCTAGTTTGGTATAGTGTAGGTAAAATGCTTTACTATCTCAGCTTGTTTCCTCATTTTCTGCAATATATTTAAGCACCAGGACTACTGTTAAAATAATCCAACTATATATATATAGCAATCAGTATTTACAATGAATGGAAAAAGGAAGCTTTCAAGCTAAGGAGAATGAATTAGAAGACATTATCTGGCATCCAAGATAGAGCTCTAATTCACTTGAAAGTTAAGTTATAGAAATTAAATTGTAGCACCTGAATCTGTAAATCAGCTACAACATAGTTAAAATGATCTAGTCAGTTCCCCAGGATTGATCCTCCTAATATCGGTATGAATTTCTACATGCATTACTCTATACTAATTGTTAAAATCCATAGAGGCAAATCAGCATGGACAGAAGTGTGGGAAGCTTGTCTTAAAAAATTGATTGATTGATTGATTTGAGAGAGAGAGAGAGAGAGAGAGAGAGAGAGAGAGAGCACATGAGCAAGAGGAGGAGTAGAAGGAGAGGGAGACAAACAGATTCTCTGCTGAGTAGGGAACCTGATACTGGGCTCAATCTCAGGACCCTGAGATCATCACTTGAGCTGAAATCAAGAGATGGAGGTTTAACTGACTGAGACATCCAGGCACCCCAGAAACTTGCCTTTTACAAGCAACTTTATAGACAATTTTAAGGGACAGACCTAGACAGAATCAACAGTCCAGCCCGAGTTAGGCCACACTAAGGTCCAAGTTCACTTTTCCAAATGGGTCAATCATCTCAGCTCAGTTCCCATGAATTTTTCATCATACATCAACACAGTTTAAAAGATGTTACAGATTCTATTAGAAGTGTACCCATACTCCTTTGCAAGTCACATATTGTGCCATTTCAAGATCTTATAATTATCAGGCATAGCCTTGTGATTTTAACAAATCTTCTGGAGACTTTAGATGCCATGTGAGGAAAAGTCTGGTGAATCCACTACTGTAGTCTCTTTTCCATAACATATTTAGTCACTATTTGACTACCTTAATATCTAGTGATCACCAAATTGTATTTTATGTAGCCCCAGCCCTCTCTGTAGGAGCCTTAAGTTGGCTTGAATATCAGAGGTGATAAAGAGGTAGTAAAGAGTGGGGAGGCAGAGCTCCATGTTCTCCCATTTATCCTGCTTCAACAAGAAACTTCTCCTCTTAAAAATGTTCTAATTACTTAAGTTTAATTATTTCTTTTGTTTTTTTTTTTAAGTTCTGCTGCAGAACTATTTCTATTTGTAGGTCAGTAGAGAAGACTCAAGCAAGTAATTTCCATAATTTACTAATGTTAAGAAATTAACCAATTATGTAATAGCTCTTTCTAACCAAAAATGCATTATAGTAGATAATCAAGTTTATCTGTGGATAAACTTAGTTTGACTCTGTAGAACCACTATTTCACTTTAATATATTATAATTACAAGACAGTTATCACAAAGATCCAAGATTTGACTGAGATAAGCAGAGCAATGCAACGATAATAAAAATTATTATTTATAACATCACACAAGTTCCTTTCTGGGAGTAGCTGTGATGATTAATGTTATATAACAAATTGACTGGGCCAAAGGATGCTCAGATACTTGGTTAAATAACGTTCTGGATGTGTCTGTGATGGTGTTTGGGCTGAGATTTGAATTGGTAGATTGAACAAAGCAGATTGACTTCCCTAATGCAAGAAGGCTGAACATTCTTATATCCTAAGAGAGAACTACTGTCTGAGTTGGCACATGGATCTGTTCTTGCTTTTAGACTAGAGCTGAAATGATATGTTCATAGGTCTCAGGCCTCATAGCTTTCAGATTGGAACAGACCACCAGCTCTTCTAGTTCTCCTCAGGCTTTTTTAATCAAACTGAAACTAAATCATCAGCTGTCCTTGTTTGCAAGCCTTTGGACTCAGACTGGAACTATACCATCAGCAGTCCTGGGTTTCCATTGCCAACTGCTCTGGAGAATCTTGCTTAATACAGTTCCTTTTTCATAATTACATTTTAGCTAAACTTCATCTGAGTAGGATAATGAAATTCTAGCTCACATGCAAAAGAATAACAAGTCTTGCACTTCCAAAGTAAAATATTAAGTCACTTCCTCATTCATTTCACTTTTTTTTTTTTTTTTAGAAAAAGCAGTACATCATTGTATATAGTGAATGAAAAATAATTGGTTAGGGTTTATTTATTTCCACAAATCATGAGTATAAATCAAATCTAATTTATTAACTCATATTATTATTTTAATAATCAGAAATTCAGCAGAATCTTCAGAGTTATTTGAGGAAAAGTATACAGTATATCATGTTTACTTATAGGAAAAAGGCTTCAAAAATTATCATACTGTATATGATACTTCCCTACTTCTAAGTTAAATTTTGGTCATCCACTTAAAAAAATGTAAGTTTTATTACAATGTGAAAAATCATCCCATTTATTCATTAATATAATATATATTTATTGAGCACTCTTCTACAAGCTCAACATTGTACTACATGGAGTATACACTGGTTAATTAAAAAAAGACATGATTTCTGCTTTTATGGACCTTTCAATTTGATGAGGGTGAAAGGCAACAAAAAAATAAACAAACAAAAAAGAATATTTACTAACAGTGGAGAGAGTAAGCCATTGTATTTAAGGATTCTAGAGACCTTCTATTTATACTTGTCCTCACTCTTCATGTAAAAATGCATATAGAACAAAAGTATTAACATAAAGGAGAAAACAATGTATTTTCTAATCACCTTATTTCTAAGAGTAGAGTTGGCTTCTAACAAAAATGAATACTTGGCTTTAGTGGCTTTGCCTTTCTGTACCATACCATTTACTGAAAACCTTCTCTGGCAACTTTTCTGTGTATACATTTTGATTATTCATGAAAATTGTTTTGTCACTGTTATCTTACCCAAGGTCACCTCTACTGACTATCTTTGAGACCTATGCAAGCAGTGGATAGATTCCTCATAGATTATAGTGAATACACTATATGAAGGAAGGCTGACCTGAGGAAATCTACCCCAAAAGATGGCACAAATCTTTATGGAATGAGTATAATATTGTCTGCACTACAAAGGATAACAAGATGAACCAGAAAGGGACACTATCTTCAAATGGCTCTATTATCTAAAAGGGGTCATAAAAAAGCTACATGAATATATCAGGCATAACAAAGAGGGAACATTCCAGAAGTATTGTACTTATCTGATGTTTTAAATGCCAACATAGTAGAAATGAAGTAAAGGTGAACACCTTGCTGCCCTCCCAACATATTATTAGATAGATAGATATAGATAGATGATAGATAGATAGATAGATAGATAGATAGATAGATAGATAGATGATAGATAATCTTCACTTTTACATCTTTCCATAATTCCTAAAACCTACTATAGTTCATAAGGTGATCCTATATCAACATAAAAATGTTTTTTATTCATCTATTTAGTAATTGCTACTTACTAAGCTCTGAGCTAAGGATTGGCAATATAGAAGTGAGTACCCAAACAGTAACTTTGAAGGATATTTAAGGAGCTCTCTATCTACTGATATACTGTTCCCTGTGGTAGCTAGTATGATGTGTGGCTACAAGCAATCGAAATATGACTAGTCTAAATTGAGATATGCTGTGATCATAAAAATATATAGCAGATTTTGAAGATATAGTACCAAAAAAAGGAATGTAAAATATCTTATTATCCGTTTTCTATTCTGATAACATGATGAAATGATAATTTGAACTAAATAATTAAATAAAATAAATTAGCATAAATTCATTCCACCTGTTTCTATTTATTTTTTAAATATCCCTAAATAAAAAATTTTATTTTTTAAAAAAAATTATCTAAATTCATTTAGCCAATATATAGTACATACTTAGTTTTAGATGTAGTGTTCAATAATCTACGTATACAGTTACATATACACCACTTACATATAACACCCAGTGCTCATCTTGTCATGTGTCCTTCTGAATGCCTATCACCCAATTACTCCATCACCCCACCCACCATCCCTCCAGCAACTCTCACTTTGTTTCCTATAATTAAGAGTTTCTCATGGATTTTCTCCCTCTCTGATGACTTCCCATTCAATTTTTCCTCCCTTACCCTATGATTCTATGTGCTATTTCTTAAATTTCACATATGAGTGAAACCATATGATAAATACCTTTCTCTGATTGACTTATTTAGCTCAGCATAATATCCTCCAGTTCCATCCATGTCGATGTAAATGGTAAGTATTCATAACTATATAGTGGAATTTAGTCATCACCTTCTTTATGTATTTATCTGTTGATGGACATCTTGTCTCTTTCCACAGTTTGGTTACTATGAATATTTCCTGCTATGAACATTGGGGTGCAGGTGCCCCTTAAAATTGCTACATTTGAATATTTGGGGTAAATACCTAATAATGGAATTGCTGGGTCATAGTACGGCTTTATTTTAAACTTCTTGAAGAACCTCCACATCATCTTCCAGAGAGGTTGCACCAGTTTGCATTCTCACCAACAGTGCAAGAGGGTTCCTTTTTCTTTAAATCCTCTCCAACCTTTGTTGTTTCCTGTCTTGTTAATTTTAGACATTCTGATTGGTGTAAAGTGGTATCTCATTGTATTTGTAGTTGTATTTCCCTGATATCAAGTGATGTGGAACATTTCATATATCTGTTGACCATTTGTCTATCTTCTTTGAAGAAATGTCTGTTCATATCTTCTACCCATTTCTTGATTGGGTTATTTATTTTGGAGTGTTGAGTTTGATAAGTTATTTATAGGTCCCGGATACTAGCCCTGTATCTGATATGTCATTTGCAAATGTCATCTCCCATTCTATAGATTGCCTTTTAGTTTTGTTGACTATTTCCTTTGCTGTGCAGAAGACTTTTATCTTGATGAAGTCCCGATAGTTCATTTATACCTTTGGTACTCTTGCATTTGGAGACATGTCTAGCAAGAGGTTGCTGCTGCTGAAGTCAAAGAGGTTACTGCCTGTGTTGTCCCCTAGGATTTTGATGTCTCACATTTAGGTCTTTCATCCATTTTTAGTTTATCTTTGTGTATGGTATAAGAAAATGTTTCAGTTTCATTCTTCTACATGTGGCTATCCAATTTTCCCAGCACCATTTATTGAAGAGACTGTCCTTTTTCCATTGGATATCTTTCCTACTTTTTCGAAGATTATTTGATCATAGAGTTGAGTGTCCATTTCTGGGTTTTCTATTCCATTTCATTGATCTATGTGGGTGTTTTTGTGCCACTACCATCTTTCCTTGATGATTACAGCTATGTAATATAGCATGAAGTCCAGAACTGTGATGCCATCAGCTTTCGTTTTCTGTTTCATCATTCCTCTGGCTATTCGGGGTCTTTTCTGGTTCCATAAACATTTTAGAATTATTTGTTCCAGTTCTGTGAAAAATGTCAATGGTGTTTTGATAGGGATTGCATTGAACATGTAGATTTCTCAGGGTAACATATACATTTTAACAATATTTGTTCTTCCAATCCATGAACATGGAACATTTTCCCATTTCTTTGTGCCTTCCTCAATTTATTTCAGAAGTGTTCTATAGTTTTTAGAGTATATATCCCTTACCTCTTTGGTTAGATTTATTCCCAG
This sequence comes from Vulpes lagopus, assembly GCF_018345385.1. Classification (NCBI taxonomy): domain Eukaryota; kingdom Metazoa; phylum Chordata; class Mammalia; order Carnivora; family Canidae; genus Vulpes; species Vulpes lagopus. Next base: position 97,813,931 of record NC_054848.1, read on the forward strand.
GTATGGTATGGTTTTGGATGCAATTGTAAATGGGATTGACTTTTTAATTTCTATTTTTTTCTGTTTCATTGTTAGTGTACAGAAATTCAACTGACTTCTGTGCATTGATTTTGTATCCTGCCATATTGCTAAATTGCTGTATGAGTTCTAGCAATTTTTGGATGGAAGCTTTTGTGTTTTCTACATAAAATATATCCTCTGGGAAGAGTGAGAGTGTGACTTCTTCTTTGCCAATTTGAATGTCTTTTATTTCTTTTTGTTGTCTGATTGCTGAGACTAGGACTTCTAGTACTATGTTGAACAACAATGGTGAAAGTGGGCATCCCTGTCATGTTCCTGACCTTAGGGGCAAAGCTCTCAGTTTTCCCCCATTGAGGATGATATTTGTTATGGGCTTTCTGTAGATGATTTTATGATATTGAGTTACATTCCTTCTATACCTACACTGTGGAGTTTTAATCAAGAAAGGATGCTGTGGTTTGCCCAATGCTTTTTGTGCATCAGTTGAGAGGATAAGAATGTTCTTGTCCTTTCTTTTGTTAATGTGAATTATTACATTGATTCTTTTGCGGATGTTGAACCACCCTTGCATCCCAGGAACAAGTCCCACTTAGTCATGAGAATTAATCCTTTTAATGTACTGTTAGATCCTTTTGGCTAGTATCTTGGGGAGAATTTTGGCATCAGAGATAGTAGTCTGTAATTGTCCTTTTTGGTGAGGTCTTTGTTTGGATTTGGGATCATGGTAATGCTGGCCTCATAGAATGAGTTTGTTTTCCTTCCATTCCTATTTTTGAAACACCTTTGGGGATACCTGGGTGGCTCAGTGGTTGAGCACCTGCCTTTGGCTCAGGGCATGATTCTGGGGTCCTGGGGTTGAGTCCCACATCAGGGTTCCCACAGGGAGCCTGATTCTCCCTCTGCCTATGTCTGCTTCTGTCTGTGTCTCTCGTGAATAAATAAATAAAATATTTTTTTTAAAAAAAGAAAAACTATTTCCCTGATGGCAAGTGATGCAGAGCATTTTCTCATGTGCATGTTGGCCATGTCCATGTCTTCCTCTGTGAGATTTCTCTTCATGTCTTTTGCCCATTTCATGATTGGATTGTTTGTTTCTTTGGTGTTGAGTTTAATAAGTTCTTTATAGATTTTGGAAACTAGCCCTTTATCTGATATGTCATTTGCAAATATCTTCTCCCATTCTGTAGGTTGTCTTTTAGTTTTGTTGACTGTATCCTTTGCTGTGCAAAAGCTTCTTATCTTGATGAAGTCCCAATAGTTCATTTTTGCTTTTGTTTCTTTTGCCTTCGTGGATGTATCTTGCAAGAAGTTACTGTGGCCAAGTTCAAAAAGGGTGTTGCCTGTGTTCTCCTCTAGGATTTTGATGGAATCTTGTCTCACATTTAGATCTATCATCCATTTTGAGTTTATCTTTGTGTATGGTGAAAGAGAGTGGTCCAGTTTCATTCTTCTGCATGTGGATGTCCAATTTTCCCAGCACCATTTATTGAAGAGACTGTCTTTCTTCCAATGGATAGTCTTTCCTCCTTTATCGAATATTAGATGGCCATACATTTCAGGGTCCACTTCTGGGTTCTCTATTCTGTTCCATTGATCTATGTGTCTGTTTTTGTGCCAGTACCACACTGTCTTGATGACCACAGCTTTGTAATACAACCTGAAATCTGGCATTGTGATGCCCCCAGCTAAGGTTTTCTTTTTTAAAATTCCCCTGGCTATTCGGGGTCTTTTCTGATTCCACACAAATCTTAAAATAATTTGTTCTAACTCTCTGAAGAAAGTCCATGGTATTTTGATAGGGATTGCATTAAACGTATAAATTGCCCTGGGTAACATTGACATTTTTACAATATTAATTCTGCCAATCCATGAGCATGGAATATTTTTTCCATCTCTTTGTGTCTTCCTCAATTTCTTTCAGAAGTGTTCTATAGTTTTTAGGGTATAGATCTTTTACCTCTTTGGTTAGGTTTATTCCTAGGTATCTTATGCTTTTGGGTGCAATTGTAAATGGGATTGACTCCTTAATTTCTCTTTCTTCAGTCTCATTGTTAGTGTATAGAAATGCCATTGATTTCTGGGCATTGATTTTGTATCCTGCCACGCTACCAAATTGCTGTATGAGTTCTAGCAATCTGGGGGTGGAGGCTTTTGGGTTTTCTATGTAGAGTATCATGTCATCGGCGAAGAGGGAGAGTTTGACTTCTTCTTTGCCAATTTGAATGCCTTTAATGTCTTTTTGTTGTCTGATTGCTGAGGCGAGGACTTCCAGAACTATGTTGAACAGCAGTGGTGAGAGTGGACATCCCTGTCTTGTTCCTGATCTTAGGGGAAAGGCTCCCAGTGCTTCCCCATTGAGAATGATATTTGCTGTGGGCTTTTCGTAGATGGCTTTTAAGATGTCGAGGAAAGTTCCCTCTATCCCAACACTCTGAAGGGTTTTGATCAGGAATGGATGCTGTATTTTGTCAAATGCTTTCTCTGCATCTAATGAGAGTATCATATGGTTATTGGTTTTTCTCTTGCTGATATGATGAATCACATTGATGGTTTTACGAGTGTTGAACCAGCCTTGTGTCCCAGGGATAAATCCTACTTGGTCATGGTGAATAATTTTCTTAATGTGTTGTTGGATCCTATTGGCTAGTATCTTGTTGAGAATTTTTGCATCCATGTTCATCAGGGATATTGGTCTGTAATTCTCCTTTTTGGTGGGGTCTTTGTCTGGTTTCGGAATTAAGGTGATGCTGGCCTCATAGAACGAATTTGGAAGTACTCCATCTCTTTCTATCTTTCCAAACAGCTTTAGTAGAATAGGTATGATTTCTTCTTTAAACGTTTGATAGAATTCCCCTGGGAAGCCATCTGGCCCTGGACTCTTGTGTCTTGGGAGGTTTTTGATGACTGCTTCAATTTCCTCCCTGGTTATTGGCCTGTTCAGGTTTTCTATTTCTTCCTGCTCCAGTTTTGGTAGTTTGTGGCTTTCCAGGAATGCGTCCATTTCTTCTAGATTTCCTAATTTATTGGCGTACAGCTGTTCATAATATGTTTTTAAAATCGTTTGTATTTCCTTGGTGTTGGTAGTGATGTCCCCTTTCTCAACCACAATGAGATACCACCTCACACCAGTGAGAATGGGGAAAATTAACAAGGCAGGAAACAACAAATGTTGGAGAGGATGCGGAGAAAAGGGAACCCTCTTACACTGTTGGTGGGAATGTGAACTGGTGCAGCCACTCTGGAAAACTGTGTGGAGGTTCCTCAAAGAGTTAAAAATAGACCTGCCCTACGACCCAGCAATTGCACTGTTGGGGATTTACCCCAAAGATTCAGATGCAATGAAACGTCGGGACACCTGCACCCCGATGTTTCTATCAGCAATGGCCACAATAGCCAAACTGTGGAAGGAGCCTCGGTGTCCATCGAAAGATGAATGGATAAAGAAGATGTGGTTTATGTATACAATGGAATATTACTCAGCAATTAGAAACGACAAATACCCACCATTTGCTTCAATGTGGATGGAACTGGAGGGTATTATGCTGAGTGAAATAAGTCAATCGGAGAAGGACAAACAGTGTATGTTCTCATTCATTTGGGGAATATGAATAATAGTGAAAGGGAATATAAAGGAAGGGAAAAGAAATGTTGGGAAATATCAGGAAGGGAGACAGAACATAAAGACTCCTAACTCGGGGAAACGAACTAGGGGTGGTGGAAGGGGAGGAGGGCGGGTGTTGGAGGGGAATGGGTGACGGGCACTGAGGTGGACACTTGACGGGATGAGCACTGGGTGTTTTTCTGTATGTTGGTAAATTAAACACCAATAAAAGTTAATTAAAAAAAAAAAGTCAGTATGTCTATGTCTTTGTGGTGGGTGATCATCTCCTCTAGTTTATATTCTATTTTGTAGTATATTTTGTAAACATATTTGTTATGCTTTATGTAATGTTTTACGTTAAAATATTAAAGAATACTTACCAGAAAAAAAAAAAAAAGAAAAACTAAACAGCTTCAGAAGAATAGTTATTATTTCTTCTTTAAATCTTTGGTAGAATTCTCCTGGGAAGCCACCTGGCCCTGGAGTCTTGCTTGTTAGGAGATTTTTGATTACTGCTTCAATGTTGTTGCTGATTATGGGTCTGTTCAGGTTTTTAAAATTTCTTCCTGTTTCAGTTTTCCTAGTTCATAAGTTTCCAGGAATTCTCCATTTTTCTGGATTGCCTATTTTGTAGGCATAGATTTTCTCATAATATATCCCTAAAATTTTATGTATTTCCTTAGTGTTGGTCATGACTTCCCTTCTTTCATTCATGATTTTATTAATTTTGGGCCCTTCTCTTTACTTTTTGATAAGTCTGGCTAGGGGTTTAGTGATCTTATTAATTCTTTCAAAGGATCAGCTTCCAGTTTCTTTGATCTGTTCTACTTTTCTTCCGGTTTCTATTTCACTGATTTCTGCTTTAATCTTTATTATCTCTCTTCTCCTGCTGGGTTTAGGCTTTATTTACTGGTCTTCCTGCAGCTCTTTTAGGTGTAAAGTTACCGTGTGTAGCTGAGAATTTTCTAATTTTTTGAGAAAGGCTTGTATTGCAATGTACTTCCCTCTTAGGACCACTTTTGCTATATCTAAAAGGTTTTGAACAGTTGTACTTTCATTTTCATTAGTTTCCATGAATTTTTCAATTCTTCTTTAATTTCCTGGTTGACTCATTCATTAATTATCATGATGCTTTTTAACCTCCGAGTGTTGGTGTTCCTTCCAGTTTTGCTTTTGTGATTGAGTTGAAGTTTCAAAATATTATGGTCCAAAAAGATGCAGGGAATATCCCAGTCTTTTGCTACTGGTTGACACCTGATTTATGACTCAGTATGTGAATATGTAAAGTATATTATTCTGGAGAATGTTCCATGTGCACTCGAGAAGGATGTGTAATCTGTTGCTTTAGGGTGGAATGCTCCATAGATATCTGTGAAGTCCATCTGGTCCAGTGTGTCATTCAAAACCCTTGTTTCCTTGTTGGTCTTCTGCTTATATTATCTGTCGTTTGTTTTGAGTGGGGTGTTAAAGTTCCCTACTGTTATTGTATTATCAATGTGTTTCTTTGAGTTATTAATTGGTTTATATAGTTACCTGCTCCCAAGTAGGAGCATAAATATTTCTAATTGTTATTTCTTCTTGTTAGAAAGATCCTTTAAGTACAATATAGTGTCCCTCTTCATCCCTTATTATAGTCTTTGGATTAAAATTTATTTTTTCTGATATAAGGTTTGCTATCCCAGCTTTCTTTTGAGGTCCATTAGCATAACAATTGGTTCTTCCAGCCTCTCACTTTCAATCTGGAGATTACTTTTGTTCTAAAATGAGTCTTTTGTAGACAGCATGTGGATGGGTCCTATTTTTTTTTATCCAATCTGATACCCTGTGTCTTCTGATTTGAGCATTTAGCCCTTTTACATTCAGAGAAACTATTGAAAGGTATGAGTTTAGTCCCATTTATTATAGGTAAAGTCCTTGTTTCTGTAGATTGTCTCTGTTTCTTTCTGGTCTATGTTAGTTTTGGCCTCTCCCTTCACTTGCAGGATCCCCCTTATTATTTTTTGCATGATTGGTCTAGTGGTCACATATTCTTTTTTTTTTTCTGTCTGTCCTGGAAGCACTTTATCTCTCCTTTGTTCTGAATGAGAGTCTTTCTGGATAAAGTATTCTTGGCTGCATGTTTTTCTCATTTATTATCCTGAATATATCATTCCAATCTTTTCTGGCCTACCAGGTCTCTATGGATAGTCCTGTTGCCAGTCTAATATTCTTACCCCTGTAGGTTAAGTACCTCTTGTCCTGAGCTGCTTTCAAGATTTTCTCTTTAGTTCTAAAATGTGCATGTTTTATTATTATATATCTGGGTGTTATTTTCATTGATTTTTGAGAGGGGTCCTCTCTACCTTTTGGACTTGAATGCCTGTTTCCTTCCCCAGATTAGGAAAGTTCTCAGCTATGATTTTCTCAAATACACCCTGTTTCCTCTCTGTCTTTCTTTCTTCTCCCTGGGGTACCCCAATAATTCTAATATTGTTTCATTTTATGGCAACCCTGATTTCTCAAAGCCTCCTCTCATGATCCATTATTTTTTTTGGTTTCTTTTTTTCAGTTTCCTTCCTTTCCATCAACTTGTCTTCTATGTCACTGACTCTCTCTTCTGCCTCATTTACCCTAGCTATTAGAGAATCCAATTCAGACTTCACTTCAGTTAGACATTTTTTATTTCAGCTTGATTAGTTTTCATTTTTACATGAAATTTTATAGTGTTATTTATGCTTTTTCAAGCTTAGCTAGTAACTTTATAATTGTTATTCTGAATTCCAGCTAGGACATCTTGCTTTTATCCATATCATATTGATCTGTAGCAGAGTATTACCTCTGGCTCTTTCTTTTGTTGTGAATTCCTCCTTCTAGACATTTTTCCCAGAAAAGATTGGATGGGGGGAAATAGAATATAATCTCACAGGGTGGACAAAGCAGGATAATCCTCTTGTTCCTGAGTCTGTCTGTGTGTTAGAAGACACTAAGTCCCAAAATTGTAAAGAGAACAAAACTTCATATATATATATATATATATATATATATATATATATGAAAACTTTCATATATATATGTATATGTGAAATCAAAACTTACACACACACACACACACACACACACACACACACACACACACATGAAAATAAAATTGAATACAGTGGAAGGAAGCCAAAACTGAAACATATATTTATAAAATGCAAATGTAAAAGATGAAGGTTAAAAAAAGACTTAAAAACAAAGAGTTGATAAAATAAGAAACTAGTTGAAAATAGAAAAAAGAAAAAGGAATGGAGAAGTTTTAATTGACAGATAAATGAATCATAAGAAAACAAGCTCAATTCCAATCCTCTCAGGGAAGGTGGAGTTGCCAATTTGTGCACTTTGTGGGGCTCCAGCTCAGAAAGCATTTAACCAGCTCCACCCATCCCAGAAGAAGGTGGAGGGTTGTTGTGTTCCAGTCCTTTTCAGGGCCCCAACAAAGAAAGCAGTCACCCTAAAAGGCTGCAGTTTGCAGTTTATGGCAAGCCAAGCAAAGAGCCCTCTCCCAGGCATGCTAACCAAAACCAGTTTCCCTGATCCAAAGCTTGGAAACTCTGCTTACTTAGGCACCCCTGTTCTTTCTGTAACCCTGGGGATTGAGAGACCTCACTGTCCAACCTGGGACCCTGCCATGCTTCAGCACTGAGCACCTCTCAGGAAAGGAAGTCTCACTGGAGCAGATTTCTAAAGGTTTTTATTTTGCCCTCCAGGACTATATAACATTGTGGTAGCCAGCTTACACAAGTTTCCTCCTCCTCACCATTTATTTTGTGACATATCCCCTCAATTCCACTTGTCCACACCCCTACTTTGCAAAAAGTATTTTTTCTATTGTGGAATTTCAGTCATTCTTTTCTTACACTCTTCCTCTACTCTTATTTAACATCTCACTCCAAACATGGTTATACCCTGCAAACATTAAACATCCCATAATCCCATGTAATTCCCAATCCCCTTAGCCACATATTTTGTGCCCAACTTTGTTGACTCCATTTAATTTTTTTTATTTATTTATTATAGTCAGAGAGAGAGAGAGAGAGAGAGAGAGAGAGAGAGGCAGAGACACAGGCAGAGGGAGAAGCAGGCTCCATGCACCGGGAGCCCGACGTGGGACTCGATCCCGGGTCTCCAGGATCGCGCCCTGGGCCAAAGGCAGGCGCTAAACAGCTGCACCACCCAGGGATCCCTGTTGACTCCATTTAATCACTTCCACTTGTTTTAGCATCTATCTCCATCATACTATTAAAAAATGTTCTCGGTACACCTAGGTGGCTCAGCGGCTGAGTGTCGGCCTTCCACTCAGGGTGTGATCCCGAAATCTGGGATGGGGTCCCACATCAGGCTCCCTTCATGGAGCCTGTTTCCCCCTCTTCCTGTGTCTCTGACTCTCTCTGTGTGTCTCTTATGAATAAATAAATAAACCCTTTTAAAAATGGGAAGACGATCTGAATAAATATTTTTTAAAATGTTCTCAAAATCAACAATGATTTTCAGGTCCCTAAATTTGATTAAAGCTTCTTGTCCTTATTTTGCTTAATCTACTCTATTACTGAGTACTATATATCACTCCCCCCCATTCTGGGATCATTGATTAGTTTTTATTTATTTATTTTTGCTTCATGAAATTTCACTCTTCCCATTTCCTTCCTACCTCTCCAACTATGACAATTCTGTTTCCTTTGTAGGTCAATCTAATTTATCCCCTTTTATTACAAGTTGTAGTTTCAATTCTAGGCCATTGTTTTTTTCTATAATTTATCCTTAGTGAATATCATGTATGCCTATGGTTTCTATTATCAACTGCATGCAGATGAGTTGGAGATTTCTATTTCTAGTGATGAGGACCAGCTTTCTGTATCCAATTGCCAACGTAATCTCTTCACTTTAATATATCAAAGGCACTTCAATTTCAACGTGTGCAAAACCAGACTCATAATCTTGTACCCTCACCTTAAGGTGGTTCTCTTCTGGTATCACTTAGAAATCTCCAAATGGGTAAACCATAAAACTAGAATCTTTTTTACCTATTTTCCTCAATATTCAATTTCTGTAAATTCTACTTCCCAAATACAGCTTGAATTCATGTATATATTTCAATATGTACCAACATTATCATAAGAGATGCTTTTAAATATTTGTTAAAACAATAAAATATTGTTGATTGGCTGAATAAATGAATAAATAAATTAGTAATAAAAACAATAAGGCATGATAGTTTAGTGTCACTTTAGGAAAGATTAAGTAGTATTCTGAATTGCCTGGCTTCTTTCAGTGAGATACAATAGTAAAAGGGAAACCTAGAAAGAAAAATAGGTGTCATGTCATGGTGAAATTTGAGTTTTATGTCTGAGTTTGGATTTTATTTTGTGGGTACTAAAAGGACTTGAGTGCTTCTTTTATTTATGTTGCAGTTTTATCAGGGGATATATTGTATTTTAAAAAGATTATTTGAGAAGGAAACCTGGGTTGTTCTGTTAAGCATCTGACTTTGTGGTTCAGGTCATGATCTTGGGGTCCTGGAATTAAACCCCACATGGGGCTTCATGCTCAGCAGGGAGTCTGCTTCTCCACTCCTCCCTCTTTCTATGCCCCTCCCCCTCTCATGCATGTGCAGGTGCACTTTCTCTCTCTCAAATAAATAAATAAAATCAAAAGAAAGAAAAAAAGAAAGAAAGAAAGAAAGAAAGAAAGAAAGAAAGAAAGAAAGAGAGAAAGAAAGAAAAATGTTATTTGAGAAATAGTGCATAGCATGGATGGAAAGGAGAGAGGTTAATTATCAGATTTACATCAGTTTAGATGCTATTGAAAATTTATAGGCAAGAAATAATGTGAGTCAGAACTAGGGACTTCATTGCAAATAGAAATGGAAAATAGATAAGGAGACACTGTAACACTATATTTTTCATTATAGGACTTGACTGTAGGGATAAGAGTGAGAGGAGGAATTAGAAGTAATTCTGAGGGCAGCCCCAGGGGCCCAGTGGTTTAGCACCGCCTTCAGCCCGGGGTGTGATCCTGAAGACCTGGGATTGAGTCCCACATCAGGCTCCCTGCGTGGAGCCTGCTTCTCCCTCTGCCTGTGTCTCTGCCACTCTCTCTCTCTCTCTCTCTCTCTCTCTCTCTCTCTCTGTGTGTGTCTCATGAATAAATAAATAAAATCTTTTTTTTAAAAAAAGAAGTAATTCTGATATTAAAACTTGGATGATATGGAGAACAATAACAGAAATATTAAAAGCCATATATTATATTACTGAATAGACATCTCCACTAGGATATACCACATACATCAGAAAATGAACATATGCAAAAATGACCTTGTCATTCCCCCAAAATATTTCTCTCATATCTCCTATTTTGATAAAGGTCATCACCTACTACCTAGAAACTTCATGATCATCCTTGACTTTTTCTTCTACCTGGACCATAATGTCCAATTACTCATCATGTCTTACTGACTTTGCCTATGAAACTTTGTTCATATTTTTTTCTCTCCTGATAATCTCTCACACATACTAGTGCAGGCTACTCTAATATGTATCCTTGTTTCTCATATCTTTTTCCAGGAACCTTATGTATGGAAAATGATATAGTGCAGTGAAAAAGACTGGTGTTTGGAAATGGACTGAACTATGTTCAAATACCAACCCTGTTACCTTTAATAAATTATATAATTTCTTTGAACTCCAATTTCATTCATTATAAGTGGGAGCTAGATCAATACAACAATTGGAAACAAATATGTAATATATTTGGATGTAATTGGTGCTGAAAATCAGTGATTATTATCATTTGTTATTATTACTCTCATTCCATATTTAGTCTCATTAATACTAGCTATGTAACACTGGTGAAACAACATAACTTCTCTGGGCTTCAGTTTCCTCATTTGTGAAATGGGAAAATTGATATTTATCTTGAGTTGTTGAAAGGATGAAAACAGAGTCGTATATATTGCAAAAAAAAATTCCTGAGAAGTAGTGAGTGCTCAATTAATGTTGGTTCAAATTTTTTGCAGTCTCCCTTTTAATCATGCCAAATTCTTAAAATGTCATACTTAACTATGAACAAGGTAAACATTTAAAACCATCTGAAGGGTTAAAAATGAAAAGTAAAGGGACACCTGGCTGGCTCATTTGGTGGAACATATGACTCTTGATTTCAGGGTTGTAAGTTTGAGCCCTACATTGGGTGCAGAGATTATTTTAAAGTAAAATATTGAAGAATAAGAAAGAAGAAGAAGAAGAAGAAGAAGAAGAAGAAAGAAGAAGAAGAAGAAGAAGAAGAAGAAGAAGAAGAAGAAGAAGAAGAAGAAGAAGAAGAAGAAGAAGAAGAAGAAGAAGAAGAAGAAGAAGAAGAAGAAGAAGAAGAAGAAGAAGAAGAAGAAGAAGAAGAAGAAGAAGAAGAAGAAGAAGAAGAAGAAAGAAGAAGAAGAAGAAGAAGAAGAAGAAGAAGAAGAAGAGGAGGAGGAGGAGGAGGAGGAGGAGGAGGAGGAGGAAGAGGAAGAAGAGGAAGAAGAGGAAGAAGAAAAATAGGCATCTGGGTGGCACAGTCAATTGAGCAGCCAAATCTTGATTTTGGCTTAGGTAATGATCTTGGGATTGTGGGATAGAGCCCCTCATCATACTCCATGCTCACCACGGAGTCTGCTTGAGATTCTCTCTCCCTCTTCCTCTGCCCCTTCCCCCTGCTCTCTCTCTCTCTCTCTCAAATAAATAAATACATTTTTTAAAAAATTGAAAAGTAAAAATACCTCTCCCTCTCCCCCAAATCTCACTTTGAAATCTCAGATATAGGGGCACCTGGGTGGCTCAGTGGTTGAGCATCTGCTTTCAGCTCAGGTAGTGATCCTGGAGTCCCTCATCAGGCTCCCTGCATGAATTCTGCTTCTCCTCCCTCTGCCTATGCATCTGACTCTCTGTCTCTGTGTCTCTCATGAGTAAATAAATAAAATGTTTTTTTAAAAATAAAAGCATATATAGATAAAACTAGTTTTTTAAAACAATATTGTTATATCAATTGCATGCATGTACCGTAATCATATACATTTCTCTCATTCACTTATTAGGGACATGAAATTTGCTTCCTTTCTTAGGTTAAACAAAGTTATACTGAAAATAAATACCTATTTTTTCAAAAACTTGTCTAAGTATGTTGGCAAAATATATTTCTACGGTAGGATTAGCTGAGTCAAATGGTGTATGTATTTAAAATGTTGGTAGAAATTGCAAAATTGCCCTCCAAAAAGTGCACATATATGAATTTCCTTCTGAGTATTATACATTATTTTTCATATTTACCAATATGATAGGTAAAATATGGTATTGTTTTTCTTTATTTTTTGTTTATTTATTCATGACATTTGTATATTCCTTGTTTGTTTATATTTTGGTTACTGCAAACAGCATGATAATTCTTTGCCAATTTTGAAAAATTGAGTTATCTTTTACTTAGACATTTGTAGAAATTCTCCATACTATAGAAATTAGATTTTTTTCTTAAATGAATTAAATGAATAAACAAGTTTCTACTATTTTTTTCGAAAGGTGTTTTGGAATTTTTACTTTTGGGTCATGCAAAATTCACCTGTAATTATCTATAAATGCTTGTTGAACAGATGAATTGAGGTACTTTAGATTGAGCTGAATTAACATTAAACTAAAGCCTCATGAGATCTAGACACTTATTATTTTCCTTTTCTAAACTAAAAGCCTCTAATACTAAAGCCTAAGAGAAACCTTTCCAAGTTATTCAGGGGCTCCATTTCACATACGTGAAGCATATATAAAACAAGATGAACGTTCCTTATTAAAATTTTGTATAGAATTTATTCATTAGCTGACATGAAGTTAAAACCAATTATTTATTAGGAATCCTTTCCTTCATTGATCTCATTCATATTTGATGGAGACAATCTTTGATATTTCTTATTTAATATGACTAAACACTAAAAATCCTCTAGTAGTTCTGTGTGATTTATGTATGGCTACAAGCATAAGTCATGTAAGACAATAAAGTCTACACCACTTATAAGAGTGACTCATAAGGCTGCCATACTGTATGTGATATTTATCAAGAGCATACCACTATCTTGTCACCTTGTTCCTAAATGCATAAATGAATTTCAGATAACACTTATCATAGATGAAAACAGATAGGTCAACATTGACTGAAGCTACCACTTTATAGATGAACACAAGGAATGAAAAGACCTCAACACAAAGCATATCTCAACTGTGAAGACATTTTTACCAAAGCAGACAATTAGATCAGGGAAAAGGGGGATAAACTCACTAGTTTATCTGCTATAGTTTGATATCACTTTTAAAAACACCATAGACAGTAAATCACAGAGGCTGAACCAAAGAACCTCATTTTAGGTGACAAATGTCTTTAAATAGCAAGGGGCTGTAAAAGAGCCTATGAATAAAAGGTGAATTCAATTTTGCCCCTGAACTACCTCACAAGTATTAGACTATGCTTTCATCTGATTGCTCTCCCAATGTGGTTTTTCTAAGTACCCTGAGCCTCTGTCTTGAGCCAAATTATAACTAGGCCGCATTTTTGTTATATCTTTCCTTCCTGCCATCCGACCTATGTGATTCATCTCTTTAAGGTTAGTGCAATGTCAGCTCAATAAGGAGCTAATACACTTTGCAGATAATAGCAAGGATACAACATTGAGGAAACACTTGAGAGAGATTTCCAATGCCTTACATTCCTCCGGCTATCCATCCCCAAGCTAATTTGATCTTCACTGTATTTACCTAAAAATCTATTGTGGATTATTTTGTCCTTTTATGTTTTGTTATTATTAGAGTTTAAAGTACCCTAATAATAATGTACTCTAATAATAACACTAATCATGGTCTGCACTTAACAGAAAAAGCTGACCCAAAGGCCTCAGTTAATGGCATGAGATCCTCAGTTTGTGTAAGCTCACAGAAATTAAAATGAGGGGAGAGAAAATAATGATTATTTTGTGAGTACCTATCATATGTTGATCACTCTATTACAAATATTTTATATATTTTCCCACTTAATGCACATAAAAGGTTATCATTTGGTTGTTATAGCCTTTTTAGTTTTAAGGAAGAGCTCAGAAATGTAAATTATTGCTCCAAATGACACAGCTAGAAAATATATCAGCCAAGATTTGAGCAGGTCTGTCTGAGTTCAAAACCATAGTGCTTTCCACTTTATCACTTAGCTTGTCTCACCACCTGCCTCAAACTAGCTTCTCTGATGCCTCTATAGAAATCATGAACCACTAAGAGACCAAAATCCCACAAAAATAAATTTAGATCAAATGTGTAAAATAGCTTAACACTGTATCTATGGTGCCCATCTGTCCTGTACAGAAAATGTTTGAATTTAAATAGTTCTATTATATATTAACTGTTACAAAAGTAAAATATTTCAACAATCAGATTATACTTCCTATGTCATCTCCTACCTGAAAGAATCATGAAAAGCTAACTACTTAAAAAAAAAACAGTAAAACATAGGACTCATTTTAAAAAGTGGCAAAAAAAAAAAGGGTATGTCAAGAGGCTTCTTTTAGGATTAAAATTTTATTCTTTACGATGCTAGTTTGAAAAAGAAATTTTTGTAATCAAGTGAGGGCACAGCTCAAGGCAAGAGATTAGTTGTACTTGAGGTACTTTCAGGATTTATTCTGTTATTTTTTTAATGGAAAAAGACTTCGCTTTATTTTATTTTTTTGTATTTTTTTTATTGGAGTCCAACTTGCCAACAAATAACATAACACCCAGTGTTCATCCTGAGAAGTGCCCCCCTCAGTTCCTGTCACCCAGTCACCACATTCTCCCACCCACCCCCCTTTCCACTACCCCTTGTTCATTTCCCAGGTTAGGAGTCTCTCATGTTCTGTCACCCTGTCTGATATTTACCACTCATTTTCTCTCCTTTCCATTTTATTCCCCTTCACTATCTTTTTATATTCTCCGAATGAATGAGACGATATAATGCATGTCTTTCTCCAATTGACCTACTTCACTCAGCATAGTACCCTCCGGTTCTATCCACATTGAAGCAAATGGTGGGTATTCGTCATCTCTAAAGGCTGAATAATATTCTATTGTATACATATACCAAAGCTTCTTTATCCTTTCATCTTTTGGTGGACACCGAGACTCCTTCCACAGTTTGACTATTGTGGACATTGCTGTTATAAACATTGGGGTGCACGTGTCCTGTTATTTCTCACTGCATCTGTATCTTTGGGGTAAATCCCCAGCAGTGCAATTGATGGCTAGTAGGATAGCTCTATTTTTAACTCTTTGAGGAACCTCCACACAGTTTTCCAGAGTGGCTGCACCAGTTCACATTCCCAAAAACAGTGTAAGAGGGTTCCCCTTTCTCTACATCCTCTCCAACAATTGTTTCCTGTCTTGTTAAATTTCACCATTCTCACTGGTGTGAGGTGGTATCTCATTGCGGTTTTGATTTGTATTTCCCTGATGGCAAGTGATGTGGAGCATTTTCTCATGAGCTTGTTGGCCATGTCTATGTCTTCCTCTGTGAAATTTCTGTTCATGTCTTTTGCCCATTTCATGATTGGATTGTTTGTTTCTTTGCTGTTGAGTTTCATAAGTTATTTATAGATCTTGGATACTAGCCCTTTATCTGATAGGTCATGTGCAAATAACTTCTCCCATTCTGTAGGTTGTCTTGTAGTTTTGTTGACTGTTTTTTTTTTTTTTTCTGAGCAGAAGCTTTTTATCATGATTAAGTCCCAGTAGTTTATTTTTGCTTTGGTTTCCCTTGCCTTCACAGATGTATCTTGCAAGAAGTTGCTGTGGCCAATTTAAAAAGGGTGTTGCCTGTGTTTTTCTCTAGGATTTTGATAGATTCTCATCTCACATTTAGATCTTTCATCCATTTTGAGTTTATCTTTGTGTATGGTGAAAGAGAATAGCTAGTTTCATTTTTCTGCATGTGGCTGTCCAAATTTCCCAGCACCATTTATTGAAGAGACTGTCCTTTTTCCAGAGGATAGTCCTTCCTGCTTTGTCAAATATTAGCTGACCATAGAGTTAAGGGCCCATTTCTGGGTTCTCCATTCTGTTCCACTGATCTATGTCTCTGTTTTTGTGCCAGTACCACACTGTCTTGATGGTCACAGCTTTGTAGTACAACTTGAAGTCCGGCATTGTGATGCCCCAAGCTCTGGTTTTCTTTTTCGATATTCCCCTGCTATTTGGTGTCTTTTTTGACTCCACACAAATCTTAAGATGATTTGTTCCAACTTTCTGAAGAAAGTCCATGGTATTCTGTTAGGGAATGTGTTCAATGTGTAAATTGCCCTAGGTAGCATTGACATTTTCACAATATTAATTCTTCCAACCCAGGAGCAAGAAATATTTTTTTATATTTTTGTGTCTTCTTCAATTTCTTTCAGAAGTGTTATGAAGTTTTTGGGTAGAGATCCTTTCCCTCTTTATTACGTTTATTCCTAGGTATCTTATGCTTTTGGGTGCAATTGTAAATGAGATTGACTCCTTATGTTCTCTTTCTTCACTTTCATTGTTAGTGTATAGAAATGCCACTGATTTCTGGGCATTGATTTTGGATCCTGCCACACTGCCAAATTGTTGTACGAGTTCTAGCAGTCTTGGGGTGGAGTCTTTGGTGTTTTATATGTACAGTATCATGTCATCTGCAAAGAGGGAGAGTTTGACTTCTTTGCCAATTTGAATGCCTTTAATGTCTTTTTGTTGTCTGATTGCTGAGGCTAAGACTTCCAGTACTATGTTGAATAGCAGTGATGAGAGTGGACATCCCTGTCTTATTCCTGATCTTAGGGGAAAGGCTTCCAGTGTTTCCCCATTGAGAATGATATTTGCTGTGGGCTTTTCATAGATGGCTTTTAAGATGCTGAGATATGTTCCCTCTCTCCCTTCACTCTGAAGTGTTTTGATCAGGAATGGATGCTGTATTTTGTCAAATGCTTTCTCTGCATCTAATGAGAGGATCATATGGTTCTTGGTTTTTCTCTTGCTGATATGATGAATCACATTGATTGTTTTACGAGTGTTGAAACAGCCTTGTGTCCCAGGGGTAAATCCTACTTGGTCATGGTGAATAATTTTCTTAATGAATTGTTGGATCCCATTGGCTAGTATCTTGTTGAGAATTTTTATATCTGTGTTCATCAGGGATATTGGTCTATAATTCTCCTTTTTGGTGGGTTCTTTGTCTAGTTTGGGAATTAAAGTGATGCTGGCCTCATAAAACGAGGATGGAAGTATTCCATCCCTTTCTATCTTTTGGAACAACTTTAGTAGAATAGGTATGGTTTCTTCTTTAAACGTTTGATAGAATTCCCCTGGGAAGTCATCAGGCCCTGGACTTTTGTGTCTTGGGAGGTTTTGGATGACTGCTTCAATTCCCTCCCTGGTTATTGGCCTGTTCAAGTTTTCTATTTCTTCCTGTTCCAGTTTTGGTAGTTTTTGGTTTTCCAGAAATGCGTCTATGTCTTCTAGATTGCCTAATTTATTGGCATATAGCTGCTCATAATATGCTTTTTAAATCATTTGTATTTGCTTTGTATTGGGTGTGATCTCTCCTCATTCATTCATGATTTTATTAATTTGAGTCTTTTCTCTTTTCTTTTTAATGAGGCTGGCTAATGGTTTATCTATCTTATTAATTCTTCCAAAGAACCAACTCCTGGTTTTGTTGATCTGTTGTACAGTTCTTCTTGTCTCTATTTTATTGAGTTCTGCTCAAGTCTTTATTAACTCTCTGCTTCTGGTTGGTGTAGGTTTTATTTGCTGTTCTTTCCCCAATTCTTTTAGGTGGAGGTTAGCTTGTGTAATTGAGGGTTTTTTTCCTATTTTTTGAGGGATGTTTGTATTGCGGTGTATTTCCCTCTTAGGACTGCTTTGCTGTATTCCAAAGATTTTGAACCCTTGTATATTCATTCTCATCAGTTTCCATGATTCTTCTAATTATTCTCTAATTTCCTGGTTGGCCCACCATCTTTTAGAAGGATTCTCTTTAACATCCATGTGTTTGAGTTTCTTCCAAATTTCTTCTGGCGATTGAGTTCAAGTTTCAAAGAATTATTGTCTGAAAATATGCAAGGGACAATCACAGTATTTGGTATGGGTTGAGACCTGATTTGTGACTCAGTTTGTGGTCTCTTCTAGAGAAAGTTCCATGTTCACCTGAGAAGAATATGTATTCAGTTGCATTCGGATGTAAAGTTCTATAAATATCTGTGAAATCCATCTGGTCCAGTGTACCATTTAAAGCTCTCGTTTCTTTGGAGATATTGTGCTTAGAAGATCTGTCATTTGCAGAAAGTGCTGTGTATTAGTGTATTATTATCTAAGTTTGCCTTAACTTTGGTTATTAATTGATTAATTGATTGATATACTTGGCAGCTCCCACATTAGGGGCTTAAATATTCATGATTGTTAGGTCCTCTTGTTGGATAGACCCTTTAAGTATGATATAGTGTCCCTCTTCATCTCTTACTACAGTCCTTGGGATAAACTCTAATTTATGTGATATGAGACTGACTACCTCTACTTTCTTTTGAGGACCATTTGAATGGTAAATGGTTCTCCAACCTTTCATTTTCTGGCTGGAGGTGTCTTTTAGTCTAATATGAGTCTCTTGTAGACAGGAAATAGATGGTCTTGCTTTTTTATCCAGTCTGAAACCCTGCATCTTTTGATGGGGTCATTAAGCTCATTCACCTTCAGAGTTAGTATTGAAAGATATGAATTTAGTGCCATCATAATATCTATTCAGTCCCTGTTTTTGTGAATTATCTCTTTGGGCTTCCTATATCTTTTACAGAGTCCTCCTTAACATTTCATGTGGAGCTGGTTTGGTGGTCACATATTCTTTCAGTTCCTGCCTGTCTTGGAAGCTCTTTATCTCTCCTTCCATTCTGAATGAGAGCCTTGCTAAATAAAGTATTCTTGGCTGCATGTTCTTCTCATTTAGGACCCTGAATATATCCTGCCCACCCTTTCTGGCCTGCCAGGTCTCTGTGGAGAGGTCTGCTGTTAATCTAATAGTTCTCTCCATATACATTAGGGATATCTTGTCTCTTTTTGCTTTAAGGATTTTCCTTTTATCTTTGCAATTTGTGAGTTTCAGTATTAAATGTCAAGGTGTTGAACATTTTTTATTGATTTTAGGGGGGGACCTGTTTCCTGGATCTGAATTCCTGTTTCCTCCCCAAATTAGGGAAGTTCTCAGCTATGATTTGTTCAAATATGCTTTCTGGCTTCTGGCCCTCTCAGAAGCCTCTGGAACCCCAATTAAACGTAGATTTTTCTTTCTGAGGCTATTATTTCCCTTAGCTTTTCCTGATGGTCTTTTAATTGTTTTTCTTTTTTTTCCCTCAACTTCCTTCCCTGCCATGAAGTTGTCCTCTATGTCACTCACTCTTTCTTCCACCTCATTAACCCC
This sequence comes from Vulpes lagopus, assembly GCF_018345385.1. NCBI lineage: Eukaryota > Metazoa > Chordata > Mammalia > Carnivora > Canidae > Vulpes > Vulpes lagopus. The sequence continues at coordinate 97,833,024 of NC_054848.1, forward strand.
AATCGTTAGGACCTCCAGTTTGGATTGCATCTCATTTAATTGACTTTTAATTTCAGCCTGATTAGATCTAAATTCTGCAGTCATGAAGTCTCTTGAATCTTTTATGCTTTTTTTCCAGAGCACCAGTAGCTTTATAATTGTGCTTCTGAATTGGTTTTCTGGCTTCGAATTGTAATCTGAATTCTGTAACTCTCTGTTACTCTCTCTGTGGCAGAGAGTAATGTTTCTGATTCTTTTCTGGTGAGCTCTTCTTTCTAGTCATTTTGCTCAGTGCATAGTGGCTGTATGAGTGGGCTGAGTCAAGAATATCAATCATGACCTAAGTAAATTTCACCCTAGATTATTCTGATGAGGTCAGAGACCAGAAGTTGAATAGAAAGATCAGAATGAAATAAAACAAAAGGACCACTAAAGTGAAAAACAATTTTTAAAACAAACTCTTAAAAACTAAAAGGCCAGGAATCCTATAAAAGAAGAGGAAAAAAAGAGAAAAGAAACAGAAAAAAAAAGAAAAAGAAAGGAAAAGAAAAATAAAGGGGGAGGACTGGGAGATGGTGGTGTGGTGGTTACGAAGTTGTAGTGGAGGGAGAATGTAGCCTACCTGAGGGATTCTACAGGGTGATTCTCTTGTTTCTGAGTATATTAAGTTCTGTATGTTAGAAGATTCTTAGTCCCAAATTTATATAAAGCAGAAATACTTGTAGAGGGCCCCAACATTGACCACCAAAACATAAATGAGATAAAAGAGGAGGGCAGAATGGGAATGAGGAATCTCACAGAATCAACCAGCACAGTATACCACTTGGTTCTGGGTGGATACTGGTCATGCTTTACAAGTTATTTACTGGGATCCCCGGGTGGCTCAGCAGTTGGCGCCTGCCTTCAGCCCAGGGCATGATCCTGGAGCCCCAGGATCGAGTCCCACGTCTGGCTCCCTGCATGGAGCCTGCTTCTCCCTCTGCCTGTGTCTCTGCCTCTCTCTGTTCTCCATGAATAAATAAATAAAATGTTTATTTTTAAAAAAGGTGGTATTAACTTCTGCCATTGTAGAACAAAATGAGGCAGAGAAAACAAAAAACACAAAACAACAACAACAAAACATATCTTGTATATCTCCCAAAATTAAGTTGAGTATGTTGAAGGGAATCTAGAAGTGGGAAACATATCTAGGACCTTAATTGTAGAAATATGAAAGTCAAAGAGGAAAAATCTTAAAAAGGAAGAGGTGGTAAAATATTGTAGTTGAGGTGGTAAAAGCGAAAAAAATGGATATTTACAGTCTGATATAAAAACAAGTTGTACTGGAAAAGGAAAGAAAAAAAAGGAGGGTTACCATCTGTTTCTATATACTGTAAATCCCTCGACTTCCCCTGGAGCTTTCCAGTGCTGCTCAGTCAAGAACTTGCTCTTCCCCTGTCCTTCCAGCTGGTCTTCTGGGGGAGGGGCCTGCTGTGCTGATTCTCAGGTGTGCGCACCTTGGGGAGCTGCCCCTCCCCCCACTGGGTGCTGGAGCTGTTACCCCGTGAGGCTGCTGTTCCCTGGCAGCCCCGCCTCCCAGCCACAAGGTGACAGCAGTAGGAACAATCACACGGTGGCGGCCAGGTCTCCAGCTCTAGAGTCCGTTCCCACAGTAACTACCACAGTCGCCCCGTCTGCACTGGCCTAGATGCTCTAGGCATGGCGCGGGTGCCCTGACCTGCACAGCTCGGGGGCGCCGGTGGCAGGAGCGTCCTCGCTGACCTGTGCCCTCCCCACCTCTGCCTGTCTCGGGGGGGAGCGCAGGATACTGGGCTGTGTCCCCGGTGCCCTGGGATCTGGGGTCTGCGCTGCTGGAATCGCGCTCCCGGGACCGTGGCTCCTGAAGGGAGCAGGGCGCAGCCCCCTCCATCGGGAGCCACCGCCTGAGCTTCTCCCGAGGCCCCGCCAGGCGCGCTCCAGCCCTTTACCGAGCTCGGCCCACAGTCTGGGGCGCTCTGCCCCGGGGCGCACTTCCTCTGTTAGTGACTCTGGGATCCTGGATTTTTTAACATTCCTGCTTCTCCAGGGCTGGGCTTTGCTGTCTGGAGGCTCTCACCGCTTGGCTTTAGCCCGGCTCCTCGCGGGGCTGCTCCCCCAGTTGATTTTTTTAATTTTTTTTCCACCTTCCTGCCTTGTTAGAAGCGAAAACCCTTCTCTCTATAATGTTCCAGCTGTTCTCTATTTATTTTTTTAAGATTTATTTATTTATTTATTCATGATAGAGAGAGAGAATGAGAGAGAGAGAAAGAGAGAGAGAGGCAGAGACACAGGCAGAGGGAGAAGCAGGCTCCATGCAGGGAGCCCGATGTGGGACTCGATCCTGGGACTCCAAAATCGCATCCTGGGCCAAAGGCAGGCACCAAACCGCTGAGCCACCTAGGGATCCCCTGTTCTCTCTTTAAGTCTCAGGTCGAAGTCGTAGGTTTTCAGGATGATTTGAAAGTTATCTTGGTAAGTTGGTGGGGACAGGTGAGTTGAGGACCCTATTCCTCTGCCATATTGCCCTCCCCCCTGGTTTATTCTGTTAGAACGATTGTGATAGAATTTAATCTGGGGCAATAGTGAGGCAGCAGATAAATTTCTCCATCAGAAAATCTGTTAATTTGTGTAAAAAGGCTACTTATTCTAAATTTTCTTTCACATTCTGATTTTAAAATAATAAATCCTTACAGCACAGTAACCCGTTATGAAAAATTATTTGTCTATGCTAGTAAACATGTTCAGTCAACTTGTCTGTTTTTGCTTTTTGAGTAGTATAACCCTCCAAAATTGTCAATGAAACCTAAAATATTGTGATTAGGGAGTAATCCCATTGGGAAATTATTATTTAAATACAATATTCCTGGGATATGTAATGCATTAACCTATTGTTTTTATTAATAAACTTTACACAATTTATAGGATTGATTTATAATCTGTTAATTTCCAAGTTATATGGTCTGTTGTAGGCAGAAGGGGGGACAATTATAGGATGAGAATATTTTGATGGGAGATTAGAACAGGGGAAAGATGTAGATCTTGGAAATGTGCTTAATTGATAAGGTCAGGATTGAGGGTTGGGATGGGTGAGAAGAAGGATAGTGAAAAATAAGATAAGAAGGTCAAAAAGAGCCTATCTACATGCCACTTGTCAAAGTATACCTGGGGAATAGACATCACAGAATCCAACTGTGCTTTAGAAGGAGGAAGAGCTGCCTTTCCAGCTGGAAATGATTCCATCTAAGTTGCTTTTATAACTTCAGGAAATGAAAATACATAATAGTAAGTTTGAATAAAAATCTATGCCTCAAAATGAAGATGAAAAACAGCTGTGATCTCTTTCACAACAATCATTAGACTTCACAGACAGATGGGAAGAGAGATGGAATGATGGACAATCAAATGCGCTATTAGCTCTGGCACATTCTAAATATTGGCTGACTTTCGAAGCTTGCATGAAAATCAACCTGATAGAAATACTACACATATTCAATGAATGTTAAAGTATATTTGGAAAAGTATATTCTCCTCAAGGTTTTCCTTATTTCTTTAGATTACTTCTAGTAAGTCTGTTTTCTTCATGCCATGAAAAAATGAATCATTTGAAAGGGAAAAACATAGAAATAGGATTTTATAGTAAAAATGTTTTTTTCTTTAACCAGAGACCGGTAAGAAAGTTTAGATTTAATGCTTATAGAGAACTGATCTTTCACTTGATTTTAATGATTATCTGGACTATATTTTGTTTATCTGTTTTGAAAATGATAAAAATCTGTGGTATTCCAGAAGAATTCAAGTAATCTACATATATCATCTAATTAGTTTGAGTGACTTGCTTTTGCAAGCTTGGTTGAAGAAGGGTCACTCAGATTGCAATCTGACCACCATCCTCACTCTATCACCTATTACTGGTACACATCTTTTCCTGTCACATTGTGATATCTTTGAAAATAATGCTTTAAAATGTCTTCTTCATCTGGCAGCTAATAAGTGTGAACAAGATTCAGGAAAGCACTGTGTTACTAAAGATTAAAATCAGCAAAATGTACGTTCTGCCAGTCAAAATTCCAGGTGTGTGAGTAAAGCAGTTGCAGCATAATGATTTTTTAAGACAGGGAGAATTATTTGTCTTCAATCATGCTTATGAATAATTTTGATTTATTTCTCATGCATTATAGAAAAAAGTGCCTTTCTACTTCATGTCTTGTAACATGTTGACATATAACACTGTAAGGTACATTTTCTAGAAGCAGTTATATACAGAGGCATAAGAAGAAGGAAAGCAGATTACCATGTGTCATAAATTAAATATGGACTATTTGAATGTACAATATGGTGCCTTTAAAACATGGTGATGCCTTCTTACCCCACATGTCATATACCTCCAAAGTCTGAAACATATATGGTAATTTGTAAGCAATGTGTTTCCTATGGCAAAACAGGTACCTCCTTATTCATGTAGATTTGGTCAGACCAGGTTCCTGCCCATGAAATGTTCCAAATACATCTCTGTCACCTCATTTGCTGTGCTGAATCGGCACTCTCTGGGCATAAAGTTTTCTTGAAAATTTCTTCAAAATATTACACACTGGAGGGGATACTTTCACAAAGGCTGAGTCAGCAAGCAGAACAAGAGAGGAAGTGAGAGATTTATAGGGTTATTTCAATGCTGGAAGAAGCCCTGCTGACAGACAAGAGGATGATTATGCAAGTTAGGCTATGTGGGCTGAGCTTCCAGATTATGAGCCTCAGTCTCTTCATTTTGTTTGAAATTAACACTATGTAGCCTAGTCATGTACGTTACTACTCATAGCACAGGCCCTCCATGACACTTACATTCGAACGATACTTTTCATTTTTCAAAACATTTTCACATTTGTCACTTTATTTGTTCTTCTTCAGACAACAGTAAGACAGACAAACAAGCCAAATTTGATAGATGATGAAAATAAGGTGGAGGGAAATTAAATAACTTGTCTAAGATCACATAGTTTATTATTGATTTGAGACTAGAAGACTATAATCCTGGTTGCTTGATCTCCAGTCTAAGAACTTTTCAATGTATATACTTTCTACATGTTTGGACATGTAAATTCCATATGGAGGGAGAGAGAGAGAGAGAGAGAGAGAGAGAGAGAGAGAGAGAGAGAGAGAGAGAGAGAGATTACTATATACCAGTCATTGTGCAAGGCACATTAGTTACCTTTATGAATAAATCAGTCTCTGCCTTCAAGGCAGAGTGAGAAAAGACAGTTTAAACTCAATTGTTTCAATCTCATGTATGCTGTTGGTTAGCATAAAATAAAACAGAATCTCTGAGTTATATATTTGAATGTAGGCATTAATTTCAGCTGTGATACCAACTTATTTCTAGAGCTTCTGAACATGTTTCATTATCTCACTAATTACTGGTAGGGTTTTTTTTTTAATGTTAAGATCCCAAACTGATGGAAAGTTTCTTAAAAGTAGAGATCTGTAAAAGCAAACAAACAAATAAATGTAGAGGGCTATACTTCTAGAGTTACTGCACTCTTGGGTTTATAATATCAGATATTCATTCCATGCTCCCTATATGTAGCACAGTCCAGAATGGTAAATCCCATGGGAATCTGATTCTGCCTTGCCACAAACAAGTAAGCAATCTTCCATTCCTACCTTGTCTTAAATTTCACAAGTGAAACTTTTCAATCTGTATACTGAATTTTCTTAAAGCATAGATTATCCCTGCATCTTACTAATAAAGCTGGTATGTTATTAATACAAACTAATTAGGGAAAACTGAAATCCATTCATTTGTTCACCAAGCGGTTATTGAGTACTGCTGTGAGCCAGGAATTATTCTATGTGCCCAGGTGCCTGCCCTCAGCAGGGAAATTGGGGAAAAGGCAGACATTAATAAAAATAATTGCAAAAAGTTGCAACTGTTCCAAGTGCTGTGAGGGGAAGTCATATATGTTATTTGAGTTTATAATAGATGTGTTATCTATTGAACCAAGAGCTAAGGAATAAGGAGTTAAATAGGCAAAGAGTTTAGGGTAGACATTCTAGGCAGAAACAGCGTGTATGACAATAATACAGGTATATTTTTGTAGAGTGGATTAATGGTCTTTAGCCATTGTTTGAGAAACCAAAGAAATAGCAAATTCAACAAGAAAAAATACTATACTTTATGTTGAGTAAAGAGCAGAAGATTGTATGTAGATGCTCCCAATCTTCTTTTGGACAATGTTCATCCCCTAACAACCTTTCCTGAAGGGCTATATACTTCTAAATACCAATTTTAATCATTCATATGATTGTCCCAAGAAGTGTTGTTAATTCAATTGTTTGATAGGAATAGAAAATAGGGGTTTCCCCGTGTTATCCCAATGTATTCAGCCACTCAGCATTGTCTCTGTCTACTGGTGGATGAAAGGTGTTTTTTTTTTTCTCTAATCAAAACAGGAGTCAGAAGGTATGTCAGATTCTTTGAAACTAGCAAAATGTTTCACTTTATTCTAGAAAACCTGGACACTCCATTCCAGACAACAAGAGATAGTCACCATACACCAAAAGTAGCCCTAAACTAAACATAGCTTTATAAGTCATCAAAGCAATTTAAAAGACAGTTTGAGCAAGGTCCACAACAGCCAAACTGTGGAAGGAGCCATGATGTCCTTCCACAGCTGAATAGACAAAGAAGATGTGAGATAGATAGATAGATAGATAGATAGATAGATAGATAGATGATAGATAGATAGATGATAGATAGATGGAAGATAGATATAGATAGATAGATGATAGATAGATAAATAGATAGATAGATAGATAGATAGATAGATAGATAGATAGATGATAGATAGATGGAAGATAGATATAGATAGATAGATGATAGATAGATAAATAGATAGATAGATAGATAGATAGATAGATAGATGATAGATATGACAAATACCTACCATTTACATTGACATGGATGGAACTGGAGGGTATTATGCTGAGTGAAATAGGTCAATCAGAGAAAGACAACCATCATATTGGTTTCACTCATATGTGGAATATAAGAAATAGTGAAAGGGACTATAAGGGGAAAGAGAGAAACTGAGTGGGGAAAAAATGGAGAGGAAGACAAACCATGAAAGACTCCTAACTCTGGGAAACAAAGGATTGCAAAAAGGGAAAGAGGGTGGAAGGATGGGGTAACTGGATGATGAGCACTAAGGAGGGAGGGCACTTCATGGGATGAGCACTGGGTGTTATCCTGTATGTTAGTAAATTGAGTTTAAATAAAATATTTTAAAAAGAACTTAAAACCAATAAATAAATAAATAAAAGATCAGTTTGATGTTTGACAGAGTCAATATATATCACTATGGTTTGTGATGACATGCAGAAGTAGCAGTTTACTCAGCTTTGAGCCTTTGCAGGAGACTCAGAAGATGAGTAAAATCAAATGAAAACATGATAAGAGCCTAACACTGAGAATCTGAAAATACGTGGGTAACATTCTTTACTGAATGCATAAGATGTAGCAAAAAGGCCAATGTAAAAAAGGCTTGCCTGCTCCTATTAACCCAGATACCCTTTCCAGATGGCATTGCCTGTTTCCTTTGACTCACATGCTACAGCCTTCACAGGTCATTTACACTCTACTTGTTAAGCCTTATTATTTATCACTCTAGTATCTTCTTTTTCCAAGGAGATTGTGAGGCACTTGAGGACAAAAGCTCTGCCTTCCTTCTACTTTCTTTGTTGTCTCAGGTACTTTTCCTAGTTCTATATGTACACAACAAACATACTAAAACTGTACGTGCTAGTTGAGAAAATGTACTATATTGTATTGGAGACCATCCAACTGATTTAACCAAAAATAAGTGGCTAGTAAATGGTGAAGTCTGCATTTGTAACCTGGTCTGCCTGGCTCAAGTGAGATCTAAAGTTAGACAAACCTGGACTGGAAACCTGGTTCCATTATGTATGTAGTTGTGAGAAAATCATTATCTCATTAAAGGCATACTATGAGCCAAGCATTATGCTAAATTTCTATTACTCTTCCGTCTTCTCAATAATCCTAAAAGGAAAGTGCTATTATTATTCCCATATCACAGAAGAGTATATCAAGCCACAGAAAGGGTGAGTAACCTGCCCAAGGTCTTAGAGTTAATAAGTAGCAGAACTGAGATACAAACTCAAGGCATTTAACTCTGAGCACATCAATGTAGCTGATGTTGCCTCCCTAGTTGTTATCAACATTAATTGAATAGACACTAGATCAGATACTCCTAAACCCTTGGAATTGCATGGAAAATTTTACTTTCTGCATATGCATATTTCCCCTGAAAATTGCTTTCATTGAGTTCTCAAAGTTGTTCATGAATCCAAAAAAGCAAAAAAACATTTATTAGAATCAGGGGGAGGATTATGGAGATATAAAGTAGTGTAGCACATGTTCTTTGCACTCCAACAGCTTATGATTCACTTCATGACCTAAGATGGTAAAAGAGGTAAATATAATATACAAGACAAGATATATTCACTTCTAAATAAACAGGGGGGCACTTGACGGGATGAGCACTGGGTGTTATTCTGTATGTTGGTAAATTGAACACCAATAAAAAATAAATGTATTATAAAAATAAAATAAAAATAAATAAATAAACAGCTTGGAGAAGGAAAAGATGATTTTAGCTGAGGCAATAAGGAAAGACATCACAAGAAGAGAGTAGATCTGAGTTGTATCTTGAAATATGGGCATGATTTTGAAAAGTTAAAAAAAGGAGTAAAACAAGACTCATAGGCTGCAGGGGTGAAGGATGTGGTATGAGCAAAGACAATGTCAACTTATGCTGATAAAGTCTGAAAAATCTATAATTTTTCCTTACTATTCTAGCATAGCTCTGAACTCACCTGCTCACACTGATTTTTGTAGATGTCCTGGTGACTTAGAAGGCTTGGCAGAAAGTTTTGCAGAGCACCTGTTTTAAGCTGGTGGTTTTCACAACCTTGCATTCAAGCATCCCAAAGCCAAAGTGAAATTAAATTAATTTGACCCTTAAAAATTACATTTGTAATAAGGAGAACTAAAGACCATAAAATGAAGATAGCACAACAAAACAGAAATCAAATTAAGAGGCTGTCCTGAAGACCTTTAAGGTGAGGAGGACCTTTTATGCATTGGGTGTTGTTAAATCATTCAGTTCATTTCACAGTGACTTGCCTTTGACGCAGTCTAGGATGAAATGTATTTCATTGCTCCTGTGCATAATTAATATCATTCTGTAGTCTTCATCAGATAGGTCACCTCTGAATATAAAATAATTGTATTTTTCCAGAATTTCCTCTTGTAATGGATCCTCAAAACATACATGAGGGACCATGGAGGAGTGTCTGAAGACCTACTATAAGTACTGTCCTTTAATGAACTTGGTTTTCTTATCTATAATGAATTCATTAATTTATTCAAGCATTCATTTCTTCATCCATCCATTAAGTAAACAAATATTTATTCATCTTTTTTATTTAGTTGCCTTAATGTCTATTACCATAAGGCACTGTGTTAGAACTAAGGCAGGTTTTACCTGTGAGTTGCTCAGTCAAGTAGAGAAAACTGGAGTATACACAGATAAACTACAATGTGATAAGATAAATTTTCATTTTTATTTTTTTAAGATATCATTTATTTATCCATGAGAGACAGAGAGAGGGGCAGAGACATAGGGAGAGGAAGAAGAAGGCTCCTCACAGGAAGCCCCATGTGGGACTCGATCCCTGACCCCAAGATCATACCCTGAGCCAAAGACAGATGCTTAACTTCTGAGCCACCCAGCTGTCCCTAAATTTTCATTTTTAAAGGGTGCAAGAGTTCTAATATTAAAAATCTTGGTATTAAAATTTTTTAAAAATATATGTAATAAAATAAATTCAAGCCTTACAAAATGAATTAGAATAAAAAGACACTATCATTGCAAACACTCAGTTCCCTACCCAAAGGCAAGTACTATTCTGTTTCTTATATTTCTTTCTAGAAATTATCATTATACGTATGCATATGCATACACATTATGCCCATCCATCTGCATGTTGTTTTTTTTCACTTAGAATATCTTGGAGATTTTCCCATATTAGTGCTCACTCCTCACTCTCTTTAATAACAAAATGGCATTTTATTGTGTGGCTATAAGCCAAATTAACCAATCTCTTCTTAAGTACATTTTGTTGGTTTTCAGGTAGTTGCTATTTCAGAACAAAGAATATTCCAATAGAAAGCTTTGTGTTTATCATTCATTGTGCAGTGCATTCTAGTGGTGGAAGTTTTGTATCACAGTATTATGCAAATATTGCATTTGGACAAATATTTTCCAATTACTTTTCAAATAAATTACTTGTTTTCCTCTTTACTTCTCTCTCAAAGAAATATTTTTAAATAAAAGGGCACCTGGGTGGCTAAGTCAGTTCAGTGTCCAACTCTTGGTTTTGGTTCAGGTCATGATCTTGGGGTCCTGGGATCAAGCCCTGCTTCTGGGCTCCCCACCCAGTGGGGAGTTTTCTTCCCCTCACTCTCACCTTCTGCCCCCCCCCACTCAAACTCGCTCTCTCTAAAATAAATAAATAAATCTTTAAAAGAAAAATTTGTTTTAAAATAGATGAACATAGGGGAAGGGAAGGAAAAATAGGATAAAAACAGAGAGGGAGGACATACATAAGGGACTCAACTCTAGAAAACAAACTGAGAATTGCTGCAGGGGATGGGGTAATTGGGTGATGGGGATTAAGGAGGACACTTGATGTAATGAGCACTGAGTGTTATATGCAACTGAGGAATCACTAAATTCCACTCCTGAAACTAATAATACACTATATATTAACTAATTTGAATTTTTAAAAAATTAAGAGAAAAAATGGTTTGTGTTCATTGTATTGTAGTAGTAGGATAGTCTAGAAGTGTGAGCAACTAATTCTGCCTGGCACAGTAGGATAACTTTTTCAAATAAGAAGAGTTTGAGTCCAGTATTAAGAAATGAGTTCACCAGGTGGAGATATGGACATGGACATTCTAGGTATAGGGAATGAAGTTGAAGACACTTGAAAGAATATAGTGTGTTTAAAGAAAGTTGACAAGTTTCCTATAACCGTAAGGCATAGTGATTAGACAGTAAGGACAAGAAGTGAGATTGGAAAGGCAGGTTGGAATCAGATAATAAATTACTTTGCTAAGAAGTTTAGGATTGTTCCTGTAGGAGAAGGGAAACTTTGGACATCTTTAAGCAGAAGAGAGACATAATCAATTGTTTTTTAAAAGATCATTCAAGCAACAGTGTTTGAAATGGCTAGGAAAAGAGGACAAGGGTACTAGTTAGAAATCCATTACAATAATTGAGGAAAGAAATATCTTTGTTTTTTCCTGTTGTTCTTTTTTTTTAATACCTTTGTTAATACAGACTTATTCACAAATGTTACCCTAATGTAAGACTCTGCTCTATTATAGTGCCCAGAAGGGCTGCAGTCTAGAATGGTGGGCTGACTGATCTTGGACTGCTATTGACCACAGGTATCAGGCAGGAGGAAAGTATTTCCTTCCTGGAGAAAGTTAACATCATCCTAAACATAAAACGATTTCTAAAAATATTTTTTCATATAATAAATGTCAAATAATCAATGATGAGGCACATGGCAATCCTTGTAATTATCAGATTTCGACTTTAAAACAACTATGCTTACAATACTTATGGAAATAAAATCCTTACTTTTAAAAATATAGCAAGAAACTGGGAACTATAAAAACTTACAATACAGATTTGAAAATTAACCAACAGAAATTATAGAAGTGAAAAATATAATAATCAAAATTAAGAATTTATTGGATGAGGTTAATAGAAAAATAGACACAATTAAAGGGAGAATTAGCTATCTAGGTTCTAGCATATAAGTAAGAAAAATAGTACAAATTGAAGTACAAACAGATGAGAAAAGTTCTCAATAAATTCCAAAGGATTAAACATGTTAAAAATAATTGAATACCTTATATCTGTCCCTCAATTTAAGAAATACAATATTACTAGTGTCATTGCAAGCTTTTTCATGTCCCTGTCTTGCTTTTTTTTTAAGATTTTATTTATTTATTTATTTATTTATTTATTTATTTATTTATTTGAGAGAGACCGTGTGTATGAGAAAGCACAAATGGTGGAGAGGGAGAAGCAGGCTGCCCATTGAGCAGGGAGCCCAACGCGAACCTGAGCCAGACCTGAGCTGAAGGCAGTCACTTAAGCAGCTGAGCCACCCAGGTGCCCCACCTTTTTGCTTTAAATCTTTTTCTCTTCATCAGAGATAAACCTCATCCTAATTCTGTATCAATTGTTTCATTATCTGTCTTTATTTTTTATTACATTCATATGCAGCTCTAAAAATATATCATTTAGCTGTACCGATGTTTTGAATTTTCCATATACAGAATCATATTGCTTGTATTATTTTGTCTTATTTTTATCTCTCATCAGTAATGTTATTTTTTTAAATTCATGCATGTTGATGCATGCATTTATTTTCACTTTTGTGTAACATTTTGTCGAATATGAATATATCACACTTTGTATATTTATTTTACAATTAATGGAACTTTGTGCTGTTTTTTTCCCCCTATAACAGTGTTGTTATTGGCATTCTGCTACATGACTCCGAATAAAAATAAATTTTTATTTAAAAATAAAAAAATGTATGAGTGTTTATCTAGGAAGAAAATATTTTAGGTAGTGAAATCATAGGTTGTAGGATATGCCCATATAAGAGGTGCCAAATTATTTTCCAGAGTGGGTGTGACAATTAACATTCTCACAGTGAATGAGAATTCTAATTTCTCAACATCACTGAACAGTATCTATTGTGAGATATTAAAATTTAGCCCAATCTGTTTGAAATGAAAAAAATTATATATTGCATTGTAGTTGTACTCTGAATTTTTCTGATTAAAATTATATTAATGTATTTTCATATTTATGGACATTGTGCTTCATCTTCCATGAAATGCTTTTTTTTGTCTTTCATTTCTTAAAAATTGGGGTAATTTCTTTTCTTCTGGAATCATAGGAGTTCTTTACATATTACGAATTCTAATTAACTGTCCATTAGAAATGCTGCATTCCAATAAAATTTTATTTGTGGGACAATCTAATTTATTTCAACTTGAGAAGTTAGAGACTAGTCAAGCATAAGAATTTTAAACGTTTCCAAGGGAATTTTAATATGTATGCAGAGTTGCAAAACACTGCTAGATCTGTTCAAAGAGAATCGATATGTTTCAGACTCTAAGTCCTCTATCTTTAATGTATTTTAATAAAGTATTTATTGATTGTCACACAAAGGCTGTGTATACCTTTTGTCATATTTATTCCTCAGTTTTAATAATATTATTGAAAATGAAGATGGGATTTTTTAAAAGATTTTATTTATTTATTTGAAAGAGAGAGCACAAGCAGAGAGAGTGACAGGCAGAGAAAGAGGGAGAAGCAGGTTCCCCGCTGGGTGGGGTCCTCCCCCCCGCCATTGGTGCAGGCCTCCATCCTAGGACCCCAGGATCATAAACTGAGCAAAAGGCAGATGCTTAATCGACTGAACCTCTCAGGCACCCCAAAGATGGTATCTTTTCAAGTGTCATTTTTTAATTTCTTGTCAACGTATAGAAGTGCAATTGAATTTTCGTGTAGTGATATAGATTTGGTTTCTTGGTAGAATTTTCTATACTTTTTTGCCATAACATTTAAAACTTAATATACTTTATTTTTAGGACAGTCTTTGATATACAAAAAAGGTGAGTGGAAAAAACGGAAAGTTCCCATTTTGCTCTCCCTCTACCTACCTATATTAATATTTTGCATTAGTGTGATACATTTGTTACAAATTAATGAGTTAATATTAATATATTGTTATTAACAAAATGCCATTGTTTCCATTGGATTCACTCTTTGTGTTGTACATTCTATGAGTTTTGACCAATGTATAATGATATCCATCATTACAGAATTGTGAAGAGTCTCCTTAACTCTACTGATAATCACTGATGTTTTTACTCTCTCCACTTTTTCTTAATGTCATATATTGGAATTATACAGTTTATAGTCTTCAAATTGGCTTTTTTTTTTTTACTTAGCAATATATATTTAACTTTCTTCCATGCCTTTTTGTGGCTTAATAGTTTTTTTCTTATTAGTGCTGAATAATAATATTTCATTGTCTGGATGTACTACAGTTTATTTATCCATTCACTTACTGAAGGACATCTTAGTTGCTTGTAAGTTTTGGCAATTATGAATAAGGCTGCTATAAACATCCATGTGCAGGTTTTGGTGTTGACAGAAATTTTTGACTTTTGGTGGGGTAAATACCAAGGAATATAATTGTCAGAATGTATGATAAGGGTATATCCACTTTTCTTTTAAAGATTTTATTTATTTATTCATGAGAGACACACAGAGAGAGAGGCAGAGACATAAGCAGAGGGAGAAGCAGGCTCCACACATGGAGCATGATGTAGGAATCCAGGATCACACCCTGGGCTGAAGGCAGGAGCTAAACCGCTGAGCCACCCAGGCATCCCAAGAGTATATTCACTTTTGTATGAAATTGCCATAGTGTTTCCTAAAGTGCCTGTAACATTTTGCATTCCTACCAAAAATAAATGGGAGTTCTTGTTACTCTGTACCCTTACAAGCAATTGGTATTTTCAGAATTTTGGATTCCAGTCATTCTAATAGGTGTGTAGTGGTATCTCACTGTTGCTTTAGTTTGCATTTCCCTGAAAATTTATGGCATGGAGCATCTTTTCATATGTTTTGTATATCTTCTTTGGTGAGATGTCTATTAAGGTCTTTGGCCAATTTTTAAATTTGGTTTTTAGTTTTTCTGTTGTTGAATGCAGTTCTTTGTATATTTTGGATAACAGTTTTTTATTGTATGTGTTTTTTGCAAATTTTCTTCCTGTCTGTTGCTTGTCTTTTACTTCTCCTGATATTATATTTAGCAGAGAAGTTGTTAATTTTAATGAATCCAAATTACCAATTATTTTTCCTTCATAGATCATACTATGGTTATGGTATTTAAAAATCCATTGACAAACTCATGGTCATTTATATTTTCTCCTACATTATTTCCAAAGGATTACAGTTTTATATTTTACAATTATGATTTATTTTCAGTTAATTTTTCAGGTATGAGTTTTGTCCTTAGTCTCCTTCTTTTCTTTCTTTCTTTCTTTCTTTCTTTCTTTCTTTCTTTCTTTCTTCTTTCTTTCTTTCTTTCTTTCTTTCTTTCTTTCTTTTTCTTTCTTTCTTTCTTCTCCTTCCTTCCTTCCTTCCTTGCCTCCTTCCTTTTACTCATAGATATCCAGTTGTTCCAGCATTACTTGTTGAAAATTTTTCTTTACATTTTAATATTCTTTTTTGCTTATTCTTTTGAATCTTTACATTTTCTGTATAGAAAACAATAATGTTAGGCAATAACAAGAGTCTGATTCTTCTCTTTTAATTTTATATCTTTTTAAAATATATTTCCCAAATGTATTGGCAAGGACCTCCAACAGTATGTTATGTTGATATAATGATAGAACACATGCTATCTTAATTCCTGATCTTAAAGGGAATGCTTTTTAATATTTCATTATAGAATATGATGCTTTGTCTAGGTTTTAAAAAATAAAATATTTTATTCATTGGGGCACCTGGCTGGCTCAGTCAGTAGAGCATGCAATTCTTCATCAAAGGGTTGTGAATTTGAGCAGCATGTTGGATGTAGAGTTTACTTAATATAAATAAATAAATAAATATTTTATTTGTATGTAACTCATTTATTATAAAATTTACCCTTTTAAAGTATATAATTCAGTGCTTTTTATTATATTCAGAAAGTTATGTAACCATCATCACTATCTAATACAAGAATATTTTCATCACCCCAAATATAAACCCTTGCTCATTAATAGTCAGCATCCCTTTCCTCCAATCCCCAGTCCTTGAAAACCTGTAGATAGATTTGTCTCTTCAGGATAGTTTGTATAAATACAATTGTACAATTTGAGGGCTTTTGTGTGTATTTCTTTCACTTAGCATAATGATTTAAAGGTTAATACATGTTGTAACAAATATTAGTATGTCATCAGTCTTGATTGCTGAATACTACTTCATTGTATGAATATACCATTATTTTAAAATCAATTCATCAGTTGATGAACATTTGGATTATTACTATTTTTTGCCTTTGTAACATAATGCTGTTATTAAAACATTACCATACAGAGGTACCTGAGTGACTCAGTTGAGTCTCTGACTTGGCTTGGGTTGGGTCATGATCTCAGGGTTGTAGGATCAAGCCCCACATTGGGCTTCACACTGAGAATGGAGCCTGCCTGAGATTCTCTCTCCCTCTCCCTCTCATTTTCACTTGGCCCCTCTACCCACTCATGAATGTGTGCTCTCTCTCTAAATTAAATAAATAAATAAATCTTTAGAAAAATTGTTGTACAAGTTTTTGTGTATACACGCTTTTCAATTATCTCAGATAATAACCTAGAGCATATGGAAGCCCTATATTTAATTTCATGAGGAACTGCTATGCTGTTTTAAAGGCAACTGTGCTATAGATTTTTAAAATAGCTTTTTACTGACTGAGCCACCCAGGTGCCCCAGTGGCATTTCTGTACATAACAATGAGACTGAAGAAAGAGAAATTAAGGAGTCAATCCCATTTATAATTGCACCCAAAAGCATAAGATACCTAGGAATAAACTTAAACAAAGAGGTAAACGATCTATACCCTAAAAACTACAGAACGCTTTTGAAAGAAATTGAGGAAGACACAAAGAGATGGAAAAATATTCCATGCTCATGGATTGCAAGAATTATCCTTGTGAAAATGTGAATGTTACCCAGGGAAATTTACACGTTGAATGCAATTCCTATGAAAATACCATGGACTTTCTTCAGAGACTTGGAACAAATCATCTTACGATTTGTGTGGAATCAGAAAAGACCCTGAATAGCTAGGGGAATATTAAAAAAGAAAACCATAGCTGGAGGCATCACAATGCCAGATTTCAGGTTGTACTACAAAGCTGTGGTCATCAACACAGTGTGGTACTGACACAAAAACAGACACATAGATCAATGGAACAGAATAGAGAACCCAGAAGTGGACCCTGAACTTTATGGTCAACTAATATTCGATAAAGGAGGAAAGACTATCTGCTGGAAGAAAGACAGTCTCTTCAATAAATGGTGCTGGGAACATTGGACATCCACATGCAGAAGAATGAAACTAGACCACTCTCTTTCACCATACACAAAGATAAACTCAAAATGGATGAAAGATCTAAATGTAAGACAAGAATCCATCAAAATCCTAGAGTAGAACACAGGCAAAACCCTTTTTGAACTTGGCCACAGCAACTTCTTGCAAGATACATCCATGAAGGCAAGAGAAACAAAAGCAAAAATGAACTATTGGGACTTCATCAAGATAAGAAGCTTTTGCACAGCAAAAGAAACAGTCAACAAAACTAAAAGACAACCTACAGAATGGGAGAAGATATTTGCAAACGACCTATCAGATGAAGGGCTAGTATCCAAGATCTATAAAGAACTCATTAAACTTAACAGCAAAGACACAAACAATCCAGTCATGACATGGGTAAAAGACATGAACAGAAATCTCACAGAGGAAGTCACAGGCATGGCCAACAAGTACACGAGAAAATGCTCTGCATCACTTGCCATCAGGGAAATACGAATCAAAACCACAATGAGAAAAAAAAAAAAAAAAAAAAACCACAATGAGATACCCCCTCACACCAGTGAGAATGGGGAAAATTAACAAGGCAGGAAACAACAAATGTTGGAGAGTATATGGAGAAAAGGGAACCCTTTCCACTGTTGGTGGGACTGTGAACTGGTGCAGCCACTCTGGAAAACTGTGTGGAGGTTCCTCAAAGAGTTAAAAATAGACCTGCCCTACGACCCAGCAATTGCACTGTTGGGGATTTACCCCAAAGATTCAGGTGTAATGAAACGCCGAGATACCTGCACCCCGATGTTTCTAGCAGCAATGTCCACAATAGCCAAACTGTGGAAGGAGCCTCGGTGTCCATCGAAAGATGAATGGATAAAGAAGATGTGGCATATGTATACAATGAAATATTACTCAGCTATTAAAAACGACAAATACCTACCATTTGCTTCGACGTGGATGGGACTGGAGGGTTTTATGGTGAGTGAAATAAGTCAATCGGAGAAGGACAAACATTATATGGTCTCATTCATTTGGGGAATATAAAAAATAGTGAAAAGGAATAAAGGGGAAAGGAGCGAAAATGAGTGGGAAATACCAGAAAGGGAGACAGAACATGAGAGATTCCTAACTTTGGGAAACGAACAAGGGGTGGTGGAAAGGGAGGTGGGCAGGGGGTGGGGGGTTACTGGGTGACAGGCACTGAGGTGGGCACTTGATGGGATGAGCACGGGGTGTTATGCTATATGTTGGCAAATTGAACTCCAATAAAAAAATGAATAAAAATAAAAATAAATCACAGCCACAAAAAAATAGCTTTTAAAAGCAAGTGAACCTTCTTTCCATTTCTAGTTTGTTAATTTATATTTTTTTTGCTAATTTATATTAAAATGATGAATGGATGCTGTATTTTATCAAATTATTTTTCTGCACTTATTGAGATATATGGTTTTTTACCTCCTTAATATTAAAATTACATTAGTAGATCCAACATTGAATCAAACTATCATTTTTAGATTAAATACAAACAGTATATAATGGTCGAATTTATACATGAGTATAGTTCATGCATTCATAACTTAGTTGGAATATTTGCTTTAATGTTAATGAATAAGGGTACTATATTCTTTTCTCATTTTATCCTTTACTGTGTTGGTATAAAAGTTATAATTCTTTCATAAAATTGGTTTGGAGTATTTCTTCTTTTTCTATTCCTTTAAAGTTTATGCCATTCTTTTTCTTAAATGTTTGATAGAACAAACTCATAAAATTGCCTGGTTTTAGTGATTCGGTGTAATAAGACATTTAAATACTGATCTCATTTTGTTAATAATTATATAAGACAAATAAGAAGCTTTATTTCTTTTATTTCCCTCCTGTGTCAAACTTATTAAAATAATGTTGTTCAGGCATGCCTGGATGGCTCATTCGATTCAACGTCTGCTTTTGGCTCAGGTCATGATCTGAGGGTCCTGAGATGGATCCCTGTATCAGGCATCCTGCTGAGGGGGGACTCTGGTTCTCCCTCTCCCTTTGTCCCTCCCCCTGTTCATGCTTGCTCTCTCTCTCTCTTTCTCTTCTTCTCTCAAATAAAAAAAATAAATAAAGATAATGTTCATAATATTTCCCATTTATCTTTTATTATCTACTGCATTTGTATTTATGACTTTTCCTGTATTTTAATGATATAAACCTAGTCCAGGAATTTTGGCTTCCAGCATATATCCAAGCAAAACTGTACATGGACTGTAGGTATATTTGAATTTGAGGAAGAAGTGAGTTAACTGGAAGTCTGATATGACTTCACTCTCTTCTAATTTCAAAAGTAAATTATGGTTGTTTTAAAAATAAAATGATTTAAAAATACACAATTTGAAAACTTAGTCTCCTATTTTTCCTCCAGGTGTAACCACTGTTAACACTTTGGAATATTTTCTTTCTTTCTTTCTTTCTTTCTTTCTTTCTTTCTTTCTTTCTTCTTCTTCTTTCTTTCATTTTCAATAAGAGCGTAGTAAATATACTCTTTTTTTAAATAAATTTATTTTTTATTGGTGTTCAATTTGTCAACATACAGAATAACACCCAGTGCTCTTCCTGTCAAGTGCCCACCTCAGTGCCTGCCACCCAGTCACCCCCACCCTCCGCCCACCTCCCCTTCCACTACCCCTAGTTCGTTTCCCAGAGTTGGGAGTCTTTCATGTTCTGTCTCCCTTTCTGATATTTCCCACTTATTTTTTCTCCTTTCCCCTTTATTCCCTTTCACTATTTTTTTATATTCCCCAAATTAATGAGACCATATAATGTTTGTCTTTCTCAGATTGACTTATTTCACTCAGCATAATACCCTCCAGTTCCATCCACGTCGAAGCAAATGGTAGGTATTTGTCGTTTCTAATGGCTGAGTAATATTCGATTGTATACATAAACCACATATTCTTTATATACTCTTTTAAATCTTCACTTTTTTAACTTAATATATCTTGGGTATATTTTCATGTTCTTTAACCTGGAATTTAAAAGTATTTTTAATAGGCTTCATACTAGAAATCCAATCTGTTTTCATATCTACCATGGCTCCTCTTTTGAATACTCAGCTCACAGTTACCTCTCCCTTTTTTTTTATCTCCTTTAATATTTGCATTATTATTTAATTCCTCTACAATCTAGCACTTGATTATATACCATCTTCTATTTTCTTTAATACATTGGTCTTTTATTGTTTCGTATTAACCAATACTGTTTCCTTGGTAAGGCTGTTTTATTTTGTTGTAGCCTACTACCACAGTAAGAACACAGTGGATGCTTATCTACTTGTTAACATTATTTGATTTTATAAATCTGGGCTTCTCAAATTCAGCAAGTAAATGCATACAAATGATATTCACATTGATTTCTCTTTAACTAGCCAGGAAATGTTTTTCTCACTACAGTCTTAAAGAAAGAAAGAAAGCATGTTGTGCTCACATTCTGCACAGCAGCCAGCACACTGCCCAATCTCAATAAATGTTAAATAAGAAAAGCTGAGATATATTAAACATTGCCCTGCAGTTCATTCTCTCTGCAGATGTCAGTATTTATTCTAACCCAAGCTTTCTCTGGCTTACAGTTGATTTTTATAAAGGGATTCATCTGTTCATCTGTCTCCTTATTTTAGGTCAAATGTGTTTACATGCAGGGATGGGGCCCGGGCAAAAATAGTTCAATATTTTTAATTATTTTATTTGTTCATTAACAAATAGAAGTATTTTTTCACCAAATTAAAAAAAAGCTTTTTGGTAATTGATTAGCTTTCCCGACACATTCTCATTAACTTGTGCTAATCAACAGGCATACGTATAGAATACTTAATTTCCTTAACATAGAATATTCTTAGTATAAAACATATATTCCTAATTTCAATGTTGGTAACTACCACTTGTATCTTTTGACATCCCCCGGAAACATTCTTCTTTCTATACCTAAGAGAATGGCTTCACGCATGAAGTATCCTGTTCTGAAAAATCCCTCTGCATTGCTTCCCTGCTTATGCTAAACAGTATGTATTTTATTAATATCCAGTGATTTCCCTATCTTTCAAGCTGCTGTATAATAGAATCTCTCTGCTACTGTTGAGAGGCAAGTATATCTTGCCATAAGATTTAGATTTGGAGTGTGCAATCTTCTCAACAGGAATGCCAAATACATTTGTTGTTCCCTTTCCAGTTGTTTTGTACACAGGCTTCTAATAGGATTGTGTCTAGATAGTTTTTGCTGAAGTATAGAGTAAATGTCTTACAGGAAAAAGATTTCTAATGTGACATAGACAGGAGCCTTCATGTCCAGCTGTGTGCTCCACTCTTTCTAGAGGAGAGCTTTGAAATCCCTCATGCAGAGCAGTGTTTAGAATAAATAGCAATGTATGATAACTCGTAAGTTCCTCTGGCCTAGCTAAGATATAAATTATCATAGTGAGAATTCAAACTGAGTCTTGTATCCAAAATCCTTCAGTTGAGACTCTTTCTAATATTACTCTATAACTGTGAAATATGTTAAAAACAAAACATATTCTGTACTACATGCACCTGCTTCTTACATGTTCTAGACTCACATCAGATGAGCCAGCAATACCTTCTCTGGCAGTCTTGTTGCTGGAAAATGTGGAAAGAAAATGTATCCAATGATGACACTGGAGGGATATAGGTCCATTTAGTTTAGATAAAACATAAGGAACATCAAAAGTCTACCGGAAGTGATTTTAACGTTTTTAAACTTTTTCTAAGATTCACATTTATTCTTCTAAGAAACAAACTAAAGGACAGTACTTCCTCACAAAAGGAGGAAGTAAAGATGTTGGTAACTTCTGATTAAGCATGGCAGATTGAGTCTATTAAAATAATGCACATTAGATTAAAAAATCACAAGACTGAAAAAAGTAGAAGAGGTAAAACAATAGAAGAGAAATGCAAATAACATGGGGGAGTAAAGACATAATAAAACTTAGAAGGCTGAAAGCTAAATGCATAAAAGGAACACAGAAACAGGATAGAGAATAGCAGTAAAACAGTCAATTTTTATGTTCAGAACCTAGGGTAGAATCAGAAATTATAATCACCAGGTAATTCTGAAGGTCTAGATGGGTATATGTTTCAAAAAAAAAATACAAGAGGAATGTTTTATAGTCTGTGTAAAGAGCACTTAGACCTCTAGATCCATTCCTAATTCTGACATAAAATGGCCAATATTGAAACAAAGGAATTCTGAAGTTGTAGATTATTGGCACAGCTAAGAAATGCAGATGCCACAACTAAAACTAGGATGTTATCTGGGAGTCTACATCCTGAGTGATGGACTACTCTCAGCCCTTTCTCCCTCAAGTTCTAGAGCACTGGCAACCAAAATTAAAATCCCAGGAAAAGAATTAGTGGATGGGTTTCCACCTGAGCTGACTGGGTGACCCAGAAAAGATAATGCATATGCAAAGATTGCAATCAACTTTTTAGTACCTCATTCCTAAATATGAAAAAAACCCTACAATGAAAACTTCTAAAATGAAAAATAGACCAAAACAAACAAACAAGTTTGGGAGTTTAGAGGAAACAGAGTTAGTACAGAGAGCAAAACAGGATGCCAGCAGCAGCAACAGCAGCATCACCACGCACTGAACAATAAATCAATAAAATGTTTGGAAGAAAAATTCAATGAAACTGCACAGAAAAAAGTAAAATGTCAGACTTTGGAAGCAACAGGAAAGATAAGAAAACAGTAGGAGGTCCTACTTCTGCGTAACAGAATTTGCAGAAAAGATTGAAAAGTAATCTAAAGAGAAGAAATTATCAATACAATCATAAAATGTAACTTTCCATAACTGAAGAATATGAGCTTCCATAATGAAAGTGATAACCAAATTAGTAAAAGAAGGCTTATAAAAAGCACATTATTGTGAATTTTAGACAACTGGAGCAACGGGAAGATCCTAAAAGTTTCCCTAGAGGAAAAAAAAAAAACAACAGAAAAACAAAGGTGGCATACAAATTTGTAAAACAAGATTAACATCAGTTTTCTCTTCTTAACTACAGAGAACAAAATGATGATTATCAGAAAGGAGGAGGAATGGGTGAAATAGGTGATGGGGATTAGCGAATGTACTTGTGATGAGCACGAGGTGTTGAATCACTATATTGTACACCTGAAACTAATATTACACTATATGTTAACTAACTGGAATTTAAATAAAAACTTAAGGGGATCCCTGGGTGGCTTAGTGATTTAGCACCTGCCTTCAGCCCAGGGTGTGATCCTGGAGTCCGGGGATCGAGTCCCACATCAGACTCCCTGCATGAAGCTTGCTTCTCTCTCTGCGTCTCTCTGTGTCTATCATGAATAAATAAATGAAATATTTTAAAAAATAAAAACTTAAAAAAGAGAATAACATCAGTTTTCTCAACAGGAACACTGGAAGGTAGATGTTATTGGAGAAATATTTTTAAAATTCAAAAGGAAAATCATTTCCAACCTAAAAAAAATTATATCTAGTTAAAGCATCAAACAAGCAAGAGGCAGAATAAATAAATACATTTTCAGACATGAAAGATTTTTTAAAAATCAAACACACAGGTTTTCTCAAGAAGCTACTGAGGAATGTATTCCATGAAATCAAAACAAAATGGAGATACAGGAAATAGAGTTAGGCAAATACAGCACTTCAGATGATGCTTAAAATAATTCCTCATATCCCAAGCTAAGAAATCAAGATATAATATCGAAAACTAAAAATTTTTAAATGTAAGTATTAGCATGCTTTTTAGAAATAGCAAGTTAAATATCAAAAGAAACATCTAAAAGCGTTAAAATCTATTAGCCTAGGGAATGGTACTTGAGGGTGGAAATGGGGTGGGGAGCTAGACTGCTGTTTTTCTTTCTTTGACTTTTTAAGCAATGGACATGTATTATTTATCAAAAAAATAAAAACTACATAAAAAAGAAATATGATGACTTCAAGGGGGATTTATTTTTGAGCCTCAACATCAACTCATCACATCTTAAGGTAACCATATGATTGATATGAAGAATCTAGCCACCTTTTATTAATATAAACCTTTCCAGAATAATCCAGCAGGTTTTTAATGCCTTACTCACCAAAGTGAGATTTTAAGCTAGTTGAATACCTATGATACAGAAAGCTCCTAAGTAATTTTGAGTTGCAAAAGTAAGCACTGGACTTTTAACTTCAGAAATGTCCTTTTGAGAAATCTTCCTATTGTGCCTCCCATAAAAGTCTTTGTTCTTGATTGGTCCACATAGATAGGCAACATTTTGATCATCTGAAATTTCTTACTACACTCCCTTAAAAAAAAAAAAAGACACTATTCCAATAAAAAAAAAAAAAACACTAGCTATAAGCTGACTCTGATTAAAACCTTACACACAGAGGAGAGTTGGGGGCTATGTTTGATAATTTGAATACTCATTGTGTATAGTCTGTGTGAAGGGATGGTATAAAAAAACAGCTTGGAATGAGAAAACTATGGCATCATTTTGAAGTCAATGTGATGCTGCCATATCCATTTTAACAAAACTGCTTTTGTAGAGTTTCAGCAGTAAATTGTAGTAGATAAAACAGACTTTTGCATTATACTAGACCCTTGTTCGAATGCCAGTTTGGTCACTAAAAATATCTATTATCTTGGATAAATGACTTAATCTAAGCTTCAGTTTCATCTGGATAGCAGAGAATGGAATAGTATGTACATAACAGTGTGAAGATTAAATGAGATAATTTATGTAATGTGCTCAATATACTATATAACACATCGGAGTTCACTCAATGTTGCTTCTTACTTTTTAAAAATCACTACCACTTGAAATTTACTATTATGAATTAATTTATTTACTATGACTAATTTAGTCTTTAGTTGCTACAGGGATGTTATTTCCTAAATCCTCATTTTTCCCCTTTAAAATTTTAGGGAAATGCTGCTGATACCAGTTTGCATTTAAACAGTCCCTTTCCCAATGAGAATATAAGATGAAAATACAGTGATTTAAATCCTCAAGTTTAAAAAAAAAATAAATAAATAAATCCTCAAGTTTTTAACATTACCGAGGACTATATAGGAGAATACTTTAAAACACAGTAGTCTCCCCCAACTTATCCACAGGGGATATGTTCCAAGACCCCAGTGGCTGCCTGAAACTAAGGATAGTACCAAACCCTATATATACTATCTTTTTCTTATACATACATATTCATGATAAAGTTTGATTTATAAAGTGGGCACAGTATGGCATTAACAACAGTAACTAAAAAAATAGAACAATCATACTATAATTAAAGTTATTTGAATATGGTATCTCTTTCTAAAAATATCTTAGTGTACTATACTCACCCTTCTTGTGATGATGTAAGATGATAAAATGACTACATGATGAGACAGAATGAGGTGAATAACATAGGCATTATGAATCCACCTTAGACTACTATCGACTTTCTGGCACAATGTCAGGAGGAGGATAATCTGCTTCTGAACTGTGGTGGAGCATGGGTAACTGAAGACTTGAATAAGGGAGGACTATATATAGTAACGGATATGAAACACATCTTGACTTGTATCTATTACTTATAAGAACCTACCATATAACTCTTTGGAACTATTTACTTGGGCTATACAGCTTTTTATTTAAGTTTGGTCTGGATTTCAACGTGAATATTATTATTTCAAACCTCCAAGTAAGAGTCCTTCCATCAGGTGCTTCTAATCTTACTCTACAACTGTGGAGCCCTTAGTAATCATCATGTCTAGAGTTTCTATGCTTTCTTTAAACATTTTTGAACAAAAGTGTATATATGATGTAAAACCTGTGCTTTCAGGGATGTGTGGGTGGCTCAGAGGTTAAGCATCTGCCTTTGGCTCAGGACGTGACCCTGAGATTGGGGATCAAGTCCCACATTAGGTTCCCTGCCAGGAGCATATTTCTCCCTCTGCCTATGTCTCTACCTCTCTCTGTGTGTCTCTCATGCATAAATAAATAAAATCTTAAAAAAAAGCTATGCATTCATCTACCTCCAAAATTACATTATTTCCTTACATAGACAGGGACTTTTGTATGTTTTCTTGCTTCTATACTATGACCTTCTCTGATGCTTTTAATCTGTCTTCTTCCCCTTTTGTATGCAAAATTTCCATTTATCAAAGTCTCTAATGTTCCAATTCAATACCTATGTATTGGTCATGTACTTAGTATCTGGACTCCTATTAGATGACAAAGAAAAGGGTTATACTATGCTATTATTCCTTCAAAGTGTAATTAATTACATATTCTCTACTGTATTTACTGTTTTCTATTACTTGTATTTTATTTTTCTTATTTTTGTTTGATTACTCTTTGATTACTGTTTTATTTAAATACTTATTTTGTTTTTTTATTATTAAAAATATTTTATTTATTTGACATCGAAAGAGAGAGAGAGCAAAAACTGCGGGGGTGGCAGAGGGAGAGGGAGAAACAGGCTCCCCACTGAGCAGAAGTGATGCGGGGACACTGGGATGATGACCTGAGCCGAAGGCAGGCGCTTAATCAACTGAGCCACCCAGAAGCCCTGTCCATATCATTCTTTTTTTTTAATAAATTTATTTTTTATTGGTGTTCAATTTGCCAACATACAGAATAACACCCAGTGCACATCCCGTCAACTGCCACCCTCAGTGCCCGTCACCCATTCACCCCCACCCCCTGCCCTCCTCCCCTTCCATCACCGCTAGTTCGTTTCCCAGAGTTAGGAGTCTTTATGTTCTGTCTCCCTTTCTGATATTTCCCACACATTTCTTCTCCCTTCCCTTATATTCCCTTTCAGTATTATTTATATTCCCCAAATGAACGAGAACATATAATGTTTGTCCTTCTCCGATTGACTTATTTCACTCACCATAAAACCCTCCAGTTCCATCCATGTTGAAGAAAATGGTGGGTATTTGTCATTTCTAATGGCTGAGTAATATTCCATTGTATACATAAACCACATCTTCTTTATCCATTCATCTTTCAGTGGACACCGAGGCTCTTTCCACAGTTTGGCTATTGTGGACATTGCTGCTAGAAACATCAGGGTGCAGGTGTCCCGGTGTTTCATTACATCTGTATCTTTGGGGTAAATCCCCAACAGTGAAATTGCTGGGTTGTAAGGCAGGTCAATTTTAACTCTTTGAGGAACCTCCACACAGTTTTTCAGAGTGGCTGCACCAGTTCACATTCCCACCAACAGTGTAAGAGGGTTCCCTTTTCTCCACATCCTCTCCAACATTTGTGGTTTCCTGCCTTCTTAATTTTCTCCATTCTCACTGGTGTGAGGTGGTATCTTATTGTGGTTTTGATTTGTATTTCCCTGATGGCAAGTGATGCAGAGCACTTTCTCATGTGCATGTTGGCCATCTCTATGTCTTTCTCTGTGAGATTTCTATCATGTCTTTTGCCCATGTCATGAC
The DNA here is from genome assembly GCF_018345385.1 of Vulpes lagopus. NCBI lineage: Eukaryota > Metazoa > Chordata > Mammalia > Carnivora > Canidae > Vulpes > Vulpes lagopus. Next base: position 97,860,728 of record NC_054848.1, read on the forward strand.
TGGATTGTTTGTTTCTTTGGTGTTGAGTTTAATAAGTTCTTTATAGATCTTGGAAACTAGCCCTTTATCTGCAATATCATTTGCAAATGTCTTCTCCCATTCTGTAGGTTGTCTTTTAGTCTTGTTGACTGTTTCTTTTGCTGTGCAAAAGCTTCTTATCTTGATGAAGTCCCAAGAGTTCATTTTTGCTTTTGTTTCTTTTGTTTTCGTAGATGTATCTTGCAAGAAGTGACTGTGGCTGAGTTCAAAAAGGGTGTTGCCTGTGTTCTCCTCTAAGATTTTGATGTAATCTTGTCTCACATTTAGATCTCTCATCCATTTTGAGTTTTTCTTTGTGTATGGTGAAAGAGAGTGGACTAGTTTCATTCTTCTGCATGTGGATGTCCAATTTTCCCAGCATCATTTATTGAAGATACTGTCTTTCTTCCAATGGATAGTCTTTCCTCCTTTATCGAATATTAGTTGACCATAAAGGTCAGGGTCCACTTCTGGGTTCTCTATTCTCTTCCATTGATCTATGTGTCTGTTTTTGTGCCAGTACCACACTGTCTTGATGACCACTGCTTTGTAGTACAACCTGAAATCTGGCATTATGATGCTCCCAGCTATGGTTTTCTTTTTTTAAATTCCCCTAGCTATTCGGGGTCTTTTCTGATTCCACACAAATCTTAAAATAATTTGTTCTAACTCTCTGAGGAAAGTCCATGATATTTTCATAGGGATTGCATTAAATGTGTAAATTGCCCTGGGTAACATTGACATTTTCACAACATTAATTCTGCCAATCCATGAGCATGGAATATTTTTCCATCTTTTTGTGTCTTCCTCAATTTCTTTCAGAAGTGTTCTATAGTTTTTAGGGTATAGATCTTTTACCTCTTTGGTTAGGTTTATTCCTAGGTATCTTATGCTTTTGGGTGCAATTGTAAATGGGATTGACTCCTTAATTTCTCTTTCTTCAGTCTCATTGTTAATGTATAGAAATGCCACTGACTTCTGGGCATCGATTTTGTATCCAGCCATGCTACCAAATTTCTGTATGAGTTCTAGCAATCTTGGGGTGGAGGCTTTTGGGTTTTCTATGTAGAGTATCATGTCATTGGCAAAGAGGGAGAGTTAGACTTCTTCTTCGCCAATTTGAATGCCTCTAATGTCTTTTTGTTGTCTGATTGCTGAGGCTAGGACTTCCAGTACTATGTTGAATAGCAGTGGTGAGACTGGACATCCCTGTCTTGTTCCTGATCTTAGGGGAAAGGCTCCCAGTGTTTCCCCATTGAGAATGATATTTGCTGGGGGCTTTTCGTAGATGGCTTTTAAGATGTTGAGGAATGTTCCCTCTTTCCCTACACTCTGAAGAGTTTTGATCAGGAATGGATGCTGTATTTTGTTAAATGCTTTCTCTGCATCTAATGAGAGGATCATATGGTACTTGGTTTTTCTCTTGCTGATATGATGGATCACATTGATTGTTTTATGAGTGTTGAACCAGCCTTGTGTCCTGGGGATAAATCCTACTTGGTCATGGTGAATAATTTTCTTAATGTATTTTTGGATCCTATTGGCTAGTATCTTGTTGAGAATTTTTGCATCCATGTTCATCAGGGATATTGGTCTGTAATTCTCCTTATTGGTGGGGTCTTTGTCTGGTTTTTGAATTAAGGTGATGCTGGCCTCATAGAACAAATTTCAAAGTACTCCATCTCTTTCTATCTTTCCAAACAGCTTTAGTAGAAAAGGTATGGTTTCTTCTTTAAACGTTTGATAGAATTCCCCTGGGAAGCCATCTGGCCCTGGACTCTTGTGTCTTGGGAGGTTTTTGATGACTGCTTCAATTTCCTCCCTGGTTATTGGCCTGTTCAGGTTTTCTATTTCTTCCTGTTCCAGTTTTGGTAGTGTGTGGCTTTCCAGGAATGTGTCCATTTCTCCTAGATTGCTTAATTTACTGGCGTATAGCTGTTCATAATATGTTTTTTAAAATGTTTGTATTTCCTTGGTGTTGGTAGTGAGCTCTCTTTTCTCCTTCATGATTTTATTAATTTGAGTCTTCTCTCTCTGTTTTTTAATAAGGTTGGCTAATGGTTTATCTATCTTATTAATTCTTTCAAAGAACCAACTCCTGGTTCTGTTGATCTGTTCCACAGTTCTTCTGGTCTCGATCTCGTTGAGTTCTGCTTGAATTTTTATTAACTCTCTTCTTCTGCTGGGTGTAGGATCTATTTGCTGTTTTTTCTCTAGCTCCTTTATGTGTAAGGTTAGCTTTTGTATTTGAGTTCTTTCCAGTTTTTGAATGGATGCTTGTATTGTGATGTATTTCCCCCTTAGGACTGCTTTTGCTGCATCCCAAAGATTTTGAACGGTTGTATCTTCATTGTCATTAGTTTCCATGAATCTTTTTAATTCTTCCTTAATTTCCTGGTTGACCCTTTCATCTTTTAGCAGGATGGTCCTTAACCTCCACGTGTTTGAGGTCCTTCCAAACTTCTTGTTGTGATTCAGTTCTAATTTCAAGGCATTATGGTCTGACAATATGCAAGGGATGATCCCAATCTTTTGGTATCGGTTCAGACCCGATTTGTGACCCAGTATGTGGTCTATTCTGGAGAAAATTCCATGTGCAGTTGAGAAGAATGTGTATTCAGTTGAGTTTGGATGTAAAGTTCTGCAGATATCTGTGAAATCCATCTATTCCAGTGTATCATTTAAAGCTTTCGTTTCTTTGGAGATGTTGTGCTTAGAAGACCTATTGAGTATAGAAAGCTCTAGACTGAAGTATAATTGTATTATTATCTAAGTATATCTTCACTTTGGTTATAATTGATTGATATATTTGGCAGCTCCCACATTCGGGGCATATATATTGAGGATTGTTAAGTCCTCTTGTTGGATAGATCCTTTAAGTATGATATAGTGTCCCTCTTCATCTCTCACTACAGTCTTTGGGGTAAATTTTAGTTTATCTGATATGAGGATGGCTACCCCTGCTTTCTTTTGAGGGCCATTTGAATGGTAAATGGTTCTCCAACCTTTTATTTTCAGGCTGTAGGTGTCCTTCTGTCTAAAATGAGTCTCTTGTAGACAGCAAATAGATGAGTCCTACTTTTTTATCCAGTGTGACACCCTGCGCCTTTTGATGGGGTCATTAAGCCCCTTCACGTTCAGAGTTACTATTGAAAGATATGAGTTTAGTGTCATCATGATATCTATTCAGTCCTTGTTTTTGTGGAGTGTTCCCTTGGACTTCTTCTTAAAGGGGAATTTTAAGAGTCCCCCTTAAAATTTCTTGCAGAACTGGTTTGGAGGTCACATATTCTTTCAGTTCCTGCCTGTCTTGGAAGCTCTTTATCTCTCCTTTCATTCTGAATGAGACCCTTGCTGGATAAAGTATTCTTGGTTGCATGTTTTTCTCATTTAGGACACTGAATATATCCTGCCAGCCCTTTCTCACCTGCCACGTCTCTGTGGAGAGGTCTGCTGTTACCCTAATACCCTCTGCATAAAAGTCAGGATTTCTCGTCTCTTGCTGCTTTAAGGATCTTCTCTTTATCTTTGGAAGTTGCAAGCTTAACTATTAAGTGTCGAGGTGTTGAATGTTTTTTATTGATTTTAGGGGGGGATCTCTCTATTTCCTGGATCTGAATGCCTTTTTCCCTTCCCAGATTGGGAAAGTTTTCAGCTAGGATTTGTTCAAATACATATTCTGGCCCTCTGGCCCTTTTGGTGCCATCGGGAACCCCAATTAAACGTTGGTTTTTCTTCCTCAGGCTGTAGTTTATTTCCCTTAATCTATCTTCATGGTCTTTTCATTGTTTGTCTCTTTTTTCCTCAGTTTCCCTCTTTGCCATCAACTTGTCTTCTATGTCACTCACTCGTTCTTCCACCTGATTACCCTCATTGTTTGGACTTCTAGTTTGGATTGCATCTCATTCAATTGATTTTTAATTTCTGCCTGATTGGATCTAAATACTGCAGTCATGAAGTCTTTTGAGTCCTTATGCCTTTTTCTAGAGCCACCAGTAGCTGTATAATAGTGCTTCTGAATTGGCTTTCTGACATTGAATTGTAATCCAGATTTTGTAACTCTGTGGGAGAGAGGACTGTTTCGGTTTCTTTCTTTTGAAATGAGGTTTTCCTTCTAGTCATTTTGCTCAGTGCAGAGTGGCCAAAAACAAGTTGTATTGGGAAAAGGAGAAAAAGAGAGGAGAGAAAGAAGGAAAGAAAAGAGAAAAAGAAAAAAGAAAAAAGGAAGAAAAAAAGAAAAAAGAGAAGAAAAAGAAATAAATAGAGAAAAAAAAAGAAAGGGAAAAAAGGTCGGTGAAGCAAACAGAAATCAAAAAGCAAAAAAAAAAAAAAAAAAAAGAAAGAAAGAAAGAAAAAACAAACAAACAAATGACACTGGAGAGTATCTTCTGATTCTGTATACTTTAAGTCCCTTGACTTCCTCTGGAACTGGTCCGTCTCGCTGGTCTTCTAGGGGAGGGGCCTGCTGTGCTGATTTTCAGGTGTTAGCACCTGGGGGAGCTGCTCTGCCCCCTGCCTGGTGCAGGGCTCAGTGGGGGTTGTTTACCCCGTGAGGCCCCAGGAGGAACAACCACAGTGGCGGGGCCAGCTCTGGAGCCCCGGATTCAGCTCCCGCAGTAACTCCAGGGCTCTCCGTCTGCAGGGCCTGGATGCTCCGGGGGCGGGGCCGCTGATCTGCTCAGCTCAGGGCAGGAGCGTCCTTGCTGTCCTGGGCCCTCCTGGCCTCTGCCTGTCCTGGGGGGAGGCCGGATCCTGGGCTGTGTCCCGGCGCCCTGTGCTCTGGGGCCTGCGCTGTTGGATTCGTGCTCCCGGCCGCGCAGCCCCCTCCGTGGAGACGCCGCCCGAGCCCCTCCGAGCTGCTCCGGGTCCTGCCGTGCGCGCTGCAGGGAGCTCTTCAGGGAGCTCGGCGCTCTCTTCCCGGGGCCAGGTGTCTGTTAATGCCCCAGGGAGCCTGAGGGCATCCCCGCCCTCCTGGGGTCCTGCTCTCACTCCCTGCGAGCCCCTTTCCGCCCAGGAAGGTTGGTGCAGCTCCTGCTCCTCCGGGACGGGGCTCTCCTGTCCTGGGGACACTCGCCCCGGCCTCAGCCCGGCTCCTCTCGGGGCCCCTCCCTCTTGGAGGCCTTTTGGTTCTTTATTTCTTTTTCCCCATCTTCCTACCTTGATAGAAGCGCGAACTCTTCTCACTGTAGCATTCCAGCTGTTCTCTCTTTAAACCTCAGGCCGAATTCGTAGATTGTCAGGATGATTTGAAGGTTATCTAGGTAATTTGGTGGGGACAGGTGACTTGGGGATCCTACTCTTCCGCCGTCTTGCCACTCCTCACTTATTTTTTTTTTTATTACTGTTTGTTTTAATCACCCTTTAAGCTTTTTAGGATCAGAGCTCCCAAATGAATGCACTCCAGGGCAACTCTACAGAACACTACATACAGTGATTTTCCCATACCACGTTCTCAATAAACACTACTGTGGGTTATTATGAAGCAATTTTTAATATTGCTCTGCGTATGGTATAATTATATTCTGATTCTCTTCCAGTATTTCCAGTTCCTTCAATAAAACTTTCGTGTCTTTCTTTTTCTTTTTTTGCCCCACCTGTGTGTTGTCAGAATCGGCAGAGTAAGTGACCATATATGTGAAATATTTGAGAGTCTCAGAAAGGTCTCTCTCTCTCTCTCATATACTAGCCATCTTATTTTCCTAACATCTTTTAGTCCACATAGCAATGTCATGTCCATTATCTCAATTGATCACTGCAACATAGATCCTCCTTTGACAAATATGAAAATTGAGTTTCAGACACTCAAATGACTTGCCCAAGGTCATTCAGTTAACAAATGTTGGTGTCAGACCAGTTAACAACTGTTGGGTCTAAGACTAAAGCTTCAAACCTAAAGTGGTTTTCATTCTTAGTCTCTTGTAATTTTTAAAAATACATGTATTATTTGGGGCATGTGGTGGCTAAGTCGGTTGAGCATTGGACTCTTGGTTTTGGCTCAGGTCATCATTTCATGGTTGTGGGATTGAGCCCCACCTCAGGCTCTGTGCTCAGTGTGGAGTCTGCTTCAGATTATTTCTCCCTCTCCCTCTTCCCCGCTCTCACTCTCTCTCTCAAATAAATAAAAATCTTAAAAAAAAAAAAAAGGTTTGAGTCTTTCTTTATAAAATTTCCAGCTAACTCAGATGCCACATCCTTGGTTCATATTAGAAATACTAAACATGGACTAGGACCTTGAGCACAAATGTGTTATGAATTTGTACATAAAGGTACTGCACCCTGGCCCTACTGCAAGCTTTCTGTGAATGAAAAGACACAGGCAGCCAGACTGCTACACTGAGCCCTCCTCCTTGATGATTGAGAAGGGCTTTTCTTTTTCTTATCTATATTTTCCTTCAGGCTATGATATCATTCCCCCACCCCCTCCAAAGTCCATTCTTTCGTTCCTCAGGCTGATCTCATTTGGTCAACTGCATTAAATTTCTCATTTCTTCTCCAAAGAAAAAAAGAAAAAGTCAAGAAGGAGAACAGAAAGGAGGAAATCACTAGATCTCAAGAATTATGATTTTGATGCTCCATTTTTTTCATTTCAAACTCAGAAAGGCTGATAGAAAAGCCTTAACTTTTTTATTATTAAGGATACTACACAGCAAAAAAAAAAAAAAAAGCAACCCCAAGAAATATTTAATTTATTTTTAAAGATTTATTTATTTATTCATCAGAGACACAGAGAAAGGCAGAGACATAGGCCGAAGGAGAAGCAGGCTCCCTGAAGGGAGCCCGATGTGGGACTCAATCCCAGATCCCAGAACTAGATCCTGAATCCTGGGATTATGCCTTGAGCCGAAAGTAGAGGATCAACTGCTGAACCACCCAGGTGTCCCAAGAAATATTTAATTTAGATAAAATTCACACCAGGTTAATTTGAGTTCTGGGAAAATCAAAAGATTTTATTTCCTCAGCTGGACTGTAGTTCTCTCTGGAACATTAGAATAATTCCCATTAATGTTGATAGTCCCACTCTTAAATTTTTTTTTTATTGGAGTTCAGTTTGCCAATATTTAGCATAACACCCAGTGCTCATCCTGCCAAATGCCCCCCTTAGTGCCCATCTTTCAATCTATAGAACAGAGGAATATTGTCCAGTTACCTCTTTTACAGAGACTTGTGAAATTGGCCAGTAGCTCTCTTGGTTGTCCCTACACAAGCCACATGCAACTAAAACTATTTTTTTTTCTTTTATAGAGCTTAAAAACAACCAGAACTTTGAAAATAACCAAATGAAACACTTCATAGTAGATTTTCCCTGGAAGCAAAATATCAGTAAAGACAGCAAGGTAGAAGCCTCCTGGACACTGCATATTAGTATAGCTCAAAGCTATCTAAAAAAAAGTTTCTGGATGGAATGAGGTTCTTTCAGCAGGTAGGATAGAATTTGAAAATGCTTATAGTGAGGAAGGGAAGGGTGAATAAGTGGTAATTGGAGAAAATAATTTGTACTGTTCTGATTGCTAAGTGGAAGGTTTTATTTTAGTATAGCATATCTAAGGAAGCCTTTATGATCATAATGGGACCTTAAAATACCTTGTGTAAAAATTGTGTCTTTGCCTTGAAGCACCTATTTTAATTTAACTGATTCAAAAATTAGCCATGGCTCTTTAGAAATTATGTTGGTAAGAAAAGCAGGTCCATGGACTTGCATTTGAAAGTAATTCATTGAACAGATTTCTAAGGATTCCACTGCACAGCCAGAGCTGTAAAATAATATCAGTAGCAGTTTTACAGGAAAATGGAATGGGCCATGAAACTTAGAACTTGTAACATCTAGGGTGACAATAAACAAGGTGAGGTGAAACTGCCCTATATATCTTAGAATTACAAAAATAACCCCATCTTAATGTCTTTGGTATGCAAATAAAAGAGACAAATGAGAAAATATATATACTATCTACCTATGGTCAGATTTCTTGTCAGAATCTTGACTTTTTTTCCATTGTCTTTCTAAAATGTCCTGTGATCCATTTTCCCATCATTTTGTCTATCCAAATAGCAACTAACTCAGACTTCAATAGTTGTATTTAACATGGTTGAAAAGCTCCTTTTACTTATTATTAAGAATTCTGATGGCAAAATGGAAGCCAACCATGCACTGGATAAAAGTACACTGGATTATAAATCAGGAGACAATTTTTGTCCATATTCTGCCTTGAGCAAGTGTCTCAATCTCTCTGTCTATCTATCTCTCTCTCTCTCTTTGCCTCAGTTTCACCGTTTGTAAAATAAAGTGAATCAATTATATGTTCTTCAAGGTCCCTTCCAGATATAAAGTTCTACTATTTTATGGCCCTGTTAAAAAAATAAATAGTAAAAAGCAAGCTGTAGTTAAAACAATAGCCTGGAAAAATAACACATCCTCTTAAAGGTAAAACAAAGCTTCCTCACTACCCTCCAAATCCTGCTGCAGCCATTGCAGCCATAGCCACAACCATGATGCTGAAACTACAAAAGCAGAATCAGCAGCAGCCACCACCACCACAACAGCCCTTGCTGCCAGAGCAGAAAGAGACTGGAGATGAGGAGAATTGGGAGTCCCATCCGACCACCCAGCTAGCTGGGCCCTCCCCCCATGGCCAATGGAAAGCCTGGTAACCCCAAGTCAGCCCCAAACTGAAATCCACCCACATTTCCACCATCAGTAAAATGAATACATAAGTTGTGTGTGCATGCAATGGGATGCTATTCTGCAATGAAAATGAATGAATGAACTGCTGCAGGCAACCTGGATGAATCTCACAAACACAATGTTGAGTGAAAGGAGCCAGACAGAAAAGAATGCAGACTCTCTTCACAGAAGTCCTCCAGGATCAAAGGGATCAATGAGTTCACAACTTCTGAGTCTCCTACCTCCTCCCAGGGGCAGAAGCCCAATTAGGAGAGGCCTGGGCCTTAGGTGTGGCCCATATGGTTGTGGGCTGGTGGGAGGCCAATACTAAACCTCCTTTTCCTGGACTGACCATGGGGGTCCTTCCAGGGGAAGCTTTCACAAAAAGCAGAGAAATCCCTGAAGGCTCAGAAGTTGGTCTTTTATCAAAAATACCTGCCTGCCCAAGGATGGACCCCAAGTTATGGAAGACAAATCCAACTGCTTTGTCTACCAACACTTTGCCAAAAAGGGCCACTGTTGATATGAGGATCTCTGTGTCTTCTACCACCCAGGCATCAATTGACCTCCTCTGTGAGACTGTGCCTTCCCATCCAGGCTGGAAGGAGCCCTTTGACCTAGTGGCCATATATTTCCCTATGGCTTTGTAACAGCTACTGTGAAGCTGTTCCATCCACCACCCTCAGCCAGTGACACCCACCCCCATATGCCACCTTCCCCATTTGGGGTCCAGAGTTGTTTCATCACTGGTGCCCAGCGTGTGGGCTTTCTTCTGATCCAGCCTCCAGAGACTCACCTTCGTGACCCCACCTTTGCTTCCTTCAACTGCCTCCTGGATCCTCTTCCCCTTTGCCGACTGCTGAACAAGAAATCTCTTTGGTGCTGTTTCTTGTGCATCTGTACCCTGGTACTGCCCTCAATTCCTGAGACCCCTGGAGCAGTTTCCTATCATTCCCTTCTTTTAACTGCTTCTTTTAAGTCCTTTTTATGTGACAAACCCTAGCCCCAAAGTTGCCAGTTGCTCTGTGAAACTCACCAGGTTGACCTGGGATCAAGTACAGATGACTGGTGCAGTTACTCCCTGAAAGGCCACTCTCCCTACTTTTGGATTTTGTATATCCTACGTCAATAGCATGATCCTCACCACTCTTGTCTGTGATCACTGTGCTTTGTGAAACTGTGCATCCCCTCGTACACAGCTTCTCAATGACTGTGGCATCATTGTGACTTCTCAACACTAGAGTAAGTTTTCTGCCAAAATGAATGAGGTTCTTAGTGCCTTCTAGACTTTCCACACTTTCCAACATGGGAAGATTGTTAAACTTTCTGCAAGACTGCCTTCCTGATCTCCCCAGTCTCCTGGTGTCTGTTTTTCTGGGTTTGACACAAGCCCATGAGATGTCTTTTAAAGCCTCTGAGTGGTCTATCTCCTCTCCAGCCCACTTTAGTTAGAGTACATCATTGTGAGGCCACCAGCCCTTTCATCTGAATTCTATGAATCTCCACTGGCCTACTTTTGGGTGGAACTTGGACGGTACTGTCACGCTCATCTAGCCTTCTTCCCTATATCCCTGGAACTGGTTGTTTTCTATGAAAACACCAGTGAACAGGCTCAGTTTTGAACTGGCCCTGAGGAAGTGGCTAAGGAGTTGTGTGGGCAAGAGGGAAGGATGAGAGCCATTGGAGAACTGAGAATTATTTTTTTTTCTTTTTAACTTTTTTAATATTAGTAATAAATGCAGTGGAAACCAAAAAAATAAAAGTAAAGCAAAAACCAAAACATACATTGATAAGGAACCACAATAAAATGACTTGTTATGGAAAAATAATCTCATCCAAAGGAAAAGAATAGTAATTCTACACTATTCATATTTTTAAAAGTAACCCTCTGCTGTTCCATGCACTAAGAGTCACTACAAGTTGCTGTATTGTGGTCAGTTGATAACTGGTAATCACAATTAGGGGAAAGAGATTCAGCAATTCAGTGAAGCAAGATGATTAGGTCATACACAGAAGAGGATGCACTTAAGTAGAAGACATAGTTGGCTATGTAAGGATTTCTGCCTTACTGGGGCTTTGTGTTTGCTTTGCCTGGCACTATGTTCTTGAACAGAAAAGACTTTTAAAGCAAATGTTCTTAAAATATGTACTCACTGCAGGCACTAATGGCCTCAGTCAGGGTAGATACTCTTATTGAATCAAATAGGATTTAAAGACAGCAATCTAGAAAAAAGCATGGACTTGTCCTTTGTTCTTTCATTACCATAAATATTAAATGGTTATTTTTGTCTTCAGCTATCAAACAACAAAGTCATCTAGCATCTGCAACCAGAGGAAGATTACATACGAACTCTGTGTTGAAAGAAGAGTTTACATGTTGGTTGCCATGATATCACATTTGGGCCCCAAGTTCTTTGAGTCTAGAGGGAATGTCTTACTTTTTTTTGTATCATCCCACAGTCTCTTACAGAATATATAGCATAATCTCATAAACTGCAGGCACCAAAACTCTTATGTTAATAAAGAAGTTCTTGCATTTTCAGGATTAAAAGTTAGTAAAAAAAATTGTCTATTATATACTGTGTTGGGTTTTAGTGGATACATAAGTACTATTTGTAATTAATAGGTTGGGTGTCCAAAGACACTGACATACCTAAGAACCTATGGAATATTTCTTAACTACTTTAAACATACTCAAATCTAGTTAACATGGTTAACTTACTTATAAAATATTTTATATGCATGTAGTATAAAAGGTAATCTATGAAACCTATATGTAAGTTATTAATTGCATGATAGAAGTGTTTGAATTTCTAAGGTTATATAAATACATGGCACCAAATCTTCCATGTTAAGTGACTGTTGATTATGGTTTGCAGAGGCAGTGTCATGTGCACAGTGTTAGGAGCCCCCCCCCCCACTTGTCACATAAGAATGAGCATTGGACTTGGAACACCTCCTTATCTATGTCATTTCTTTTTTTTTTAATTTTTTATGATAGTCACAGAGAGAGAGAGAGAGGCAGAGACACAGGCAGAGGGAGAAGCAGGCTCCATGCACCGGGAGCCCGACGTGGGATTCGATCCTGGGTCTCCAGGATCGCGCCCTGGGCCAAAGGCAGGCGCCAAACCACTGTGCCACCCAGGGATCCCAACACCTCCTTATCTAGAGACAATTTGCTCAGGGTGCCTGGGTAGCTCAGTTGTTTAAGGGTCTGGCTCCCAATTTTGACTCAGGTCATTATCTCAGGGTCAAGAAATTGAGCCCGATGGTGGGCTATGTGCTCAGTGTGGAGTCTGCTTGAGACTCTCTCTCTCCTTCCTTTGCCCCTCCTCCAAGTCACACTCTCCCTGTTCCCCAAAATAAACAAATAGAAATATTTTAAAAAAGGAGATATAAAGGGTTCACAGCCTCTCCTGGGCTTTTCAACTTATATAAGAATAGCCTTTCCTATTGAAGAATCAATGATTGTTCCTCTTTTCTGCTTAAACAAGTACATTAATGGCCCTCACACACACACACACACACACACACACACACACACACACACACACACACACCAAGCTTTCAGTATCTCATATTTCCTAGGGAGGAAGAGGTCCTTCTGCTGGAGCATGACAGTGGTTCCCATTGGCTGTCCAGGACACCCACTGGCCATAAGAACTGATGTCCACTCTTGGAGCTGATCTTGCTCTGTCTCATGTCTAGGTACATAAAGATTTTGTTCATTTAGCACTTGACTGTGTTATGTTTTCCTTGGCAACTCCCAAACCAAGATGCAATGAACAGAAATGTTTGGACTTTTATACCTGGGGCTGGCATGGTGATGATCTTTACTAATCTTTTATGTAGTTGAACTCCTTCCCTGGCATTGGTTACCAATACATGGTGTTCTTCTCAGCAGTTATAGATAATGATCATTAGATGATACTGATGCAAATAATAGAAATCATAAGGGTTTCAAAGTCAAATACTGCTGTCTGTATATAAAACTTCTTCTTATGCCAAATAAAATATCAATTTCTTAAAGATCCATGGAAATATGAATAAAAGTAGTTCAAATAGTTAAAAGCGTTAGTTAAAATGTATTTAATAATTGATTATAAAAGGTAAGAATAAAAAAATAAAAAATAATAAAAAAATTAAAAAAGTAAGAATAACAAATTGGAAATATCCATATTTTCTTGGAATTCACAGTTCAAACAGAAAGTATAAAATTAGTTGTTATACTTAATACTTGAAATCCTAAATTTGGGGAGCCAGCCATGGTACATCATTTTTACTTTCCTTCTTACATGATGGCAAAGTTCTCCCCATCAAGTTGGCTGCTTTGCATATCTCCTTCAGGTTCAATATTAATGCTCTCTGAAGCCCCAAAGGGCCCAAGAAGCCTTTAGATTAAAACCAATCTTTTCTTGCCAAATCTAAGCATCTAATTAGAATTACTGAACATGTATTAAATATTTAATTCTTTAGAAAAAATAACATAAGGACTAGTCAATTTTAAGATCCAATTATATAGCATGCTCATTTTCTATTTCCTATTTTTCATTATATGAGAATATTAGAAAATTATTGATTGAGAAACTTTGGACTTCTATGCAATGATCTCCTTATCTCATTCCTTTTCCTTTATTGGTTTTCTTTTTAATCTCTTTTCTTTTGTAACACGTATCTTTTTGGATTCTAAATCAAGAAAAATACCAATAATGCAATCAGTTTGACTTTTGATGAAAACTGAAATGGTGAAGACCTATTTATGACACTCAAAAACTGAAAATTACCTAAGTGCTTTGAAGATTGTTTACAGCATTTCTTAGAAAAATTAATATATAACCAATAATTATATGATTTCTCAGAGCTTGATGTATAATAAAACAGAACAGAATTTTTGTAGGACTTTAATATCACTTCAGTCACTACAGAGGTATGAATTTTTCAATATCTTCCAAGGTTAGTCCCACATTTCCATGAATGCCCCTTAATTTCATTCCTACCCATGTGGAGTAATTGATAGGAGTTGGTGAGATAAGAAGAGAAGTAGAAATAGGGATAAATAGTCAGTATTATAGACATAAGGACATTCTATCCTGGGGCACCTCAGTGGAGTTGAGAATCTGCCTTTGGCTCAGGGCATGATCCTGGGGTCCTGAGATCGTCTCATAACGGGATCCCCAAAGGGGGCCTGCTTCTCCCTCTTCAAAGCTGTGTCTCTGCTTCTCTCTGTGTGTTTCTCGTGAATGAATACAAATCTTTTTAAAAAGGGCATGCTATCCTGGCTAAATCAAATATATTGGTATGATATGCATTTGCAAATCTGCATATTTTTCTAGGAAATCCTGTAAACAATCTTCAAATGGAAAAGTCAGTGTCAGATTGCTACTGCACATTTTAGGGTGACTATATTGAAGCTAGCATGCATACAGCCTGGTTAGCAATCTGAACCTTGGTTGAGAAGACCAAAAAAACACCTCATATGTAAATATTCATTTCAAAGTCACCTTAACTGCCAACACACTTTGTCTCACAAATGTGAAGCTATACTTCCAATGAACACAACAAAGTGCTAAAACCCATTAGAAAGTACTTGTGAAATAGCCATGTTTTGAGACTTGTTTCTGATGATTTGAAAGGCGAAGGAAGTGCATAAAACCAATTTCCACCTGGACAGGGGGTTGTTTTCCCTGCTTATTTGAAATCAGAGCCAACAGTAATAAATGATTCAGTATAATCCTAAAGTTTTCTCTTCATTTAGACCAAACAGATTGGTAAGTCTGAATAAATAGGTCATTTGCCATAGAAGTGCTATGATACTTATACTTTCTATTGCCATATTCGAATACCCTTCATAGTTTTGTTGAACTACCATCTTTTGCACACTGATTACACAAGTATATCCTATGACCATGGGTTAGTGCTAGTGGTTCCTAAAAATAATTATCCATTATAATTAATGACAACATGGCAAAAGCTTTCAGCCTGCTTTGTTTGGCATATAATGCAAAGTTTGAAAGACATCTTTATTTTTCTCTACCCTTCATATCAGAAAGTACTATTAGCTTCCCTTGTTTTTCAGCACTGGATCTGAGGCAGAGAGACAAAAACAATTTGCTGAAGGTCAAACAAATTTTCAGGATATAACCTCCGGCTTACTAATAATCAGGCACCTGGTTTCATTGCCTGATATACTCAAGCACAGTACTTTGACTTGTCCCCTACTAAATGCACTACTATTTCCACTTCATTCTCTGTAACTGCTCATTAGAATGGAGATAACAAGAAGCAACATCAAACAGTGGCAGATATGGTGCTATCTTATCTTAAATCAGAAATCTGAATTAAACCAAGCTCAACTGTGATTGAAGCATACAGAAGAATGACTCGAGCTCTAGGATACATTTAAAGATTCCTCTGTTGTATTTCTCTTGAAAAATTACTTTTCACATTTTCTTGAAAAGTTATATCTTATTATTAGCACATGATCAACTTTGTTGCCAACTGGTTATGAGACAATAAAGTTATATGACCAAACACAAAGTGTGCTCATAGGAATTTAGCTGACGATACCACAATCTAAAATTAACAGTCACAAAGTGTATTACTAATATAGTTCTGAATAGGGCCACATACAATAAGACATTCACATTTACACGACATTTACTGATTAAAAATAGACATCCTGTCAAAAATCCAACCAAAGAAGCTTGCCATAGAGATGGTTCTAGCTATGCTACTAGATCACTAAATATATAAATCTGCCTTTTCTATTTAGAAGAATTTTGATGGAAAAAAACATTTGAGAAGATCAGCAATTGGATACACTCAAAATGTATGGTGTAGGAAAGTTGGGAGTATTGCATTAAATGAACACTTTTTAAGCTGTCCTTATACTGGGCTACTAAATTGATCATTTGTACTGGATTATAAAAATCAAGTTATATTGTGGAAAGAAATATTCCTCCAACTGGTTTCACAGATGTTTTAATTGAATATCTTTTTAGGGTGTGTAATGTAAGAAACTAAGTTGGTCTTTTCAATATATTTAAATGATATGTGTAGGGGCACCTGGGTGGCTTAGTCAGTTAAGCATCTGTCTTCCTCTCAGGTCATGATCTCAGGATCCTGGAATTGAGCCTCAAGTTAGGCTCCCTGCTTAGCAGGGAGTCAGCTTCTCGCTCTCACTCTTCCCTTCCCCCTACCCTACTCATGCCCTTTCTCTCTCTCTCATATAGATAGATAAAATCTTTTTAAAAATAAAATAAAACAAAATCAAGAATTTATGTGTAGATGGTCTGAATGCTAAGATAAAGCATTAAACACTGATATCACAACAGTTCAAAATCTTGGGTGTTATAATTAGTTCTGTCTCTGGCACTATTATGCACAACTCTAATACATAGGACTAGAGACACTGGTAGGCAAAGAGATTCTCAGTTTTGGATTCCTACCACTTTTTTAATCTAGATGCTAATCAGTAGAATAAGTCATACCAACTCAGAGTTAGAAATCAGACCTATTCTAAGATCACGACATCGTGTTTTCTAGCAAAATGTTTACCTACTTGACTAATCCTATTTTAAAAACTCTAACTCTAAATAGCTCACAGGGCAGCACTTGTAGCTCTCACCTTGATATAAATGATTTCATTCTTAATTTAATTCTGTGACAGTTCAGATCTTAAAAAGCAATCTAAAAAAAAAAAAAAAAAAAAAAAAAAAAAAAAAAGCAATCTATTGTTCCCCTGTCACACTTAGAAAAGACTGATACATCCAAATATATACTTCCTGATTCATACCAAAATAATGGCTATATCTACAGGAAATTAATACACTGGATGATTGAGTCTGTTATATAAATTCAGAAAAAAATTAAGGAAAATTATCCAGGTTGATGATTTAGGGCTAGAATAGTCAAAAATTAGTTTTGTGAAATGGGTTCCATAAGATGTTTTGTAGATATATCATGAATGAGAGCAGAGTATTATCATATTTATTTCACTTTATTAGAATCAATATAGCATTCAGCTTTTCAAAGAAGGCTTTATTTTTTTAGAGCAGTTTTCAATTTACAACAAAATTGAGGGTAAGGTACAGAGAGTTATCATATACCACTTAGCCATACACACACATCACTCACCAAAATAGTATATTTTTTAATCACAGCATCCAAATCACTTGATGCCATAGTTTAACTTAGGGTTCACTCTATGGATATGGACAAAAGTATAATAACATATATCCGTCATTATAATTTGATACAGAGTATTTTTTACTGTCCTAAGAATCCTCTGTGCTCTGCCTCTTCATTACCCATTCGCAATCCTGGCAACCACTGATCTTTTTATTATTTCCATATTTTTGCCTTTTCCAGAATGTTATGTTCTTGGAATCATACAATATATAATAACCTTTTCAAATTGGCTTTTTTCACCTAGGAATATGCAATTTAAGGTTCTTCCATGTCTTTTTATAGCTTAATAGTTCATTTCTTTTTAGCACTGAATAATATTCCATTGTTTCAATGTACTACAGTTTATTTATCCATTCACCTGCTGAAGGATATCTTGGTTGCTTCCAAGCTTTGGCAATTATGAATAAAGCTGCTATAAGCATCTATGTACAGGTTTTTGTGTGAACATAATTTTCAGCTTCTTTGAGTAAATACCAAGGAGCATCATTGCTAAATCCTATGATAAGACTATGTTTAGTTTTGTAAGATACCACCAAACTATCTTCCAAAGTGGCTATATGATTTTGCATTCCTACCAGCAATGTAGGAGAGTTCCTGTTGTTCCATAGCATTTGGTGTTCAGCATTTTGGATTTTGTCCATTCTAATAGGTGTGTAGTGGTATCTCACTGTTGTTTTAATTTACATTTCCCTGAGGGCAATGATGTGGAGCATCTTTTATATGCTTATTTGTCACCTGTAGATTTTCTTTGGTGAGATGTTTGTTAAAGTCTTTGAACCATTTTTTAATCAAGTTGTTTGTTTTCTTATTAAGTTTTAAATGTTTTTTTTATATTTTGGGTAACATTTATTATTAATTTTTATTACATGTGTCTTTTGCAAATATTCTAGTCTGTGGCTTGTCTTCTCATTCTCTTGGCATTGACTTTTTCAGAACAGAAGTTTTTATTTTTTTATTTTTATTTTTATTTTTTTTCAGAACAAAAGTTTTTAATGAAGTCTAGTATATCCATTTTTTTCATGAATTATGTCTTTTGTGTTGTATATAAAAGGCAACACCATACCCAAGGTCATCTAGTTTTTTTCTGTTATCTCCTAGATGTTTCATAGTTTTATATTTTACATTTAGGTTTATGATCCAAATTGAGTTAATCTCTGTGGAGGGTATAAAGTCTGCATGTAGATTCATTTTTTCATATGTGGATATCCAGTTGTTTCAGCACCATTTGTTGAAGAGACTATCTTTGCTCCATTGTAGCATTCACTTTTTTTTTTAGTAATTTTGATTTTGTGTTAGTGATGCCAGTAGAAATTGGTACTCCATTCTGTCACTTCAGATAATAGCTGCATTTCCATTTACTTTTTATTACAAATCAATAATGCAATTAACATAACAAGATCTCCAGAGATATTTATGTAATTATTGCTTTTATAAAGGACCACCACATGTGAAGATGTAAAGTAGCTTAAAAAAATCATAAAACAAATTCTAGGAAACCACTCTTCAGGAAAACAAAATAGTGTATCATTTACACAACCTGTTTTCTTTAAGATTTTTTAATAAATGAAGGTAGACTAGCACCAACCAAATCAAAGAACTTACTCTATTCATTGAAATAATCAACACAATCCAGTTTGGGTTCCCAAAAGAAAATGTGCTTTCAGTTATGTTGATACCATTTTAGACCATTAATTCCTTTATTTTGTTTAGCTTTCAGAAAACAACTTCAGTACAAGAATAAGAAACTAAGCAGTCTGACCATGCATATACACCACTTACTATATTAATCAAATGAGATTTATAACCAATTTAATCTGATATATATTTAATGGCATTCATGAATTGTTTGCAGGACAAGTAGGCATAAATTGTAAGTACTTAGAAAACCTCTCTTTCTTTCTCTCTCTTTCTCACTCTTTCTCACACACACATACACACACACACACATACATTTCTTGTCTCACTTTTAGATCTCCCATATCTCAAACACCCTTTGAATTATTTCATAGACTGAACTAAAGACAGTGAGGAGCAACAGCTTAGTTTCAAATCTGGAGAGGGGATATGTTCTCTTTTTAAAAAATTTATTTATTTGAGTCAGAGAGAATATATGAGCAGCAGGGGTGTTGTGGGGTGGGGAGAGAAGGAATAATAGCAGACTCCCCAGTGAGCAGGGAGCACAATGCGGGGCTCCATATGGGGCCCAGTCCCAGGACTCTGAGATCATGATCTGAGCTGAGGCAGACTTAACTCAGTGGTTAAGCATCTGCCTTTGGCTCAAAACGTGATCCTGGAGTTCCAGGATCATGTCCCGCGTCGGGCTCCTGCATGGAGCCTGCTTCTCCTCCCTCTGCCTATGTCTCTGCTTCTTTCTGTGTGTCTCATGAATAAATAAATAGAATATTTTAAAGAAAATGAAATAATATTTCAAGAGTCATCAAAATTTCATATTAAAAAGAAGCCAGAGGGGCGTGCCAGCCTGTGGAATTTTCCCACCCATTCTCCCGCCTCTGGAAAGGACAAGACATGCTTTCTACTGCATGGTGCTTATATCCCTAACAGATAAACTTTACTTTGATGATTTTCAAGAGAGCTGTGCTGTGAATTGGTGAAGTCTCCAGGAAGCAGGATGCCATTGCCTCTGGGGAAACTGGTCCTTTTTTTCCAGTGTGGTAGCCAGTGGGAGCTGTACCCTTTTATATTACCTCATACAAAAAAAGACTTCTTATTACCATCTGGCATTGGAGCAGCTACACAGCCACCTCAAGGCCCTGAAGACTCTGTGCATTTCTCTCAATGTCTACTCTTTCCAATTCTCCAACAAGTACAACTTTGTTGCCAATGCCTAGTTGAAGATTCTTGTCTTTGGATCCAAGTCAGAGAGCCATCTCTATGTCAGCTCAACCAGAGATGCCCCCTTTCAGTGGTGGCAACTTCAGGAGGTCTTCTTAAAGCTCAAGGTCCGTCAGCAGATACCTGTATTCAAGTTCAGTGGCGATACTGGTGATGAAGTGAAAAAGGAGTAAAGGTGATTAAAAATACAGCTTTCTCCAAGCATGGCCTTTCTTTCCTCATCACCATGTACACTCCATGTCTGTGATCCAGTTTTCCAGCCACAGGGGATAATTGTATGTACTGGCATGTGGTATTTTGGTATAATTCTAATTTGACCACCACAAATGTGGAATTTTTTATTTAATCAGAAATGAAAAATTTAATAAAAAATTATAAATGATTTGAAAATTCACTGTCTAGGGCACCTGAGTGGCTCAATTCTTTGGGTGTTTGACTCTTGGTTTCAGTTCAGGTCATGATATCATGGGTCATGGGATGGAGCCCTGGCATTAGGTCTTTTGCTCAGCAGGAGTCAGCTTGAAGATTTTTGTCTTCTGCCTCTTCCCCAACTGTATGTGCTCACTCTCTCTCTCTCTCTCTCTTTAAAATAAAATAAAGTTAATAAAAGAAAGCTCACTGTCTAAAAGCAAAGCACAGAATAAAAGAAACAAGAAGAAGAAGAAGAAGAAGAAGAAGAAGAAGAAGAAGAAGAAGAAGAAGAAGAAGAAGAAGAAGAAGAGGAAAAATCCAGAATAATTATTTTAAATGAAAATCAGGGCATTTCTTGCTTGATATTTCCAGTGATTCTCCATCACATTTAGACAAAATCTAAATTTACCATGGCCTATAAGATTTACTTTCACTTGCCCAAATCCTACCCCATATTTTTGCTATTCCTTGGAACATGCCAAACCCACTCTCATCTCTAGACTTTTGCACTTTTTGTACTCTTTTCCTACAATCTTGGCTCACTCCCTTAATGCATTAAGAACTCTACTCAAATGTCATATTCTCAGAGATGTTCTTTCTGAGAATCCTATTTAAAACAGCAACCTATCACTCTTGAACTTTGTATTTTTCTTTATATGTGACATTGTTGAATATGTTTACTTATTTATTTTATACCTTCTCCATTAGAATATCAGTTCCTTTCTGTCTGTTGTGTCACTCTTCTGACACTAGTGTGAGAGGTAGATTTACTGCTATGAAGTTAATTGAATGTAAACTTCAGGATCTCTCATTTTCATAGGCCCTTTCAATACCTTATATTTAATTATGTATTTATAATTTTGTAGTCTTCTTTTCAAAGTGAACTTATCAAAATGATGTTAGCTTTAGACCCCATTAAACCTCTGCCTAATATCTAGTGCCAGACATTTCATAAGCCCTCAATAAATATTTTTGAATGGATGAATTTTTAAAATGAATGAATACCTTACATATCTTAGGATAAAAATGATTTGTTAGCTCTCTCCTTAATAGCAAGCTTTGAGGGGGGCACTTGACGGGATGAGCACTGGGTGTTATTCTGTATGGTGGTAAATTGAACACCAATAAAAAATAAATTTATTTTAAAAAATAGCAAGCTTTGATATGGTTTGGCCTTGATTTAAAGCTGAAAGATGCTGGGTGCCCATTGAGAATAGTGAAACAAGGCTGTTCTGAAGGATATGGAAGAGATACTAGAAAAGGATGCTGTAGTCTCTTAAAGCAAACTGTTAACTTCATAGTTTTTCCTAGTGTTGGAATACTACTTTAGGCCAGAAGTATACATTATGATTTAATGCCTTAATAAATGGTGTTCCAATTATAATTCCATTCTTTGTGATACAGCCTTTTCTTTCTTATATTTCCTAAGATATGAGCTACTCTTTCTGGAATATCTGGGGAGCATCCACACTTTAAGAAATCATTGGGGCACCTGGGTGGCTCAGCTGGTTAAGCATCCGACTCTGGTTTGGGCTCAGGTCATGATCTTGTGGTTGTAGGATCAAGCCCCACAGAGTCCACTTCAGATTCTCTCTCCCTCTCCCTCCCACTCCATCCCAATCTCATAAATAAATAAATAAATAAATAAATAAATAAATAAATAAATCTTTTAAAAAAGAAAAGAAAAGAAATAATTGAAGCATGAATGTCTCCTCATTACTGCACTGGGTTATTTCTTCCTTTTTCCTACATTGTGTTATAGTTCTCAAGACTTTTTAAGAAAGTTTATGGATTAAACCAGGATTGTGTAATAGGGTGACATTTGCCCAGTGGAAAAACAGATGCATATTGTATGTATACCTTATAAGCACAGTTGAATATATATATATATATACATATATACAATATACACAAATATATTACATATACTAAAGGTGAGAGAAAGATTCAGCAAACATACCTTAGGATTTATTTTCACTTGTTAATTGTAGTTCCTCCGTAGGATCATCCAAGTCTTCCTGAGTCATTAATAAGAAATTCATAAAAATAAGCCATTAATAGAAGAGATCAGTTAAATAACACATTATGCTTTAAATAATGGTCAAAAGTAGTTACAGTGAAAACTGTCTATGAATTGATCACTCTCAATTTACAGAAGCCCATCTGCCTTGGTTTTTAATCTACTCAAATTGTTTTTTGGCCAGTAGCACTGCCTGAGGCAAATTTATATCAACCTGACAAAAAGCAGTAGAAGGTCTTGCTTCAGAGATTCTCATTGCTTAAAGCTACAACACTTCTTTAAAAGCTCCAAGGTGTTATAATTAAAAATGTATCAATTGCTTAACTTGTCAAGCAACTCAGTTATTGTAAAGCATTATTTCTCCTCAAACAGCTAGACTTTCATTGTTCATTTGTGATTGCATTTATAGAAAAAATATAAGTAAAGTGTAAATTTAACTTCTGGGAAGTAATGCTCATCAAAAACATTTCCAAAACTTTTTGGAATCTGTTCACTTTCTGGGAGGCTGTACATAACTAACTTTCCATTCGCATTTATAGATAAACATGTGCAAACACAATTAACACGCAGATTTTTGATGGTGACTTGAGAGGAGGAGTGAAAAAACTTTCTCTAGAAATGCTAATTTGACTTTAGTAACAGAATAGCAATTGAAATTGTAGTTAAAGATATTTCTTTTTAGCAATGTCTTTTTTTTATTTTATCCTTCCTTTGCCCCTTCTTTTTCCCCAAGAAATGAAAAATGTAATTAGTAGCATAATGATTAAAGAACTAATTAGGCACTGCAGGCTCACATCACAATAATTTAGGATGATTTCATGCTTTTACTACCATATCAAATTAGCAAATTTTCTCTGTTACGAAAAAGTTCATGAAGCAAAATTACCCTATCTTCCTCTGATTCCACTGCCAATAAAAACCAAGACAAACAGGCAGATACATGGAGGGTAAAGGGACTTTTTTTTTTTACCTTATATGAAAAGAATAAAATAACTTCTTCACAAATAAAAATTTAAGAATCAATTCTACTCTGTTGTGTTTGTACAAACAAGTTGCTTTTCATGGAAGGATTTTATTTTAATTAAATAACAGACTCAACCCACTACAAATAATTGTGTTGTTAATCTCACCACACTGCTTTTAACTGAAAATGAGGGAAAACTGGTCAATGTTAATCAATTGCCTTGGAGGAACACAGAATTCTCTTGACAGAGGTACATAATGGATGAAGTACAAAATGAGATAATTGGAAGATGTTTATCCTAGAGGGTGCTAAGTTTGTAATTAAAATTAAAAAGTTCTCATATCCTAACATCATTCTTTGTAGAGACACTCTGTCTTCATTTGACTTCATCAATATATATGTTTTTCCAAACCAATAAGGTTCTATTCCTCTGTGACCTGGCCTGACATTGGGAATATAACAGAAGAATAGAAATAGTGCCAACTGTTCATATTTTTTTCTTAATGTAAGTGCTATTGCATGGTCATTCAGAGATAGCTTCTCAACCAGACAAGTAATGCCCTTCTTGAATATATGACCCTGGAGTGGCTCTAGAAGAAATAAATAATTGAATGCTTTATTCCAAAATTTTAGAAGTGCCTTGTTTCAAGATTATGTGTTAGAAACTCTAAAATCACCAAGTGAATGTCTGTATATTAGGATATTAGAGAGTTCATGGACAGATAATCAGTGCTTTATTCAAGTCATAATAGTTCAACAACTTGTTCTATCAAGAAAAGTACATGTTGTTGAGAGCTCTTTGTGACCTGTCATATAGTCAACACATAACAATAATAGAGTTACTAATATATTGCATTATGATATTTCTTCACCATTTATAAAACACTTTTGTTGGTTTACAAACTTGAAAGTATCCTGGGTGAAATTCAATGCTGGCTCCATATGTGGAGGGCAAGAAGAGACTGAAGAAAGAGGACGACCACTCCATATTGGTAGGTAGCAGTTTTAATAGGCAAGGGAACTTACATACTAGGCTTGTCTTGGGTGGATGGAAGACAAATAGATCTCTGCATCTGACTTAATGGGGCTCAGTCACGTATAGTCCCAGATGGTCTCAACAATACTTGACTCTTTCAAGGCTGCATCTTTGAAGTGGTTCCTAGTGTGAAAATAGTGAGCTGAATGTACATTCCATGAACAGAGGAATGGGTAAGAAGCTTCCAATTGCCTGGGTCCAGCTTACAGTTTAACCAGCAGTCACATCCTCTCAGTGACTTCCTCTAATACCTTTCTTCTTTACAACAATTTTGTAAAGTAAGTAGGGGTGCTTTCATCATCTCCATTGCCATTGCATAGTTTAGAATATTGGGGCTTAGTTAGTTGGTAGCAGAAAGAGAATTTGAATTCAGGTCTTCTGACTACAGGTCTAATGCTTATTTTCCTATTGCAACATAATAATTCTTTTTTTAAATTTTATTTATTTATGATAGTCAGAGAGAGAGAGAGAGAGAGGCAGAGACACAGGCAGAGGGAGAAGCAGGCTCCATGCAGGAAGCCCGACGTGGGATTCAATTCCGGTTCTCCAGGCTCTCGCCCTGGGCCAAAGGCAGGCTCTAAACCCCTGCGCCACCCAGGGATCCCGCAACATAATAATTTAAAGAGCCAAAGAAGAAGGTAGAAAGAGGTTAAAACCAAAATACTGTTGTCCATTTTCTTGTAGGCCAACCACAGGTGTATTTACTGCCTTATTTCTTTCACAAGTTTCACAGTGCTCATAATGCATGTCATAAGGCCCAGCTAAGTGATTGATCTGGACAGATCATAAAAAATGTCCATTTTAATTTAAATATTTATAATTTACATCTCTCTGCCAAGATATATCCTCCAGATGGTCCGTAAGCCCTTAACAATTACTTTTAGAAGTTTTTGCTTTGGCCAGAGTTATTATTGGTAAAAAAAAAAAAAAATCTTAAGAATCAATGTTCAGACAAGAATGGGGACCCTCAGAAGTTTTATGAGACGTTAATGCTGAAGCCCTCATTTCTGTTTCAAAGCTTAAGTGCTGTTTAAATGTTATTAATTTCAGAGTGGCTATATAGAGCATTTAAAAAAGTAATTTAATGCATTCAGGTAGAGTTTCAAGATGTTTATTTAATATTAGGGTTGAGAGGAAACTTTGCATCCATTCTAACTCTTTTCTTTGTGCAAATAAAGATGATAAGGTTCAGAAGCTCTGTAACTTCTCAAGTTCTCACAGTTAGTGGTATAATTGGAAATATAATTCTGCTTTCTTGTGTGCCACTTAAATCTCTTTCCATCAGATCTGCTAAGTCTCTCCTTTCTCCACTGTAAATGTAAGTGCAAAAGAAATATATAATTTTAATATTAGAGTAATGATAGTTGCATAAAAATTAGAACTCAAAATGATTTTTATCTTATGTTTAATAATTCATTTCTCAATGCTTTTCACTAATAAAAATAACATTATCATCATTATAAATTACATTATTAGGTTTTCTAATTCTGTATTACTCTCAGGTTGTTTTTAATGTCAAAACCACAGGGCTTCATTTAATCCACTTGTGATTATCAGAATATGCCAATATGACCTATTTCTCAATAATTACATGAATAAAAACATTGTGCATATATGACTCATAAGCTTAACATTTAAGACTATTACTCTTTGGTCAACCCCAGGTGGCTCAGCGGTTTAGCGCTGCCTTCAACCCAGGGTGTGATCCTGGAGATCCGGGATAGATTCCCACATTGGGTTCCCTACGTGGAGCCTGCTTCTCCCTCTGCCTGTGTCTCTGCCTCTCTATGTGTGTGTCTCTCATGAATAAATAAATAAAATCTTAAAAAAAAAACTATTACTCTTTTAAGATGAAATGTTCAGCTCTAACTGAAGATTAGATAAAAAACCTTTATGTTTTCTTAGTCACACTACCTATGCTATGAATCAAAAATAATTTAACTTACCTTGCATCACATGAAAGCATTTTACATTTTACATTTACACAACATAGTGTAAATAGGGCAAAAAAATTGACTCGTATTCTGCATTTTTTCATAAGCATTTTTTTTTCACAAAAAAGAGACATCAGAGTTTCGGACGTTTAACATAAGATATGATGTCTAGATATTACTACAAGTGTTCCTGGAGTTCTTATTCCTATCACTCTTTTTATATATGTTTTCTCACTATAACTGCAAGACTTTTGTAACCAACCGATCTCACTGCCTCTAATTTATTTCCTTATAAGTCGGAGTTCATCTGTCAGATTAATCTGTCTAACGTCATTTTTAGGATAAGACTTTTAATTGTTTCCTGATACAGAAATTTAAATGCTTCCACAATCTGTGCCTAACTATCCTTCCCCAGCTCTTCTCCTGCTTAAACATTGTTAAAGCCCAGTGCATTTCCAGCACTGTCCAGGGGAGGGGGCCCTTATCCACAAATAAGAAGTATTGGCTTCTTAGCTAGCCCTAAAAAGATTCTGGGGACCTCAAGCTACCTCAGGTAGCTAACAAGAACCTTTCAGAGCATTTGAGGAATACCTCTAGTTTGTAGGATTTTTAAAACAAATACAAGACAGTGAGTGACAACACTATGAATCTTCAGTTAGTAAACATTCATAATACTCACTTTGAACCCCAATAATCTCCCCTCTCTTTCCTCCTTGCACATACTGCTCTCTCTCTCAAATATTTCTCTTCTCTTCTTCAACAATTCTATAATTTAAACTCTCTGTACCTCATTTTCTTCATCTGTAAAACGACGATGACAGTAACAACTAATCCATAGAGTTAATAGGAGTATTCAACATAAATTACATGGAACAATGCCTGACATATAGTAAGTTTTCAATAAATGTTAACTATTATTCATTTTGTTATCATCATTGCTATATCATCATCATTATTTCCCAGCAACCCCTGAGCATGATATAAAATGGAAGAATGCATTTTGTGTTTTTCTTACCCAATACATTTAAGTTCAGGTTTCTATCTTTAGTTTTGAAATGCCATATATTGAATTCATAATACATAATTAAGAAAATAATGAAAAAAACAATACTAATTGATTACTCTATATGACTATTTGTTTTTCTCTTGCAATCAATAGTCTTAAATGAGAAGAGGAGAGTGAAGATCTCTACTTCTGCTCAAGTGGGTAAGATGAACTTTTTTTAGAAAAAAAGAGGAAGGAAGGAAGGAAGGGAAATGGGGAGAAAAAAGAAGAGAATAACACTTTCACAACATGGCAGCCAAGTGGCATCTCATTCAGCATTTCAACTACATAGAATTTGTGAAGAAAGAAACTTTCCTTCAATTTTTGTATAAAGCATTGTTAAAATGGTGCCTTCCCTTGTGAATTCTAGAATAATGCTATTCACTTAATAAATATATGCTGGGTACCTACTTTCTGCCAGATGCTATATAAAACAGGAGATCAAAAGCTTATGCAATAAATGTTTATATTTGGATGGGGTCTTAATAAGAAGAGCAACAACAAAAGACAAAAACTCTTCATATTATCAAATGCCTTACTTTGGGTAAATTATAGTCTTATTTACTCATTTATTTGTTTAAATCCTTGGCATTTTTTGCTATACCTATATACACTTGTCATATAATTACTTGGTCTCTCCAGATAGCTTACAAAATCTTCAAGGGCAGAGAATGTGCCTGCTAGAAATGTTGTG
This sequence comes from Vulpes lagopus, assembly GCF_018345385.1. Lineage (NCBI taxonomy): Eukaryota > Metazoa > Chordata > Mammalia > Carnivora > Canidae > Vulpes > Vulpes lagopus. The sequence goes on from NC_054848.1 coordinate 97,888,552, forward strand.
GATTTTTTTTTTCCCTAAAGATTTTATTTATTCATGAGAGACACAGAGAGAGAGTCAGAGACATAGGCAGGCTCTCATGAGGAGCCTGATGTGGGACTCGATCCCAGGACCCGGGGATCACAACCTGAGCTAAAGGTAGACCTCAACCAGTGAGCTACCCAGATGCCCCTGCTGTGAAACTTTTTAATCACTCTGTTTTCTGTGGATTTGAAATGTCCTGGAATTCACTAAAAATAATAGTTTAGTATTTGGTTGCCTATGTATCCAAAAGCATCTAGCATAAAGATGAACAGAGCGTTTTTTCTGAGATCCTTGTGTTCAATTTCTTCAAGTGACTATGATGCATCTTCTGGAAGCTACCTTTCAACTGACTAGGATTTTATTTATTTATTTATTTATTTATTTATTTATTTATTTATTTATTTATTTTTGAGAGAGAGAGAGAGAGAGCATGTGGTGCCCACAAGTGGGGAGAGGGGACCAGAGGGAGAAGTAATCCCAGGCAGGCTCCATGCCCAGTGTGGAGCCCATCATGGGGCTCAATCCCACAACCCTGAGATAATGACTAAAGTCAAAATCAAGAGTTGAGGCTTAACCAACCCAGCCACCCAGGCATCCTTCAACTGACTAGGATTATCAACAACTGCCTCCCAGCCTGCAGTGTTTAGTTATCAGTGAACCCATGTTTATCATTTCAGTCTCTTGTTTTATGGAAAGCAGTATAAACGGCTTACACTCCTTTTGTGTTTTTCATTACATGTGTTAAATAGAGATTCGTGCTTTGTTTTGTGTTTAATGAGTGTATTTGCAAAATTATTGTGGTTTTACGTCCTCTATTATAGATTATAGACCTGTGATTAGAATATTCCAATTTCCTACTAAAGAAAACCTCAAGATGCCATGATTTCTGTTATATGCCTCACTTAGCTGGCAGTAATAGAAGTGAGCTCGGAAGTTGCGAACAATGTTTTTACTCCTACGAATCATAACATTTCAGGGCTAGAGAGGAGACAGAACTTGGAGGTCTGTATTGTAAAATCAATAGTAATAATGTCAACACACCTTAGCTAGAAAGAAAATATCTTCTGTCTTTTAAGGAGAGGAAAGTGCTTTTCACCTAGTTTTAACTTAATGACTTCCTGTTGTAGCTGTTGAATTTTAAGTGACAAATTTTGCCCTTCCATTTTCAGACTGGATGAAGGAATTTGGCATTTACCATATCTGTAACTCAACCAAATTTTAGTGATAAATATGTGGTATTTCAGATAACATGTTTAATGAGCTCCTGGATGTTTCAAATAAAATATGCTATCTTTTCTTTTGTGTATGGATTTTATTGCTAGTTGAAAACTCTGAACACCTCTCCTGTTCTTCTTTTTCTCTTCCATCCTTACCCTTTACTCTGGAAGCCTTTTAGTGAAGGTGCACATCTGCTGCCATAAACACACAAATTAGCACATCAATGTTTCTGATGAAAAAAAAGTCAGTGTAATAAGAGAATGTTTTGAAAGCAAGCCAGTTTGTCAGTAAATTATAAGCTTCATTACCATAAAACTCTAACAAATAGAACCCACATCTCATTAACTGAAAGCACAATATGACTGCAGCAATATTCATCTCCCCAAAGAGTGCTTATCCATAGGAAAAAAAGATAAAAGTTTTGCTTGGAGCTGCCACTAATGACAGCATTAACTTTATTTATTAAAGAATGTCTAAGCATTTTGCAAATGTATATTTATCCCCTCCCCCACCTTTTTTTTCTGATTAAGCATAGTGACTGGTCATACAGTACAAGAGTTATACGACAGCCAAATTCATTCTACTTTAACACCATTCTAATTTTGCTCTGCTAAGAATTGAGACCATTTTTTCCAGGCACTGCTTCTAACTGTCTATGGATGGTACAATTCTTCCACATTACATTTAAGGCCAAAATTCCATATGCCATTTAGTTCCCTGATGAGTTGGTCATCAAAGGCAAAGGAGAAGGAATTCACTTCACTACATTTTGTGAAATAGAAACTTACTTTCAAATATAGTGTTCTATCATTTTGCAAGTGCTTGGGTCACCCCAAACCAACTTCTAATTAAGTTATTTTGTCCTGATTTGGTAAACACAATTCTTTAATAACTATGCTATTGTGTGTGTGGTTCTGTATGTTTAAAAATATTTTTAAGGAACACCTGGGTTGCTCATCAGTTGAACGTCTGCTTTCAGCTCAAGGCATGGTCCCAGAGTCTCAGGATTGAGTCCCACATCAGGCTCTTTGCAGGGAGGCCTGCATTTCCCTCTGCCTATGTCTCTGCTTCTCTCTGTGTGTCTCTCATGAATAAATAAAGTCTTTAAAAATATACATATTTTTAAAAATCTAAGAAAGCAAAATTATTTGTAGTAAATTTTTTGCTATAGAGTACCAGTTTCAGAAAAAAAGACCTAATTCCAAATAGTTCAAACTGCTAAACAGTGCCACTTTCAGAAAGGAGAACTAATCCCAAATTAATTAAGTAATTAGGCTGGCAGAAGAGAACACGGAGTAATGAGGAGTAAAGGCACTGCCTGTATAAGATGAGTAAGAATGGTTGTTTAGTCAACTATTTAATTAGAGACCAAGTTTGCGAAAATAGTAGGGTAAGAGTTTAAATGACATGATGTCTTGGATTTGCTTAAAAATACTCTAGGAAAAAAAGGAGAGGGATGATGAATAGATGAAACAATATTGGGAAAAAATGTTAACTGTTGAGGCTGGGTGATGAGTCTATAGGAATTCTCTATACTATTCTCTTTACCTATGTGAATGCTTAAATTTTTCATAATTTAAATTTTATTTTATTTTTTAAAGTTTTTTTTTTAATTTATTTATTCATGAGAGATACAGAGAGAGAGAGAGGCAGAGACGCAGGCAGAGGGAGAAGCAGACTCCATGCAGGGAGCCCGTGACAGAACTCAATTCTGGGACCCTGAAATCACATCCTGAGCCAAAGGCAGACGCTCAACTGCTGAGCCACCCAGGGATCCCACATAATTTAAATTTTAAGCAGAAAAAGTATTTTAAAGCACATTGTGTAAGCAGATGTAACCTCCTCTCTGTTTTCTATTATGCAAGGAAACCAGGAAAGGCTGAGGGAGAGTCAGTGTTGTGGAGGGAAAGTTCTGTTGTGTTTCATTATCAGAGCAGGAGTTGAATCCTGAATATGCCAGCTATTAGCTTTATGGCTTTCTACAAATCTCTGAGCATACTTCTTCATTTATAAAATGGGTTATGATTATTCATACATCACAAAGTAATTGAAGATTAACTAGATAAGGTATGTGCACATAAGTGCTACATAAATGCTCTTTTCCTTTACCTAGAAATAAGATTGCTGAGTAAGAAGTAAGACAGCAATCTTAAAAATAAAGAAAAACAAAAATACACAGTTTTAATTAGAATTTCAGACAAGAGAATAATTTTTAATATAAGTACGACACTTGCAATATTTAGGGCAGAAGGAGACCACCTTATTTGATAATAAAATATGACTAAGTATCTATATATTTGAACTGGCAACCATGTCTGAAAGGAATACTTTAATAAGTTAAACAGTCTTTCAAATCCTTGCTAATGAAAAGCCTTGCCAGAGAAGAGTGTTAGCTATAGTATTCGGTTAGCACGTAATTGAATATTTGGCATGAAGAAAACAGAAGGAAACTAATAAGGGAGATTTTTAGCATAGTGATAACAACTCAGAAATATAAACAACTCCAAGTCTCCAAGGGCTAAATATTGCTTGAGATTATCCATAAATAAAGAGCAGGAGAAAAAGAATGAGCATTTAGAAACCTGGGTTCCCAAAAATGTTACAACACAAGAAGTTTCTGACTTTAGGGGAAAGGAAAACAATGTGTTTGTTTGCTTGCTTGCTTTTATTAAAGCTATTTAATGTTTTTTTTTTTTCAAATGGTGTTTTTGATTAACAACATGACTTGGCAATTTTGTTAAATGTGTGTGTCTCTGTCTCTGGCCATTTCTTTCTCTCACACGTTTCTAACTCCTCTTTTCCTTCTACTGTTCAATAGTTCGTTGTTTCTTCAGTATGTTACTTCAGTTTCTATATGTATTTTACTAGAAATACATCTCAATGTTCTTAACATTCTTTTTGAATTTTAACAATATTTTTTTAGAGCATGGCCTTAGAACCATAAAATGATGTAACTGAAATCCTCAGGAAGCAATGCCTAAAAAAGATTTGGATCCAAGGTTTTACTTACCAAATAAAGGAGTATCATCTCAAGTGAAACTAATATAAATGCTTCTCTATTCTATGTCTAGTATTACTATTTCTCATGGGGACATAGTTAAAATATTCAATCCTATCTAAAGCAAATCAAATCCATACACATATTAAAGTTAGAATTTTTAAATGGCAAAAAACCAAACAGTTTTTAAAGAAAGCTTCTTTAAAAAAAGTTCACTTGAAGTTTTATGCACATTTATGAACTGCTGTAGAAGTAAAATGCACAAAATTATGAGCTGATACGCAAATTTAAAATGCAGATTCACACGCAAAAAAAATGCCCATTCACTTAGTGAATCTCTGTTATAAAGTATTGTTGTGTGAAATTTTAGTTTGCCCATATCCAGACATAAATTTACAATTGCTTTTTATTTGTTTCATATGATATTAGATGTTTCTTCCTGCATGTTGCCTTTACACTTCACATATATGTTTTGTTCCCCTTGAGGGAGAATATATATATTTTCCTTCTCTTATACCACTTTAGAAACACTTAGCGTATTACCAAAAACTGCACAGAATGATTTTGAAATATCAAGTAATGTTATATTGCTTTTCTTTTTTAATCTTTTTTTTATTTATTATAGTCACACAGAGAGAGAGAGAGACAGAGACATAGGCAGAGGGAGAAGCAGGCTCCATACACTGGAAGCCCGACGTGGGATTCGATCCCAGGTCTCCAGGATCGCGCCCTGGGCCAAAGGCAGGTACTAAACCGCTGTGCCACCCAGGGTTCCCTGTTATATTGCTTTTCTTAAGTAGTCACATAACATCTAGCATATAAAGATCAATTCTTTAAACCAGACCCAGACTAAAGTGAGACAAAGGAGGCATATCGGATGCAGGTTCAAGGAGACTAGCATTCTCAGTAAAGGTATGGCACTTTTGTGATTCTGAGACCTGTTATAACACCCTCTCAAATTTTGCACCCAAGCTGCCTCACTTGCCTAACCTTATTTCAGGCTCTGTCTTTAAAAGTGTCAGCATGCCTGGGCACCTAGGTGGCTCAGTTGGTTGAGTATCTGACTCTTGATTTCCACTCCACTCATGATCTCAGAGTCGTGAGATGGAGCCTTTCCTCAGTCTCCATGCTTACCCCAGGGGAGTCTATTTCTCTTCCTCTTCCTCTGCCCCTCTCCCTGCTCTCTCTCTCCCTCTATCTCTTAAAGAAATAAATCATTAAAAATAAGTAAAAGTGCCAGCATGCCTATAATAGTACTCGTATGTTAAAGTTCCATTTTGGATGGGATGCCTGGGTGGCTCAGCAGTTGAGCACCTGCCTTCGGACTGGGGTGTGATCCTGGAGTCATAGGATCGAGTCCCACATCAGGCTCCCTGAATGGAGCCTGCTTCTCTCTCTGCCTATGTCTCTGCCTCTCTCTGTGTGTATCTCTCATGAATAAATAAATAAAATATTTTAAAAAATAAAAATAAAAAAAATAAAGTTCCATTTTGAAAAAAAAAGAAAAAAATCTTATGAAAACTTTAAGTGGAGTATATCAAGGAACTTTGCCTGAATAAGGCACAGTTTTTCTCCAGCAGGTATCACAGTCATGCCTAAACATCTGTTCACCTTTGCCATCTGCTTTCAGCTTCTTGACATAGGACTATTTTCTGATTGCCACCTGCTTTTGCAGCTCATGCTTAAAAGCCTTGTCATCCTTTACCAATTCTTGCTACTCCTCTGGGACCAAGAGTAAGATAGAAGAAATTCTTGGTATTCTTAAGATATTATATTTGAATATATCTTTGGCTTTTTTTCCTTTTCTCAGATTTTTTCTTCATAGTCAAGATGTTTGACATCCCATACTAAAATTTTAACAATATTTATTCGTAAGTGTTAAAGTGAAGATAATAATGCAATTACAAATAGCATGATGACAATAAACCCTCAATGTCATTACTGACCCATTCATACTTAGCAAAATGTTGGATTAGCTTCTAAGTAAAAAGTTACAACACACTTCCTTCTTAATATTCTTTCTATGCAGTAGAGAAGTACTCAGGAAAATAAGTTGAAACTAATTCTTGCAAACTAAGACTGAAGCTATGCTCTTGCTATTATTACCATGAGAGGGAAAATAAAAGCTATTATGATGGCATAATATAACTTTGTTATGTCATAAAATAATAGTATAGTAAAAGTATGTATCTGTGATGATTTTTAAAAATAGTATGAAGCAGGGGTGTCTGGGTGGCTCAGTCAGTTAAGCTTTGAACTTTTGATTTCATCTTAGGTAACAATTTCAGAGTCCCAAGATGGAGCCCGACGTGGGACACGATCCCGGGTCTCCAGGATCACAACCTGGGCCAAAGGCAGTGCTAAACCGCTGAGCCAACCTTGTTGCCCAATTGTTTTAATTAATTAATTATTGTTTAAATTTTTCCAACTTTGTTCATTGGGAACTCTTTCAATGGAATACTATGTTCCTTTGGCATACTTCCATTACTGTCCCTTTTTCTTTTTCTTTTTCTTTTTCTTTTTCTTTCTTTCTTTTTTTTTTTTTTACTTTTCTTCTTCTTCTTCTTCTTCTTCTTTTTTTTTTTTTTTTGTACTTCATTTCATTCTGGCAGTATAAGGTGCTCTAGTTTCATCATGTACATTTCCTGTTTGAGTCTCCAGTCAGCTGTATCTCCAAGGAGCCCTGTTTCCCTTACTGGAGAATGACTTTAAAAAACAAGATCTAGATACTACATGTGATCATCGATACTGGGGTATTGTTCCTTCTTGGCCCCCTCAGTTGACAAAGCAAGGGGATATATATGTGTATGATAAAGAATGTGTATATAAATATTTAAAATATTTCTATATGCAACCATTTATCTGTATTGTTAATTTAACATCAGTTCATGCTGATATCTCCTATTCTAATCCTTTACCACATGCATCATTTTAGCCTCCTTCCTGTGCTTAACTGTCAACTCCCTCTCTGATAGTGACAAACCTGGTTCCCACCATTTGCCATCTATTTACTTAACTGTTCAATTCCCGTGTATGTGCATAAAAATATCAGAATTATTAACCCATACAACCATGGGAAAGTAATTTATCAATTACAGCTTAGTGTTTCTGTTCAGGTCCTTTTGCCTTTAGTCTTACAGAATCCACTCATTTCCAAAGCTACTTAGGTCTGAAACTTATTCCTCCACCTCTTATAGTGAGATTGTTTTGTATAGTAGTAATATAGTTATCTGGTTTTGCCACATTTTGCGTTCCATCCTGGGATTCCCCTGAAATCACAAAGGATGTTTTTAAATTTTCATACTTTAAAATCACCTCCTTGTGCTCTAGAATTTAATGGATTTTGACAAAAAGATAGTGCTATGTACCCACACTTAAGAATATCATATCCAGGGATGCCTGGGTGGCTCAGTGGTTGAGCGTCTGCCTTTGGCTCAGGGTGTGATCCTGGGATCCCCAAGATCTAGTCCTGCATCAAGGAGTATTGCATCAGGCTCCCTGAGGGGAGACTGCTTCTCCCTCTGCCTGTGTCTCTACCCCTCTCTCTGTGTCTCTCATGAATAAATAAATAAACCTTTTTTTTTAAACAAAGAATATCATATCCAATAGTTCTTCCATTCTCAACAATTCCCCGTGCTTCACCTGTTCAAGCCTCTTCAATTCCCTGCAATCCTCTGATAACCCCTGATTTTTATTATCTTTATAGTTTTGACTTTTACAGTCTGTCATATAATAGAAATCATATCATATGTAACGTTCTCTGGTTTAACTGGTTTAAAAATTTTAATTGGTTTGCTTGTTTTCTCATATTTGAGCATTGTATATTTTGTGTTCTTTGTATATTTTTATACAAGTCCTTTATCAAATACATTTTCCAAATTTTTTCTCCAGGCTTTGGCTTGTCTTTTCATTCCCCTAATAGTATTCTTTTGCAAAACAGATTTTAATTTTAAGAAAGTCTGATTTATCAATTTGTTCTTGATTATGCTTCTGATGTTGGTTCTGAAAACACAGCACCACACACAGTTTGTTTACATTTTATTCTACTTTTTTTCTCAGAGTTTTGTAGGTTCGTTTTTTTGTTTTGTTTCGTTTTTGTTTTTGTTTTTTGTACTTTGTGCTCTATTTTGATATCAGTTTTTGAAAGGTGTTGTGTTTTTTGTTCATTTTTATGGATATCCAATTTTTCCAGCACCACTTGTTTAAAAGTGTGTTCCATGTTTTCTGTATATTAAAATGTTTTGATACCTTAAAAAACTTTTCATGTTGAGGAGAGACTGTCTCTCCCTGGGCTAGCCAATTGTTAGAGTTAGTAAAGTGCCATATCTCCTCTATCTGGTGTGTATACTCCAGAAGATAATATTTTTTTCCCTTAAATATTCCAGATCCAGATGCCAAATAACTAAGGAACAACTCTATAGTCCAAAGCCTGTCAAAATTATTCAAACTAGCCAATTCTAAGCTGTTTATCTTGTCCTCTTTTGCCTTTCCTGAAAAAAATTTCAATAATGATCATGACCTCAACCTTCCGCACACTGCTGTCTATGGCCTCCTGACCATCCTGGTGTCTTTATCATGTGGCCCTATGCGGTGTGCTGTGCCTCCTGTCTCTAACATATGTGAGTATAGTAAACCTTGTTTATTTCTTGAGTTTCACATCTGTCTTCTATTATAACTGCACCTGACTGGTCATCTCATGAAAGAATATGAAACAGGAAGCCTTTCTCCGTTGAATTGCTTTTGCTCCATTGTCAAAACTCAGTTGAATTTATTTGTACAAGTGTATTTCTGGGTTATTCTGAACCATTAATACAGAGGTCTTTTCTTTTGCCAATACCGTGCTGTCTCTTTTTTAAATATTTTTTTTATTTTTAAGTAATCTTGACCCCCCAGTGTGGGATTCAGCCTCACAATCCCAAGATCAAGAGCCAGCCAGGTGCCCCCAATACCATGCTTTCTTGATTACTGTCTTGGTACTGATTGATTCCTGTCGCTCTAGAGGAAGTCATATAATCTGTTATTGTGACTGTCATTTTGTTTGCTCTAAGTATTTTGCATTTCCATATAAACTATAAATAATATTGTTGATATATAAAAAAATAATTTGTTGAGATTTTGGTTTAGACTACTTTCAATCTATAGATCAGTTGGAAAGAATAGACATCTTACCAGTATTGAGTCTTCTAATTCATAAACCAGAATACTTCTCCAATTATTTAGATCTTTGATTTCTTTTATTGGAGGACTGTAGTTTGCTGCATATATATTCTGGACATATCATAGACTTTATTTAAGCATTTCATTTTTGTGAGGCTATTGTAAATGATGATTTTTTTTAAAAATTCACATTGAAATTTACTAATGGAATATTATTTTGACCAAATAATTAAAAAACAATAAACTTTTGCATTTTAGCCTTGTATCCTGTGACCTTGCTACACTCAAATATAGTTTTAGGAGTTTTTTTTGTCAACCTTTTGGGCTTTTCTGTATGTATGTGTACTCATATTATCTGTGAAAAAATATAATTTATCCCTTCCTTCCCAATATATATTTCTTTTATTTATTTTACTTGTCTTAATGCACTAGCTAGAATTCCAGCATAATGTCCAATAAAAGTGGCGAGTTAGGGCATACTTGCTCTGTCCTTAATTTCAGGGTTAAGAGATAAGTTTTTCACCATTAAGTATGATGATAGCTATAGATTTTCTGTTAATTTTGTTATCAAATTAATGAAGTTGCTCTCTATTCTTAGTATGTTGAGACTTTTTTTTAAATCAAGAATGGATGTTGTTATTTTGTCAAATGCTTTTTCTGTGTCAAGTGTATGATAACATGGTTCCTCTGGTTTACGTTAATTGTTGCTCAAATGTTAAAATAGACTTGAAAAACTCAAACAAATATCACTTGGATGTGGTATAAAAGCATTTGTATGCACAGTTGGATTCAATTTCCTAATTGTTAAAGATTTTTGCATCTATGTTCATGATAGATGATGATCTATATATTTTCTTTATGTAATATTTTCATCTGGTTTTAGTATAGGGTAATGCTGGCCTCCTACATCAAGTAAGCTAGGAAATAATTTCCTTTCCTATCTTCTGAAAGAGGTTGTGTAGAATTGGTATCATTCTTTCCATATTTGGTAGAATTTCTCAGTGAAACCATCCAAAACTGAGGCTTTCCTTTTTGGTAATTTATTAATTACTTATTCAACTTTTTTATAGACATACACCTATTTTGATTACCCATTTCTTATTTGTGAATATTGGTATTTTGTATCTTATGAGTAATAAATTGATTATTCATCAAAATTATAACTTGTAGGCATAAGTTGCTTATAGCACTTCTTACCATTTTTAAGGCAGTATGATAACAGTACATTCAGATATTGTTGTTTTGTGGCTTTTTTTTCCCCTTGGTTAGCCAGGTTAGACGCTTATCAATTATATTGATGTTTTCAAAGAACCAGTATTTGGTTTTACAGATTTCCTCTATTGTTTTCCTGCATTCGATGTCATTGATTTCTGTCCTAATTTTTATTATTGCTTTCCTTCTGATTGCTTTAATTTCAAATTATTCTTCTTTCTCTTTCCTCATAAGGTAGATGCTGAAATCACTGATCTTAGGTATTTCTTATTTTCTAATTTATGCATTTAATGCTATAAATTTATCCAAGCAATATCTTTGCTTCATGCCACAAGTTTTGATAAGTCGTAGTCATTTAATTAATTAATTGAAATATTTAATTAATGTGCTGTTTAATCTCTAAAGATTTGGTAATATTCCTTTTATCATTCTGTTATAAATTTCTGGTTTAATTCTATTGGACTCTGAGAACTTCTTATGATTTACATTTCCCTAGATTTATTAATGTATTATTGTCCAGAATGTGATCTATCTTGGAGAATGTTCCTTGCCTGAAAATAATGTTTATTTTTCTGTTGTTAGACAGACCGTTCTATAAATATCAATATGATCAAGCTAATTGATCACTTCCTCTCTGATAATCATCAGTTTGTTCTCTATAATTAAGTGTCTGTTTTTTGGTTTGTCTCTTTCTCCCTTTTTTTTCTTTGTTCATTTGCTTTGTTTCTTAAATTCCACATATGAATGCAATTATATGATATTTTTTCTTGAATTTTTGTTTTATATATTTTGACACTCTGTTGTTAGATGTGAATACATTAAGGATGGTTATGTTTAAGACAAAGTGACACTTTATCATTATGTAATTCCACCTTCATTCCTAATAATTTTCCAGTTCTTGAAGTTTGTTTTGTCTGAAATTAATACAGGTAGTCCTGCTGTCTATTATTGCAAGCATTATACATAATATAAGCCATACTTCCTTCTCATCCAACAGCAGCAGTTACAAGTCTACTAAAACAAATACATATGCATATGTACATATCACAGACCTTGACGACAGGTTTCATATGCATTTATTAATAGCAGTTTCAATCTGGAAGCAACTCTAAGGTCCATGAACGGGAGAAAAGGTAAACAAACATTGGCACATTCATAGAATGAGATATCACTCAGCAATAGAAAACAAACTACTGAAGGAAGCACTAGCTTGGATAAATATCAAAAACAAAGAAGTTAGGCATAAGAAAGCGCATTATTTAAATATGCGCTTAATAACATTTAAATATTATTTTAGAACTGGCAAAACTATTCTGTAGCTATAAAAATTAGAAAGCAATTGCCTCTGAGTGGAGGGAGATTGACTGGAAAGAAACTTCTGGGATGATGGAAATGTTCATCTGCATTTTGTTTTATATAGTGATACATGTATTGATGCAACTGTCAAAACTCAAATGCAATACCAAAAATATGTTTTATTATAAATGAGTTAGATATCAAAAATGTTTATATTCACAAATTAAAGAGCAACAAAGTAAAAAGAAGGAAGGGTGATAAATTTATTAACCTTGGTAAAAACCATTAGGTGATCTCTCAGGAGTTCATTCCATTCATTGATGCTTCCAGTGTATATAAGTAAATATATGTGTGTATAGCATAAATGTGTAAGGTCAATAGTGAAATAAGCATTCTGTAAGATAAAAGAAAAGAGAGAGAGAGAGAGGGGGGAAGGAAGAAAGGAAAGAAGAAAGGGAGTTAAGTTGCATGTTTCTCATATAAGACATTAACCAAAGAAAGAGGCAAGCAATTTGTCAGGGAATAGACAGACATATTTTTGGTGGGATGTCTAGTAAAATGATTCTTCAATTTTGTGGGAACCAGAGGATTGTCTCTTTGTGAGGGAAGCATTTAACCTGTTGTCTGGATCCATTGAGATGACTATATACATGGAGTTAGAAAGAATTAACTTAGTGGCATGAATCAAGTCTTCCCTATTAGAGTGGTCTATTAGTAGTTACATTCACAAAAAATTATTCACCAGGTACTATATTTAGTTTACATATATTCATCAAATGTTTCATATGAGAAGGTTATGGGGAAGATAAAAGCCCATGTTCATACAACTAAGACTGTAATTAGCTCTTTATTTTTCTCTCTTGATAAGACTAACATGTCTTATATTTTTGTTTTATTCTGTTCAGGCTGCTATAACAAAATATCATAGACTGTGTGGTTTATAAACAACAGACACTTATTTCTCACAGCTGTAGAGTCTGAGAGTCCAAGAATAGGGTGCCAAGAATGATATGGTTCTGGTAAAACCTCCCTTCCAAGTTGCAGACTGCCAACTTTTTACTATATCCTCACATGATATAAGAGACAAGCTAACCCTGAGGCTTCTTTAATAAGGGCACTAACCCCATCTATGAAGAACTAATAAACTCCTAAGGGCCCCACCTCCTGATACTATCATCTTGGGCATTAGGTTTTCAACATACAAATTTGTGGGGCTACACAAACATTCAGACCACAGCATTTTACCCCTAAACTCTTAAAATTCTTCTCCCCCAAGAACCTGTGACATATAACAAGTTAGATGCTTATAAAATATAATGGTGGAAAAGATGGCTGAAGAGTAAGGTCCCCAAGTCACCTGTCCCCACCAACTTACCTCGATAACTTTCAAATCATCCTGAAAACATACAAATTCAGTCTGAGATTTAAAGAGAGAACAGCTGGAATGCTACAGTGAGAAGAGTTTGCTCTTCTATCAAGGCAGGAAGATGGGAAAAAATAATAATAAAAAAATAAAAAAGCAGCCAAGGGGGAGGGGCCCCCTGAGAAGCCGGGCTAAGGCTGCGTGGCGAGTGCCCCCAAGACAGGAAAGCCCAGGGCCAGAGAAGCAGGAGCTTCACCAATCTTTCCGGATGGAAAGGCGCTCACAGGGAGTTGGAGCAGGATCCCAGGAGGGGCGGGGATGCCCCCAGGCTCCCAGGGGCACTAACTGAGCACCTGCGCCCTGGGGAAGAGGGCCCACACACCACCAGCCGAGCTCCCTAAAGGCCTAGAGTGTGTGCCCGGCGGGGGTGGGGGTGGGGGCAGGAACAGCTCCGCAGCTGCTCCAGAGGCAGTTCCACGTTGGAGGCGGCTGAGCGGCCCTGGGAGCACGATTCCAGCGGTGCAGGCCCCAGATCCCAGGGCGCTGGGGTACACAGCCCAAGATCCACGCTCCCCCGTGACAGGCAGAGGCCGGGAGGGCACAGGACAGCGAGAATGCTCCTGCTCCTGGCGGCCCCGAGCTGTGCACATCATCGCCCTCACACCCCCCTGCCCCCGCCCTGGCCCTGGACCATCCAGACCCGTGCAAACGGAGAGCTGTGGTAGTTACTGCGGGAGCTAACTCCAGGGCTGGAGAGATTGCCACTGCCACTGTTGTTGTTCCTCCTGGTGTTACCTTGTACCTGGGACTAAGCAGGGGCCTCACAGGATAAACAACTCCCACTGAGCCCTGCACCTGGCAGGGGGCTGAGCAGCTACACCAGGTGCACACACCTGAGAAACAGCACAGCAGGCCCCTCCCAAAGAGACCACCTAGAAGGACAGGGGAAAAACAAGTTATTGACCAAGCAGCACTGGAAAATTCCAGAAGAAGTCAAGGGATTTACAGTATATAGAATCAGAGGATACTCCCCCTTGTTTTTTGTTTTCTGTTTGCTTCCCCCCTCCACTTTTTCTTTTTTCTTATTTTTTTTTTCTTTTCTTTTTCTCCTTTTTCCAGTACAACTTGTTTTGGCCACTCTGCACTGAGCAAAATGACTAGACGGAAAAACTCTTCTCAAATAAAGGAATCAGAAACAGTCCTCCCTCCCACAGAGTTACAAAATATGGATTACAATTCAATGTCAGAAAGCCAATTCAGAAGCACAATTATAAAGCTACTGGTGGCTCTAGAAAAAAGCAAAAGGATTCAAGAGACTTCATGACTGCAGAATTTAGATCTAATCAGGCTGAAATTAAAAATCAATTAAATGAGATGCAATCCAAACTGGAGGTCCTAATGACAAGGGTTAACAAGGTAGAAGAATGAGTAAGTGACATAGAAGACAAGTTGATGGCAAGGAAGTAAACTGAGGAAAAAAGAGAAAAACAAAAAAAAAGTATATGTTAAGGGAAATAAATGACAGCCTCAGAAGGAAAAATCTATCTTTAATTGGGGTTCCTGAGAGCGCCGAAAGGGACAGAGGTCCAGAAACTGTATTTGAACAAATCATAGCTGAGAACTTCTCTAACTTGGGAAGGGAAACAGGAATTCAGATCCAGGAAACAGAGAGATCTCCCCCTAAAATCAATAAAAACCACTCAAAACCTCGACATTTAATAGTGAAACTTGCAAATTCCAAAGATAAAGAGAGGATCCTTAAAACAGCAAGAGACAAGAAATCTCTAACTTTTATGGGGAGAAGCATTAGGATAACAGCAGACCTCTCTCCACAGAGACCTGGCAGGCCAGAAAGGGCTGGCAGGATATGTTCAGGGTCCTAAATGAGAAGAACCTGCAGCCAAGAATACTTTACCCAGCAAGGCTCTCATTCAGAATAGAAGGAGAGATAAAGAGCTTCCAAGATAGGCAGAAACTGAGAGAATATGTGACCACCAACCCGGCTCTGCAACAAATACGTAGGGGAACTCTATAATAGAAAAAAGAAGTCCAAGGAAACAATCCACAAAAACAGGGACTGAATAGGTATCATGTTGACACTGAATTCACATCTTTCAATAGTAACTCTGAACGTGAATGAGCTTAATGACCCCATCAAAAGGCGTAGGGTTTCAGAGTGGATAAAAAAGTAAGACCCATCTATTTGCTGTCTACAAGAGACTCATTTAAGAAATAAAGACACCTACAGCCTGAAAAAAAAAGGTTGGAGAACCATATACCATTCAAATTGTCCTCAAAAGAAAGCAGGGGTAGCCATCCTCATATCAGATAAATTACACTTTATCCCAAAGACTGTACTAAGAGATGAAGAGGGACACTATATCATACATAAAGGAACTATACAAAAAGAGGACCTAATAATCATGAATATTTATGCCCCGAATGTGGGAGCTACCAAGTATATAATCAATTAATAACCAAAGTTAAAACATACTTAGATAATAATACACTTACACTTGGTGACTTGAATGTAGCACTTTCTACCATCGACAGATCTTCTAAGCACAACATCTCCAAAGAAACAAGAGCTTTAAATGATACACTGGACCAGATGGATATCACAGATATTTACAGAACTTTACATCCAAAGGCAACTGAATACACATTCTTCTCAAGTGCACATGGAATTTTCTCCAGAATAGACCACATACTGGGGCACAAATCAGGTATTAACTGATACCAAAAGATTGGGATCGTCCCCTGCATATTCTCAGACCATAATGATTTGAAATTAGAACTAAACCACAAGAAGAAGTTTGGAAGGATTTGAACATGTGGAGGTTAAGGACCATCCTGCTAAAAGATGAAAGGGTCAACCAGGAAATTAGGGAAGAATTAAAAAGATTCATGGAAACTAATGAGAATGAAGATACAACCATTCAAAATCTTTGGGATACAGCAAAAGCAGTCTTGAGGGGGAAATACATCACAATACAAGCATCCCTCCAAAAACTGGAAAGAACTCAAATACAAAAGATAACCTTCCACCTAAAGGAGCTGGAGAAAAAACATCAAATAGATCCTACACTCGGCAGAAGAAGAAAATTAATAATGATTCAAGCAGAACTCAATGAAATCGAGACCAGAAGAACTGGGGAACAGATCAACAAAACCAGGAGTTGGTTCTTTGAAGTAATTAATAAGATAGATAAACCATTAGCCAGCTTTGTTAAAAAGAAGAGAGAAAAGACTCAACTTAATAAAATCCTGAATGAGAAAGGAGAGATCACCACTAATACCAAGGAAATACAAACGATCTTAAAAACTTATTATGAGGGATCCCTGGGTGGCGCAGCGGTTTGGCGCCTGCCTTTGGCCCAGGGCGCGATCCTGGAGACCCGGGATCGAATCCCACATCGGGCTCCCGGTGCATGGAGCTTGCTTCTCCCTCTGCCTGTGTCTCTGCCTCTCTCTCTCTCTCTCTCTCTGTATGACTATCATAAATAAATAAAAATTAAAAAAAAAAAAATTTAAAAAAAAAAAAAAAAAAAAAAAACTTATTATGAGCAGCTATACGCCAATAAATTAGGTAATTTAGAAGAAATGGATGCATTTCTGGAAAACCACAAATTACCAAAACTGGAACAGGAAGAAATAGAAAACCTGAACAGGCCAATAACCAGGGAGGGAATTGAAGCAGTCATCAAAAACATCCCAAGACACAAAAGTCCAGGCCCAGATGGCTTCCCAGGGGAATTCTATCAAAAGTTTAAAGAAGGAACCATATCTATTCTACTAAAGCTGTTCGAAAAGATCGAAAGAGATGGAGTACTTCCAAACTCATTCTATGAGGCCAGCATCACCTTAATTCTGAAACCATATAAAGACCCCACTAAAAGGAGAATTATAGACCAATATCCTTGATTAACACGGATGCAAAAATTCAAACAAGATACTAGCCAATAGGATCCAACAATACATTAAGAAGATTAGTCACCATGACCAAGTGGGCTTTATCTCCAGGATGCAAGGCTAGTTCAACACTCGTAAAGCAATCAATGTGATTGATCATATCAGCAAGAGAAAAAACAAGAACCATATGATCCTCTCAATAGATGCAGAAAAGCATTTGACAAAACACAGCATCCATTCCTGATCAAAATTCTTGAGAGTGTAGGAATAGAGGGAACATTCCTCAGCATCTTAAAAGCCACCTACAAAAAGCCCACAGCAAATATCATTCTCAATGGGGAAACACTGGGAGCCTTTCCCCTAAGATCAGGAACAAGATAGGGATGTCCACTCTCACCACTGCTATTCAACATAGTATTAGAAGGCCTAGCCTCAGCAATCAGGCAACAAAGAGAAATAAAAGGCATTCAAATTGGCAAAGAAGAAGTCAAACTCTCCCTCTTCACAGATGACATGATACTGTACATAGAAAACCCAAAAGACTCCACCCCAAGATTGCTAGAACTCATACAGCAATTCAGCAGTGTGGCAGGATACAAACTCAATGCCAAGAAGTCAGTTGCATTTCTATACACTAACAATGAGACTGAAGAAAGAGAAATTAAGGAGTCAATCCCACTTACTATTGCACCGAAAATCATACGATACCTAGGAATAAACCTAACCAAAGAGGTAAAAGATCTATACCCTGAAAACTACAGACCATTTCTGAAAGAAATTGAGGAAGACACAAAGAGATGGAAAAATTTTCCATGCTAATGGATTGGAAGAATTATCCTTGTGAAAATGTGAATGCTACCCAGGGCAATTTACACATTTAATGCAATCCCTATCAAAATACCATGGATTTTCTTCAGAGAGTTGGAACAAATCATCGTAAGATTTGTGTGGAAGCAGAAAAGACTTGGAATAGCCATTGGAATATTAAAAAGGAAAACCTTAGCTAGGGCATCACAATGCCAGATTTCAGGTTGTACTACAAAGCTGTGTTCATCAAGACAGTGTGGTCCTGGCGCAAAAACAGACACATAGATCAATGGAACAGAATAGAGAACCCAGAAGTGGACCCTCAACTCTATGTTCAAATAATATTCGACAAAGGAAGATATTCAGGAAATATCAGGAAGGACTATCCACTGGAAAAAAGACAGTCTCTTCAATAGATGGTGCTGGGAAAATTGGACAGCCATATGCAAAAAATGAAACCGGACCATTCTCTTACACCATACACAAAGATAAACTCAAAATGGATGAAAGATCGAAATGTAAGACAAGAATCCATCAAAATCCTAGTGGAGAACACAGGCAACACTCTTTTTGAACAAACAGTATCTTCTTGCAAGATACGTCCATAAAGGTAAAAGAAACAAAAGCAAAAATGAATTATTGGGACTTCATCAAGATAAGAAGCTTCTGCACAGCAAAAGAAACAGTCAACAAACTAAAAGACAACCTACAGAATGGGAGAAGATATTTGCAAATGACCTATCAGATAAAGCGCTAGTATCCAAGAGCTATAAAGAAGTCATTAAACTCACCAGCAAAGAAACAAGGAATCCAATCATTAAATGGGCATTAGGGAACAAAAATGTCACAGAGGAAGACATGGCCAACAAGCACATGAGAAAATGCTCCACATCACTGGCCATCAGGGAAATACAAATCAAAACCACAATGAGATACCACCTCAAACCAGTGAGAATGGGGAAAATTAACAAGGCAGGAAACCACAAATGGTGGAGAGGATGTGCAGAAAGGGGAACCCTCTTGCACTGTTGGTGGGAATGTGAACTGGTACAGCCACTCTGGAAAACTGTGTGGAGGTTCCTCAAAGAGTTAAAAATAGATGTGCCCTAAGACCCAGCAATTGCACTGTTGGGGATTTACCCCAAGGATACAGATGCAGTGAAACGTCGGGACACCTGCCCCCCGATGTTTCTAGCAGCAATGTCCACAATAGCCAAACTGTGGAAGGAGCCTCGGTGCCCATCGAAAGATGAATGGATAAAGAAGATGTGGTCTATGTATACAATGGAATATTACTCAGCCATTAGAAACGACAAATACCCACCATTTGCTTTGACATGGATGGAACTGGAGGGTATGATGCTGAGTGAAAAAGTCAATCAGAGAAAAACAAACATCATATGGTTTCATTTATTTGGGAAATAAAAAATAGTGAAAGGAAATAAAGGGCAAAGGAGAGAAAATGAGTGGGAAATATCAGAGAGGGAGACAGAACATGAGAGACTTCTAATTCTGGGAAAGGAACAAGGGGTGGTGGAAAGGGAGGTGGGCGGGGGTTGGGGTGACTGGGTGACAGGCACTGAGGGAGCACTTGATGGAATGAGCGCTGGATGTTATGCTATATGTTAGCAAATTGATCTCCAATTAAAAGAAATTAAAAACAAAACAAAACAAACAGAACAAAAACAGATTCAAGCACATGCAGGACTTCTGCTAAATAAAGCAAAGGAAATTTCAAAGGCAAAAGTAAAAAAATAAAATAAAATAAAATAAATAAAATATAATGGTGCCATAGGCACGGGGTAGACATTCCCAATCCAAAAATGAGAAGTAGAAAATAAAAATGTAATAACAAGTCCAAGACATAAAAGGGTAATCACTAAACCTCAAGTCTTGAGAACAGTTCTCCTTGGCTTGATGCCCTTCCTTACCTATCCTCTAGTCTGGAGATTCTGCTTCCAGATACATCAGGGCATTCTCCAACCCTACTATTTTGCTGCCTATGCAGCAACTCAGATTCTAGTTGTGTGTCTGTGGCTGTCCTAGCCTGGAATCAACAAATGTGTCTTTACTAGTCTGGGATCACAGGGGAAGTCCCACCCCCATAGGTCTGCTGGTCATTGTTCTACCTAGTCAAAGCTCTCTATAGCAGCCATGCTTTTGCAGAGGCTTTATGCTTGGGTTCTGTGCCCTGGGTTCCAGAAGGTCCCATCATTCCAAATCTAGGCAGTGGTTTCTCATGACTTGGGTCATGACTTGGGTCTGGTCCCCATAGAATGGGCAAGGATCACCTGTCTTGTTTAAACCCAGGAGATGCCCCTCCCCACCTTTGAAACTCAGGAGGAAACCTTGATGATCTATGAATTGAATCACCTTTGAGGATCTTCTTCCCTTGTCCTACAGAATAGCACACATTCTCAGCCAAATAGTTCCATGGTCCTGCCCTATAAAGTCTAAGAAGTAAGAGAACCTTCTTTCATTCTTTTCTGTCTCCTTCTTGATCAATTCAAACTGACTGTTTTCCTGGTAGAGTGACTGATTTAGCCTGTGGTTCACATCCATTCTAATATCCTTATCAAAAAAGCCACTTAGCCACAGAATGTTCTCTTCTGACCATGCTTTATCATTTATAATATTTTTTTGCAATATGATATAGGATGAGAGTTTCCAAACTCTTAACAATCCCTTCATTGCAATGTAGGCTTTTTCAAGCATACACCTCAAAACTCCTCTAGTCTATACCCATTAAATGGTTCCAAATCCACTTCTACATTTTTAGGTATTTGTTACAGCAGCACTCCATTTACAGTACCAATTTTCTGTCTTAGCCTGTTTAGGCTGCTATAACAAAATACCACAGATTGTGTGGCTTATAAACAGGGGAAAAATATTTCTCAAATATCTAGGGGCTAGAAGTCCAAGATCAGGATACCAGCATGATAGGGGTGTAGTGAAAGTTTTCTGCCAGGTGACAGACTGCCAACTTCTTGCTGTTTCTTCCCATGGTAGAAGGGAAGAGTCTCCTCTCTGGGGCCTTTTTTTTTTTTTGTAAGGGCACTATTGTGAGTGCTCCACCCTCTTTACTTAATCACATCTCAAAGCCCTCATAACCTAATGTCATCATCCTGGGCATTATGTTTTCAACATATGAATTTGGGAAGGACACAAACATTTATACCATAGTATTTTACTATTTTGGAAACAGAACAAAAGTCTATATCAATAGTCTTTATTAAATATAACTTCAATAGAATAGTTATTAGACTTAAAACCAACTAGTTTGAACAGTAGTATACCTAAATCCATCTAACAATGAGCCCTACCAATTCCAGGTTCTTCTTCTAGTAGCATATAGCCAGAAAGATTATTAAATTCATTCAATTTACAAATGGGAAAATTAAGTTTAGAGAGATGAAATGTCTCAATTTTATCCCTGTAGGGTCACAGGCAGGCTGCCCCAAGATGGGCCACTTTTGCATAAATGTTATTTTCAGTTAAAAGCAATAAAAAAACCAGCGAATTCAGGAAAAACTCTTTAGCTCTCCCTCAACTTCTTTCTTGTACCAAGAAAGTTATTAACAGAGACTTTCTTTACCTAAGAAACTTACCCACATAATAGGGCAATCTTTGTTTTCTAAATATCTCCTTTCCCCTACCTGCTGATGGTCTTTCTCATCTGCATAGCTTTAGATGCCTTCCCATCTCCTTAGCTCATATGAGCATCCTGTTGTCTCACTGTCTTTGGAATTTCCATGTCTATGTGCATTCCCCATACATACACCCTCTATTAAATTTTATTTTCTCTTGCAAATCTGTCTCCTGTCAATTTGATTCTTAGTCCAGATAGAAGGATCATGAAGGGTAGAGAAAATTCTTCCTCCCCAACATTCTCAATTTCCACAAATTAGTTAGTGGCATAGTCAGGACTAGAACATATTTCTACTCCAAGCCCATTTTTTCTAATCAATTCCTATCACAACTCAAATTAATATACTGTATTTTTCACATACTTCAATTTACAAAACACACCAAATGATGACTTAATGTTGAGAAATCAACTGTTGTTAACTAGAGAGAAGAAAGAGTAGGTCAATCTTGTTGAGGGGAAAAGAAGTTTAGAAGAACATAAAAAGCTAATTACAATAAAATAAAAAATAATGAAAACCTTTTATTTTAAAGATTTATTTATTTATTTGAGAAAGAGAGAGTATACATGAATATGGGAGAAGAGGCAGAGGGAAAGAAAGTCTTAAGCAGGCTCTGTACTGAGTGTGGAGCCCTGTGCAAGGCTCAATATCACAACCCCGAGGTCACAACCTGAGCAAAAAACAAGAGTCACTCGCTTTAACCAACTGTGTCACATAGGCACCCTGTGAATTCTTTTCAAACAGATCAAGTTAGATACTATCTCATTCTCATCATTATATCTGAATGATTCTTTTTTTAAAAGATTTTATTAATTCTTGAGAGACACACAGAGAGAGAGGCAGAGACATAGGCAGAGGGAGAAGCAGGCTCCAGGCAGGGAAACTGATGTGGGATTCGGTCCTGAGACTCCAGAATCACGCCCTGGTCCAAAGGCAGGTGATAAACCACTGAGCCACCCAAGGATCTCCTATTATTTCTTACTCTATAAAGTAATCTGTATGTCCAATGAGAAATATTCAGAAAAGAAAAAAAAAGACATTTTATAAGCAAAACAATATCTTCAACTTCACTTTGTAAAGGTTTTACCCCGTCAAATGTCCTTTTTTGATAGATAATTTTCTCTGATTTTTTTTATATTCATATTCTCTATCCCACACATTCATTTCTTTAGGATTGGGGACATGTAGATGTGGCATTTGTGTCACTCCTTTATGTGCCCAAATGCTCTAAGGTTTCCTCCTTACGGTATCCATAGATTTTAACAGCAGTTGCTCCCAAATTTTTAATAATGAAGACAACTTTTAATTTCTAAAAATTGTATAGATCCCACATAACAGTTACTTCTTAATAGTTGTTGATTGATAAAGTCTTTAAACTCCAACATTCATTCATTAACACTCTAAATGAATTTATTTTGTTGTTGTTTGGGTTTTTGTTTTGTTTTGGGGGTTTTCAAAAGTTTTATTTTTTAAGTAATCTCTACACCCAATGTGGAGCTCAAACTTGTGATCTTGAGATCCCGGGTTGCATGCGCTACCAACTGAACCAGCCACGTGCCCCTGAATTTGTATTGTCTTAATAACATCATTTGCATATGTTTAAAAATTTGTAGATAATTATTTGTAAAGCATGGTATTTATTCAGTATGTACACCATCACTAGGCAGCATAGAGTTTCCTGGACTCTACAGTAGAGCCCTGTCTCCCAACACCAACGATGAGCCTGGGTTTAACCCTTACAAGTCTCCCTGTGGAAGCCCTGTGTTTGTAACAAGCTGGAAAGAAGCCAGGAAGGGAATCTACACTGGTCCTTCTTCCTACTCATAATTATATCCATATTCATATACTTTCAACTTCAAGAAGACTGAGACTTCACTAGACTTATCCACCACCTCAGTTGAAAGGTTTTAGGGCACAGTCCCTCCCCATCAAAAGTGTCACTTAAATGTGGATTTTTTTGCACTGAAGGCACTTGAGACTCTGTGGTCTCGAAAGGAACTTTTGTCCCTCCCTTAATACAGAAGAATCTAAATTGAGGGTCTTTCCCATAATAAGAGTTATTAACAGAGACAAATTTTATCTGAGAGACCCATTTGTTATGGTAGGGCAAACATCTAATTAACAATTGCTCTTATCACCTTGTAAAATGCATTCTTTTTCTCTGACATTCCAGAGTTCTACCCCCATTTCCTTTGTCCAGAATGACATATATACCTCATTTTTCCAATTATCTTTGGAATTTCCATGTCTGTGTAGATTCCTTGTATGAACTCTTGTTAATCTGTCTCATGTCAATTTGATTTCTAGTCCAGTTAGAAGGATCTTTGATGGAGCAGGAATTCTTGCTCCTCCATACAGTACTAGGAAAAATGCCTGGCTCATAGGCTGTCCTCAATAAATATTTGATGAGTATAAATCAATCTGCAATGATACCACGTGTAAGCATACCTCCAACCAAGAAATTTTCTTTACTTCAGGTTTTCAAATCTGACAAATCTGGAAACACTTATGAATTACCAAGAAAGACCCTCCCTCTGACAATAAGCATTTCCATGCCACCTAGGGTACATATATTAACCAAGGTAAGAGAATATTTAATTTCAGGTAGACCTAGCTATCCAAGTATTTGTTTTGTGAGTTTTCATAGGGGGAGTACAAATAAATAGAGATCAAATACAGAGGGATGCCTATTTTGGAAGCACAGGGTGATTACAAGAGTGAACATTTTAGTATTTCCAAAAGCTATATTATAAATCTGGGAAATTTCTGCCTAAATGATGTAACAAGTTTATTGAATAATGATTATTTACCAGGCAATAGTGCTAAGTGTTTTCTGTGCACTATTTTATTTAATTCTCACAACAACCCTATAAGATTGGTAATATTATTATTTTTATTTTACAAGTAAAGAAACTAAAGTTAGGGGAAAGTAAATAACTTATCCAAGGTCACACCGGTAATTCTTGAGCCATTACTACTAACTGTTATATTCAAAGATACACTAAAGGAAACTTTTAGTAGCTTCCTACCTAGATAAATTAGAACATTTCTCCTTTTATTGTTAGTTCACTAGAGTATTAATTACAATTGCCATTTCCTATGATTCTGGTTATTTAGTTATGTGTGCTTTTATTTTCTACTTGCCTCTTTAAAAGAGGGAAGAATTGAAAAGTAGCATTAAAGATGGTTTTGGGAGCACCTGCATGGCTTAGTTGATTAAGCCACGGACTTCAGCTCAGCTCCATCCCTGGAGTGGGGCTCTAAGCTCAGTGGGGAATCTGCTTAACCTTCTTACTCTGCCTGTCCCCTGGCTCATGTTTTCCCTATCTCTCAAATAAGTAAATAAATAAATAAATAAATAAATAAATAAATAAATAAATAAATAATAAATTTTTAAAGGTTTTTGTAAACACTAAATTTTATCAAAAGTCACATCCCAAATTCACAATTAGTAAAACCGAACTCCATAGTATTAGATGGAGTTCCATTATAAACAAAAGTAATTAGGTCAGAAATTGGGAGGAAAAATATAGGTGATTGTAAATTAATTTCTCTCTAGTGTTACCAAGAGATCTATCACAGCCACTAACTCAGGAAACAAATGCTGAACATCAGGAAACAAATGCTGAGCCCTGGTGTGCTGCTGTAGCCAACTGCTCCATCCCTAGGGGACTGGACAAATCAAAAGCATAGCTCCTAGTTGGGTTTGCTAAAAATATTGCAGAACAAATTTGGATAAACTTGTCACAAAAGAAGCCAATAACTCCAGAAAAGTGGGTTCAGTAAAAAGAAAGGAGAAATTTGTTTCAGGTGCCAGCAGTGAGGGGAGGTGGCAGGCTCAAGACTTCAAGAAGACGAGTGACTTCTCCATCCACTAGATGGACACCTAGTGTCTTATAAAGAGGTTGGGGCGGGGGGGGGGGGCGGGTAACCTGCAGAAGAGCAGACAAAGAGCACATAATTATGGGTTGGGGTTGGTATGTGGGAAAGGGATATGTAAGTGTGGTCTTCTAGGCATTCTGTTGCTATCAGGGTTATTCTGCTCTGGCTGTTGGGACGTTCCAGGTTATTGTAAAACACCTTCACCAAAGCCTCAAGAAGATGCAGTAAGAAACAAGCATGATGGGTTTTAGTTAGAGCATGAGTTAAGCAATCTTGTCTATTTCTGGTTTTGACTGGGGGGGGGCGGTCTATAGTTGAGTAAGAGGGCTTGCTAGCAATAGTACTTATCATCAGTTTTGACCTTCTAGCAGTTGTCCATTCTCCCTTTGTTTGATTCAGTAGCTTTTTCAGAGTTACTTTAAATTCCAGAACACTGGCAACAACAATAAGAAAATAAACAACAAGATAAACATTTGTGGAACTTGGCCTGTTAACTCCTGACCAGACATTTATGCTTTACCTCCTTCAAAATCTTGGGAAGAATTAGGCATTTGACATTTTTGTCTTTGCACAAGGCCTACTTTTCTCTGTGTTTCTTTTTACCATCTTCTCTCACTGTTTTTTAGGTCCTATCTGATCTTACATACCAAAGAGCAAAAGATGGGTGCATGTCTAGAGCAGAAGGATTAGAAAGAGTCAAAAGCTTTTTACCGAGTATTCCCTTTAACCTCAGTAGTTCATTTCATTCACTTGTACTTAAAGTAGTATGAGCTATTTAAGAGATCAGTGGCATGATTTTCAAGCTAATTTTCAATAGATGTGCATGAGATATGGGTAATTTCAGAGACAAGTTAAAAGTAAGTTTTTAGCAAAAATTGCTATACATTTTTGTTCCCTGACTTACAAGCTTGGAAGGTCTTTATCAGCATGGTTTACAACTCTCAAGAATTTGGTTATAGCCCTATTAATGGTATACTTTACATTAGTTCATATTCCCCAAAGATATTTATTTATTTATTTATTTATTTATTTATTTATTTATTTTTATTTTTTCCACAATGATTTCTTAAGATGTTTATTGTTCACTTCGGTAATAATTTTGGCATAATATTTTTAGTATGTTTAACTTTCTAAACAATAGATGTTTATAAATTTTTCTTTGCCATCACTGCTTCTGGATCATAAACTATTTTTTTTAAGATTTTATTTATTTATTCATGAGAGACACAGAGAGAGAGAGAGGTAGAGGCATAGACAGAGTGAGAAGCAGGCTCCCCATGGGAGCCCAATGTGGGACTCAATCCCAGATCCCAGGATCATGCCCAGAGCCAAAGGCAGATGCTCGACTGCTGAGCCACCCAGGTGTCCCTGGATTGTAAACTCTAGATAAAATGTTTTAGTATGTCTAAGAACAAACCAACCAATAGTGAGGTACTTAAGATTTGGACCCTTTAAATGTTTGACAGATATATGGAATTTGTTTATGCTTATATTAATGCATATATTAAGTTCACAGGTAAAATATAATGCCACATTTGGCTGATAAGTTCTCTTTACACCTTTAAGTTTTAAAGACTGTATAGCATCAATTTTCCTTTTACTACAATTTCTTATTACATAGTAGTATATTCTGGTATGCTGCTATGAAATGAATTTATATTTAAGCCATATTACATTTCAAAATCTCTAAGTTAATTTTGTACTGTATTTTTTTAATAACAGAACATTGAGTAGCATTAACTATGAATTCACCTAAGCCATGGAGGATAATGATTTTGTAATTGTATCATACCTTAGTTTGGATTTATTTTTTTTTTAACATTTTATTTATTTATTCGTGAGAGACATACAGAGACAGACAAAGAGAAAAGTAGATTCCATTCAGGGAGCCCTATGTGGGACTCGATACTGAGAGTCCAGGATCAGGCCCTGGGCCAAACTCAACTGCTCAACTGCTGAGCCAGCCAGGTATCCCTTAGCTTGGATATAGAAGGTAGTGGAATCTAAAATGCAGCTTCTGGGGGCTCCTGGCTAGCTCAGTTGGAAGAGCCTGTGACTTTTGATCTCTGGGTTATGAGTTCAAGCCCCTCACTGGGTGTAGAGATCAAATAAATAAATAAACAAACAAATAAACAAGCAAACAAACCTTAAAAAATAAAATGTAACTTCTGTTAGCAATTAATAAGATGTAGAAGAGGAAAACTTTTCCTATACCCTTTAAGAGTCTTCTGGCTGATATGAGTTAAATTAACATGAGACAGATTAACAGGAGAAAATCAAATTTAATTGTATTGTGTATGTATGGGGAATCCACATAAACATTAGAGATTTCAAAGGTAAAAAGAGGTATAGTCATTCTGAACTAAGGAGAAGTAGGAAAGGTCTGAGACTTCAAAGGGAAGGAAAGCAATCCACAGGAAGGCAAAAAAAAAAGAATAAGTTTTTGGCAAACAAATGTTTTCTGGGCTACACAGAGACAATGGGGCATAGAGAGGAATTTTAACAAACATATTTTGCTAAATTCCTGCCGGCCACCCTTACTTCTTCTTATAATGTATTTCTCTATAGTGATAGCTCTCTTCCTGGAGCATTTAGTCCTTGATCTAAATTCTTTTTTTTTTTTTAATCTAAATTCTTTTAAGCAGTTTGTGGGAAAGTCAGTTTCTTCCTAAATCTTTTTGGCCTTGATGTTTTCAGCTTGAAATAATCTGCAAGCTGAAATGGCACATTTTAGGGCAATTGGTTCTGAGCCCCTACAAGGGTGTGTAAATAATGAATACTAAGAACTTTATATTGGCAATTCCAAATCTGTTTCCTGTGAGTGATCCAAAGCACAAGACTAAACAAATATAATTAGGTTTTGCTGCATAAAGTTATTATTTGTTTAAATGTTGTAATCCTCTTACTAAATATAATCTGAAATTTAATTTGGTGACAAGCAGTAAATATTGAAAAGGAGGCTGAGCTTTCATCAAATCTATCTGGTGTGCACCCCTCTTTTGATGATTTTTATATTTGCATAATTAAAACTTTTTTTCTTCTGCTGTTTTCTCAAGTCCAATGAAAACATGGTGAAATTTTCTTGGAAATACAGCATGGAAAGGGAAAAAAACCAATTTTTTTCTTGTTTTTTTTTTTTTTAATCTTATGGAAGCCAAACAATTGTGCAGTATAATGCACTGTAAACATACAAATGGTCTTCTTTCAACTGGATACCCAGATACCCTTGGGAAAGTTTTTCAGGGACCTTCACAACAGAGCTTAAAGGTCTCAAATGTAATAATAAAGGTGACTTTTTTCTACAGTATAATAATAAAGTCTGATGAATTTAGCAAAAACAAGAACTACTGCTTTCATTTACTGCTGATATAGTAGAAAGGGGTCATCATGAGGAGATTTTAAAACAAATTGCAAGCCATTGTCAGCACTGAACAGAGAAAAGACATTGGTTCTTTCTCTGGAGCAGTTGGAAAAGTTCCCAATAGCCATTTCAGAACTCTGGGAGCAAGCAATCTCGCAACTGGACACTCCATATATAATGTTAGCTGGAGCTCCCTAGAGAACTCCCTAGAGAGTGCTTGAACCTCACCACATGCCTTCAGTCCAAAATAATCTGACCAGTTAAAAATACATAAAACAGGGTCAAAAAATAAGCTAATTTACCCAGTGGTGCGTAAAAATGAGGTAGCTACATAGAGCAAAAACAAAGGGAATATCTGATTTTGAATCCAGACTTTGGTAACAATTTTCTTTTTTTTTTAAGATTATTTATTTATTTATTCATGAGAGACACACACACACACACACAGAGAGAGAGAGAGAGAGAGAGAGAGAGAAAGAGAGAGGCAGAGACACGGGTGGAAGGAGAAGCAGGCTCCATGCAGGGAGCCCGATGTGGGACTTGATCCGGGGTCTCCAAGATCACACCCTGGGCTGAAGGCAGCGTTCAACTGCTGAGCCTCCCGGGCTGCCCTGATAACAATTTTCTATGTGGCTCTGCTCAAAGGCCAAAGATGGAAAAAAAAAGTCTGTGATAACTATTTGACTTAATTCCACTGGAAAAATAGTTTCTTTTAATTTCTAAGACACTGAGGCAAGTGTTTTAGCATGTTTTAGGCTCAAATAGTCTAGTTATTATTTTAGATCTCTGATATTATATTTTGTGTTGCTTAAAAATAATGTTATTGGGACACCTGGGTGGCTCAAGCAGCTGAGCATCTGCCTTTGGCTCAAGTCATGATCCTAGAGTTCCGGGATGGAGTCCCGCATCAGGCTCCTGCATGGAACCTGCTTCTCCTCCCTCTGCCTGTGTCTCTGCTTCTCTCTGTGTCTCTCATGAATAAATAAATAAAATATTTTTAAAAAATAAAAATAAATAAAAATAATGTTATTGTTTAGTAAAGTGATGGTAACTAAAAGTATCAAACGATATAGAAAGATTCAGAATGAATACTAAAATCCCCTTAAAGTCTATTTGTAGTATTTCTTAGGAAAAGATTTAATTAGAGAACTGTTTTTTCCTATTCAAATCCTTTACATCTTTTGAAGTAGGGCTGCAGTTTTACCTCTCCTGAGAAAACCTCTGTGATTAGATTGCTTAGCTTCCACTCATCTTTGCTTTTGATTAATTTTAAGGAAAATAATGTAAACATTCTACAATTGGACATTTATTTAATATGATTTATTTTTATTTTCCCAAATGAATGTAAGTTACTTAAGCCAAAATGTATTTTTATCTCATATATAGTGGCTTACATAGCATTGATACAGGAGACATCCAATAAGTCAATAATTATTGACTTGTATTGTACTACTCATTTCTATCTTAAGGATTTATAAAAGGATGAAAAATTAAGAATCTGAGTATTTTAACAAGGCTTGAAATTTCCTTGAGATTGGGAGCAATTTCATCAATTCAGATTAAATGATGCATGTTTAAAATTATGCTTGGTTAAATAAAACATAAATTTTAAAACTCTTCGATTTGATGCTATAACTGATCCAAACAAGAATTCATCCACCTGATGCACAGTAAGCAAATAATAATTGATATTGAGCTTTTGCAGTGAGAAAAAGATAGGCTATTTATTTGTGTGGTGCCCCCAAGGGAATTAGGGGGGCCAGGGTGGGGGGAGAATGCTCAAACTTTTCAAACTCTTTGATGGCTTGCAAGTGAGGATTTTTTAAGGGCAAAATTTGGGGTAGGAGTCTCCTGAGTAGGTGGATGCTGCTAATTGGAGGCCCATGAAGTCATTCTAGCAAGTGTTCTGGTGCCCCTTCATTTGGTTCCCTGGAGGTCTTTTCCATTTCAAGAGACTTGTAATCTGAAAAATATCTTTATGTTATGGATTTAATTAAGTACATCTAATAATTTTATCTTTAGGGTAGTGCTGATTAACTACTTGTAAGCTAGTGGGGTTGCATTCCTTTAGGTTCTTTAACTGGTTCAATATGACCTCTGGTGTTTATTCTTTCATCTGAACTAAAAGATGGATGCTAGCTTCAGGACCACTTTACACTCCTTTTTTAAAACAGATTTTTTTTTAAATGAGTTATCTCTACACCTAGTGTGGGGCTTGAACCCACAACCTCAAGATTAAAAGTCTCAGGCTCTACTGACTGAGCCAGTCAGGTGCCCCGTGGGCCATTTTACACTCTTAAAAATATTATTCAAATCTCTACAATGAATTTTTGTTTGGGAAGGTTATATCTATCAATATTTATCATATTAGAAATTAAAACTGCGAAAATTTGAACACGCAAGAATATAGAAGCATATATGCATTAGTTATCAAAGCAGTGACATTTCATATCATATAGCCTCTGAATTCAAGCCACTATATACTCTTGAGGGAGTGAAAAAACCAAATAACGTCTTCATGTAATAGTGAAAATATTTTGATCTTGTGGGCTTCCCAAAAGGATCTTGACAGTAGTTTTATCCAGACCACACTTTCTGAATTGCTGCTCTGGATGAACTACTCAACACATCTGTTCAAAAGTAATCATTTATGGAACAAAAAGAACTGGAGACATTGGTTATAGTCAAAAAGATTTTATGTTTTAGTGCTCCAATATCTGGTCCATAGGTTAGACCTAGAGAATAAGAGTATCCACTAGAAGCCTGGGTTCATCCCCAGAAGGCTAAGCTTCAAAGCCATTAGACCATATAGCCAGTATTTCTCTGTTGTGATCTGAAGACCACATCAGAATTAGTAAATATTTCACCTACAGATAACTGGATCCCACTACAGATCAATTAAGTAAGATTCTTGGAGATGGAGCCCAGGAATCCTCTATTTTAGTAAGATCCCCAAGTGAATCTGTTACTAAGTAAAATTTGGGAACCACAGGCATAAATAGAAGTATAGGTTACCAGAAATAGCACAACAGCCCACAGCACCACTTGTTCTGGTTTACCTATATACAGAATGACCCAGTGCCTCTAGAAGGGTTCATCACCTTGGTTCAGATATTACTCTAGGGCTGTTGAGACTTCAATATCTGAGTAAGATTCCTGTTATCTGCTAATAATCTTCCAAGAGGCACTTTCCCATTGCCAGGCCCACAGTCTGATATTTTCTTCTGATGAGTTTTTTCCCTAAATAAACACACATATCAATTCATAACATAAAAAATGAAAAGCGCAAGATCTGAAACATTGAAAAAATAAAGCAAATAGATGACTCTACAGTACTTGTGATTATCCAGGACCTCTGAACAAGCAAAACAACATAGGCATACAGCATAATTCAGACAAGAATTAAGAATGGTTTGGATGCGCTTCATTATTATCATAATCATTATTATTATTTTAATTATGAGCTTCATGAACAGATTTTCTTGAACACTGAATTACAGTCAGTCTATAAAAATGTTAGACTTTCTTCAGCAGCCTATTTATTTGACCACTTGAGAGGGATATAGGGTTGGGGGCAACTGAGATAGGAAAATTATTATCTTTTCTTTTTGTAACGAATCATTCGGAGAATCAATCAAATCTTCACTATCAGGAAGCCAAAGCAACCTTTTTCAGGCTTTACATTCTAATCATCACAGGAGCTTTCTGTGATACAAGATTTCCTGCTGTGAAACACAAGATTCTGAAGCCCAATTAAATATATAGTCAAATACAAAAATGCAGACGTTTTATTCTAACACAGTTACTGCATTAAATACAACAATGGGTGAGATTTATGTAGTATCAATTGAAAAGTTTAAAGTATTTACATCATGCAGCTTTTAAAATAGTGTAGCTAATCCTCCCCACCTTAATGATTCAGGAAATGAAAAACGGCCTTAGGTGTAGGTGGAATAGGTGACCACCCACACAGTGCTATTTAAAATGTGCCCTAAAGTCTTCTTGCCTCTGAAAATATCACCCAGGGTTACATTAGCCTAATATATGTAAAGTGATTTACAGATTGCCAAGCGGTTTCACATAATTATCATATTTAAATTTCTCAACTGCCCTGAAACTGGTTAATAGAGGTATCATCATCCCCATTTTACATATAGGAAAACTGAGTCTAACATGTACAAGGCAAGGGACTATATTTTAATCACCTAGTATATAACAGTTACTTTTCACGATTTATTATAATTCTCTCTATAATCCTACTTTACAAATGAAGAGAGTGAGCTTCAGCGAAGTCAAAAAACCTGTCCAAGGTCACAAACTCAGTTGAGTAATGAAGCTGAGACTTCAATGCAGGTCATTGTTCCTCTGATTCCAGAACCAAAGCTCTTAACTTGGCACATATGACTCATTTTAATAAAGTTTGATAAAATATTTTCAACATGAATTTACAATGTCTTAATTACAAGCAAGAAGAAACTAATCTAAAATAGTTTTTATTTTTCAAACCAAATGCTCAAGAAGTTAAGTATGCCTTCATTCCTTTGTTTACCAATTAATTCTAACATGGGGAATATACATCTATGTATATGTCATCATTATAGATTTATAGTCTAATGGGCTACTGTAAAGTAATATTTTTCATTCACTTTCCTTGTTTTACTTATTAGTACATGTTCCTATCTTAATTTATAATAATATATACAATGTGAACATAGAGTGCTTTTATTTTTAAATTAATACATCTTTCTAATTCTGAAAGATATTCTCTAGAGTTATCATTAATAGCTTACTTGGACAACTCAACTCTACTCATTTCAACCCAACACATTCTCTCTCTCTCTCTCTCTCTCTCTCTTTTGCACATGCGCACGCGCGTACACACACACACACACACACACACACACAGTTAACTCTAAGTTCTTCCAGTTGCTCCAATGCTGCAAGGTGCATGACCTAACCACAATTATGGGCTCAGTTTCATCTTAGTGCCATGGAAAAAATATGAGGCATATCTGAAGCTCAGAAGTTCAATATTAATTTAAGCTTAATATTGGTAATATTGGGCATATATTAAAATTAGTGTTTTAGTAATAGTGCTTTTTTATGACTAATTTATTTTTTCTGTCACCAACCCCAGTTGTTCCATGACAGGGATTGTAGTCCTTACCTTCTTGCAGTAGTACCACCAAATGCCTAATCTTCACCTGCTGCATCCCTGCATGGGGAGGCATTCTGGGATGCTTTGCAGCTGGGATGATTTCTTTATTACAGAACTACCTTAAGATGAGTCAGTGAATCCATGAATTAAACTAAATTCAGATCTGGGACACATATTTTGATCTGAGCCACTTACGTGATTCACCTAGAGCTACAATTAGGAAGCCATGTGGGCAAATGGAAAAAATATGGGCTTTGGTGTCAGACTGACTGTATCTGAATATTTTCTGCCACTTACTAGCTGTGGGGCCTCAGAAAAAATATACTTAACTTCTCCAACTCTCTTTATGATCATCTATAAAATAGCCGTAATAATAATAGGAACTGCCTTAAAAGTATTCTGTGAATATTAAATGAGACCAAATATATTTGTCTAGTACAGAGTAAGTGATAAAAAAAAATACCTCTGTTTCTTTTTCCTTCTTTCTTTTTTCTCATCTGGTTTGCTTCACTGCTACTTAATTTCCAGTTTTCACTTTCAGGAGATCTAGAAAAAATAGACAGATAAATGATCAAGGAACTGATAGCTTTTGATTTATACAAACAAATAACCTGTTTCGGAGGAACTGCCATAAGTACTTGATTTGAAACAAAAAAAAAATGTTTAAAAGTCTGCAGCGAAGAACTTTAGAAAAGCAATGACAACCTTTTCAATTTCATACAAACAGGTCCAACAGTGAGGCATATATTGCTAGTTGTTTTTGCATGTGCTGGTGGTGAAATAACCATACTCTCACCTGTTCATCCTCATCACTTACCACACAGAGTTTGCAGGACAGCTGTCGCAGAGAGGATAGGAGTACTGCCTATAGTTGTGCAACTGAATAATGTCTGACCCATTCTGGGATAATATCATGCTTTCATTAACCTCATGTTTTTTTTTAATACACTGAATCAAGTAGCAACAGACTCTTAAAAATATCTGGTCTGTCTTTGAGAACTACTTTTTGATATCTTAAACTTGCAGAACTTTCCACAAGAATAGCTACATTACATTTTGAAAGTGAGTTAATGGATGGAATCTTTTGACAACAGTCCCCCAATGATCAGCATGATAATCTCCTCATCACTTCCTGATTACCCTGATGGAAACAGAGAAAGCTATTCTTATGTCTCTATTCCCTGGATTCTTCTTCTAAGCAAAAGAGAAAGGATGCATTTTAAATGAAACTTTGCTTGTATACGTACACATCTGCAAAATTTCTTTGAAAAAAACAACAACATGATTTTGGCAGTACAACCACATTTTTAATGACATTGTAATTGTTGTGCAAAAGTAAATATATCCTTCTATGGTCCTTACTTAGCATTTCAATGAAATCTTCAAAAACTTTTGAGAGATATGTTATATCTGGAGCTGGCCTCATGAAATAAGAGGCCATGGGTAATGAAAGGCATTTATAGCTTAGCTGCTTTCACAACTAAGCTACGTTTTGGCAAATCCTTAACTTCCATTACCTATTTTCCCTGCCCAAAGCAGTCATTCAAACAAACAAAAAAGGTACACATTTTACTACTTCATTTTCAGAGCTCAATAAATAATTGAGGTAGCCCAACTGCTTTTTTTAAAGTTAGGTTTTGAGATTATTCTAGTTTCCCCTTTAAAATATGTGAGTGCCTTCAAATATTACTTGATTGGTACAACTTGACTAATTATCTTGGCGATCTTACTATCTGCAATTTATTCTTTATATTTCCATTTCTGTCAAATATGAGCCCTAGAAAGGATTAAAAATCTGAACTTAAAAATTCCAAAATATTTCCTTCATTCCTACCTCTATACCTGTTCTTGACACAGGATACCATCTCCTCCTCTGCCTTGTACATCACATTGATTCTTCCACATAAAATATTTCACAGGTACTTTAACCTGAAATTATAATTCTTCTTCTGAATTTCAATTGCGGTATTCGTTTACACCATGCAGCGAGTTGTCTGTTTATTCTTTTTATATACCATTCTTTGGTATAAAACATCTCTTATAGATGTTATTTTGTCTCCCCAGAAAGTTTGAATATTCCTTGAGGTCTCCATTAATTGCATATTTAACTTTTTGATATAATGCACACTGAACTAAATATCAGTTGAGTAGGCATTCAATAAACACTCATTGCACAAAAGCTAACAAGTTGCAAGGCAACATCTGAGCTAGTATCCAAAACTTATAATACCTATTATGTTTTTTTTAAAGATTCCATTTATTCAGGAGAGACACAGAGAGAGAGGCAGAGACACAGGCTCCATGCAGGAAGCCTGACATGGGACTTGATCCCAGAATCCCAGGATCACATTCTGGGCTGAAGGCAGCACTAAACCGCTGAGCCACCCGGGCTGCCCCCTATTATGGTTTTGGAAAATTCTCTGGTACCAACAATTTTGTCACTGTGCCCAGCTATTTGGTGTCTATATTACACTTCACTCTTATGTAATCCAGCTAAGATATTTTTACTAAACAGCATTTCTAGGTAAACCAGCCTATGATTGCAATAGTTTGATAGGCATATAAAGGTTTCCTTGCCATTATTCAGGAAAAATTGTGTTAACTATGTAAATATAACTCACCACCTATTAGGCATCCAAGTTGATTCATCCCTCTGACATAGCATGTGTTAAGAAAGCTTTAATGTTCCACCACAATTATATTATATTATATTGCTAATAAAAGTTTTCTTATATAAAAGGACAAGGAAATAATAAACTAGAGGAGAATATAAAAAGAAGTTGGGGATCTTAATAGTGAACTATGCTAGACAAGTAAACATTCTTCTGGGAGAAGTGTTGGAAACATGCTGCTTTCATCTTGCAATGAGATTTAAAAAAAAAACAAAACCCTCAGTAGAGTACCGAAAGGGACAAGGCACCTTGTCAGGAAGATGTGGATTTAGAGACACAAAAGGTTATTTCTATCATGAATTGTATTGCTTCTTAGCACTCACCATTCCTTTGCATTAGAATTTTATACTTCTCCACTGCACACATACATGTACACACACATACACACACATTCCATATATAAATTGAAACTCATGGTATTTAAGTCTATTATCTTTCTTTAAGAAAAAAATATATAACTGTTGAAATATGACAGCATATTCTGGTATTGGGAATAAAAAATATTTTAAGGTCTTTAAGGTATAGTCAGAAAAGCACAAATCTCAGGTAAATTTAAGAAAGTGAGCCAAGTTTATGGCTTTATCCTAGAGCAAGATTAGTAATCTTAGATGAAGGGATGACCATTGAAATTTTAGAGTAATCAATTTGTATACCAATGGCAGAAAATAAAATCTGGGGAATATACTTGTTTAAAGTGGAGGAGGAGGATGAAATTTAGGCTGGAAGAATAGAAAGTGTCTTATGCAAAGAAGTTACAAGGTGAAATCTGAGCTAATATTCATACATTTATGATACTTGTTATGACTTTTATTACCCTCCCACTTGTAGAGAAGTTTACCAAGCTCTGTTATAAGAAAAAATGTATATTTACAGAGCTCTATTACAGGAAATATGTATATAGCACACACACACACACAGATGCACACACAAACACCAACATACAGAGCCAATAAACTAGAAGGTAGGAAAAAAAACACAAATTGAGGGGTTAAAAAACAAAAGCCAGTATGATTTTTAGGGTGATTTTTCTATAACGCTATTTTTGTTTCATCTTCACAAGAGAGACTCTGATTGAAAACCTATTTAACCCACAAATTTCTATTCATGAAGTATGCATCTTCAAAACTGGAATTTTAAATTACAAGACTACACATGGTACAGTACTCAAAATTTGCATTTCCAAACTCAAGGAAGAGATATGGTAACTACCTTTCCTAACCGAAACTTCAAAAATAACTCTTAATAAAGTACCATGCTTCCATGATCGTTCTAAAATCTTGAAATGATTTGTCTTTCCATCTGGCCTGCAACAGGGTTAATTTACCTAAAGCCCTTACCATCCATCTACTACTATGCAAAAAGGAGTCCTACATTTAGCTTGAAAGGAGTGTCACAGATTTATCCCCTCCCCCTCCTAAGTCCTTTTCTCCCTCCCTTCCCTAGCAACTGGTAACCTCAGAAAGAGAACTCCAAATCTAGAAAGAAGCAGTTGGTCCCTGACTTCATTCGAGTAGCCAAGCTGCTCTAAAGCAGAAGCACAAGTCCTCTCTCCAGACTGAGCTGGCCTACGTGGGCATTCAGCTGGTTTTCTACATTATCTCACGAAGGTTTTCCTGATCAACTTTCTCCATGGCTTGTATTGAAAATGTGTAAGTACAGAACTCAGTAGACCTGTTTAATTTTGAAGGCAAAAGGCAGTTTGGATTGTTTTTCTGTGTAACCTGGACAGGGAGGAGTGGGTTGGAGGGAGTGCAGGAGAGGATCACAGACAAAAACCTTGCAGGACACAAACTCCGGTACTAAAAATACTGGATTTAAGGGCAGCAATTTTTAAATGTAATTTTGCAACAAAAGTGCAAATCCTTAGTCTAAATAGTTGGGGTTAAACTTGAGGAAATTTGTTCTCTAGAGTGTGGTACGGGTTGAAAGAAAGAAAATTTTAACAAAACTTGGTGCAAATGTTTAATGATGCTTCAAAAACTGGAGTGTTTGTTCACACAAATAGCCTTTCCTTTTAGTTCTGTAGAGGAAAGAAAGTCTTTCTTCACAAGGCTTTTCAGAACACTCCTGCCAGAATCTGAATGCTGTGCTTTAGTGGATCATAGGTCCTACTGGGACTGGAAAGAGTTGCTGTTTTCTATCGCAAGCCTGCACAGGCAACCTTTAAGGAAGCTCTCTGGCCTTCCTCGGTCTTCTCTTTCTTGCTGCCTTGAGGAGGTGGAGAAATGGGGACTAGGGTGGAGCCACAAGAAAGTCGTAGAGGGGAATGGGAAAGTCTGTTTTAAAAAGCCACCTGGTACTGTGAAAGTGGGCTAAAAAAGTGCTTGGAGAGACTACACGAGGGAGGAAATAGGTCTCTCCCTTTCCCCGGGTATATTCCTGAGAGTTTAACCAATCACATATTTCAGATACTCCCAGGTCCCTGCATTTCCATATTTGTTGACTTACTTATTTCTATGTTATTTATTTCTATTTTTTGCAAGCCTTGGTGGGCACGCCCCTTCACCCAGTGGAGTAGTTGCAAATGAGTGTGGGATCCGGGAGCCGCACCCCGACGACATGTCTCTCCAGTGTTCCAGTTCCATGCCGAAAGGCGATGTGGAGCCTTGGGGCCACCATCGCGTCCTGCTGAGACCCCCCCTCAATGTGCTGACTGACCTGGCGAGAGAGCAGCTGGAGCGCCCCTCTGAGACCGCAGGAGCCTGCATTCCTGTCGACAGTTCCAGAGCTCACAAACACCCCTATGGGCCACCACCTGCTGTTGCGGAAGAGTCCCTAGCAACAGCAGAAGTAAATAGCTCGGAGGGGCTGGCAGGCTGGAGGCTTAGGGGACAGGATTCTATTAATGTGTCCCAGGAATTCTCTGGCAGCCCTCCCGCACTGATGATAGGGGGGGCAAGGGTCAGCAGTGGGGGCACCGAGAGAGGTGGCAATAATGCAAGGTTATACATGGCTTTGCCACGAGGTCAGGGGTTCTTTCCACCCAGAGGTCCACAAATAAGAGCCCCCCCACATATCCCCACAATTAGATCAGGGGTAATGATGGAGCTGCCTCTAGGAAATACAAGAATGGCTAGCAAGGAAAGGCTGGCTCATGTTTCTTTCCCACAGGGAGGCCCGCGGCACCCCGTGGAAAATTGGCCAAGGTCTCTCCCCTTGTCTTCCAGTACTCCCGGTTTACCTTCTCGTCCTACTGCTCATTGCTTTATATCTCCTCGACCTCCGAGTTTCAGTCCATTTCTTGCTATGCCTATTGCTTTTGCTCCACCCCCGATATTTGGTCCTCCGTTGCCTTCTTATTTTGCCAATTTTCCTTCCTGGGGTATGCCGGCTCCTGCGCCCTCAAACAGAGAGAACAACTGAGGACAATAACTGGAGAGGGAAAAAGGGTTGGAGGGAAAAGGTGAAAATTACTCATTTACGTTTTTATATTTGAAACCCCCTACCCTCTTAAACTTTGTTTAGCACTGATGTGCCTTACATGATTGAAGATTCAATAAAAATTCTAAAGTTTGAAATACTGTCAATTATTTTTAAAAACTCCACCTTGGGACCCTAAACACTAGCTTTTGTTTTCTGACTTTAAGGAAATTAAAGCAGTAACGTGTTAGTGCTTTCTAAGTAGTTTAGTTAAATCCCTAGCTTTGGCTTGAAGCTAGGGCAGGGGCAGGAAATGGGTGTGTGTGTGCTATATCCATTGGGTTCTTGCTAGATGAAATCTAGGGTGGGAAATTATACCTACCTAAGGCTATGGGAGTTGCTCAAAGCAGGATAGGAAAATTAAAAGTCGATAAAGTAGACCAAAGTCTAGATAATCAGGACAACGCACAATGAGTAAAAATAGGACAAGACTCCTGAAAGTACTAGCCAACACTCAACAGTCAGTTAGAGGAAGAACCAGGCTGAAAGATGAGGAAACAAAAGGGGCAAGGGAGGGAGGCCTCTGACTCTTGATTTGGGCTGAGCTCATGATCTCTGGGGTGAGATGGAGCCCCAGAACAATGTTGGGCATAGAGCCTGCTTAAGATTTTCCTCCCCCCAGCTCGATTTGTTTATAGGCTAGATGTCTTTTGTATCTGCAGGTTTCATCAGCCTTTAACTGCTTATGTC
This sequence comes from Vulpes lagopus, assembly GCF_018345385.1. Taxonomy (NCBI): domain Eukaryota; kingdom Metazoa; phylum Chordata; class Mammalia; order Carnivora; family Canidae; genus Vulpes; species Vulpes lagopus. Next base: position 97,929,366 of record NC_054848.1, read on the forward strand.
ACCTACACCATCAGCTGTAGACATGAAAACTGCATATTTGAAGAATCATTCTCTAAAGAGGTTTCTATTTTTTTAAAAAGGTTTAATGTGTTTTTAGCACCAATAGCACCTTTGTTGCTACTCTGACAAAAAGGACACGTGGATCCATAAAATTTCTTTTTTCTCCATTTATTTAATATTAGATTGTTTAGATTGTTCTAAATTTACAGATGGTAGTGCAAGGCTTAGAAGGAACATCTGGATAGTGCTTGCTAAAATTCTCCTCACTCTGTATGTCCTAAAGCTGGCACAATTCCATCAATTCACTGTGGTGAGTTGAGCAGACATATTCAGCAAATCATTTGACAGCTGCTCACTATGAGGTAGCTTAGTCCCAGTGTACCAAACACTTACTGAATTTTCAGCCTTAATGAACAGAGGAGTTGGGCATGCTTATAGTCATAAAAAATATCTTTTGAGCCAGATGTTAAAAGATATTTTGACAAAAAATCAAGTTGTTGTGTCAACAGTAGTGCTGAATCACTGGAGAGTTGCCAAGAGGTGTGGTAAGTGACAGCAGGACAGGATACATTTTCCTTCTCAAAGAAGTAGTGTGATAAAGGCTCAGAAAGACTACTCACAAATACAACAGTCCATGACAAATTCTCCGTAACAAGAAAGTGCCACTAACACAATCTGCTGGTTTTCAACCTTCTGTTGTCTTTCCTAACACCCTCTGTGTTTGTTATTTTCTATGTCATTTCTAAACACTGAACGGAGGGGCCCTAAACACTGAATACCTATAGTGTTCAATAAAAAATAACTATTTGCAAATCGAGGCATTGAAGCTTTATTTATATTCCTGTGATGTAGGATGAGCATTTTCTTTAGTTTATGAAAAGTTCTATGCCTATATAACAAATTTCAGTGAATGCAAGTATAGAATAAACCTGGGATCCTGTTGTTAAATGCAAGTAAAATGTAAATATTTTTGTTTATTCACACCTGTATGGAAATGATGTATCACTTTGTTATCATAGGTGTCAGCATCCTCAATGACAGTAAAAAACATTCATTTTAAACATACGATTTGCCTTAACATTGTTATTTTTAAATTGTTCTAGTGTAACTTAAGCCAATATTAACCCTATAGCACAATATCCTATTTATCTTAGAAAGTGCTCATAGTGCAATATATTCAACACTCTTGAACATATACATTTTCCTTTCTTTTCTTTTTTTTTTTTTCCCTTTCTTTTCTATGGCTTAAATAGCTCTTTACTGCAAAAGGAAAAGATAAACATCAACAAAGTAGCCCTTTCTTCTGCTAGTAATGGGATTGAGTTAAGTATTTCCTATTCAAAGTTATAATCATTGTCACAAGAAGATTCATGTCAGACTGTTTATTATTTATAGTTCTCATTATATTCTTTGTCACAAGACTGTAGCATCGGAATTTTAATGTCCTATATATTCTCTAGAAGATAATCATAAACTGTACAACTTTGACCTTTTCCATGTCACAAAGTATGATTCATTAGCCATTTCTATTTTCCATTGTTTACAACTTCTGTAGCCTGATGGAAGAAGTACGCATGGAGCCAATCAAACTGCAGAATAGTGAAAGGCTAAAGTTCAAAGTTATGAAATTTTTTAAGTTTATAGTCTTTCATAAGTCATAATGATATTAAAAGTACACCTCATTCTTCTCAGAATTATTAAATACTAAGCAACACCAAATAATTTATTTTAACTGGAGTATTCAGGTTGAGATCATTGTGTTCTTTATCTACCATGGAATAAGTGGGCCTTTTTTTTTTGGTGGTTGCCACTAAATAATTAGGTAGCATATACATAATGGGGGAGAACTATATCCTTACATAACTATTACTCTATTTCAAGATCAATAAACCAAACCCAGAGATAAAATAAATTTTAGACAGATAAAAACATTATGTTGGGGCACCTAGCTGTCTCAGTCCCTAGAGTATGCAAATCTTGATTTTGGGATTGCTGAGTTTGAGCTCCATGCTGCAGGGTTTACTTTTAAAAATAAAACAAACAGGGATCCCTGGGTGGCGCAGCAGTTTGGCGCCTGCCTTTGGCCCAGGGCGCGATCCTGGAGACCCGGGATCGAATCCCACGTCGGGCTCCCGGTGCATGGAGCCTGCTTCTCCCTCTGCCTGTGTCTCTGCCTCTCTCTCTCTGTGACTATCATAAATAAATAAAAATTAAAAAAAAAATTAAAAAAAAAATAAAAAATAAAAATAAAACAAACAAAACACAACACTATGTCATGTCACAAATTGATTCCATAGCTATCACAAAATTTTGTGTGTCTTCCTTATAATAAGCTTGACTGAGTGATATTCCCACAGAAAAAGCAAGTAATGGGACTAAATTAGGTGAAATAACCCATCTGTTTCTCTGTGGTAATATTCATTTTTTCTTATAATAATGCAAATGTATTGAATTTATCAAATCAAATCTAGATGTGAGAATTCAGAGAAATTGTGCTTCATCATGCAATCCTTTTATTAAGTACCTGAGAAGGTACTACTCTTACTTAAGACTGATTAAATACATATACTTTTTCACCCACCTTTGGGAACTTCACTGCCACTCAGAAAGGCTTACTCAGTATCTCAATTTCTTAAAAAAATTATCTGTGAAACTTATTTTCATGAAGTGACTCCACCACTGTTTTTTGAGAATGGACCAGTATCCTATATGACTTTATGGAGGTAAACTATATTTTTTCCAACCCTGAACATCTTTTTTCCCAAGCATAATAAGATAATATAAAGCACACAAACCTGTCAACCCTACCATAAAGGACTTTGCCCATCTAATTGTTTAATCATTTAATTGATGGGGAAATATTCATTTATAAAGGACTTCATCCAACACTCTGATTACAAAAGTTTTGACTCAGAGGCAAAGCAACACACAGAGTACAGGGGTGATGGATGGTGTTTGTGCATATGAGAAAAAAAAAACTGATGGAGAAAGAGGATTAAAAATAGAGAGGGGCAGGACCACTGTCAGTTGAGAAGAGATGAAGTGCTTTAGAACAGGAAGCAGCTGCAAAATGGAAGTACTGTGGGAAAAGTAATAAATTTGGATATAGGAGAATGTAACCCAGAGGAAGTAGAAAGGTGGCAATTTGAAAAGAAAAAAGTGGTATGGATTAAGTATTTAATGACAGAAAGGTTCCATGTAGGAGCCACACATTCAAGAGGGTGGGGATGAGGTGATTAGAGAAACATTATCCAGCCTCCCTAAAAATGAATCTATCTCCACAGCTTCATTCCTTCCTATAAATATCATCTCTCCTTAGATAGCAGCCAATGTCATATTCCCTATGTGAAACTGGAAACTTTCTGTTTGAGGTTTCATTAAGCCCCCAAACTGGCCTTGACAAGCAGACACATCATCAAGGTTAACTCTCTTAGTGAAGTAGGTATTCAAAGAATTAAACTCACAGAAGAACATTTTCTGCTTAAGTTCTGAGACAAATAAGAGCCTGAACCATTTTTTTCTTTTTTTTTTAATTTAAACTCCTATCCTTTTTTTCCTCTAATGAGGTGCATTGATCATTTCCTAATTTTGCCTTTTCATTCCTCCTAGTAAATCATAATTTTCATCCATAATCAGGTAATCTATTATTTTTCCTAGGGCGCATATTTGTACCCCCTTTAGGTATAAAATCTTTTTTTTTAAGATTTTATTTATTTATTCATGAGAGACACAGAGAGAGAGAGAGAGAGAGGCAGAGACATAGACAGAGAGAGAAGCAGGCTCCATGCAGGGAGCCGGATGTGGGGACTCCATCCTGGGACTTGATCCCTGGGCTCCAGGATCACGCCCCGGACAGAATGCAGATGCTCAACTGCTGAGCCACCAGGAGTCCCCAGGTATAAAATCCTTATACATTGTGTTAATTCTCACTGGTGCTCAGCAGTTGTTAGTGATATATTGTACCATAAATGTGTTGAGGACAGTGTTTAATGTCCTAAATAAAAAAGTTGATTGTCTATAAATACAACATTGTTTTTTTAAATCCTGTATTACGAATAAGTCTCATCTGGACAAAAAAGATCAAATATATATAATATTTCCTAGTTAAAAAAAAGACCACCTATGAGATAGTCTTATAAAGATTATCAGTGGGATGCCTGGGTGGCTCAGCTGTTGAGCATTTGCCTTTGGCTCAGGGTGTGATCCCAGGGTTCTGGGATTGAGTCCCACATTGGGCTCTATGTATGGAGCCTGCTTCTCCCTCTGCTATGTCTCTGCTTCTCTCTCTGTGTGTATCTCATGAATAAATAAATAAAATCTTTAAATAAAAGATTATTAGTAAAATCATGGATAAGCCCCAATTTAACCAAATGATATGGCTTTAAGAAAAATCTCTGAAAAAAAGAAAAAAAAATCTCTGCAGAGTTTATATGAACTGTATTGCTGCAATGCTAGGCATTTTCACAAATCAATTGCAATCTATATGCATCTCAAATTGTACAATATATAATAATAATATAATAATATTGCTAAACTTACTGATCAAATGAATTTATGCTATTAGAAAAAGTACAGATCTTTTGAAAAAAAAAGTACAGATCCATATAAAACATGGATAAGTGACATTATCAAGTAATTTACAAAAGAAGAAATAATAATGACTAATAAACATACAAAATAGTTTATAAATGTAAATTAAGATAAGAAATACAGTTTCTTATCTGTCAAATTAGTACATTTTTTTTACATAGTTGTATATATTGTTAGAGATGGCTTAAGCATATGTGTACCCTCATATACTATGCAGGAGTATAAATGGCAGAACGTTTATTGAAAGCATTTTGCTATATTAAACAAATTCCTTAAAATTATAATGTTATTTGATTTAAGAATCCTGCTTGGGGTTTGCCCTAAGGAAATAATCATGGATATGTATAAATCTGTAGCTACAATCAAGCTCATCTTAGCATTATAACAGCAAAAAATAATAAGTAAACTAAATGTTCTGAAGTAGACAATTATCTATTTAAATTGTGGTATATTCAAATGATAGCATATAATGCCACCATCAGAATAATAACAATTATAATTTTAAAAATAAAAAATAAAAATAAAAATAAAAATAAAAATTATCAGGGCTACCTGCCTGACTCTGCAGAGAATATGACTCTTGATCTCAAGGTTGTGAGTTTGAGCCCCATTTTGGGTATGGAGGTTACTTAAAAAAAATCTTAAAAATAAAGACATACAAACTTCTATATGCATTTTAAGTGAAAAAAAGTTTCAGAAGTATATGATAGAAAGATCTTTTCTTTTTGCTTAGCTATAATTTGAATTTTTATAATGAAAATTTTTACTTTTGTAATGAAAATTAAGAGTCATGATAGGACAGAGATTGTGTAAGTGTACCTGGCTGACTCAGTCAGTAGAACATATGACTATTGGTCTTGGGGTTATGGGTTGGAGCCCCAAGTTGGGTGCAAAGTAAGAAAAAAAGATGGGTACCTGGGTGGCTGAGTGGTTGAGCGTCTGCCTTTGGTCAGGTCGTGATCCTGGGGTGATTCTAAGGTATCTTTCAACTCTATCCTTCAATGAAACAATAACATAACACAAAACAGAACATTATAGATATTATGTAGGAACCTTTATTTTATTTTATGTTATTTTGTAACTATAATCTTAAATAAATGAATAGTCAGAGAAAGAGAAAAAATCAAGTGTGATGAGAGTAGTTATATTTAGTCAAAAAGTTTGAGTAAGGCAAAGTCAGGAGCACTAATGCCTTTGCAATATTTTGTTTATTGATCCTTGGTGGAATGAGGCCCTATATTAGTTATGTTAGTGAAAATCTGATATTTGGTTGTTTCCGCAAGTCACTGACCATCAGTGAGTTAGGACTGGCCAATACAGGCTAAGACTCAGGAGAATGAGCAAAAAATACAATCTGGTTTTACCATCGGTTTAGGCAGGCAGGGGTCAAATCCATACAGGTCAGCTGAAGCAGCATGGTGAAAATAAGCATAAATTCAGTTTAACAACTTTTTCATATATTTATGCCTTTTTAAAAAGTAATCTTTATATCCAATGTTGGGCTTGAATTCTCAAACCCAAGATCAAGAGACTCATGCTCTACAGACAGAGCCAGCCAGGCAGCCCCTTTAATATATCTATGCTTTTTAACGTGAAATTTCTTGATTTCCCATTGAACTACAATGATCCTAGATTTGTTTTAAGATTTTTTGTATGTATGTATGTATTTACTTGAGAGAGAGAGAGAGAGAGAGAGAGAGAGAATGAGGGGAGGAGCAAAAGGAGAGGAATAAGCAGACTCCATGCTGAGCACAGAGCATGACACAGGGCTCAATCCCATGACCCTGAGATCATGACCTGAGCTAAAATCAAGAGTTGGACACTTAACCTAACTGACTGAGCCACCCAGGCATTCCTACAGTGATCTTAGTTTTAATTCTAGCAACCTGGAATAGCATATGTTAACTGTAGCCAAAAAAACGTAGGTGTCATGTTTTTGATGTAGGAAGGAACAAAGGTGCTAAGATTATCAAACTGATGCAGTATCTTCCCCTTCTACACTATTCCCTGTTGAATGTGAACAATTGAAAAATTGTTAAAATAACCAAGGATGATGTAAACATTTTAAAACTGCATAAAATATAACCCAGCCTGTAGAGTACCAATCATAAATTATTTTCTAGGGGCACCTGGAGACTCAGTGGAAATGCTACTCCTGATCTCAGGGTCATGAATTCAAGCCCCACATTGGGTGTAGGGTGTACTTCTAAAAAATTGTTTTCTGTAACCCATTATGATACCCACAATTTATTTTTTTAAGATTTTATTTATTTATTCATGAGAGACTCAGAGAGAAGGCAGAGACATAGGCAAAGAGAGAAGCAGGCTCCTTGCAGGGAGCCTGATATGGGACTTGATCCTGGAACTCCAGGATCATGCCCTGAGTGGAAGGCAGACACTCAACTGCTGAGCCACTCAGGCATCCTGATACTCACACTTTAGAATACTGTAGAAAGTAAGCACATCAAGAATATGATTGTATAGTTTGTACCCTGCACAAAAGTGTCCAGCCAAAAGGATATAAGTGGGGATTGAAATTCAGTTTGCTTTCTGCTTGATAAACAGTATACCTGAGGAGAATCAACTTTTTCTAATTTATCCACGTAGAATGAGTGCCCTCTTCCAATTTGTGCATAGAAGTAGTAGATACTAGTGTGGTTCACGTAAATAACAATGAGTCCAAACAACTTCATATCTAACAAAACTAGAAAATTGTTAAAGAGCATGATCCTAGTTTAAAGAAACCACAATTTTAGTGTCATTAGAATTAAAAAAATAATTGCCATTTAAAATGCCCAACAAATGATCAAAGACCAGCAGGCTTTCAACTGCAGATTACCTGTTACCATTAGACATAGAAAAATAATCCATATTAAAAAGTAAATTTGGGGGATGCCCTGGTGGCTCAGTTGGTTAAGTGGTTGCCTTAGGCTCAGATCATGATCCTAGGGTCCTGGGATCAAGTTCCACATTGGGCTCCCCGCTCAGGGGAGAGCCTGATTTTCCCTCTCCCACTACTGCTCTCTCTGCTTGTGTGCTCTCTTTCTTTGTCAAATAAACAAAATCTTAAAAAAAAAAAAAAAAGTAAATTAAGGGCACCTGGGTGGCTCAGTCAGTTAAATGACTCTTGATTTTGGTTCACATCATGATCTCATTGTTGAGAGAATGATCCCTGTGTTAGGCTTTGTGCTGGATGTGGAGCCTGCTAACAATTCTCTCTCTTCTTCTGCCCCTTTTTCCCACGTCTAAAAAAATTTTTTTAAAGCAAATTAAAACTAAAATTGACAAAAGACAGTTGCTTTAATGGTATTTACATGAAGGAAAAAAATCACCAGACTGTCATTTCAAATATATTTTGGAAAATGACTGCTATCACTGATACTATTAAAATATTAGAAGTAGTAACACTGAAATTTACAAGAATCATCCAATATAATGAGCCCTCAAATATACTCTAAATATAGTTCAGTATGAAATCTACTCTTTAAAGCATATGTTGAGGGATGCCTGTGTGGCTCAGCGGTTGAGCATCTGCTTTTGGCTCAGGACATGATCCTGGATTTGCAAGATCAAATCCCATATTGGGCTCCTTGCATGGAGCCTGCTTCTCCTGCCTGTGTGTCTCTGCCTCTCTTTCTATATCTCTCATGAATAAATAAAAAATGAATAAATAAAGTATATGTTGAATATCAGATGTAAATAGATTAATCAGTCATTTTCCATGAGCAAAATAATTTTGCTCTCTGAATGCATTTAATATGCTATTTTTTCTATTTATTTTCTCTCTTTTTTTTTTTTAAGGATGAGATAACACCAGAATCCTTAAATGGAAATTCATCATGCCTCAACTATATTCACATTTCTAGTGAAGAAGCTTATTTAACAATTTCTTAGAAGATATCTCTTGGGTTTAGCTGTAGGCAGGAAATGATGTATAATTAGCACTTTTATGTGGCATTAACAAACAATCTTGTTAGTTCATTACTTTTTAATATTTGCATCAGTCCTCTGAAAGCAGATTAAGAGCAACTGTAATTTCCATATGCAAGATTCGTCAACAACAAAGCTCAGAAATTGTTCACTTTAATCCAAGCCATGCCACAATAATGTATCTTTTATTTCTTTTCTCTCTGAATTCTTTTTTTAATGATTTTATTTATTTATTCATGAGAAATACAGAGAGGCAGAGACACAGGCAGAGGGAGAAGCAGGCTCCCTATGGGGAGCCCCATGCAGGACCTGGGACTCTGGGCCCAAGTGCTGAGCCACCCAGGCATCCCTCTGAATTCCTTTTTAGCTTATTCAGTAATGTCTCTGTGTACTGTAAAGTCATGGATTGTATCAACTACCTTTCTTTAAAAAAAAAAAAGATTTTATTTATTTATTCATGTGAGAGAGAGAGAGAGAGAGAGAGAGAGAGAGAGAGAGAGAAGCAGAGGGAGAAGCAGGCTCCATGCAGGAAGCCTGATGCAGGACTTGATCCCAGGACTCCAGGATCATGCTCTGAGCCAATGGCAGGTGCTAAACCACTGAGCCACCCAGGGATCCCCTGTATCAACTACCTTTCAAGTCTCTATATAGAACCTACAGTAAATTCACTGTATGGTATTGCATTAGAGGCTGCTCCCTGTACTTAGATATTATTCCACTACTAAGTGGAAAGTATGTAATTATTTTTATTTGAAATGTAACATCAAGGGTGCCTGGGCAGCTTAGTTGGTTAAATGTCTGATTTTGGCTCAGGTCGTGATCCTGGGGTCCTGGGATCTGCTAACATAGCATTCCCTGCTCAGTGGGGAATCTGATTCTCCTCTCAAATAAACAAAATCTTTGAAATGTAACATCGAATACATATATTCCTAAAACTACATATACTATTATTATTCTTTGTACTGTTACAAACACTGAGAACAAACTTTTATTTAATAATCTCAATTATTTTCCCTTTGAATAGGACACTGAAAACACAAGACCTTATTCCTTTAAATTGTGACCATAAACTGAAACCAAGGGAGACTCTCTGGATCCAGAATCAAACATATCTATTGTCTAGACAGAACATTCACCCATCGTTCACTAGTTGTTTGGCTACCAACACAGTCTTGACTTCTGTTGAGTTTGTTGTAAACAGAAACACCTGAGTCTTATTTACTTTCAAGATGCTAGAAAGCTAAATATTCCCTTCATCTACTTTATGTATTTGATTATTCAAAAATTAGACACTGGCATTACCTAATATTTCTTTAATTAAAATCCCTTTTATATCGTGCAGCCCTGGTGGCTCAGCAGTTTAGCGCCACCTTCAGCCCAGGGCCTGATCCTGGAGACCTGGGATTGAGTCCCATGTCGGGCTCCCTGCATGGAGCCTCCTTCTCCCTCTGCTTGTGTCTTTGCCTCTCTCTCTCTCTGTGTCTCTCATGAATACATAAATAAAATCTTTTAAAAAATCCCTTTTATTGATTTAAGTCCATATTATAATTTCTGCTATTTGAAAAATGTTTACTTCAAGATACTAACATTCTTCTACCCTCATGTCAAGGTATGGCATGCAGTTTTTAAATATTTTCATGAAGATCATTGATAGCAAGAAATGTGGAATTGGTTCAATGCAGAGTCCTGAGGCATTCCACTAGAGACTGTCCTCAATTAATGAATATTATGAGTATCTGGCCATTTAACCAGCTATGAATGCATTCAATTACACTATAAGCCATTTTCCTATTTTTCCCAGAAGCATGTAATGAAAGATTTTGTTCAAAGACTTTTAGTAATCAAGACATACTATGAATGTGACATTTCCCCTTTAAATAGATCACATTTAAATGTTCACTCAAGATAATGATTAATATCATCTAGAGAGGAAACAAAACCTTTCATTTTTATATCATTATTTTCATGAGCTATGTATATTCCTGAATATTATAGGGTAGAAGAAATTGTACACATTGAAAGGACAGTATTACTTGATGAGGACTTATCTGAATGGAAAATTGGCATACATATTAGACACTTAGAAATAAATTAGTCTAGGTATCTTATTATATATTTAAGAAATGCAATGTGTACATAGACCAAGAACTCAGGCTTCCTAACTCGCATTCCTGGGTTCTTCACCTCAGGATGTTTTCTTTTCTTTTCTTTCATTCTTTCTTCTTTCTTTCTTTCTTTCTTTCTTTCTTTCTTTCTTTCTTCTTTCTTTCTTTCTTTCTTTCTTTCTTTCTTTCTTTTTTTCTTCTTTCTTTCTTTCTTTCTTTCTTTCTCTTTCTTTCTTTTAGGATTTGTTTATTTATTTTTAGGATTTATTTATTCATTTTTATTATTTTGGGGCGAATTTATTTATTAATCTCAGAGATCGGGTGGAGCACAGAGGGAAAGGAAGAGAGAGAACCTCAAGTACACGCTATGAGAGACTCCTAATTCTGGGAAAAAAAAAACAAAGGGTTTCAGAAGGAGACTAGGGTAGAAGATGGGGTAACTGGGTGATGAGCAATAAGGAGGGCACGCGTGATGGGAAGAAAACTGGGTGTTATACTATATGTTGGCAAATTGAATTTAAATAAATAAAATTAAAAAAAAACAAAGGAAAAATAAACAAAAAAAAAAACTTCAGAAAGGAAAAAAAAAAAAAAAGAACCTTAAGCAAACTCCCTGCTGAAGTTGGATCCTGACACAGAGACCTACATGGGGGCCTGGTATGGGGCCTGACACGGGGCCTGACACGAGGCTGGATCCCACAACCCTGAGATCATGACCTGAGCCGAAATCAAGAGCCTGTCACCCAACTGACTAAGCTACCCAGGAGCCCCTCAGGGTATTTTCAAGAAGAGAAACAGTAAAGCATTTTATGGGTATCAGTGCAGACACTACCACCTAACCATTGCTGAACTAAAGAAGATAAAACATTACAAGACAATTGTCTTCAAAAAATTTACAATCCAGTAGCATTATTACATATAGAAAGCAATGATAATGCTGTGTCTAGCAGTAGAGCTAACATTTATATAGTTAACTTTTGGTTTGTAAATTAAGTTTTTATGATGGGGGAAGGTGCACATTTTAAAAATTCACATGCCTGAATCAGCATAGCAGTAAGTCAACTTATATGTGAGTTTAGGTAAGTATATAATATGCAAACAAACTGTACTCAGGAAGCTAATGCTTCCTGTTCTACTCTATGAATGTTTATAAAGTAGAACATTCTAAAGAAACTCATACAATATAAGAGAGACTAAGAGAACAGTAGGAGAAAAATCAAGTGTACCATCTTTGAACTTATTGCACCTTAGTTTCTTTTACAAGTTTTTTTTTTACAAGTTTTTGTTTTCTTCTGTAGCCCTTACTAAATATTTAGTAAAAAATTCAATGTCCTCTGCTCCTCTGCTTCTCCTCTGGCTTGTGCCTTCTCTCTTGTCAATGCTTCCTTAAATGTTCATACTTTACACTCTGTAAATGAAATAGACTGATAAGGTGACCACCTGCTCAAGAGCCATGGTGAAGGGACGCCTGGGTGGCTCAGCGGTTGAGCACTTGCCTTTGGCCCAGGGCATGATCCTGGAGTCCTGGGATCAAGTCCCACATCGGGCTCCCTGCATGGAGCCTGCTTCTCCCTCTGCCTGTGCCTGCCTCTCTCTCTCTGTGTCTCTCATGAATGAATAAATAAAATCTTAAAAAAAAAAGAAAGACATGGTAGAAAGTTGAAATGACATCTTTCCACATTAACTTGAAAATATCTCTGATAGTGAAAAAATGATTGGGTAATATCAGAAAGAGAGACAGAACATGAGAGACTCCTAACTCTGGGAACGAACTAGGGGTGGTGGAAGGGGAAGTGGGTGGGGGGTGGGGGTGACTGGGTGATGGGCACTGAGGGGGGCACTTGAGGGGATGAGCACTGGGTGTTATTCTATATGTTGGCAAACTGAACACCAATAAAAAATAAATTTATATAAAAAAAGAAAATATCTCTGATAGCAAATGAAATAAAATTTCCAAAAGTAATTTTACTTATGGAAATGGAAATATTCACACACTAAATACACCTTCAGTGAATGACTCTGTCTACTGCCCTAACTCAGCTATGACATTTTCTTTCCTCTGCCTTTGTTTCCCCATTTCTTGCAATTTAAACTTTTCTAATCTTTCTTTGAGCAACACATTATTTATGTTTACCCAGGAAAGCTGCTTTCCTGAATGTATATAAGTTTTGTTGTAATTTCCTAGAAATGCTACCAGGTTCCACATTGCCTTCAGAGGTGCATCAGAGCATGTGGTCATTGCTACCCAGAGATTGTGTGCTCCTTATTTTTTACCAGTGGTGATAAACATTGTAGCTGATCAACACTCCAGAATTTCTGAGAATCTTGTATATTTGATAATTTGGAGACTTCATCCACCTGGTTCTTGGTTTAATCAAAATTTGGTCTTCTTATCATCAGTAATGAACTCTCAAGGAAAGATCCACTAGCTCAAGAAAAGGAAGATTTATGAGAGGTATGTGGACAAAGCAAATGAGATTATTTGAGAATTGAGAAATTGAGAAAACTTTCAATTAGAATTATTACTGTTATTAGTAAAAATACCTGTTTTTATCAAATCACTGGGAAGGACTTCCTGCTTATATTAGTATAAACTATATGAAATTGGTAATTCATTAATTTTGATAGATAAAAATGGCAATTTTAAGTTTCATATTTTACTTTCTAAATTGAGATATAATTCATATGCCATAAAACTCACCCTTTAACCCATACAATTCAGTGATTTTTTTCACAAGATTGTGTAACTATCACTACTAATTCCATAACATTTCCATTGCTTTTAAAAGAAACTTCATAGGGACGCCTGGGTGGCTCAATGGTTGAGCATCTGCCTTTGGCTCAGGGCCTGATTCTGGAGTCCCGGGATAGAGTCCCACATTGGGCTTCCTGCATGGAGCCAGGTTCTCCCTCTGCGTATGTCTTTGCTTCTCTCTGTGTCTCTCATGAACAAATAAATAAAATATTTAAAAAATAGAAAATAAATAATAAAATAAAATAAACCTCAGGATCATTAGCCTCCACCTTCATTCATTTTTGAATTGATTTATAAAATATGAGCACAAAACAAGAGAAGAGTAATAAGCAGAAATAACTTGGATACATGGAAGCATATGCTAAATGCTATAAGAAAATCAGATGTAGTGATGAGTTAAAAGGATGACAAGCCAATTCTAATATATGAAGTCGGAGAAGAATTCATAGAAGTGACCTGTGTTTGAATAGGACATAGATGATACTGGCACAAAAACAGACACATAGATCAATGGAACAGAATAGAGAACCCAGAAATGGGCCCTCAACAATATGGTCAACTAATATTTGACAAAGCAGGAAAGACTATCCACTGGAAAAAGGACAATCTCTTCAATAAATGGTGCTGGGAAAATTGGACAGCTACATGCAGAAGAATGAAACTAGACCATTCTCTTACACCATACACAAAGATAAACTCAAAATGGATGAAAGATCCAAATGTGAGACAAGATTCCATCAAAATCCTAGAGGAGAACACAGGCAACACCCATTTTGAACTTGGCCTCAGCAGCAACTTCTTGCAAGATACATCTATGAAGGCAAGGGAAACAAAAGCAAAAATGGACTATTGGGACTTATTCAGGATAAAAAAGCTTCTGCACAGTAAAAGAAACACTCAACAAAACTAAAAGACAACCTACAGAATGGAAGAAGATATTTTCAAATGACAGGAGTGAGAATGGTGAAAATTAACAAGACAGGAAACAACAAATGTTGGAGAGGATGTGGACTTGCACTGTTGGTGGGAATGTGAACTGGTACAGTCACTCTGGAAAACTGTGTGGAGGTTCCTCAAAGAGTTAAAAATAGAATAAATAAATAAATAAATAAATAAATAAATAAATAAATAAATAAAATAGAGCTACTCTACCACCCAGCTATTGCACTGCTGGGATTTACCCCAAAGTACAGATGCAGTGAAACGCTGGGACACCTGTACCCCGATGTTTATAGTAGGAATGTCCACAATAGCCAAACTGTGGAAGGAGCCCTGGTGTCCATCAGAAGATTAATGGATAAAGAAGATGTGGTTTATGTATACAATGGAATATTACTCAGCCATTAGAAATGACAAATACCCACCATTTGCTTCAATGTGGATGGAACTGGAGGGTATCATGCTGAGTGAAGTAAGTCAATTGGATAAGGACAAACATTATATGGTCTCATTCATTTGGGGAATATAAAAAATAGTGAAAGGGAATAAAGAGGAAGGAGAGAAAATGAGTGGGAAATATCAGAGAGGGTGACAGAACATGAGAGACTCCTAACTCTGGGAAACAAACAAGGGGTGGTGGAAAGTGAGGTGGGTGAGGGGATGGGGTGACTGGGTGATGGGCCCTTGATGGGCACTGAGGGGGCACTTGATGGGATGAGCACTGGGTGTTAAGCTATATGTTGGTAAATTGAACTCCAATAAAAAATATACAAAAAAAAATGAGATGTGTTATTAGGTGAGATGGTATATGTGTAAGCTGCTGGCCAGGTACAGAATGAGTGGGCCAATGGCATGTTTTGAATCGGAATCATTATTGAAATTCAAGATTACAACCCAGAGATTTTTCCATATAAATCCCCACTAGGAAAGGAGCAAGCCAAGGCTTGTTTTATTAATTAGTGGAATATGAGCATTTCTGCTCTTGCTCATGTGTACAGAATATATATTACTTAATATAAAAATAACTGAGTCACTTACCTATAAAGAACTGAGCATTACCAGAGGATGGTTTAAATCTGTGGTGAGGACTAAGGCATGCACCTGTCTTGATGAGTACCTGGTATTACCTGGAAGTGTTGAATTGCTATATTTATACCTGAGACTGATATTGTAATGTATGTTGAATAACTGGAATATAAGTAAAAACTTTAAAATATGAAAACAAAAAATGAATAGGACATAGAAATATTGATGGAATTTCACCAGATAGAGATAAGGATTTGCTAAAATAAAAAAAAAATGCATGGTTCTGATGTTAAATTCTAGTTCCAACATTTACTATCTGTGTCACTCTGCATAACATACTTAATCTCTCAGACTCAATCTATTTTCGAAAAATGGGTATAATACATATGTTCAGTTGGTTTACAACCAGAGTTGTAAAGATTGTAGAAACTAAAGTGCTTAGTGCAATTCTTGGCACATATAGCTGTACCTGTAATGGTAGTATTCAACAACTTTTTTAAAAGATTTTATTTATTCATTCATGAGAGACACAGAGAGAGAAAGACGCAGAGACATAGGCAGAGGGAGAAGCAGGCTCCCCTGCAGGGAACCCGATGTGGGACTCAATCCCAAGACCAGGATCATGTCCTAAGCAGATGCTCAACTGCTAAGCCACCCAGGCATCCCTACAACAACTTTTGATATTGATTTTGTTGGAAGGAAAACATGACCAAAGCTGCTATACATCAAAATAGAATGAAAGCACCACCTCTAGCCCTCTGAGTCATGACTTCCTTTCTTGACCTTTGTACATTACAGTCTGGTAAATGTTTGAACAACTAGTTCTGGGTTTGAGGGAGAAAGCCCTGATATGCAACATTTGGTGGTTCCCTTGGGGTGAATACTCCCACAGTAGCCTATTTCAAGCTACTGTTTTACAACTGGCTCAGATACTTTCTGTAATTTAAAAAATCAGCTCTTGTGAGTTGTTGGAGCATACTGCTGCTCACAGTACACAAAAACACTAATAGCTTCATTGTCAATTAATTGGAAAACTAGTCTTTTAAACATTTTATTTTATGCCAAAATCCTTGATGGATAATTACATAGATATTTAACAACAGTTTAGAAATATTTCAGAGAAATGGTTAGTGTTTCTAGATGAGCTGGGAACACATTATTATTTTTCCACTAAAATAATGAAATATAGCATTCTGCTTTTTAAAAATTTATATTCCACTGCATTTCAGAAGTGATCTGATTCAGATACTGAAAGATGCCTGCAGTGTCAAAACCAATCTAATCTGAGTCACAGAGAATCAGCTCTGGATAAATCCAAGGATCACCTAGTATAGTGTTTTCAAACTATGCTCGTTTTACACAATATATATTATAAAATATACTTCTTGTTGTGGGTGTCAATCAAAACATTTTGGAACATCTCTGATTAATTAATTAGTTAATTAATTAATTAATTAAAGGACGCTGCACACCCAACTTGGGGCTTGAAATCATGACCCTGAGAGCAAGAGTTTCATGCTCTAGATCCAGTCAGGTGCCCCTGGGTATCTCTGGTTTAAATAAAATAAGAAGATTGACATTTGGAGAGTGGAAGTGAGTAATCTAAAGTCTCACACCCAAGCTAGTCCCAGAGCTGATATTAAAACACAGACTGATTCTTTGGTCATAGTTCTTTCCCACACACCATGACTTGACATCTTATGCTTCAAAAATTCTGTAAAATACTTAAAGCAAAAGCTATATTGAGTCCTATTCAATTAATAATACTTTATTAAATGATTTGTTCTTTCTTCTCTCTTTTTTTAATCTGCTCTATATTTTTGGATTTTGCATTAGTGTATTTGAATTAATGTTTGTATAGTTATCATGTTGAAACTCTTTATTGATCTATTTTGAGATTGAGCTATGTTTGGGATAGAGAGCATTTTCAAACAATATTGAGCCAATCATTTGGTTACAATTGACTGGAATCCTTTCTGCTTTCTGCACTTCTTTTCTCTAAAAGCTAAAAGACTAGACTGCTTTTGCAACTGTACTTGCTCACTCTTTAGTACAACTACTTCCATGAAAGGGATGTGCTTGAGTGCCAGACTAAAAGCCCGTTTATTTTAAAGGGCAGAAGTAGCATTTCTTTGTTTTATACTGCACAAAATTTTATTCTGTTAAAATGTAAGAATAATAATTTCACTACAAATCCCATTTTATTTTCCTCTGAGAGAATCTTTTTTTTTTTATTTTTTTTATCTTTTTTATTTATTTATTTTTTTTTCCTCTGAGAGAATCTTAAGAGTAGGGATTTCCTGTTTTTGTTTCTGATATTTCCACACATTTTGGACTGACTGACTGACTTGTTTTCTCTTTTTTTTTTTAACTACACACACATCCATAAATTTTTTATTCTTTTATTTTTTTAATATTTTTCCCCAGGGTCCTTTTTTTTGTATTTTTTTTTAATTGGAGTTAGATTTGTCAACTTGTAGTATAACACCCAGTGCTCATCCCATCAAGTGACGCCCTCAGTGCCGGACAACCAGTCACCCTATCCCCCTGCCCACCTCCCCTTCTACCACCCCTTTCATTTCCCAGAGTTAGGAGTCTCTCATGTTCTGTCACCCTCTCTGACATTTCCCACTCATTTGTCTCCTTTTCCCTATAAGCCCTTTCACTATTTTTTATATTTCCCAAATGAATGAGACCATATAATGTTTGTCCTTCTCCAATTGACTAACTTCACTCAGCATAATACGCTCCAGTTCCATCCACCTTGAAGCAAATGGTGGGTATTCATCGTGCGTAATGGCAGAGAAATATTCCAGTGTATATATAGACCACATCTTTATCCATTCATCTTTCGATGGACACCGAGGCTCCTTCCACAGTCTGGCTATTGTGGACATTGTTGCTACAAACATTGGGGTGCAGGTGACCTGCCGTTTCACTGCATCTATATCTGGGGTAAATCCACAGCAGTGCAATTGCTGGGTGGTAGGGTGGCTCGATTTTTAACTCTGAGGAACTCCCACACAGTTTTCCAGAGTGACTGTACCAGTTCACATTCCCACCTACAGTGTAATGGGTTCCCTTTCTCCATATCTTCTCCAACATTTGTTGTTTCCTGTCTTGTTAAGTTTCACCATTCTAACTGGTGTGAGGTCGTATCTCATTGTGGTTTTGATTTGCATTTCCCTGCTGACAAGTGATGCAGAACATTTTCTCATGTGCTTGTTGGCCATGTCTATGTCTTCTTTGGTGAAATTTCTGTTCATGTCTTTTGCCCATTTCATGATTGGATTGTTTGTTTTTCTGCTGTTCAGTTTAATAAGTTCTTTATAGATCTTGGATACTAGCCCTTTATCTCATATGTTATTTGCATATACCATATCTCATTCTGTAGGTTGTCTTTTAGTTTTGTTGACTGTTTCTTTTGCTGTGCAGAAGCTTTTTATCTTGATTAAGTCCCAATAATTCATTTTTGCTTTTGTTTCCCTTGCCTTCATAGATGTATCTTGCAAGAAGTTGCTGTGGCCAAGTTTAAAAAGAGTGTTGCTTGTGTTCTCCTCTAGGATTTTGATGGAATCTTGTCTCACATTTGGATCTTTCATCCATTTTGAGTTTATCTTTGTGTATAGTGTAGGAGAATGGTCTAGTTACATTCTTCTCCATGTGGCTGTCCATTTTCCCAGCACCATTTATTGAAGAGACTGTCTTTCTTCCAGTGGATAGTCTTTCCTGCTTTTTCAAATATTAGTTGACCATAGAGTTGAGAGCCCATTTCTGGATTCTATATTCTGTTCCATTGATCTATGTGTCTGTTTTTGTGCCAGTACCAAACTGTCTTGATAATCACAGCTTTGTAATATAACTTGAAATCCGGCATTTTGATGGTCCCAGCTCTGGTTTTCTTTTCAATATTCCCCTGGCTATTCGGGGTCTTTTCTGATTCCACACAAATTTTAAGATGATTTGCTCCAACTCTCTGAAGAAAGTCCATGGTATTTTGATAGGGATTGCATTCAATGTGTAAATTGACCTGGGTAGCATTGACATTTTCACAATGTTAATTCTTCCAGTCCATGGCCATGGAATGTTTTTCAATCTCTTTGTGTCTTCCTCAATTTCTTTCAGAAGTGGTCTGTAGTTTTTAGGGAATAATTCCTTTACCTCTTTGGTGAGGTTTATTCCTAGGCATCTTATATTTTTGGGTGCAATTGTAAATGGGATTGACTCCTTAATTACTCTTTCTTCAGTTTCATTGTTAGTGTAGAGAAATGCCACTGATTTATGAGATTGATTTTATATTGTACCACACTGGCAAATTGCTATATGATTTCTAACAATCTTGGGGTGGAGTCTTTTGAGTTTTCTATGTACACTATCATGTCATCTGCAAAGAGGGAGAGTTTGACTTCTTTGCTAATTTGAATGCCTTTTATTTCTTTTTGTTGTTTGATTGCTGAGGCTAGGACTGCTAGTAGTATGTTGAATAGCAGTGGTGAGAGGGGACATCCCTGTGTTGTTCCTGATCTTAGGGGAAAGGCTGCCAGTGTTTCCCCTTTGAGGATGATATTTGCTGTGGGTTTTTTGTAGATGGCTTTTAAGATGCTGAGGAATGTTCCCTCTATCCCTACACTCTGAAGAGTTTTGATCAGGAATGGATGCTGTCTTTGTCAAATGCTTTCTTTGCATCTATTGAGAGGATCATATGGTTCTTGTTTTTCTCTTGCAGATATGACCTATCGCGTTGATGGCTTTACAAGTGTTGAACCTGTCTTGGATCACGGGGATAAATTGCATTTGGTCATGGTGAATAATCTTCTTAATGTACTGTTAGATCCTATTGGCTAGTATCTTGTTGAGAATTTTTGCATCTGTGTTAATCAGGGATATTGGTCTATAATTCTCCTTTTTGGTGGAGTCTTTATATGGTTTTGGAATTAAGGTGATGCTGGCCTCATAAAATGAGTTTGGAAGTATTCTATTCCTTTCTCTCTTTTGGAACAGCTTTAGTAGAATAAGTATCGTTTCTTCTTGAAACGTTTGATAGAATTCCCTTGGGAAGCCATCTGGCCCTGGATTTTTGTGTCTTGGGATGTTTTGGATGACTGCTTTGATTTCCTCCCTGGTTATGGGCCTGTTCAGGTTTTCTATTTCTTCTTGTTCCAGTTTTAATAGTTTTTGGTTTTCCAGAAATGCGTCCATTTCTTCTAGATTGCCTAATTGACGTATAGCTGCTCATAATATGTTTTTAAATCGTTTGTATTTCCTTGTTATTGGTGATGATCTCTCGTTTTTTATTAATTAGAGTCTTTTCTCTTTTGTTTTTAATAAGGCTGGCTAATGGTTTATCTATCTTATTAATTCTTTCGAAGAACAAAGTCCTGGTTTTCTTGATCTGCTCTACAGTTCTTCTGGTCTCTATTTCATTGAGTTCTGCTCGAATCTTTATTAACTCTCCTCTTTTGCTGGGTGTAGGTTTTATTTGCTGTTCTTTCTCTAGTTCCTTTAGGTTCAAGGTTACTTTGTGTATTTCAGTTTTTCCAATTTTTGGAGGGATGCTTGTATTGTGATGTATTTCCCTCTCAGGACTCCTTTTGCTGAATCCCAAAAATTTTGAACGGTTGTATCTTCATTCTGATTAGTTTCCATGAATCTTTTTAATTATTCCCTAATTTCCTGGTTGACCCTTTCATCTTTTAGCAGGATGCTTTTTAACTTTCACGTGTTTGAGTTTCTTACAAATTTCTTCTTGTGATTGAGTTCAAGTTTCAAAGCGTTATGGTCTGAAAATATGCAGGATACAATCCTAATCTTTTGGTATTGGTTAAGATCTGATTTATGACCTAGTATGTGGTCTATTCTGGAGAAAGTTCTATATGCACTTGAAAAGAATGTTTCTCATGTATGAAATCCACAAAGCCATGTATGAAAAGCCCACAGTAAATATCATTCTCAATGGAGAAACACTGGGAGCCTTTCCCTTAAGATCAGTAACATGACAGGGATGTTCACTCTCACCACTGCTATTTAACATAATACATTGTTTCTTGTTTTTCTTGTGTGTTCAGTTGTGTTTGGATGCAAAGTTTTGTATGTATCAGTGAAATCCATGTTGTCCAGTGTTACATTTGAAGCTCTTATTTCTTTGGAGACCTTGTGCTTAGAATATCTGTCATTTGCAGAAAGTGCCGTGTTGAAGTCTCCCAATATTAGTATAATATTATCTAAGTATGTCTTTACATTGTCTATTAATTGATTGATATGCTTGGCAGGTCCCACATTAGGGGCATAAATATTGATGATTGTTAAATCCTCTTGTTGGATAGATCCTTTAAGTATGATATAGTGTCCTTCTTCATCTCTTACTACAATCCTTGTGATAAACTTTAATTCATCTGATATAAGGATTGATACCTCAGGTTCGTTTTGAGGACCATTTGAATGGTAAATGGTTCTCCAACTTTTCAATTTCAGGCTGTAGGTGTCCTTAGGTCTAAAATACCTTTTGCAGACAGCAAATAGATGGGTCTTGCTTTTTTATCCACTCTGAAACCCTTTGTCTTTTGATGGGATCATTTATTTAGCACATTCACGTTCAGAGTTACTATTGAAAGATATGAATTTAGTGTCTCATAATACCTATTCAGTCCCTGTTTTTGTGGATTATTTCCTTGGGCTTTCTCTTTCTTTTACAGAGTCCCCCTTAATGAGAGCTTGTTTGGTGGTCACATATTCTTTCAGTTTCTGCCTATCTTGGAAGCTCTTTATCTCTCCTTCAATTCTGAATGAGAGCCTTGCTGTAAAGTATTCTTGGCTGCATGTGTTTCTCATTTAGTACCCTGAATGTATCTTGCCAGACCTTACTGGATTGCCAGGTCTCTATGGAGAGATGTGCTGTTAATCTAAAACTTCTCCCCATGTATGTTAGGGATCTCTCATCTCTCGCTTCTTTAAGGATTTTCTCTTTATCTTTGGATATGCAAGTTTCACTATTAAATGTCGAGGTGTTGAACGTGTTTTTTTTTTTTTTTTTAATTTGGTGGGGGGCTATTTCCTGGATCTGAATGCTTGTTTTTCTCACTGCATTAAGGACGTTCTCTACTATGATTTGTTCAAATATGCTTCCTAGCCCTCTGTCCCTCTCAGCATTCTCTGGAACCCCAATTAAAAGTAGACTTTTCCTTATGAGGCTATCAATTATTTCCTTAACCTTTACTCATGGTCTTTTTATTGTTTTTCTCTTTTTTTCCTCAGCTTCCTTCCTTGCCATGAACCGTCTTTTATGTCGCTCACTCTTTCTTCCACCTCATTAACCCTCATCGTTAGGACCTCAGTTTGGATTGCATATCATTTAATTGCATATCATTTAATTGATTTTTAATTTCAGCCTGATTAGATCTAAATTGTGCAGTCATGAAATATCTTTATTCCTTTTGCTTTTTTCTAGAGCCTCAAGTAGCTTTATAATTGTGCTTCTGAATTGGCTTTATGACATCAAATTTTAATCCATATTCTGTAACTTTGTGGCAGAGAGTACTTTCTCTGATTATTTCTTTTGTGGTGAGTTCTTCTTTGTATTCATTTTTCTCAGTGCTGAATGGTTGTAGGAGTGGTCTGAGTCATGAATATCAACCACTACCTAAGTAAATTTCACCCTAGATGATTTTGCCAAGGTCAGCGACCAGAAATGGAAAACAACAATTAGAACAATATAAGACAAAAGTACCACGAAGTAAAAAACAATTTTAAAATAAAGTAGTAAAAAATAAAAGGCCAAGAATCCCACAGCAGAAGTGAATAAAAAAAAACAACAGAATAAAGAAAGAGGACAATAAAGGAGAAGAAAACAAGGGGATTGGGGACTGGGAGATGGTAGTGGTGATGAAGTTGTAGTGGAGGGAGAATGTAGTCTACCTGATGGGCTATAGAGGGTGATCCTCTTCGTTCTGAGTATGTTAAATTCTGTATTTTAGAAGATGCTCAGTCCCAAATGTATATAAACAGAAATACTTGTAGAGAGCCCCAACATTGACCACCAAAACATAAATGGAATAAAAGAGGGGGGCAGTGTGGGAATGAAGACAGAATATAATCTCACAGAATGAACCATCATGGTATACCACGTGGTTCTTGGTGCATGCTGGTCTTGTTTTAGAAGGTATTAACTTCCTCCATTTTAGAACAAAATGAGTAGAGGAAACAAACAAAAAAACACAAAACAAAACAAAAAAACACATCTTGTACATCTCCCAAAATTAAGTTGAGTATGTTAAGGGAATCTAGAAGTGGAAAATATATCTATGACCTGTAATTGTAGAAATATGAAAGTCAAAAGGGAAGAAACTTTAAAACGAAGAGGTGGTAAAATATTGTAGTTAAGGTTGGAAAGGAAAAAAAAATTGGAAATTTACAGGCTGATATATAAATGAGTTGTACTGGAAAAGGGAAGAAAAAAAAAGGAGGGGTCCCCTTTGGTTGTATATACTGTAAATCTAGTGACTTCTGGAGCTTTCCAGCGCTGCTTGGTCGAGAACTTTCTCTTCCCCTGTGCTTCCAGCTGGTGTTCTGGGAGTCAGGCTGCTGTGCTGATTTTCAGGTGTGTGCACCTGGGGGAGATGCCCCCTCCAGTACCGGGTGCTGGGCTCAGTGGGAGCTGTTTACCCCATGAGGCCTCTCTTCCCTGGGGGCCCCGCCTCTCCCAGGCACAGGGTGACACATAGAGTAACAACAACACTGGTGGCAGCCAGGTCTCTAGCCCTGGAGTCAGCTCCTTGTAAGTAACTACCGCAGTGTCCCACTCCACACTGGCCTGGATGCTCCCAGGGCGTAGGTTCCCTGATCTGCACAGCTTGGGGGCGCTGGCAGCAAAAGCGTCCTCCTTGTCCTGTGCCCTCCACGCCTCTGCCTGTTCCGGGTGGAACACAGGATCCTGGGCTGTGTCCTATTGGCGACCTAGGATCCCTGGCCTGCGCTGGAATCGTGCTCCCGGGACTGCGGCTCTTGAATGCAGTAGGGTGCAACCCCCTCTACCCGGAGCTCCCACCTGACCTACTGGCTTCTCCCTGAGGCCCCACCAGGCCTGCGCTCCAGCCCTTTACAGAGATCAGCCCACAGTTTATGGTTCACTTTCCTCCAGGGCGCACCTCCTCTAATAGTGATTCTGGAAGACTGGAGGCTCCACTGCCCCTCCTGAGATTCTGCTCAATTTCCTTGCTAAGCACCTTTCCGTTGAGGACGAATCCGGTGCAGAATTTTTGAACGTTCCTGCTTCTCTGGGGCTGGGCTTTCCTGTCCCTGAGGCTCTTGCCACTGGCCTTAGCCTGGCTCCTCGTGGGGCCCTTCCCCCACTTGATTCTATTTTATTTATTTCCGCCTTCCTACCTTGTTAGAAGCGAAAACCCTTCTCTCTGGAGCGTTCCAGCTGTTCTCTCTTTAAATCTCAGGTCGAATTTGTAGGTTTTCAGGATGATTTGAAAGTAATCTAGGTAAGTTGGTGGGGCCAGGTGAGTTGGGGACCCTTACTCCTTCGCCATCTTCTCCAACCGACCCATAAATTTTTTTATGTATGCAATCTGAGCTGAAGAATTTAGTGCAAGTTATTAATATGCAGCTTAAATATTTCATCTTCTCTCTCTAATTACATGAAGGTTTGGGTTGCCAGAGGTCTATTTCACCTATTTTGGATATTTCTGAAATACCTTAGGAAAACTAAACCATTCTGACACCTTTTTCTAGAATGGTTACAACAGCTTGCAAAGGCAGAATTTAAAAAGTGGCTTATAAATAGAAACAAATGAGGGGTATTCCTACCCTGAAGTGTTAGATACTTGCTGTGTTTGAGCACAACAATTTATACACTTTCTAACCAAGATAGTTTTCCACTTTGTAGAGTCCATAGATTATAAATCAGGGTTGATACTCAAAATAGTGTCCACCAGTATAGCCATAGAGACCATACCTGGTCTCCCCTCTAATTGGGTAAGGACCCATTTCAGATTTCTTGTTAAATATTTTGACTCTCACTTCTGATATTGACCAATTCCTTAGGACATGTAATACTAATCTTTGTCCTAACAATGTCTTCTACATAAAGAGGATGCTCAGTGGTACAAAAGAACAACGATGATATTAACAGCAACAAAGACAATGGCTATCAATTAGGTAGCACTAAAAAGAATATTAAGTAGTACTTACTATCTTTTTGGCACTGGTCTAGGAACATTACAAGTATTAGCTCACCTAATTCTTACAAAACCTTTATGAGAAAGATTCTATTTTACAGATGTGAAAACAGAATCAGGTAGAGGTTAAACAACTTAACCATTGAGATATAACTAATAACAGTTAGAACTGAATTCTTAATCAGTCTAGCTCCAGAGTCACTTGACTTAATACTTAAAATGTGATAAAATCATGGCTACTTAATAAAACAGTCGTATCAATTTCATAGAAATATTTTTTATAAACTACCTCAATTTAAGCCCATGGCATTACACCAAAATATATTCCAAAAAGACCTGCACATTTTATACAAGGAAGATGTTATTTATGGTAGTATAATGTAGACTTTGTATCCTGATGATAGAGTGCTTTATTCAGTAGTGAGTAAATATTGTGAGCAAGCCAGAAGGACCTCTACACTATCCCACCTCGAGGCCACCATTCACACTGCATTTTGTGAGAAAAATTTCTCCTGGAGTTGTGCAATGTGTTTGGCCATTTTTGCAGGTATGCTTGGACTTCATATAGTATAAATATTTCTTCTTGAACCTGGAAGAGCTAGATTAGAAGTTATCTTTTGTAAGTTTAAATGCACGTGACTTATTAGAATATGAATATAATTAATGTGGCTTGTGGTGTTCTATTCTCCCCAAGAAAACACCTTAGGTGGTCCAGACAAGAAGGTCTGTCATGAATGCTGGGAGGAATAGCTCTTAATTATTGCTTTCACTCTATAGTGCTTAAGAGTTCACGTTTTGGTGTCAGACTAATATGGGTTCAAATGCTGGTTCCTCAAACTGGTACTGTGTGACATTGGACAAGTCATTGAACTGCAATTTCATCATCTGTAAATGAGAATAACAAAGAAGATAATCAAGTGAGATTATGTATTTAAAGACCTTAGCACAATTCCAAGTATAGAGTAGGTATTCAGTAAGAATTAGAAAATTACACTCTGATTTCTTCTGGAACTTGCCTTTCTCAGTATATTATTTTTGTCATGTAATCATGTTTACACATTAAGCTGTAGTCATTCATTTTCATAGTTTTAAGCAGCAAAGGACTCCATAGTATAATAATGCATCCATTTATTAATGTGTAGTTTTCATAGTTTTTTACTTCAATAAAAAATACTGCAATATAAATTCTTGTGCATGGGTGCTTGGGCAGCAAATTACTTCTTAATGAGTCTTTAAGCATTAAAGTAGTATTTTAATTGTTTAGAACTGATAGTATAGAAAATGTAGTAGACATTGTCCAGGCTTATATTATAGATTCAATAAGCTAATATTTATAGATAGATGTTTTCAAAATCTCAGACAGCTTTGTTCAGATAAAATGATGTATTGGTAAATAATTTTCATTTATAAAAGGAGATAGAAAGGCAATTTATTATAGTCATATAGGAGACCATCTGTTTAATAATAAAAAGCATTGGGTGGAAATCTTGATTAAAAAAAATTAAGATGGGGACACCTGGGTGGCTTAGTGGTTGAGTGCCTGCCTTTGGCCCAGGGCATGATTCTGGAGTCCCAGTATCGAGTTCCACATCGGGCTTCCCGCATGGAGCCTGCTTCTCCCTCTACCTGTGTCTCTGCCTCTCTGTGTGTATTTCTCATGAATAGATAAATAAAAATATTAAAAAATAATAAGTTGCTTTTTCCCACAAAATAAATGTTTGTGATACAAATGTCCAAAAATCTCCTAGAGTGAGTCTCTCACTACCTGTATACAGCTTATAGAGAACCCACATCTCACCCCCACCCCTGCACCAATCGTGATTTTGTTTTGTTTTACCTTCATACAAACACTTTTGGAATAAAGCATGTGTTACAAAAGAGTCAATCTCTATGACAGTTGCGATGGGAATATCATTTACTATAGCCATTTTTCTTTCTGGGGTGGAATGTACACTACAGTATTCACTGCATACTCCAGTTTCTGTTCTCCTTGCAGAAATAATGTCCCTGATTCACCAGTCATTATTGGCCATTTTGTTTTTTGGCCCAGATCTTCCACACCTGCCTCACCAGTCCCATCTGCTGGAAAATAATGGACCTATTGAATACAAGAGATATTGTGTGGTGCTGAATCAATATCTCCCATGATTCCATTTGCTTTTCTTCATGAAGCTCTCCAGAAATTTCTTCCTTGTGTCTCTGCTCATAAAATTCAACTTTGCCACAGCTAAACATAACTTTCCATATTTAAACAATTCTTGACATCAAAATGAAGGGGAAAAAAACCCTCATAGCTTTAAAGAACATGCTGTGGCTTTTATTTCATCTTTTTTTTTTCTATATCCTTAAAACAATAACAGTAAAAAAAAAGTTGTCTAGGAAAAGTAATCACATGTTAATTACAGAATACCATGATGAATTACCTCATCACACACTTCACCATTTGTCAAAAAAACTGTCATGCCTTTCAAAAGTTTAGTGCCATTTCAGTCAGCATTGCAAAGATTAATAAAAAAACCCTTGATATTTGACTTAGTAATTACAATTTTTACAATTCTAAAAATTTCAATTTATATCTTAAAGTCTCCACTTGAAAGATTTTAGAATGTATTCATTTATTTTTATTTTTTGTTGGAGACTTTATGTATTATACACCATCAGAAATAATTTTTCATTTCCCACAACCCTCTCATCTACAATATATTTAAATACATCTTTCCAAGTCTATATTAAGTTTAATTATAGATATAAACTCATTAAAAATAATTGTTTTTTCCTGTTTTTAAAGTGATCTCTATAGCCAACATGGGGCTCAAACTCGTCACCCTGAAATCAAAGGTCATACACTCCAACAGCTGAGCCAGCCAGGCACCCCTGTTATTTTTGGTAATTTACTCAAGAACCTGAATGCTCAGACATGAACAGAAAGAATTGTCAATCATTTTTAGGTGTAGACATGTTAATTGACATTAATATATATGTCAGGCACTGTACTTAAGATATTGTATTTTTTTTTTTTCTCAACACTGATTCTCAACTCTGAATGTATGATGGAATCACCTAGGTAGCTTTTAAAAAATACTGATGAAGAGAACTTGGTCATATTACTTATTGCTTAGCCTCCTTTGCTTCCTGTCCATTTACTTTCTCCTATTTATTTATTTATTTATTTATTTATTTATATTTTTTAAAGATTTTATTCATTTATTCATAGAGACAGAGAGAGAGACGCAGAGACACAGGCAGAGGGAGAAGCAGGCATCATACAGAGAGCCCGACATGGGACTCCATCCAGGGTCTCCAGGATCACGCCCTGGGCTGCAGGAGGTGCTAAACCGCTTCGCCACGGGGGTTGCCTTTTCTACATTTTAAAAATTATCTTTCGGGGATCCCTGGGTGGTGCAGCGGTTTGGCGCCTGCCTTTGGCCCAGGGCGCGATCCTGGAGACCCGGGATCGAATCCCACATGGGGCTCCCTGCGTGGAGCCTGCTTCTCCCTCTACCTGTGTCTCTGCCTCTCTCTCTCTCTCTCTGTGTGACTATCATAAATAAATAAAAAAAAATTAAAAAAATATCTTTATTTTGTTTTTGCTCTTATAGTAAGATAGTATGAGAAAAGTGCATAAAACACAATTGTACAGTACAGTAATTGATTATAAAGCAAGCACCCATATAAAAGCCATCCAGATGAATGGATAAAATATTGACAGCACTACAGAAGCTGCCAGTGTATCCCTTCTCAGTTTCCTTTAACTATCCCACACTCTGCAGAAGGAAACATCATTTTAATGATAAGCAGTTATTTGCTTTATTCTGCGTATTAGCATTGTATATGAATCCTTAGTCTAATTTTGTCTGGTTTTACACTTTACAAAAATGATACAAGAATCTACATATGATTTTGTGCCTTTTTTGTTTAACATTTATTTATAAGAATTATCTGCACGTTGTTTGTCTCTATACTTCATGTATTGTTATTGACTTATAATACTCCATTGCATAAAAATATTATAATATATGTATTTATTCAATTGTTTATGAACATTTGGTTGTTTTTAGTACAGGACCATTACAAATAATGCTGCTGCTATGAACATTATAATATATGTATCTTGGTGTACATATGTAAGCATTTCTACAAGGTATACATTTAAGAGTGGAACACTGATCAAAGGCAAGACATCTCTTCAACATCATTAGGTAAATACAAATTATTTTCCAAAATGGTGGAACTAATTTACATTCTCACCAATAATGTATAAAAATATTCTTTCCTTCCACATCTGCACTAACTTTTTGATGTTTTTATGACTTTAAAAATATTTTGCCAATCTACTGAGGATGGTTTTGACTTGTATTGTCATGATTTACTAATGATTTTGAGAAACTTTTCATATCTTTATTGTCTATTTGGATTTTTCTTTTGTGAAGTGCCTATTCAGTATTTTGCTCACTTTTCTATTGAATTGTCTACCTTTTTCTTATTGATTTGTAGGAGATTTTATACATTCTGGAGATAGGACTTTTGTCAGTTATATGTTTTTTCTGTATTTTGTTGTTGTTGTTGTTGTTGTTCAGAGTCAGTTTTTGTTCCTTGTAAACATGAATCCTGACTAATTCTAAATATGATAAGCTAAATTTAAATTTAGCTATGGTCAGTGGATAACTAGGGAGAAACAAACACACATATACTTAGAAAATATTGAAAGTAATTATACAAAGAATATATTGATAGTAATTGTAATTTGGATGGGTGAAATGTCAGGTAATTGCTTTCTTCTTTCTGTTGTTTCAAATATTTTAATAATGAGCATGTGTTTGTCTAACACTATTGATGGGGATACAGAAGGTATAAAAAATAGGCTGTATTCTTATTGATTTCATATCATTCCTCTGGAAAAGTTTTGTGGATAAACCTCTTTACTCACATATTTTAAAATTTAACCATTTCTGCAAAAAAAAAGTAGTTGGAGTAATTGTTAATGAAGGGTTCTGGTTATGTGGTTTCTAATTATTTCAGTTGTTTCTACATTAGGATATTTACTTTCCAAGTTTATGATTACAAAAACAAATTACCATTTATTTAGTTATGAATGTGTATTTCAGCTGGAAAAGGAATATTTTGTAATGAATCTAAATGCAGAGGGCATTTTTTCCCTCTAGATTTTATTTCAACAGCTGTGTTTCTACCCATTCATTTTATAAATATTTTCTACTTTACCCAACAAATTACATTTTTCAGGCCTTCTATAACATTCAGAGATACTTTAAATATATATATATATATATATATATATATATTATTTTTGTGCTTGCTATCAGTATACTTTATCATATTGTGTGGTTCAAAAAGGCAAACAAAGTATAAGGAAATATTTCCACATGGAGTCACACACTGTGGAGAACAATGCTCTGTGCTGAAGAAAATGTTAAAAATAGATAAATCCCATATATTAGAAAAAAGCACGAGCAGATAATTATAAGCACAAATACATTTTGATAGATCCTATGAAAAGGGGGTATTGGTAGATATCATTATAGAATCTTTCAAATAAACTAGCAGGCACCATCATTACTTCTTCAAGTACAGGCAGTATAGAAAGAATAATAGCACATACACCATTAAATACACAGAAATTTTATTTAAGCAAGTATTTTTCCATTTTTCTTGCTATGTAGAAGTCAGAAAACTAGTAATTTGACTTTACCTTGAATAGATAATCTCTTACATAGGTGGCTGTGAAAAAGGAAACTGCATTTTCATGGAACCTGTCTTTTTTTTTTTTTTTTTTTTAAGTGGAGTTCAATTTGCTAACATACAGCATAAAACCCAGTGCTCATCCGGTCAAGTGCCCCGCTTGGTGCCCATCAGCCAGTCACCCCAGCCCCCTGCCCCCCTCCCTATCCATTACCCCTTGTTTGTTTCCCAGAGTTAGGTGTCTCTCGTGTTCTGTCACCCTCTCTGATATTTCCCACCCACTTGTCTCCTTTCCGCTTTATTCCCTTTCACTATTTTTTATATTCCCCAAATGAATGAGACCATATAATGTTTACCTTCCCCGATTGACTTATTTCACTCAGCATAATACCCTCCAGGCCCATCCACGTCGAAGCAAATGGTGGGTATTCGTCGTTTCTAATGGCTGAGTAATATTCCATTGTATACATAGACCACATCTTCTTTATCCATTCATCTTTCGATGGACACCGAGGCTCCTTCCACAGTTTGGCTATTGTGGACATTGCTGCTAGAAACATCAAGGTGCAGGTGTCCCGGCGTTTCACTGCATCTGTATCCTTGGGGTAAATACCCAGCATTGCAATTGCTGGGTCGTAGGGTAGCTCTATTTTTAACTCTTTAAGGAACTTCCACACAGTTTTCCATAATAGCTGTATCAGTTCACATTTCCAACAGTGCAAGAGGGTTCCCCTTTCCCTACATCCTCTTCAACATTTGGTGTTTCCTCTCTTGATAATATTCACCATTCTCACTAGTGTGAGGTGGTACTTCACTGTGGTTTTGATTTCTATTTCACTGATGGCAAGTGATACAGAACATTTTCTCATGTGCTTCTTGGCCATGTGTATGTCTTCTTTGGTGAAATTTCTGTTCATGTCTTTTGCCCATTTCATGATTGGATTGTTTATTTCTTTGCTGCTGAGTTTAATAAGTTCTTTATGGATCTTGGATACTAGTCTTTATCTGATAGGTCATTTGCAAATATCTTCTCCCATTCTGTAGGTTGTCTTCTAGTTTTGTTGACTGTTTCTTTTGCTGTACAGAAGCTTTTTATCTTGATTAAGTCCCAGTAATTCATTTTTGCTTTTGTTTCCCTTGCTTTCATAGATGTATCTTGTAAGAAGTTGCTGTGGCCAAGTTCAAAAAGGGTGTTTCACTCATATGGTGAATATATAAAATAGCGAAAGGGATTATAGGGGAAAGGAGTGAAAATGAGTGGGAAAAATCAGAGAGGCTGACAGAACACGAGAGACTCCTCACTCTGGGAAACAAGCAAGGGGTAGTTTAAGGGGAGTTTGGCGGGGCGATGTGGTGACTGCCTGTGGGGAACTGCGGGGGGCACTTGACAGGATGAGCAGTGGGTGTTACACTATATGTTATGCAAATGAACTCCAATAAAAAGTATACCAGAAACCCCACAATAATTTTTTTGATTTGGGGCTGGAGAATATCACTTGATGAGATGAGAACAGAGAACAGATTAAATTTAATTGCTGTGTATGTCACAACTGTTCTGTGTAAATAAGGAAATAAAATTCAACATTATATAAAAGCTACTCCAATCCCTTCAGATTAAGTAATAAATTAAAAAGTACTTA
Source organism: Vulpes lagopus (assembly GCF_018345385.1). Classification (NCBI taxonomy): domain Eukaryota; kingdom Metazoa; phylum Chordata; class Mammalia; order Carnivora; family Canidae; genus Vulpes; species Vulpes lagopus. The sequence continues at coordinate 97,962,226 of NC_054848.1, forward strand.
AGGAAAGTAATGCTCAAATTTCATGTTACCCTCATAGCGCCAAATCAGATATTGCCATGTTAGCCAAATTTGTGTATAATAGAAGAAGTCTTAAAAGTGTTATTATAAAAGGATAGATTACATTTTTCCTATCACCTCTAATTAGTTTAGTGTTTGTTCAGAACCAATTCAATCTCCCTGATCCTCCTTATGCAACAGGTAAACAGAATGATTTCAAAGTGGATTAAAATTACAATCCTGGGATCCCTGGGTGGCGCAGCGGTTTGGCGCCTGCCTTTGGCCCAGGGCGCGATCCTGGAGACCCGGGATCGAATCCCACGTGGGGCTCCCATTGCATGGAGCCTGCTTCTCCCTCTGCCTATGTCTCTGCCTCTCTCTCTCTCTCTGTGACTATCATAAATAAAATTTTGAAAAAAAAAATTACAATCCTTTTCTCTCTTGACTTAGCACAATATTTTAGAAAATTATATTTGGGGAACCCTGGGTGGCGCAGCGGTTTAGCGCCTGCCTTTGGCCCAGGGCGCGATCCTGGAGACCCGGGATCGAATCCCATGTCGGGCTCCCGGTGCATGGAGCCTGCTTCTCCCTCTGCCTGTGTCTCTGCCTCTCTCTCTCTCTCTCTGTGTGACTATCATAAATAAATAAATAATTTTTTTAAAAAAAGAAAATTATATTTGGAATTACCCCCACATATGGATTTCTGTGTGTAAATTAATAATAGGATTAAAACTGAAAAATTCAAGCAAACTTAAATTACAGTGAATTGAACAGAGTAGGGATAGGGGAAACATTATAAGTATCACTTTTCAAATCCCTCATTTATTTTATTCATGCATCAAGTATTTACAAAGGACCTACTATGAGCCATATGTTGGAAATATACTGATTAATAAGGCAGATAACAAGTAAATATAAAATAAACTAATAAATTCAGGTAGTGGCAAGTGTAATTAAGGAATTAAACATGGTTATGTGCTAATGACTGGCAGTCACCTTCTCAGGTTTATAGAGCCAATTTACATAAAGTTGTGAGGAAAGGACCCACTGAGGTGTTGATACTTGAGCTATGTTCTTCATAGAGAGGACCCAGTGGGAGGGAAGAGCATTACTGACAGAGAAAACATACAGTGCATTGGTACTGAGGTAGCATGACTGTGAGATTAGTTATTTGAAGAAAATAGAGATTGTAGTTGAAGTTTCTGGCCCAAAGAAAAGAAAGTGATCTCAGATTTGTTGGAGAGGTAAGCAGGGCCAAATCATGTAATGCCAACAGAGTGTTGTGAGCAGTTTTATTTTATTCTCTATGCAATGGGAAACATAACTATTTTGGGTTACTGAAGAGAGTAACGTGACCTGATTATATTTACCCTGAGTAGTATGACAATGTCAGTAGAGGAGGGAGGCCAGACTGAATGGAGATAGATCAGTTATGAAGGCGTTGTAGAAAAAAAAAAAAAGAAAAGAAGGCATTGTAGAAATTCAGATGAATGAAAAAAAAAAAGAAATTCAGATGAATGATGACAATGTTTTCTTTTTAGGATTTTATTTAATTATTTGGGGGGGGTGTACAGAGGGAGAGTGAGAGGGAGAAGAAGACTCTCCATCAAGCAGAGAGCCCACTGTGGGATTCAATCATAGGACCCTGAGATCATGACCCGAACTGATGACAGACATCTAATTGGCTGAACCATGCAGGTGCCCCAATGACAATATACTTTTTAAAAAAAGATTTTATTTATTTATTCATGAGTAACAGAGGCAAAGAGGTGGAGACATAGACAGAGGGAAAAGCAGGTTCCCTGTGGGGAGCTGGATGTGGGACCCAATCCCAGAACTCCGGGATCATGGCCTGAGCCAAAGGCAGGTGCTCAACCACTGAGCCACCCAGGTGATCCCCAATGACAATATCTTAAACTATAGTAATTGTAGTGAAGGACACTCATCTAGAATCAACCTTATGCCATAATATAGAAAATGTGCTGTATCTTTTTTTTTAAGATTTTATTTATTTGTTCATGAGAAACACACAGAGAGAGGTAGAGACACAGGCAGAGGGAGAAGCAGGCTCCCTGCAAGGAGCCTGATGCGGGACTCAATCCTGGATCCCAGGATCACGCCCTGAGCCGAAGATGGACGCTCAACCGCTGAGCCACCCAGGCGTCCCGAAAATTTACTGTATCTACTCAGTTGAGATTAATCATGTTTTCCTTCCATAAGGAAAAATCTATAATTTCACAATGGAAATGATATAGTTTATGACATATAAGCAAAATCACATTTTATCTCATTTTCATTATCTTTAATAGGAAAACATAATCTAAGAAATAACTTTACTGTGAAGACTAAAGTGCTTGAATTCCTAGGGAAAATCCTCAATATCCTCAACTTTTTCATGATCTAACTCATTTTAAGTTGCTAAAATATTTGGGTCATGGGGAGGTGCTCTTACAGGTATCTAGTAGATAGATGCCAGGGATATTGCTAAACATCATACAATGCACAGGGCTGCACTCTACACAAGAGAAATAATAGTTCAGCCCCAATTGGTACTGATACAGAGAAACCCTGATCTACCTTTACTTTTTTGCTTGGATTTAATTCTGACTCTCCTTTGAGGACACTGCCTTCCCTTTAGCCTTTTTGAGTGGTGGTTTTTAATTTTTTCCCATCACCATTCATAATATAGAGCCTAGAGAGCACAGTAAATGTCATACTTACTCTTCATTGCAACTTTCAACTCATTTTTCTCTTTACCTCATCCCTAAAATCCCTGAATCTTATGTTATTGTGAGCTACAGATAAGTAGATCACCTTCCACTCTTCCCCTGATTTAGTTCTGGTTCACTGACATGCTCTCTAATACTACTACTCCTGTAATTGTTCTTGGCAATATGTGTATAATATTGTTCCAATATCATAGCCTCTAAGTGCCTTAAACTGCTCTCCTTCAATGATCTTGAGGTTGACCCTACCTCATCCACTTAGTCTCATGGTCATACCCCAGACTTTATCATTATCAGTAATTGTTACCCAACCTAATCTCAATTCCATCCAACCTATTCTCTCACCTTTTCTAACTTTTCAGGTTACTATTTCTTGTGTTCTATCTGCAATAATCCTTCATTCTCACCTGAGCTTGAAATGTGTAACTTTCCAATGTGTTTTAGTCCCTTATGCCCCTGGTATCTTTTTATCTAACTTAAATTTTATGTTGAGCCATTATAATTTATTGATTCTCACACCCAATTCAAATGTGTATGTGTGGCTTCCCTACACCAACAAACAGTTCTCAGGACATTAACTGGGTGTCCTACAATTTAACTCAGCTCTGGCCCTATCCACCTGGAGATAGCATCAAATTCCACAAGTTATGGACTTAGTTCCACAAGATTGCCCTCTACTTCAGATGCCAATCAGAAGCCCAGTTGTTACTTGTGTTTCTATTGACCTGCTGCAGATTGGAGATTTCCATAACCCCCTCATTGGATTTGATTAATTTGCTAGACCAGCTCACAAAACTCAGAATCATTTTACTTACCAGATCCCTAGTTTAGCATAAAAGGATATAACTCAGGAACTATCAGATAAAAGAGATGCAAAGAGCAAGGTATGGGAAAGTTTCTTGAAGCTTCCCTGCTCTCTCCAGACATGCCACTCTCCCAACACCAACATGTGTTCACTGGTCTGGAAGTTCTCCAATTTCTGTTCTTTTTTCTTTTTTTTTTTTTAAAGGTTTTATTTATTTGTTCATGAGACACACAGAGAGAGAGGCAGAGACACAGCCTGAGGGAGAAGTAGGCTCCCTGCAAGGAGCCTGATGTGGGACTCAATTCTGGATCCTGGAATCATACTCTGGGCCAAAGGCAGATGCTCAACTGCTGAGACACCCAGGCACCCGTCTTCTGTTTTTTTATAGCGACTTCATTACATAGGCATCATTATTAAATCATCGGCCATTGTTGATCAGTTCAACCTCCAGTTCTTCTCCCCTCCCTGGAGGTCAGGGGATAGGACTGAAAGCTCCAATGCTCCAGTTACATGGTTGATTCCCATGGCAATAACCCCCCATCATTAGGTGCTTTCCAAAAGTCACCTCATTTACATATACTGAGTTGTGGTGGAAAGGGACTTGTTGTGAATAACGAAACACCCATTTCACCTTTATGGGTCTAACCAATTTCAGGAACTGAGGACAAGAAACCAAATATGATGACAAAAGATGCTCCCATTGTTCTTATCACTCAGGAAATTCTAAGGGTCTTAAAAGCTTTAAGATAAGAACCTTGGGAGAAATATATGAGAAATATATTTTGGTCATCCAGTTGACAACATTGCATAATAACATCCTTGTATTGATCCTCAGTTCTTTTTCTCCTTTTTCACCTCATCACACTCACTTGGCAAAATACAAACCTGCATAATTGCAATTTTCCAGCTACTCTGTGACAGCACTCATGTAACTGAATATAGCTGGAGGAACAATGTCTTATTAATCACGTCAAGACCTAGTATTTAGCATAATTCCTGGAAAAGAATAAATAATAAATGTCGATGGCTAAGTTTTATCTGTTTTGTTTATCTGCAGTCAATTCACTACTTATATGGTTCCAGTGACATCTGCTTCATTCCTTAATCTTCACAAACCAACTCTTGTACATAGCCTTATTTAGGGTTAAGTGGTCTCAATGAAAAGTACCTTTATTGCAGGACCTTATCTTGTCTCCCCTCTCCTTATGGTTCCCAAAGACTCTGTTCTTGTTTTAAAAAGCCTATTATCCCTATTGGGATTTCGCATAAGTTTTCTTCATATCTGGCATTTAGATCATAGTAAATGTGCATACACAAATGCAAATCCATGCCATCTCTAGTTTGAGCAATCAGCCCCTTTTGCTATGCTCACTATTATGACTCCATAAAAACTGACAAATTTTTAAAGAATTTTTCTTTAATAATATTCATTTTTATAAAGACTATAAATTAACAAGAGGATAATATGTATAATTAATACCATCAATTGAAGAGAAGGGTCATTTTCCCATAATCAGTCTTTTTGGTCACTTCCAATTTAGGAAGGTGTGTGAAGTTGTGGGGACAGGATGGGAATTTCACCATTTGTATCAGGAACAAGAATCAAGAATGAATTTAGGCTATTCAATTTCACAAACTGCTTTCTCTGTCTCAGTAGAACTCCCTGTGCAAAGCATGGTGGGTGAAGATTGCAAGTAGTGATAAGTGAAATAGGAGAATGGAGTTTTGCTGTCATGGGGACTAGACCTTAGAGATACTAGTACTTGAAAAAAAAAAGATACTCAGAACCTCCAGTTTCCTCCCTCACTATGAGGAACTTGGAGATGAGCCTCAAAGTGGACAAATTTGAGGATTAAAAACTCTAGGGGAGCCAATCTTACGAAGACCCCTGCACTTTCATGAGTTTTACTTCCAGGAGCCCTACTAGGTTCTCACAATAAATATTGGAGCAACATTCCCTCTTGCTTCTGTCAGGTAATGGGAGAAAGTAGCTATTTTAAAAATCTATCAAATAATTCTATTTTCTTAACAAAGCCTATTTTTAAGGAAAATAATTTTACCTGAATAGGGTTTTAGCAGATCCCAAATATGTGGGAGAATGGAAGTGCCCAACTCTAGCGTGCTCTAGCCTACCCCTGGGGCGAGGTGGGGGAAGGGAAATATCTCATTCTAGGCCTCTTGCCTATTTATCTCATTTAAGCAGGTGGGAGCAAAACAAAAGTGAGAAACACTTGTGAAGATCATAGTCCAGAGGCAGAGGTTAAATAAAAGACTGACTAATCAAAACAAACAAACAAACAAACAAAGCCTGACGAATCTTACAACTATAGAAAATATTCCTTCCCTCCCACACCTTGACACCAAATCAATAAGACCCTTGATTAATAATAGCAGAAAACAATGGAAGCAACTATACCTCTAAAACAATACTTAAAAGGTATCAAAGGAAACACAAAAAGGATAGACAAAAAAACAGAGACTGGGGAAATGTTAGCCTCTGACACATATAACTAGAACAAACAGTAAACACAGCCCAATTCCCACCAAGGTAAACATATAACTTCATGTTATTTATTTATTTCTTATTTTAAAAATTTTAAAAAATGATTTTATTTATAATAAGAGACACACACACACAGAGGCAGAGACATAGGCAGAGGGAGAAGCAGGCTCCGGATATCCAGGGAGCCAATGTGGGACTCCATCCCGGGACTCCAGCATCATGCCCTGAGCTAAAGGCAGATGCTCAACCACTGAGTCACCCAGGCATCCCATACATGTTTTTTATTTAAAAGTTTACATTATTTCACACTATTATGAAGTCTTTTTTTTTAAATCTCGGTCCCGTTTTTTATAGTACATCATATCCTGCAAACAAAAAATTAAAGGCACACTAAAAGACAAAAAGCACAATTTGAAGAGAAAGAATAAGCATTAAACTAGACTCATATATGGAAGAGATCTTGGAATGATCAGACTGAAAACTTCAAGAAAAAAATGGTTAAAATGCTTGAAGTACTAATGAAAAAAGTGGACAACATGCAAGAGCAGATAAGTAATATAAGTAGAGTTGGAAAATCTAAGACACAATCCAAAATAAATACTAGAAATCACTATAATGAAAATGAAAAATGCTTTTGGTGGACACATCAATAGACTGGGCACAGACGAGGAAAAATCAATGACCTTCCAGAAATACCAATAGAAACTTCCAAAATTGAAACATAAAAAAAATGAATGAAAAAAAAAACACAAAAAAGAATGTGCAGGAAATGTGAATGAATACAAAGGTATAAGATATGCATAATGAGAATATAAGAGAAGGAAAGGAAAGGAAAGGAAAGGAAAGGAAAGGAAAGGAAAGGAAAGGAAAGGAAAGGGAAGGGAAGGGAAGGGAAGGGAAGGGAAGGGAAGGGAAGGGAAGGGAAGGGAAGGGAAGGGAAAGGAAGGGAAGGGAAGGGAAGGGAAGGAAAGGAAAGGAAAGGAAAGGAAAGGAAAGGAAAGGAAAGGAAAGGAAAGGAAAGGAAAGGAAAGGAAAGGAAAGGAAATATTTAAGACAATAATGACTGAGACTTTCCCAAAATTGATGATAGAAACCAAACCACATATCCAAAAAGTTAGAGAACATCAAGCAGGATAAATAAACCAAAAATCTGCACTTAGGCATATCATATAAACAGACTGCAGAAAACCAAAAACAAAGAAAAACTCTTGAAAGAATCCAGAGGTGGGGGAAGCCCCGGTGGCTCAGCGGTTTAGCACTACCTACAGCCCAGGGCATGATCCTGGAGACCCGGGATCGAGTCCCACCTCAGGCTCCCTGCATGGAGCCTGCTTCTCCCTCTGCCTGTGTCTCTGCCTCTCTCTCTCTCTCTGTGTGTGTGTCTCTCATAAATAAATAAATAAAATCTTAAAAAAAAAAAAGAATCCAGAGGTGGGGGGCACCTGACATATAGAAGAAAAAAGATAAGAATTACATCAAACTTCTCTTCAAAAACTATGCATGCAAGCAAAACATGGATAGAAATATTTAAAGTATTTTTTTAAAGAATCACTTCCCTAGACTTCTGTATACAACAAAATTATCTTTCAAAAGTGAAAGAAAAATACAGATTTTCTCAGACAAAAAAAAAGAAACTTGATTTTTTTTTTTGCCAGAGAATTTGACTTTATTTTTTTTTTTTTTTTGAGAATTTGACTTTAAATAAAGGTTAAAAGTTCTTCAGAGAGAAGGCGATGGTATAGGTCAGAAACTCAAATCTACATAAAGAAAGAAAAAGCAGGGGATCCCTGGGTGGCGCAGCGGTTTAGCGCCTGCCTTTGGCCCAGAGCGCGATCCTGGAGACCCAGGATCTAATCCCACATCGGGCTCCCGGTGCATGGAGGCTGCTTCTCCCTCTGCCTGTGTCTCTGTCCCTCTCTCTCTCTCTGTGACTATCATAAATAAATAAATTTAAAAAAAAGAAAGAAAAAGCATTACAGAAGGAATTAAAGTAAAATAATATCTTACTTTTTAACTGATCTAACAGCTAACAATTTGTTCAAAATAATAGCAACAATGTATTTAGTAGTTTTAGGTTATAGATAAGTGAAATTAATGAAAGTAATGTTAAAAGGGACAGAAGAAAGAAATTGGGAATATGAGGTATTTGTACTTCCTAAGAAATGATGTAATGTTATTTGAAAGAGAACTTGGATTAGCTGTAAATGTTTATTGCAAGTATGAGGGCAACCACTAAAAAAAGTGGAAGTTACATGTCTCCATTTATGAAATGAGTAAGTCATGGAGATGAAAGCTACAGCATAAGGAATGTAGTCAATGGTATTATAATAGTGTTGTATAGTGACAAATGGTAGCTATACTTGTGGTGATCATAACATAATGTATAGAGTGCTCAAGTCACTATGTTGTACACTTGAAACTAATGTAACGTGTATCAACTCTATACTTCAATAAAATGAAATGAAATTACTGAATTGAAAAAAATGTTCAGAAATGTATAAATTACATGTTAACAGGAGAAAAAAATTGAATCATGCGAAATAATTAAAACCATAAAAAGTAGAAAAAGAGTGGAAGACAAAGAAGCAAAGAATAAGGAAAATGGATAGAAAAAGTAGAAAAAAGTAACAAATATGGTAGATATTAATCTAACCATATAAACAATCACTTTAAATATAAACTATCTAAATACACCAAAATGGCAAAAACTGGTATAAAAGAAATAGATGAATCCACTATTGAAGCTGGAGATCGCCACACACCTACCTCTACCTATAATTGAAAGATCCAGCATGCAGAAAACTAGTAAGGAAATAGTTCAATTGAACAGCATCATCAATCAACTGATTATTATTGACATTTATAAAATTCTACACTCAAAATTAGTAGAATATACATTAATAGAATACTCAGAGCTTTCACCAACAGAGACCATGTTTAATCCATAAAACACACCTTAACAAATTTAAAAGTACAGAAGTCACACAAGGTACACTATTAGATCACAAGGGAATTAAACTAGAAGTCAAAAACACAAATATAGGCAGAAAGTTCCAAAATATTGTAATTAAAACAACATATTTTTAAATAATCTTGGTATTTCATGCCCATTCAATTCATGTGCATCCATTGTAGTTGGAAATTCCACTCACTAGAAGACATAATTTGTTTGCCCAAATAACCTACAGTTAATGAATATTCATTAGAGTATGCTGCTCACACGTCACTTTGAACTAACACTAACATAGCATATATTTTTGGAGACGAGCAAGAGGAAAAACTTTTTTTTTTCAATTTTTCTTAGTATAATTTGTTCTTCAGCAATGAAACCTTCGTTTCCAAGATGGTCAAGCTTTGATGTTCTTAATTACTTCCTGGGAATCAATGCCTCCAGCAGTAGCCACTGCCTGCTGAATAACTTATTAAATTATGTTTCTCATGCCAAAGACTGTAGTAAGACATGAAGAAAGACACTATATCATACTTAAAGCATCTATCCAACAAGAGGAACTAGCAATCATGAATATTTATGCCCCTCATGTGGGAGCTGCCAAGTATATCAATCAATTAAAAACCAAAGTGAAGACATACTTAGATAATAATATACTAATAATAGTAGGAGACTTAAATATGGTGCTTTCTGCAAATGACAGATATTCTAAGCACAACATGTCCAAAGAAACAAGAACTTTATTTTTTTAATAAATTAATTTTTATTGGTGTTCAATTTACCAACATACAGAATAACACCCAGTGCTCATCCCATCAAGTGTCCCAATCAGTGCCCGTCACCCATTCCCCCCCACCCCCCACCCTCCTCCCCTTCCACCACCCCTAGTTTTTTCCCAGAGTTAGGAGTCTTTATGTTCTGTCTCCCTTCCTGATATTTCCCACACATTTCTTCTCCCTTCCCTTATATTCCCTTTCACTATTATTTATATTCCCCAAATGAATGAGGACATACACTGTTTGTCCTTCTCCAATTGACTTACTTCACTCAGCATAATACCCTCCAGTTCCATCCACGTTGAAGCAAATGGTGCGTATTTGTCATTTCTAATGGCTGAGTAATATTCCATTGTATACATAGACCACATCTTCTCTATCCATTCATCTTTCGATGGACACTGAGGGTCCTTCCACAGATTGGCTATTGTGGACATTGCTGCTAGAAACATCGGGGTGCAGGTGTCCCGGCGTTTCATTGCATCTGAATCTTTGGGGTAAATCCCCAACAGTGCAATTGCTGGGTCGTAGGGCAGGTCTACTTTTAACTCTTTGAGGAACCTCCACACAGTTTTCCAGAGTGTTGTACCAGTTCACATTCCCACCAACAGTGTAAGAGGGTTCCCTTTTCTCCGCATCCTCTCCAACATTTGTGGTTTCCTGCCTTGTTAATTTTCCCCATTCTCACTGGTATGAGGTGGTATCTCATTGTGGTTTTGATTTGTATTTGCCTGATGGAAAGTGATGCAGAGCATTTTCTCATGTGCATGTTGGCCATGTCCATGTCTTCCTCTGTAAGATTTCTCTTCATGTCTTTTGCCCATTTCATGATTGGATTGTTTGTTTCTTTGGTGTTGAGTTTAATAAGTTCATTATAGATTTTGGAAACTAGCCCTTTATCTGCAATGTCATTTGCAAATATCTTCTCCCATTCTGTAGGTTGTCTTTTAGTTTTGTTGACTGTATCCTTTGCTGTGCAAAAGCTTCTTATCTTGATGAAGTCCCAATAGTTCATTTTTGCTTTTGTTTCTTTTGCCTTTGTGGATGTATCTTGCAAGAAGTTACTGTGGCCAAGTTCAAAAAGGGTGTTGCCTGTGTTCTCCTCTAGGATTTTGATGGAATCTTGTCTCACATTTAGATCTTTCATCCATTTTGAGATTATCTTTGTGTATGGTGAAAGAGAGTCATCCAGTTTCATTCTTCTGCATGTGGATGTCCAATTTTCCCAGCACCATTTATTGAAGAGACTGTCTTTCTTCCAATGGATAGTCTTTCCTCCTTTATCGAATATTACTTGACCATAAAGTTCAGGGTCCACTTCTGGATTCTCTATTGTGTTCCATTGATCTATGTGTCTGTTTTTGTGACAGTACCACACTGTCTTAATGACCACAGCTTTGTAGTACAACCTGAAATCTGGCATTGTGATGCCCCTAGCAATGGTTTTCTTTTTTAAAATTCCCCTGGCTATTCTGGGTCTTTTTTGATTCCATACAAGTCTTAAAATAACTTGTTCTAACTCTCTGAAGAAAGTCCATGGTATTTTGATAGGGATTGCATTAAACGTGTAAATTGCCCTAGGTAACGTTGACATTTTCCCAATATTAATTCTGCCAATCCATGAGCATGGAATATTTTTCCATCTCTTTGTGTCTTCCTCAATTTCTTTCAGAAGTGTTCTATAGTTTTTAGGGTATAGATCCATTACCTCTTTGGTTAGGTTTATTCCTAGGTATCTTATGCTTTTGGGTGCAATTGTAAATGGGATTGACTCCTTAATTTCTCTTTCTTCAGTCTCATTGTTAGTGTAGAGAAATGCCATTGATTTCTGGGCATTGATTTTGTATCCTGCCATGCTACCAAATTGCTGTATGAGTTCTAGCAAACTTGGGGTGGAGGCTTTTGGGTTTTCTATGTAGAGTATCATGTCATCAGCGAAGAGGGAGAGTTTGACTTCTTCTTTGCCAATTTGAATGCCTTTAATGTCTTTTTGTTGTCTGATTGCTGAGGCGAGGACTTCCAGTACTATGTTGAATAGCAGTGGTGAGAGTGGACATCCCTGTCTTGTTCCTGATCTTAGGGGAAAGGCTCCCAGTGCTTCCCCATTGAGAATGATATTTGCTGTGGGCTTTTTGTAGATGGCTTTTAAGATGTAGAGGAAAGTTCCCTCTATCCCTACACTCTGAAGAGTTTGGATCAGGAATGGATGCTGTATTTTGTCAAATGCTTTCTCTGCATCTAATGAGAGGATCATATGGTTCTTGGTTTTTCTCTTGCTGATATAATGAATCACATTGATTGTTTTACGAGTGTTGAACCAGCCTTGTGTCCCGGGGATAAATCCTACTTGGTCATGGTGAATAATTTTCTTAATGTGTTGTTGGATCCCATTGGCTAGTGTCTTGTTGAGAATTTTTGCATCCATGTTCATCAGGGATATTGGTCTGTAATTCTCCTTATTGGTGGGGTCTTTGTCTGGTTTCGGAATTAAGGTGATGCTCCGCGCGGAGCTTCTTCTTCTGCCCCAGCCGCCGCCTCCGAGCTGCTCCCGGAGCCGCGCAGCCCCCTCCGCGGAGCCGCCACCCGAGCCCCTCCGAGCTGCTCCGGGTCCCGCCGTGCGCGCTGCAGCCCTTAGGGAGCTCAGCGCACTCTCCCTGGGCGCAGGTGCCTGTTAGTGTCCCAGGGAGCTCGAGGGCATCCCCGCCCTCCTGGGGTCCTGCTCTAACTCCCTGCGAGCCCCTTTCCGCCCGGGAAGGTTGGTGCAGCTCCTGTTCCTCCGGGACGGTGCTCTCCTGTCCTGGGGACACTCGCCCCGGCCTCAGCCCGGCTCCTCGCGGGGCCCCTCCCCCTTGGAGGCCTTTTGTTTCTTTATTTCTTTTTCCCCGTCTTCCTACCTTGATAGAAGCGCGAACTCTTCTCACTGTAGCGTTCCAGCTGGTCTCTCTTTAAATCTCAGGCCGAATTTTTGATTTTCAGGATGATTTGAAGGTTTTCTAGGTAATTTGTTGGGGACAGGTGATTTGGGGACCCTACTCTTCCGCCATCTTGCCCCTCCTCGAAACAAGAACTTTAAATGTAACACTGGACCACATGGATTTCACCAATACATAGAAAATTTTGCATCCAAATGCAACTGAATATACATTCTTCTCAAGTGCACAAGGAGCTTTCTCCAGAAGAGACCACATACAGGGTCACAAATCAGACCTTAACCAATACCAAAAGATTGGGATTGGCCCCTGAATATTTTCAGACCATAATGTTTTGAAACTTGAACTCAATCACAAAAAGAGATTTGGAAGAAATTCAAACAAGTGGAGGTTAAAGACCATCCTGCTAAAAGATGAAAGGGTCAACCAGGAAATTAGAGAAGAATTAAAAAGATTCATGGAAACTAATGTGAATGAAGATACAACCATTCAAAATCTTAGGGATATAACAAAAGCAGTCATGAGAAGGAAATATATCACAATACAAGCATCCCTCAAAAAACTGGAAAAAAATATATACACAAGCTAACCTTGCACCTAAAGGAACTAGAGAAACAACAGCAAATGAAACCTACACCCAGCAGAAGAAAAGAGTTCATAACGTTTCGAGCAGAACTCAATGAAATAGAGATCAGAAGAACTGTGGAACAGATCAACAAAACCAGGAGTTCATTCTTTGAAGTAATTAATAAGATACATAAACCATTAGACAGCATTATTAAAAATAAAAACAGACTCCAATTAATAAAATCACGAATGAAAAAGGAGAGATCACAAACAATACCAAAGAAATAGTAACGATTTAAAATATATATATATATATTATGAGCACGTATACACCAACCAATTAGTCAATCTAGAAGAAAAGGACGCATTTCTGGAAAGGCACAAACTCCAAAAACTGGAACAAGAAGAAATAGAAAACTTGAACAGGCCAATTACTGGGGAGGAAATTGAAGCAGTCATCAAAAACCTCCCAAGACACAAAAGTCCAGGCCCAGATGGCTTCCCAGGGGAATTCTATCAAACATCTAAAGAAAAAACCATACCTATTCTATTAAAGCTGTTCAGAAAGATAGAAAGAGATGGAATACTTCCAAACTCGTTCTATGATGCCAGCATCAGGTTAACTACAAAGCGAGACAAAGACCCCACCAAAAAGGTGAATTATAGAACAATATCCCTGATGAACATGATGCAAAATTCTCAACAAGACACTAATCAATAGGATCCAACAATACATTAAGAAGATTATTCACCATAACCAAGTGGGATTTATCCTTGCGATGCAAGTTTGGTTCAATACTCATAAAACAATCAATGTGATAGATCATATCAATAGGAGAAAAAACAAGAAACACATGATCCTCTCAGTAGATGCAGAGAAAGCATTTGACAAAATATAGCATCCATTCCTGAACAAAACTCTTCCGAGTGTAGGGATAGAGGGATCATTCCTCATCATCTTAAAAGCCATGTATGAGAACCCCAAATCAAATATCATTCTCAATGGGGAAACACTGGGAGCCTTTCCCTTAAGATCAGGAATGAGATAGGGATGTCCAATCTCACCACTGCTATTCAACATAGTATTAGAAGGCCTAGCCTCAGCAATCAGGCAACACAAAGAAATAAAAGGCATTCAAATTGGCAGAGAAGAAGTCAAACTCTCCCTCTTTGCAGATGACATGATAGTGTACATAGAAAACCCAAAAGACTCCACCCCAAGATTGTTAGAACTCCTAAAGCAATTCGGCAGTGTGGCAGGATACAAAATCAATACCCAGAAATAAGTGGTATTTCTATACACTAACAATGAGACTGAAGAAAGAGAAATTAAGGAGTCAATCTCATTTACAATTACACCCAAAAATATAAGATGCCTAGGAATAAACCTCACCAAACAGGTAAAGGATCTATACCTAAAAACTACAGAAGACTTCTGAACAAATTGAGGAAGACGCAAAGAGATGGAAAAAAATTCCATCTCATGGATTGGAAGAATTAATATTGTGAAAATGTCAATGTTACCCAGGGTAATTTACACATTGAATGCAATTCCTATCAAAATACCATGGACTTTCTTCAGAGAGTTGGAACAAATCATCTTAAGATTTGTGTGGAATCAGAAAAGGCCCCCCGAATAGCCAAGGGAATACTGAAAAAGAAAACCAGAGCCGGGGACATCATAATGCCGGATTTCAAATTGTACTACAAAGCTGTGATCATCAAGACAGTGAGGTACTGCCACAAAAGCAGACACATAGATCAATGGAACAAATTAGGGAATCCAGAAGTGGACCCTCAGGTCTATGGTCAACTAATATTCAACAAAGCAGTAAACACTATCCACTGGAAAAAGGACATTCTTCAATTAATGATGCTGAGAAAATTGGACAGCCATGTGCAGAGGAATGAAAGTAGACCATTCTCTTACACCATACACAAAGATAAACTCAAAATGGATGAAAGATCTAAATGTGATACAAGAATCCATCAAAGTCCTAGAGGAGAACACAGGCAACACCCTTTTGGAACTTGGCCACAGCAACTCCATGAATGCAAGGGAAACTAAAGCAAAAATGAATTTTTGAGAATTAATCATTATTAAAAGCTTCTGCACAGCAAAATAAACAGTCAACAATACTCAAAGACAACCTACAAAATGGGAGAATATTTTTGCAAATGATATATCAGATAAAGGACCAGTATCCAAGATCTATAAAGAAGTTATGAAACTCAACAGGAAAGAAACAAACAATCCAATCATGAAATGGGCAAAAGTCATGAACAGAAATTTCACCAAAGAAGACATACACATGGCCCACAAGCACATGAGAAAATGCTGCGCATCACTTGCCACAGTGAAAAACAAATCAAAACCACAATGAGATACTCCCTCACACCAGTGAGAATGGGGAAAATTAACAAGACAGGAAACAGCAAATGTTGGTGCAGATGTGGAAAAAGGGGAACCCTCTTACACTGTTGATGGGAATGTGAACTGGTGCAGCCACTCTGGAAAACTGTGTGGAGGTTTCTCAAAGAGCTAAAAATAGAACTGCCCTAATACCCAACAATTACATTGCTGGGGATTTACCCCAAAGAAAGAGATGCAGTGAAACGTGAGCACACCTGCCCCCCAAAGTTTATAGCAGCATGTCCACAATTCCCAAACTGTGGAAGGAGCCTTGGTGTCCATCGAAAGATCAAAGGATAAAGAAGCTGTGGTATATGTATATAATGGAGTATTACTCAGCCATTAGAAATGAAAAATACCCACCGTTTGCTTCAATGTGGATACAACTGGAGGGTATTATGCTGAGTGAAGTAAGTCAATCGGTGAAGGACAAACATTATATGGTCATTCTTTTGGGGAATATAAAAATATAAATAAAATATAAAAAGTAGTGAAAGGAATAAAGGGGGAAGGAGAGAAAATAAGTGGGAAATATCAGAAAGGGAGACAGAACATGAGAGACTCCTAACTCTGGTAAACGAACAAGGGGTGGTGGAAAGGGAGGTGGCCAGGGGGTTGAGGTGACTGGGTGATGGGACTGAGGGGGACACTTGATGGAACAAACATTGGGTGTTATGCAAATCGAACTCCAATAAAAAATATTCCAAAACATTATTCTTTCTAATCTGCACTACTATTATTCTTTCATACTTTGCAAATAGAGTATTAGCAGACTGAGAAAGTAGGAAAAAAGACTCAAGCCCTTTCACTGACTTTAATTATTTGACTCTTCCTAAGTAGCTGCAATATGTCAGGCACTATTCTAGATACTTCAGAACTTTTGGTCTGAAGTACTCAGATAATGTTTAACTGTAAATAAATATTAAATAATGAGAGCCTCTCAATGAAGAAGTAAAAGAAGGTCATGAGGTCAATTTTGCTAGTAATTATTACTGTTACAATACTCATCTGTCTAAACTAGTTGGAGATATTCTCACCTGAAGGCAAGGACATCCACCAGACAAGCTCAATCTCTCCAGCCATTTTTGCAGGTCTAATCCATAATCTTCCAATAAAATAGACATTGGTCTGAATGCTTGATTCTTGGGGTTAGAGCAGAGGAAGAAACATCGCCATACCATTTTAGAGAAAAGAATTTTTTTGATAGGTTTACTCTCCCTTCATTTAAATTTTCCTTCCAGACACTTTTTAAATTCTTTTTATTAAGTTTGTTTATATATCAAGACCATGGTATTGATCTCCTTTTCCATGAAACTTTAAAAAGGATACTGTGATGGCTCAGAAGTTCAATTGTTTTTAAATTAATTTTTGCAAGTGGCTTGCACCTATCAGAGTTTCCCAAATACCTTTTTAAAAGTGATTTTTTTGGGGATCCCTGGGTGGTTCAGTGGTTTGGCACCTGCCTTTGGCCCAGGGTGTGATCTTGGAGTCCTGGGATCAAGTCCCACATCAAGCTTCTGGCATAGAGCCTACTTTCTACTTCTCTCTCTCTCTCTTTCTCTCTCTCTCTCCCTGTCTCTCTCTGTGTCTATAGTATTATAAAAATTCATTTTTTAAAAATTAAAAAAATAATTTTAAAATGAATTTTTTTAAAAATGAATTTTCAAAAAGATTTTATTTATTTATTCATAAGAGACACAGAGAGAAAGGCAGAAACAGAGGTAAAGGTAGAAGCAGACTCCATGCAGGGAACCTGATGTGAGACGTGATCCCGGGACTACCAGGATCATGCCCTGAGCCAAAGAGAAGTTGAGACGCACTCAACCACTGAGCCACCCAGGCGTCCCAATTATTTGATTACTTAAGCCAGGAGAGAGAAAACAAAATGAACAGGAAAACAAAAACTTACATTCTAAAAATGAAATGAGACCTAATAAGGTTTCAAGTGGTTATTACTATCAACTTTTTAAGAAACAAACATTTGATATGGATCTCATACCATGCTTCTTAGCCTATGGCAGAAATGATATTAACTTAAGGTTTGGATTTATTAATAATTACATTGATTCTATTTATAATCTATCATCATGTGATTTTGACCTGTGTTCAAAACCATGATATATTGTTATATCCAAAAGAGCTTATTATAAATTATAATTCCCACTGGCTATCTAAAATTGCTAAAAAATTGCTTGTTTACCCTTAGTCTGTATAGTACTTTTAATTTAATATTCTTCCAAGATAGAAAGAGATGGAGTGCCTGGGTGGCTCAGTGGTTAAGCGTTTGGCTCAGAGTGTAATCCTGGGGTCCTAGGATCCAATCCCACATCAGGCTCCCCTAGGGAGCCTGCTTCTCCCTCTGCTTTTGTCTCTGCCTCTCTCTCTCTGTGTCTCTCATGAATAAATAAATAAAATCTTAAAAAAACAAGATAGAAATAAAACATATAATTTCAATAATCTAAACCTAAATGCTAAATTATATTGCATCTGACTGATTTCTCTATATAGCTTTGACATTGGTCTGTCCCTTGTACTGTCTTTCCACCTAGACTCATTAATTCCTTTTGTTTTTATTTTATTTTAGGAAAAGAATGATACATGTGAAATTTGTTTTATTTATTTTTATTTTTTATTTTTTTTAAGATTTTATTCCTTCATTCACGACAGACACAAGAGAGAGAGGCAGAGACACAGGCAGAGGGAGAAGCAAGCTCCATGCAGGGATCCTGATGTGTGTCTGGATCCCTGGACTCTGGGATCATACCCTGAACCAAAGGCAGCACTCAACCAATGAGCCGCCCAGGGATCCCTTAAATTTTTGTTTTAAAAGGATTGTGAAATCTTACTCAACTCTAGATTTCTAAGCAATTTTTTTTCTCTTAAAGTCCAATTACACCTAATGTTGAATTTCCTTTTATTCAAAGATATTTCCCAATCTCTCCTAAAAATAACACAAACTGTAGCATTATTGGCTTACAACCTTGTGAATTTCTTGGGTGAAATCTGAAAGTAGTCCCTGTACTCAGAGGGCAAGGAGACATGAAAGAGGCAGACTACTCTAAATTGGTAGGTGGCAGGTTTAATAAGCAAAGAAACTTATATACAGGACTTGTCTTTGGTGACCACAAGATGAGTAGATCTATCTGTCACCAGAATCTCATGTGTTCATATAGTGGCTTTAACAGGGTTCAGTCATGCATACCATTCAAATGGTCTCAACAACACCTTACTATGTCAAGGTTACCTCCATGAAACAGCCCCTATTGTGGGAATGGTGGGTGGGATGTACATTCCAAGGACAGAGGAGAGGGTAAGGAGCCTCCAATTATCCAAGTCCAACTCACAGTTCAGTAAGCAGCCACACTCCCTCAACAACCCCTTTCAAAAAAACATCAAAACACAAACACACATACACACAAAACACAATTTTTTTTCTGTTACTGTGTATCTTTTATTCATTAATAGAGTATATGATTTAGTTGAATATATTATAATCATTTTGTCAATAAAATCAATTATAAAGGGAAAACAGGCTGAAACTATAAAGAAACAAAATAATTGATATATTTCATAGCTTAAATAAAATAAAAAGTGAAACATAAAATATGCAGTATAAAGTGCTGGTACAGTAAAGCAAACTCAAAGAAGTTAGCAACTAAATTCAAAATAAATAAATTGGGAAGTAAAATAATGATTAGAAAACACCAATATTATAAAATACAAATATTTGCTTTTTATTAAAAGAAAAAATCCATTAGATACTCTCTGACCATACATTGATATAGTCTGTGTTCACTTTAATCTTTTTGAGTAATTATAATGTTGCTGATTCTATACTAAGTAAGAAAGACACAAAGATTAATTAACAGCTTAAAAATTACTATGAGGGAGCAGAATCAATGCATTGCTAAGTATCTCCATAATCATCATACAGTCTACCTTATATTGAGCTTTTACTTTACATTTTTCATTTACTTCCGCAATTGTTCATCACAACCTTATGAGGCCGTTTATTATGTTTATTATAAATATGTTAAACATATTAAACATATTATAATATGTTTATTATGCCCATTTTACAGACGGGGATACTGAGGCTTGGAGAAGCCAACAAAATTCTCAAGGTAAAAAACAGACCAAAGCTAGGTTGTTTGAATCCGTGTTGCAATTTTATATATTACAATACCTGATATACAGAAAACATTCTCTAAGTATTAACAATTTACCATGCTCACATTAACACTGTTATTATATATTACACATATTATTATTACTATTTTGTATGTTTTTTATGGAGTTCAATTTGCCAACATATAGCAAACACCCAGTGCTCATCCCATCAAGTGTCCCCCTCCATGCCTGTCATACAATCACCCCACCCCCCCGCTGACCTCCCCTTCCACTACCCTTTGTTTCTTTCCTAGAGTTAGGAGTCTTTCATGTTTTCTCACCCTCTATGATAATTGCTACTCATTTTCTCTCCTTCCCCCTTTATTCTCTTTCACTAATTTTTATATTCCCCAAATGAATGAGACCATACAATGTTTGTCCTTCACCGATTGACTTACTTCACTCAGCAAATACTCTCCAGTTCCATCCACGTCGAAGCAAATGGTGGGTATCAGTCATTGCTAATGGCTGAGTAATATTCCATTGTGTACATAAACCACATATTCTTTATCCATTCATCTTTCGATGGACACAGAGGCTCCTTCCACAGTTTGACTATTGTGGACATTGCAGCTATTAACATTGGGGTGTCCCGGCATTTCACTGCATCTGTAACTTTGGGGTAAATCCCCAGTGGTATGTTTGCTGGGTCATAGGGCAGATCTATTTTTAACTCTTGGAGGAACCTCCACACAGTTTTCCAGAGTGGCTGCACCAGTTCACATTCCCACCAACAGTGCAAGAGGGTTCCCCTTTCTCCACATCCTCTTGAACATTTGTTGTTTCCTGTCTTATTAATTTTCAGCATTCTCACTGGTGTGAGGCGGTATCTCATTGTGGTTTTGACTTGTATTTCCCTGATAGAAAGTGATGCGGAGGATTCTCTCATGTGCTTGTGAGCCATGTGTATTGGTAAATTTCTGTTCATGCTTTTGCCCATTTCATGATTCGATTGTTTGTTTCTTTGCT
This sequence comes from Vulpes lagopus, assembly GCF_018345385.1. NCBI lineage: Eukaryota > Metazoa > Chordata > Mammalia > Carnivora > Canidae > Vulpes > Vulpes lagopus. The sequence goes on from NC_054848.1 coordinate 97,983,032, forward strand.
GTTGAATTTAATAAATTCTTTATAGATCTTGGATACTAGCCCTTTATCAGATATGTAATTTGCAAATATCTTCTCCCATTCTGTAGGTTGACTTTGCATATTGTTGACTGTCTCTTTTGTTGTGCAGAAGCTTTTTATCTTGTTGAAGTCCCAGTAATTCATTTTTGCTTTTGTTTCTCTTGACTTCATGGATGTACCTTGCAAGAAGTTGCTGTGGCCAAGTTCAAAAAGGGTGTTGCCTGTGGTCTCCTCTAGGATTTTGATGGATTCTTGTCACATTTAGATCTTTCATCCATTTTGAGTTTATCTTTGTGTATGGTGAAAGAGAATAGTCCAGTTTCATCCTTCTGCATGTGGCTGTCCAATTTTCCCAGCACCATTTATTGAAGAGACTGCCCTTTTTACAGTGGATAGTCTTTCCTGCTTTGTCGAATATTAGTTGACCATAGAATTGAGGGCCCATTTATGGATTCTCCATTCTGTCCCATTGATCAATGTGTCTGTTTTTGTGCCAGGACCACACTGTTTGATGATTACCGCTTTGTAGTACAACCTGAAATCTGGCATTGTGATGCCCTCAGCTATGGTTTTCTTTTATAATATTCCCCTGGCTATTGAGGGCCTTTTCTGAATCCACACAAATCTTAAGATTATTTGTTCCAAGCTTCTGAAGAAAGTCCATGGTATTCTGATAGGGATTGCATTCAATGTGTAAATTGCCCTGGGTAGCTTTGACATTTTCACAATGTTAATTCTTCCAATCCATAAGCGTGGAATATTTTTCCATCTTTTTGTATCTTCCTCAATTTCTTTCAGAAGTGATCTGTAGTTTTTAGGGTATAGATCCTTTAGCTCTTTGGTTAGGTTTATTTCTAGGTATCTTATGCTTTTAGGTGCAATTGTAAATGGGATTGACTCCTTAATTTCTCTTTCTTCAGTCTCATTGTTAGTGTATCGAAATGCCACTGGCTTCTAGGGATTGATGTTGTATCCTGCCACACTGGCAAATTGCTTTATGAGTTCTAGCAATCTTGGGGTGGAGGCTTTTGGGTTTTCTATGTACAGTATCATGTCATCTGCAAAGAGGGAGAGTTTGACTTCTTCTTTGCCAATTTGAATGCCTTTTATTTCTTTTTGTTGCCTTATTGGTGAGGCAAGGACTTCTAGTACTATGTTGAATAGCAGTGGTGAGAGTGGACATCCCTATCTTGTTCCTGATCTTAGGGGAAAGGCTCCCAGTGTTTCCCCATTGAGAATGATATTTGCTGTGGGCTTTTCGTAGGTGGCTTTTAAGATGCTGAGGAATGTTCCCTCTATACGTACACTCTGAAGAGTTTTGATCAGGAATGGATGCTGTATTTTGCCAAATGCTTTCTCTGTATCTATTGAGAGGATCATATGGTTCCTGTTTTTTCTCTTGCTGATATGCTCAATCACACTGATTGCTTTATGAGTGTTGAACCAGCCTTGCATCCCGGGGATAAATCCTACTTGGTCATGATCATTAATTTTCTCAATGAATTGTTGGGTCCCATTGGCTAGTATCTTGTTGAGAATTTTTATACCTGTGTTCATCAGGGATATTGTTCTATAATTCTCCTTATTGGTGGGGTCTTTCTCTGGTTTTGGAATTAAGGTGATGCTGGCCTCATAGAATGAGTTTGGAAGTATTCCATCTCTTTCTATCTTTTGGAACAGCTTTAGTAGAATAGGTATGCTTTTTTCTTTAGACGTTTGATAGAATTCCCGTGGGAAGCCATCTGGGCCTGGACTTTTGTGTCTTGGGAGGTTTTTGATGACTGCTTCAAATTCTTCCCTGGTCATTGGTTTGTTCAGGTTTTCTATTTCTTCCTGTTCCAGTTTTGGTAGTTTGTGGTTTTCCAGAAATGCGTTGTTTCTTCTAGATTGCCTAATTTATTGGCTTTTAGCTGCTCACATTATGTTTTTAAAATCATTTGTATTTCCTTGGTATTGGTCGTGATGTCTCCTTTTTTATTCATGATTTTATTAATTAGAGTCTTTTCTCTTTTGTTTTTAATAAGGCTGGCTAATGGTTTATCTATCTTATTAATTCTTTCAAAGGACAAACTCCTGCTTTTGTTGATCTGTTGCACAGTTCTTCTGGTCTCTATTTCATTGAGTTTTGTTCAAATCTTTATTAACTCTCTTCTTCTGCTTGTGTAGGTTTTATTTGCTGTTGTTTCTCCAGTTCCTTTAGGTGCAAGTCTACCTTGTGTAGTTGAGTTTTTCCAATTTTTTGAGGGATGCTTGTATTGCGATTTCTTGCCCTCTCAGGACTGCTTTTGCTGTGTCCCAAAGATTTTAAACGATTGTATCTTCATTCTCATTAGTTTCCAGGCATCTTTTTTTAATTTTTCTTAATTTCCTGGTTGACCCTTTCATCTTTTAGCAGGATGGCCTTTAACCTCCACGTGTTTGTATATCTTCCAAATTTCTTTCTGTGATTGAATTCTAGTTTCAAAGCATTATGGTCTGAAAATATACAGGGGCCATTCCCAATCTTTTGGTATTTTAAGGTCTGATTTGTGACTCTGTATGTGGTCTATTCTGGAGAAATTCCACTTGCACTTGAGAAGAATGTGTATTTAGTTGTGTTTGGATGTAAAATTCTGTAAATATATCTGAAATCCGTCTTCTCCAGTGTGTCATTTAAAGCTCTTGTGTCTTGGGAGATGTTGTGTTTAGAATATCTGTCATTATTAGAAAGCACCCTGTTGCGGTCTCCCAGTGTAAGTGTATTATTATCGAAGTATGTCTTAACTTTGGTTATTAATTGATTGATATACTTGGCAGCTCCCATATTAGGGGCATAAATATTCATGATTATTAGGTCCTATTATTGGATAGATCCTTTAAGTATGATATAGTGTCCCTCTTCATCTCTTATTGCAGTCTTTTGGATAAACTTTATCTCATATAAGGATTGCTACCCATGCTTCTTTTGAGGACAATTTAAATGGTAAATTGTTCTCCAACCTTTCATTTTCAGGCTGTAAGTGTCCTTAGGTTTAAAATATCTCTTGTAAAAAAAAATAAATAAAATAAAATATCTCTTGTAGACAGCAAATAGATGAGTGTTGATTTTTTTATCCACTCTGAAACCCTGAGCACCTGGGTGGCTCAGTTATTTAAGGGTCTGTCTTCAGCTCAGGTCATGTTACCAGGGTGTTGGAATTGGGCAGCATGGGGATCCTTGCTGGGCAAAGAGCCTACTTCTACCTCTCTCTCTGCTTGCCAATCTCCCTGCTTGTGCTCTTTCCCTCTGTATCAAATAAATAAATAAAAACTTAAAAAAGAGAAAGGTAACAAATACGTTAGTCCACTACCCAGCTTGGCAAGTTTTAAACATTATTATCAGTATTGTCTATGTTAATATTATTAAATCATTTGAAAAACAACACATTTTGATACTTTGTAGCTACCATTTCTACTTAAGAACATTAAAAGATAAAGACTGGCTTAATCAGTATGCCAGTTTTAAATACTGAAGGTTTATTGTTACATTTGCTGTTAATAAAAACCATGACATATTGAAAATATAACACAAGGTACAAGGTAAAGTGAAGTTTTTCAAAATATTAGAATATATGATATTAAATAGAATAATAAAGTTTAAAAATGCCTAGGTAAAATAGAAATCTATCTATATAAGAAAAACAGTATATGTAGGGGAAGAGGACACTGAGAAATGATCCAATATTTAGATATACTTTGTCATTTTTAAATTATTACTATAATTATTTTAATCTAGAGAACTTAAAATTCATTTTGTTTTTTCATTGCTATGATATTTCTGTGTTTCATGTCATCTTATTAAGGGGGATTTAGAAATTTGGGGAGTAAATTTAAACCTTTTTGTCTCTAAGAGAGCTCTTAACCAGGTTTTGGAGTTCACTTGTTCATTAATGATAAACTCTCCTCCATCAAGATATAGAACAAGAAATCATTGACAGTGACAACACTCCATTGAATAATTTGAAACTTGCCTTCCAGTTGAGCTGATGTGATTAATTAACCCATCAGCAAGCTCAGCTGTCTGATGAATAGTAGCTGTATAGCACTGAATCTCAAGGACAACTTCAACTTTTCGAGGATCTTGAACTGAAATTTCTTCTCAGACAAGTGGCCTAATTGAATTTCAATGAATTGGAAATCAAAGCTTTCTAGACTTTTTAAGTTGTTAGTACAATTCTCTTTCTTTTAATATTTTTCCTCTTAAGTATTATGAGTGTGTATCAGATCATATCTTGAAGTCTTTGATATTCAAACTTCCCAGAATAAAAGGGTTTGATTTATTTTAATTTTACTTTTTAAAAGATTTTATTTATTTATTTGAGAGAGAGAGAGTGCATGAGAGGAGGGGAAAGGCAAATGGAGGGAGAAGCAGACTCCCCTGCTGAACAGAGAATCAAATGCAAGTCTTGATCCCAGGACTCAAGGACCATGACCCGAGCCAAAGGCAGGCAGCCAACCAACTGAGCCACCCAGGCACCCCTGTTTGCTTTATTTTAAATCAATTTTATTGATAAGGCTAAATTATACTTTTATTGGTAACTATTCATTACTCTTATTTGCAGTTTACTATATTAAATTAATAGAAGCAATGTTTTTAAAGGATGTACAATATTAGGTTGTATATTTGTTATTAAATATTAGTCTGAAAACTAATGCAAAAAGCCACCTGATGACTTGGTGACAATAGAGATATATTGATCTCACAACCCATATGTTTTGATTAAGCCAGACTGAAGTAGAGTCATGAAGTTTGTTTTGAAAATCATCTCAGGGATTTAAACCCATAGCTAACTTTTTAAAAAAGATTTTATTTATTTATTCATGACAGACACAGAGAGAAGGCAGAGACATAGGCCGAGCTCCGAGAAGCAGACTCCTCGCAGGGAGTCTGATGTGGGACTTGATCCCTTGACCCAGGATCACATCTTGAGCCAAAGGAAGACACTCAACCACTGAGCCACCCAGGCATCCCCTCATAGCTGGCTTCGTAAGTATAAGGAACTTTAGCGATGGTTTAAGTTTCCTTGTGTAATGGTATATTGTGATTTAAAATCTATTTTCATCTGTTTGTGTCTGTACTTTTACTAAGAATTTACCGAAACTGGGGTGCCTGTCCTGCTCACCCAGTAGAGCACGTTACTCTTGATCTGAGGGTCATGAGTTTGAGCTCCATGTTGGATGTAGAGATTACTTTAAAAATTAAAATTAAAATTAACAAAGATAGTTACTGAAACTTCAGCAATCTGTCCTGTTTAGAGGTTTGATGTGATTTATTAAATATAATTCAAATAATACTAACATTCCAATAATTCTAAGGAATTTGCTAAGTCAACAACATGATGCTTCCTCTATTCATAAGTGATTATATATATTTACTTAAATCATCTCATACTGATTGAAACTCAGTTTAAACACAAGAACAGAAATAAACGCCACAGTGGATGAAGCAAATGTTCTAATGTAATATATCCCTTACAATGGATCTGAGTTATTTAACGTGAGAACATTGCTGCTATTATCTGTAGTATCAACTACATTGGAAAAGTCGGTCCAATAGAACATGATTTCCCTTAGCAATATAGAACTCCACTAAAAATATTTACCTCTGTGGATGAAACTGTAGGTAAGCTAACATTAATGCCCATTTCTCAAACCTTTATACACTACTTACCTCTGATTTATATGAAGTAAAAGATAAATACTTTTAAATTCAGTCTCATTTGTAGCTAAGGATCAAGTAATAAGTTATGTCAAAGTAAGCATATAGATGGGTTGGGATATAAATGGGATACTTGGAGATATGGCAATTTGCAATCTTGTGGGAAAGGACAATAGAATCACAGAAATGCCAGTCTGGTTATATTGAGTCAGTGAATCAGCTCCTATAGTAAAAATATGAAATGTATTGTTATTTGAGAGAAGTAGACTCCTCAATGACACAGTGTTATTTAGATCTTCTCTTGCAACCACAGAAGTTTCTACATAATATAATGTCCAAATATCCATAATTTAGCCCAGTCATATAAGAATCAAAGTCATTTTCCTTCATTTAAAAAGGAATAGGGGGATCCCTGGGTGGCACAGCAGTTTGGCGCCTGCCTTTGGCCCAGGGCTCGATCCTGGAGACCCGGGATCCAATCCCACGTCGGGCTTCTGGTGCATGGAGCCTGCTTCTCCCTCTGCTTATGTCTCTGCCTATCTCTCTCTCTCTCTCTGTGTGACTATCATAAATAAATTTAAAATTTTTAAAAAAAGGAATAGGCTTCTAGAGATTCTATTTCTGAAAAACTGAAATACGTAGTCAATACTATGTATACTATTTAAAGTGTTGCTTTTTATGGAATCTTTTCTACCAGTGATTGCTAAACATTAAGGTTAGAACACAATATTCTCATAATACTTAGAATAATATTCATATATACAACTCATTGTATAGGTCTTTGTATCTATGTAATGAGATTCCCATCATTGCACATAAATTCCATTTATATTCATGATGTATGTTTTGCCTGAGATGTTTAAACATCTAAAGGTGATTCCAAAGTTGCCCAATATGTGTGTGTTTGTTTTTAATCATCAGCCCTTGATACACTAAGATAAGTGATATAATTATTTATTTTTGCTGCAAATGCCTAGCTTACTGATTCTTTGGCATTAGTCAAACAGAGTGACTAGAAAATAGTTCTTATACACTTCTAGTAAGAATCTAAACTAACAGAACTAAAAAGAAAGAAATATCACAATTTCTCTTAATAACTCATGACAGCTATGCATAGTTACATTTTTCTATGCTTAAATTACTTGTACTCTAATTTCATTCAATCTCTGTTTTTGTCCAATCTTCAGAACTAGTAGCTATCAGATCAGCAGCATTTATATTCTTCAAGATAGTTACTGGAGCTGCAACAAGTGGATGTTGATGTAGAGCACTGAATAAAAATAAAGAGAATGGGCATGATTTATTTTCTTTTTCTTTCTTTTTTGGATATCATGTAAAAATATGTTGAAGTGACTATTAAACATTGGGGTGCAGGTGTCCTGTCATTTCACTGCATCTGTCTCTTTGGGGTAAATCCCCAGCAGTACAATTGCTGGGTCTTGGGCAGATCTATTTTTAACTCTTTGAGGAACCTCCACACAGTTTTCCAGAGTGGCTGTACCAGTTCACATTCCCACCAACAGTGTAAGAGGGTTCCCCTTTCTCCACATCCTCCCCAACATTTGTTGTTTCCTGTCTTGTTAATTTTCCCCATTCTCACTGGTGTGAGGTGGTATCTCAATGTGGTTTTGATTTGTATTTCCCTGATGGCCAGTGATGCAGAGCATTTTCTCATGTGCTTGTTGGCCATGTCGATGTCTTCTCTGTGAGATTTCTCTTCATGTCTTTTGCCCATTTCATGATTCGATTGTTTGTTTCTTTGCTGTTGAGTTTAATAAGTTCTTTATAGATCTTGGAAACTAGCCCCCCCTTTTTTTTAAGATTTTATTTATTTATTCATAGAGAGAGAGAGAGAGAGAGAGAGAGAGAGAGAGAGAGAGAGGCAGAGACACAGGCAGAGGGAGAAGCAGGCTCCATGCAGGGAGCCCGATGCGGGACTCCATCCCAGGTCTCCAGGATCACACCCCAGGCTGCAGTCGGCGCCAAACCGCTGCACCACCGGGGCTGCCCGGAAACTAGCTCTTTATCTGATATGTCATTTGCAAATATCTTCTCCCATTCTGTAGGTTGTCTTTTAGTTTTGTTGACTGTTTCTTTTGCTGTGCAAAAGCTTCTTATCTTGATGAAGTCCCAATAGTTCATTTTTGCTTTTGCTTCTCTTGCCTTCATGGATGTATCTTGCAAGAAGTTACTGTGGCCAAGTTCAAAAAGGGTGTTGCCTATTTCTAATTGCCTAATTTATTGGCGTATAGCTGCTCATAATATGTTTTTAAAATAATTTGTATTTCCTTGGTGTTGGTGGCGATCTCTCCTTTCTCATTCATGATTTTATTAATTTGAGCCTTTTCTCTTTTCTTTTTAATAAGGCTGGCCATTGGTTTATCTATCTTATTAATTCTTTCAAAGAACCAACTCCTGGTTTTGTTAATCTGTTCCATAGATCTTCTGGTCTCTATTTCATTCAGTTCTGCTCTATCTTTATTAACTCTCTTCTTCTGCTGGGGGTAGGATCTATTTGATGTTTTTTCTCCAGCTCTTTTAGGTGCAAGGTTAGCTTTTGTATTTGAGTTATTACCAGTTTTTGGATGGATGCTTGTATTGCAACGTATTTCCCCCTCAGGACTGCTTTTGCTGGATCCCAAAGATTTTGAATGGTTTTATCTTCATTGTCATTAGTTTCGATGAATCTTTTTAATTCTTCTCTAATTTCCTGGTTGACCCTTTCATCTTTTAGCAGGATGGTCCTTAACCTCCACGTGTTTGACATCCTTCCAAACTTCTTCTTGTGATTTAGTTCTAATTTCAAAGCATTATGGTCTGAAAATATGCTGGGGGTGATCCCAATCTTTTGGTATTGGTTAATACCTGATTTGTGATCCAGTATGTGGCCTATTCTGGAGAAATTTCTATGTGCACTTGAGAAGAATGTGTATTCAGTTGCCTTTGGATTGAAGTTCTGTAAATATCTGTGAAATCTATCGGGTCCAGTGTACCATTTAAGCTCTTCTTTCTTTGGAGATGTTGTGCTTAGAAGATATGTCGATTACAGAAAGCGCTACATTCAAGTCACCAAATATAAGTGTATTATTATCTAAGTATGTCTTAACTTTGGTTATTAATTAATTGATATACTTGGCAGCTCCCACATTCGGGGCATAAATATTCATGATTGTTAGGTCCTCTTTTTGTATAGATCCTTAATGTATGATATAGTGTCCCTCTTCATCTCTTACTACAGTCTTTGGGATAAACTTTAATTTATCTGATATAAGGATCCCTACCCCTACTTTCTTTTGAGGACCATTTGAATGGTAAATGGTTCTCCAACCTTTTATTTTCAGGCTGAGGTGTTCTTCTGTCTAAAATGAGTCTCTTGTAGACAGCAAATAGATGGGTCTTGCTTTTTTATTCAGTCTGAAAGCCTGCACCTTTTGATGGGGTCCTTAAGCCCATTCATGTTCAGAGTTACTATTGAAAGTTATGAATTTAGTGTCATCATGATATCTATTCATTCCCTGTTTTTTGTGGATTGTTTCCTTGGACTTCCTCTTTCTTTTACAGAGTCCCCCTTAATATTTCCTGTAGAGCCAGTTTGGTGGTCACATATTCTTTCAGTTTCTGCCTATCTTGGAAGCTCTTTATCTCTCCTTCTATTCTGAATGACACCCTTGCTGGATAAAGTATTCTTGGCTTCACGTTCTTCTCATTTAGTACCCTGAAAATATCCTGCCAACCGTTTCTGGCCTGCCAGTTCTCTGTGGAGCGGTCTGCTGTTAATATAATATTTCTTCCCATATAAGTTAAGAATCTCTTGTCTCTTGTAGCTTTAAGGATTTTCTCTTTATCTTTGGAATTTGCAAGTTTCAGTATTAAATGTTGAGGTGTTGAGTGGTTTTTATTGATTTTAGGGGGGATCTTTCTATCTCTTGGATCTGAATGCCTGTTTCCCTTCTCAAGTTAGCGACATTCTCAGCTATGATTTGTTCAAATAGAGTTTCTGTACCTCTGTCCCTTTTGGCGCCCTCGGGAACCCAAATTAAAGTAGATTTTTCCTTCTGAGGCTGTTATTTATTTTCCTTAACCTATCCTCATTATCTTTTGTTTTTATCCTTTTTCCTCCTTGCCATCAACTTGTCTTCTATGTCACTCATCCTTCTACCTCGTTAACCCTCATTGTTAGGACCTCCAGTTTGGATTGCATCTCATTTGATTTTTAATATCGGCCTGATTAGATATAATTTCTGCAGTCATGAAGTCTCTTGAATCCTTTATACTTTTTTTCTAGAGCCACCAGTAGCTTTTTAATTGTGCTTCTCAATTGGCTTTCTGACATTGAATTGTAATCCAAATTTTGTAACTCTGTGGGAGAGACGACTGTTTCTGATTTTTTTGTGGTGACTTTTTCCTTCTAGTCATTTTGCTCAGTGCTGAGTGGCCAAAAACAAGTTGTAGTGGAAAAAGGAGAAAAAGAGGAAAAAAAATGTAATAAAGAAATAAAAAAAGGGGGGGGGGAACAAACAGAAAACAAAAAACAAGGGGGAGTATCTTCTGATTCTCTATACTGTAAATCCCTCGACTTCTCTGGAACTTTCCAGTGCCTCTGGGTCAATAACTTGCCTTTCCCCTGTCCTTCTAGCTGGTCTTCTGGGGGAGGGGCTTGCTTTGCTGATCCTCAGGTGTATGCCCCTGGGGGAGCTGCCCAGCCCCCTGTAGGTGCAAGTCTCAGTGGGCGCTGTTTATCCTGTGAGGCCCCTGTTAACTCCCAGGTACAAGGTGACACCAGGAGGAACGAAAACAGTGGCGGTGGCCAACTCTCCAGCCCTAGAAGTAGCTCCAGCAGTAACTACCGCAGCTCCCAGTCCGCAGGGGCCTGGGTGCTCTGGGGGCACTGGGGCGCCGATCTGCACAGCTCTGGGCCAGCCGGCAGCAGGAGCGCCCTCGGTGTCCTAAGCCCTCCTGGCCTCTGCCTGTCCCGGGGGGAGCGCCGGATCTTGGGCTGTGTCCCCCAGTGCCCTGGTCTCCAGGGCCTGCAGCACTGTAATTGCACTCCCGGGGCTGCGCAGCCCCCGCCGCGGGGAGCCGCCCCCCTCCCCAACCTCCACTTGAGCTCCTCCCAAGGCCCTGCCGGTGCCGGCTGCAGCCCTTTAGGAGGCGGCGGCACTGGGCACAGGACAGAAGAGCAAAGCTCGGAGCTGTGTCCCATCAGGAGCAAACGTGGACCACATCAGGCCTAGTCTTCTGGAAGTCTCGAGAAGGTAGAGGAGGAAATCCACTGCGGTGATGTGGGGCCTCCTAGAGACACTGGTCACGGCATAGTCAGTCTGAGTTAGAACGAGTTTCCCCCCCCAAACCCTACAGATTCCAGCTCAGTCTGTATCACCGAAGCTGTACTGGGCCTATCATCCCTGGGCTCCTGCAGCATCTTCCTCCGAAGCCTCCGAAGTAGCCAACATCTTCCCTTTTCACTTGCCAGTAAGTCACTTAACGCTTTTTAGGGGCGAGGAACTGAGACCTTATTTTCCTGCTCCCAAGCCACGAAAATCTAAACACCACTCGTCAAGTGACTGAGCACACAGCTGCCTGTGGCCTCCCAACGTGTGGAGGTGTGTGGAGGTGTGTGGCGTGCTCTCCCCTGGGCGCAGTTCTTCCGTTAGTGCCCCTGGGAGCCTGAGGGCATCCCTTTCCCTCCTGGGATCCTGTCTGAGCTCTCTGCAAGCGCCTTTCCATCTGGGAAGATTGGTGAAGCTCCTGCTTCTCTGGGCCTGGGCCTTCCTGTCTTGGGGGCACTTGCCACGTGGCCTTAGCGGGGCTCCTGGGGGGCCCCTCCCCCTTGGATGCCTTTTTATTTCTTTATTATTATTTTTTTCCGTCTACCTACCTTGATAGAAGCGCAAACTCTTCTCACTGTAGCATTCCAGCTGTTCTCTCTTTAAATCTCAGGCTGAATTCATAGGTTTTCAGGACGATTTGAAAGTTATTTAGTTAGGTATGTTGGTGGGGACAGGTGACTTGGGGACCCTAGTCTTCTGCCATCTTGCCCCATCCCCGGTAAAAGTCAATATCTTATAATGGTTTAGATCATGTGTTCTGCAGTTGTCCTTCTATAGGTAAAATTTTGGTTCTGTCACTTAGTAGCTCTGTAACTCAGAGGAGAATTTAACGTTTTGTGTTTAGCTTTCTCAACTGTGAAATGTTAGTAATTATTAGAATTATTGTTGATTTCTTATTTTCTTCTGGGCAGGCCAAACTCTTTGGAAAACTGAAAAGAATAAGAAATTAATCTAAGCTGAAGAATATCTAAATAATCCATTACCATGGTATGAGGAGAGTATCTTCCATTTCTTAGTTCTTAGTTTCTTTCTTGCAGCTGCATTGGTGTGGAAATGGGAATATATAACTCCCAGACTTACTTACCCATTTATTTATTTATTTATTTATTTATTTATTTATTTATTTATTTATTTATTTATGTAGACTCCATGCCCAGCATGGAGCCCGAAGTGGGGCTTGAACTCAGGTAACTTGAGATCAAGACCTGAGCTGAGATAAAGAGTCAGATGTTGGGACACCTCGGTGGCTCAGCAGTTTGGCTCCTGCCTTGGGCCCAAGGCATGATGGTGGAGTGCCAGGATCGAGTCCCCTGTCAGGCTCCCTTAGGTGAGCCTGCTTCTCCTCTGCTAATGTCTCTGCCTCTCTCTCTGTGTCTCTCATGAATAAATAAATAAAATCTTAAGAAAAAAGAGTCAGATGCTTTACTGACTGAGCTCCCACGTGTCCCAACCATCAGACTTTAAACATACACTAGTTTGTGCTCACTTTGGTAGCACATATACTAAAATTGGAATGACAAAGATTGTCATGGCCCTGTGCAAGAATACCAAACATATTCATGATGCATTCCATATTTTTGGAACTAAAGGGTATAATGCTAAGTGAATAAGTCAGTCAAAGATAAATACCATATGAGTTCACTCATATGTGGAATTTAAGAAAGCTGACAAATAAGCAGAAAAAATTAGAGATAGAGGAGATTGAGAGAGAGAGAGAGAGAGAGAGAGAGAAATCAAGAAACAGACTCAACTACAGAGGACAAACTGATGGTTACCAACCAGAGAGGAGGTGGGTGGAAGGATGGGTGAAATAGATGATGGGGATTAAGGAGTGCACTTGTGATGAGCACTGGCTGTTGAATGAAACTAATATAACATTGTATATTAACTAACTGGAATTAAAATTGAAACTTAAAAACATATATTGGTTTGACCAGAATTGTGATCGGGAGGAGTAACAAGTCTGCAATTTTCTAGAGTGTGATATGGGAAAAACAATGAGTCAGGAAATAATTCCTAGGTTTTGAGAAAAGTTTTAAATAAAAGGTAGCTTTGACCTAGACAAAGAAAGAAAACACATTTTAAGTAAGAGGAAAAATAATATATAAAAATATGAAGAAATAAACCACCATAATATAACTTTTGATGAAATACAATTAATATGTGTGGATGGTGCACAAATTATATGTGGCAGGATGTGAGAGTAGAGGAGTAGGTGGGGATTGAATCATTAAGGGTATTGGGGTCAAACTAAAAACATTCCTTATATTTAAAGTGTTGGGAGCAGAACCAGATTAGAGGCAATAAGACCATTTAAGAGACAATGATAGGAATCTGGGCAAAAGACAATAGGCATATCAGAAATATTCCTTTAATTGTGTTTGTATGTTTGAATGTATCTCATAAAAACAGAGGAAAGAAGGAATGGAAGAAGTCAGACTGCCATTTTACTACCAAGGGAATGAGGTTGGTGGAGAGGAAAATACTATTTATGTTATTTGATTTGATATAATAGGTTTTATTTTTCTAAAAGAAGTGTATAAAAAGTCAATAAATTAGACATCCAATTATTAATTTTTTCTGCTTGAAGTATATGTACATCATCTTACTCTAAATTTGCAGTTACTTTCTATTGCTCACATATGCAAGACAAAGAATGACATCCCATATTTTAGCTATTATTATCTGTGCTTTTGTTGTCATATCCAAAAAAATGGTTGTCAAGACCAATGTCAAGGGGCTTTTTGTCTGTTTTCTTCTAGGAGTTTTATAGTTCAGTTCTTATGTTTACATCCTTAATACATTGTGAGTTAATTTTCATGGATGGTGTAAGATAGGGGCCCAATTTAATTATTCTGCATGTAATTATCCACTTTCCCCAACATTATTTATTAAAAAGACTATCTTTTCTCCACTGAAACAAATATTTACTCCCTTGTTAATTATTAGTTGGCTCCCTTGTCAAATATTAGTTGAATTTTAGCATGTGAGGGTTTATTTGGAGGCTCTGCATTCTGTTCTTTTGGTTTATGTGTCTGTTTTTAATGCCAATGTCATACTGTTTTGATTACTATAACTTTATAATGTAGTTTGAAATCAGGAAATGTGATGCTTTTAAATTTGTTCTCCTTTCTTAGGATTGTTTTGGCTATTCAGTGCCATTTGTGGTTCCATACAAATTTTAGAATTATTTTTTTCTTTTTCTGTGAAAATGTCATTTGAATTTTGATAGGGACTGCACTAAATCTATAGATGGCTTTGGGAGTATGGTTATTTGTGGGAGACAAAGAGAGAGAGGCAGAGACATAGGTAAAGGGAGAAGCAGGTTCCCTGTGGGGAGACCAATGTGGGACTTGATCCCAGGACCTGAGATCATGACCTGAGCCAAAAGCAGATGCGCAACTGCTGAGCCACCCAGGCATCCCTATTTTTATTTTTTTTAAAGATTTATTGTATTTATTTGAGAGGGAGAGAGAAAGAGAGCAGAGGGAGGGGCAGAGGGAAAAGGAGAGAGAGAATCTTAAGCAGGCTTTTATACCCAGTGCAGAGCCTGACACAGGGCTCAATCTCATCATCCTTAGATCATGACCTGAGCAGAAATTAAGAGTTGGGTGCTTAACTGGCTGAATCACTCAGGTGTCCATGGACTCTTTAACAATATTAATTTTCCTGGGGATCCTGCCTGGCTTATTCAGTAGAGCATGTGACTTTTGATCTCCAGGTCATGAGTTCAAGGACCAAATTGGGCATAGAGCTTACAATAAAAAAAAAAATAATGTTAATTTTCCTAATACATGAACCTGGAACATTTTTCTATTTTTTGTGTCTTTTTCATTTTCATTTATGAATCTTGTAGTTTTCAGTGTACAGATATTTACCTCTTTGTTTGAATTTATTCTTAAGTATTTTATTGTTTTTAATGCTATTGTGGATGGAATTGTTTTCTTTATTTTTTTCAGATATTTTATTGTCAGTGTATAGAAACACAAATGATTTTGTATGTTAATTTTATATCCTACAAACTTCCTGAAACTGTTGATTAATTCTCACAGTTCTTTGGTGGAGTCTTTTGGGTTTTCTATGTATAATGTCATGCCACCTGCAAACAAAGACAAATTTACTTCTATTTTCTGATTTGCATTCATTTTGTTTATTTTTCTTGCTTAATTTATTTGGCTAGGACTTCCAGTACTATATTTAATAGGAGTAGTGATAGTGGGCATGCTATTCTTATTCATGATCTTAGAAGAAAATGTTCCAAACTATCACTATTGAATATATTAGCTGTGGGTTTGTCATACATGGTCTTTATTATGCTGAGGTATGTGCATTCAATACCAAATTTGTTGGGTGTTTTATTTATTTTTTTCATGAAAGGATGTTGTATTTTGTCAAATGTTTTTTTCTGCATCTATTGAGATGATCATATGATTTTTGTCTTTATTAATGTGGTGTATTACATTTATTGATTTGTGTATGTTGAGCTATCCCAGGGTTATATCCTGCTTGATCATGGTGTATAATCCTCTTAATATGCTGTTGAATTTGGTATGCTGATATTTTGCTGAGAATTTTTACATCTCTGTTCATCAGGGATATTGGTCTGCTTTGTTTTGTTTTCTTAGAGTGTCTTTTTCTGGCTTTAGTATCAGGACAAATGTTGGCCTTGTAAAATGATTTTGAAACTGTTTCCTCCCTTCAATTTATGGAATAGTTTAATATGGATTGACATTAATTCTCTTTTAAATGCTTGTTAAAATTCGTAAGTGAAACTATTTGGTCCGGGACATTTGCTTGTTGGAAGGTTTTTAATTACTGTTTAATCTCAAAGATTTCACTATAAACTTATAGATAAGTCATTAAAATTTATGTTAGAAATAAATGATATCAAAGGTGATTTTTAAATCCCATCTATTTGGTTTCAGGTTGTTACAAAGCATCATTTTGCATCTTTCCACTTCTTCCTCCATTTTAGTCAAAAACTGCTCAATAGAAATAATATCAACAGAAACAAAGTAACTCTGAGATTTCAAAATGGACCAAATTGTAAATAGATTATCATTCCAGTCAGAACCCAGATGTATTAAAACAAGCAATGGATGACCATTGGATAAACATGATACATTTAACAAATCCATAAAATACTGTCTGTTTTTTACATGCATAAAATTAATAGGATTCTTATTTCAATGCAGTTCCCAAAATGTTACAATCAGATAAGATATACCTAAATCCATGTGCTTCAACATCGCTTTTTTAAATGAATTACATTAATCATTTAAAACAAAATTAATCATTTAAAACAAAGGGGCCCAATCTTCTACAGAGGCTACTATTAAAAATGAATTCTCCTATCTAACTTATAATGAATATTTGCTTTTATTATTAAGGATTATAAAATAACCAGTATGGAAGAATTAAAAATAACTTAATAATATATCATATTCATCATTTTACCCATACTTCTATCAGTAATATCCCTTCCTTGTTTTAAATATGAATGAAATTTGCATAGTTAAATCTTAAAGTTGTAAAGTGGTAAAAACAATATTTTTATATTGTTAAGAACAGAAGCACCAATTTGTTTTATTTTTTTCTTATTTTTTTAAACATAAAGCTTAGTGAAACTATGTCTCTATAAACAATTAGTTCAATAATTTTGACCTAACCAGTGGGCCAAGCACCATTTTTCAACTCAATATAACTGCCAGTAAAATTAATTTACCAAATTTTCTATTTTTTTCTGAACTGATCTTTTCATAACTGAATATGCAAGTAAATTCATCAAAAATATTTGTACATGTCATTTGTAGAATAAAATCCCATGCATACAGACTCTCAAGTGAATGGTGTATGTTGGGGTGTGTGTGTGTTTTCAAGGATAAAAGCTAGAAAAGAGAACAAAAATCAGGTAGAAAATACCATGACCTTACAATTTGAATGAACCTCAAATTTTAACATGGTATGCAAAAATCAGAAGATAAAAGTTCCAGTACATAATATAATATAAATTTTCATTTGTGTCATGATCCACATATTGTGTGAATAGTCAAAAACTGGGCATTTAGTATTGGGACATTTTTTCCAAAGGTAATCCCCCAGTAAAGCTAGATATTGGATTGAGAGTTGTATTATAATTATTTGAGTTTACTTGAGAAGTTCAGTGATCATTTGTTATTTTTGTTTTTGTCCATTACTCACCCACTTACCATCTTAAGTGCCTAATGACCTTTCTTGATTTATAAACATGCAACAGAAGACAAATGAACCAACATGTGGGGCTGGATGACCTTTCTTGGATTTCTGAGACCTTAAACTCTCATTTATTTTTCTTCTAGAAGTGTATAAATCAAAATGAAGCAGGTTGTACAATGAAGAGTTAACTTTGTCAGTGACATATATTTACGTCTTCTTTGAAGAAAAATATACATGAAAGCCATTCCTTTCCTTTTCATTGACTGTGCAGTGATTTCTAAACTACTGATAGAAGCACTCCAGATTTAGATCATTTTAATGCTTAAATAAAAAGGATTTTGGTCTTCAAAGTGAAAATAAGCACAATCAATAATTATCTTTTTCTTGTATACTACTTAAACCGTATGAGCTCCGATTTAAGTGGAAACTATAATTGGGAGAAGGAAAACACATCTATGTGACAAACATGAATCCTAATCAGCATTAGAATCTTGCCATTGTTTATATTCTATTCTATTTTACTAACATTTTTTTTTAATCATTTTATAGTAGTTTCTTCCTTTTTTTTTTTTTACTATTTTCTATGACTGGACTATGATATACATGCCCCATTTCTCCTTTGCTGTTGTTTACTGGAGCTGATCTATAAGAAAGTTAAAATGCCAGGGCCATACATTTTCTTTTCTTTTAGATTTTATTGATTTATTCATGAGAGTCACAGAAAAAGAAGCAGAGACAGAGATAGAGGGAGAATCGGGCGCCCTCCGGGGAACCTGATGTAGAACTTGATCCTTGGACCCCGGGAACACGACCTGAGCCAAAGGCAGATAATCAATCACTGAGCCACCCAGGTGCTCCAGGCTATACATTTTCAATAAGGATTGATATATTTTAATAGTTAAAAAATCCTAATTATCTGAGTATCTTGCCATTTCACCAAAAAATAAAAATAAAAAAAATCACATTATTTATTTGATTCTGGACTTGTAGAATACAAAACATCATTCCTTCAACAATTTATTTATCCAGCTGAACAAAATTATTTGATCAGTGAACCTAGAGATGGCATAGAAATGACTATCAAGAAAATAGCCACACTACTGTCTTTGAAAGAGTAAGTTTATGGTTAAAGAAGAATATCTCTCCTTTAGAGATTGATCTGTTTCACAGTTAACACAAAGCAGAAGCTGATATGTGGACTTTGTTTTGATAAGTAAAAATCTTAATTTTTTTCAGTTGTTTTTTTAACTGTATCTTATAAATATTTTTAAATCTCCCAATTATTTAGTGGACATTTATGATTATTTTAGCAGTGTCCATCATTCTTTTTCAATTGTCTGGGGATTTATGTGGTTCTTAGGAAGCTGATGCCATGTACATGACACACAGACACACACACACACACACACACACACACACACACACACACATACACCACATTTATTTTGTTAAGTAAACTCTGTGCCCAATGTTGGGTTCAAACTTATGACTCTGAGATTAAGAGTCACATATTTCACTGACTGAGCCAGACAGGTGCCCCTCTACCCCTATATTCAAGGGGAGATCATGAGGTTGTGTAAGCCGATCAGCGCATTACTTCTCCCTGAATATATTTATCTAAACTGATTTGGTCTGTTTTCATACCTTAAGCTCCTTTACTTGCAACTCTGAGACAACTAGCTTACAAAGCCCTACACAAGCTCCACCTTTGTTAACTCTCAGAATTCATCACCTATCTCCCTTCTTTCTCCAGTTCAGCCACACTGATCACTTTGCTATCTCTAATAAGTCAGTCACATTTTTGCTATAAGCATCTTTGCACCAGTTGTTTCCTGTACCTATAATACTCTTCCACAGATATCTAAAAGGCTGACCTTCTCATTACTTCAAGTTTTTGCTAAAATTTACCTTCTCAATCAAGTCTACTCTGAGGACATCATTTTTAAGACATTTTTTAAAAATATTTTATTTATTTATTCATGAGACACACACACACAGGGAGGGGGGGGAGAGAGAAAGAGAGAGAGAGAGAGAGAGAGAGAGAGATTGGCAGAGACATAGGCAGAGGGAGAAGCAGGCTCCATGCAGGGAGCCTGACTGGATCCCAGGTCTCCAAGATCACGCCCTGGGCTGAAGGTGGCGCTAAACCGCTGAGCCACCCGGGGCTGCCCTGAGGACATCATTTAAAGAGTCAACCTATCCAAGCACTTCCAAACATTGTCTGTTTTATGATATATATATTTATAGTAAGAATGCTTTATTTATCCCTCATGGTACTAACCCTAATGAAGGACAAATCAAAGATATTAAAAAAATACTGGCTGGATTATTTTGTGAATATAATAAACATGGGTAAAATTCATAAAATATTTATCAATTCAAGCTAGGAAAATGAACATAAACAAGAACATATCAGAAAGTCATTTTCATATGGCTATAAATGTGATTTACACACAAAAACACACAGTGTTGTGTTTTATGAAAATATCTCAGTATCTACTTGAGACAGTGGAAAAAAGGACAAAGAAATGGTTGGGCATGTGGTTTACTAGGCTCTCCAGTATTTGTTCAGTAAGAAAAGCAGAAGGTAGAGGGAGGGTACACTACTAATAAATTACTTGGAAATTTGGTAGGAACTTGGCTATACTATAGGCATTAAATATATAATCATTGCTATATTCTAAAGTGAACAATATTTTTACTGGATCACTTTCACAATTAAAAAATCATAGTATATTTCATTTACACTTAGGGACAAAATAATTCAAGACATTAGGAGCCTAGTTTCATAATGCATTGAAGTTAAGAGGGTCCTTTCCCTTGCTAAATGATTTACCAATAACAATTTTTCCACATATTAGCAGAGTGACACTGACACAAAGAAAGGGAAGACAGAGAAAATCTCTATCAGTGTTGCTTTCTGATCATTTGGAATTAGAGATCTATTCTTTCAAAAGAATGGTACCTTGCCATGTATGATGGATTCCTTAGAGCAATGATTAAGTGGATGGTTTACCAACAGATCACAGCAAATGGAAATGTTTCTTCTTTTTAAAATAATGCTAATTTTTGTATATCTAAAACTATATTCATTAATTCATTCTCACATACACAAAATATGTGTGCGTGTTTGTATATGTGATTTCTTACCTTGTTCGTTAAATTATAAAGGTACCTTTATGAACAGTCAATTTTTTATGGTGAAAATGTACTCTATTGGCATCATATAATAGTATAAATTATTTATCCTTGACATAGATACTATTTGAAATGCTTCTCAGTAACTATATTCTCCTTAAGATGTGAATTTAGACAACAATGTGAAAACTGTGCTCAACTCTTTTTATCTTCATGATTTACTAATAGGATTGACAATGAAGCTGATATTTTGTACAAAGAATCTATCTTATAAAATTATTGGAATCTTTCACTTAGACATAACAAGTACATTCAGTCCCTGAGGTATTTTTTCAAGAAAAGGGATAGTTGCTTTTTTGACAATTTGCAGCTACAGCATTTATACTCATTACAAAGCAGATGGAAACCATTTACTTACAAAAAGAGCATAAAACTGTAAATGGCAACCCTTACCTCTTAAGTTATTATTATATTATTATTATTATTATTATTATTATTATTATTATTATTTTAGAAGAAACAACAGCCTGACAAGACCACAAATGACATACTCTCAATTTCACTTAACCTGATTTAAAAAAGAGCACAATTTGTCCTTACTCACTCCCAGTAGCCTTATTGGAGTTAATACAACAGATGTTTTGTCACTCAGCTAGTCACATGATTGCTTTTCACTCCAGTGAACATATTTTGGAAACAAGCTAATGAGGCGATCTGTAACAAACGCACTCGGTCCCCTTTGGCTGATATTTCTTTGCTGATGTCATTTATCCTTCATTGTTAATTAAATAAAAATAAGCAGCAATTGCTTTCCCAGTATTATACATTCAGAAATAAATCTGTGTAATGTGGTGTATAAATGTGTTTTTGTTAAAATGTTCAAGTTCAAGTGATGAACTTTAAGCCTGTGCTAATTGTTTAAATGAGGGCACAGACATTTATGAAGACTCAAGCCCATTATAAGAACCACTACTGTAATAAAAGTATGTTCTTAATGGAAC
The DNA here is from genome assembly GCF_018345385.1 of Vulpes lagopus. Taxonomy (NCBI): domain Eukaryota; kingdom Metazoa; phylum Chordata; class Mammalia; order Carnivora; family Canidae; genus Vulpes; species Vulpes lagopus. Next base: position 98,004,391 of record NC_054848.1, read on the forward strand.
CCGCTCTCCATTTATATGATATGAGCATTTTGGTTAATCTTGGGGTTTATGAACCAACATATCCCTGTTGAAATGCTAATGATCTAATGTAATTAGTATTATCTATATAACAAGTGAGTAGACATGCTTATATCCAGTGTGTGGCAAGTGATATCCAATGACCAGCCTTATGCTTTCCTATGTAGATGACAAGAAACTGTAGCCCCAGGTGCTATCAGTCACTTGCTCTAAGCTAATGCTTTTTCATAATAGACACTTAATATAAAAAATTAAAATAAAAATACAAGATGGTATTTCTTGCAGAATAATAAATATTCAGGGAATTCATAATTTTAGGATCAGTCCTCTGGTTAAAAGTTGTTTCTATTATATAATAAAATTGGTTGAAGTGCTTTTTTATTTTTCTTTTGGCATTTGTCAAGTTTTGCCTTTCAGATACACCTGTTTCATTGCATCCTCTTTATCTCTACCTTTTCTAGGAAAGGTCCATAAAAACCTTATGGGTAAACTCTGAGAAATGTGGGCAAGAGCAAGAGGATCGGAGTCTCTTTAGAAAAGGTAAATAGGCTACATTAGGTCAAGGGTCAAGTCATTAGATGTAGAAGTTTTAAGACTATGCCTCCTTAGCTTTTGTATTTAATGAGTGAACACAAACTTAAAAAATAATTGAGAATGACAGTGTCCTAAGGTATTTTGTTGGTGATGGCATTTTCCAGGTGAGATCAATAAAACAACATGAAAAGTAAGCCAATAATACTTTTCTGTGGTTGGACCAATGATCCCCATTGCCTCCTTCAAAACCATCCACATTAAGTATGTCTATGGAAAAGATGCTTTTTCTGTGCAAATGACTCCTTTCTAACCATTCATTGCTCCAAGCTCCCCTAAAAATTTTAAAAACATCACTGACCATGTCCTATTACATCACTCAATAAAATAAATAGTATTTTATGACTAATAATGTAAGTAGGATAGAGTCTTAGGACATTTCCTGCAGTTTAAACCCAACATGTGCAAATCTGAGTGCTGTTTCTTTACCAATGTACTTACTCCATCCGTAAATAGGTCCTTGGGCTACAAATCTAGGACTCACCAGGGCTCCTTCTTCCTCCTCAACCTACAATATTTACTTGGTCACAAAATCCAATCACTTCTATCTCCTTGTTACCTCTTGAATCTGTGCACCCCAGTAACTTTCTTTTTAAATTTTTATCATTTAGGGATCCCTGGGTGGCGCAGCGGTTTGGCGCCTGCCTTTGGCCCAGGGCGCGATCCTGGAGACCCCGGATCGAATCCCACGTCGGGCTCCCGGTGCATGGAGCCTGCTTCTCCCTCTGCCTGTGTCTCTGCCTCTCTCTCTCTCTCTGTGACTATCATAAATAAATAAAAAAATTAAAAAAAATTTTTATCATTTAAGTATAGTTGACATGCAATGTTATATTAGTTTCAGGTGCACAACATAGTGATCCAATAATTCTATACACTATACAATGTTCACCACAATAAATGTAGCTACCATCTGTCATCATATAACTTTATTACAATCATATCAACTGTATTCTCTATACTGTACCTTTCTCTTTTTTTAAAAGGCTAACTTTATTTATTTATTTATTTATTTATTTATTTATTTATTTAATTTATTTATGAGAGACTCACAGAGAGAGGCAGAGACATAGACAGAGGGAGAAGCAGGCTTCTCATAGGGAGCCTGATGCGGGACTCGATCCCTGGACCAGGATCACGCCCTGAGCCGAAGGCAGATACCCAATGTCCCAATATGCTGTACCTTTCATCTTTGCAACTTTTTAAAATTTTATCACTGGAACTTTGTACCTCTTAATTCCTTTCAGCTGTTTTCCCCATCCCACTACTTCTCTGGAAGCCATCAGCGTATTCTCTGTATTTATAAGTCTGTTTCTGTTTTACTTGTTTGTTCTTTTGTTTTGTTTAGATTCCATATATAAGTAAAATCAGGTGGTACTTGTCTTTCTCTGACTTATATTTTTAAAGTTAATTTTCTTTATTTGAGAGAGAGAGAGAGAGAGAGAGAGAGAGAGAGAGAGAGAGTACAGGTATGGTTAGGGGCAGAAGGAAAGCTCAAGCAGGCTCTGGGCTAAGTGCAGAGCCAACTTGGGGCTCAATCTCATGACCCTGGTATCATGACCTGAGCTAAAATGAAGAGATGGATGCTCAACTGACTGTGCCACCAAGGTGCCACTTATTTTGCTTAGTGTAATACCCCCTAGGTCCATCCATGTTTTTGCAAATGGCAATATTGCATTCTTTCTTATAGCTGAGTAATAGATGATAGATAGATAGATAGATAGATAGATACTAGATAGATAGATAGATAGATAGATAGATAGATAGATAGATAATCTCACAGCTTCTTTATTCATTCATCAATTGATGGACATTTGTAGTCTTTCCAAAATTTGGCTATTGTAGATAATGCTGCTATTAACATTTGGAGTGCATGTGCCCCCTTTGAATCAGTATTTTTGTATCCTTTGGGTAAATGCCTAGGAGTGAAATTTCTGGGTTGTAAAGTAGCTCTATTTTTATTTTTTGAAGAAACCTCCCTAGTGTTTTCCATGGTGGTTGCCATAATTTACATTTCACCAGTAGTGTACCAGTGTTCTTTTTTTCTCCACATCCTCACCAACACTTTTATTTTTTAATTAATTTATCTTTTTGTTTCTGTCAAAGGTCTTTTTCCAATGTCTTTTTTTAAGGCTCTTATTCTGTCTTGGACTGTGTTAGAATTTGCAGGTAAATTACGGGATATTGAGTTAAATCTAAATTTCAGATAAGAAATGAAATCATTTTAGTATAAGTATGTCCCTAAATATTGCATGGGACATACTTACAATTTGGAAAAAATCCACTGTTCAAGTGAAATTCAATTCAATTTGGTATCTTATATTTTCATTTGCTTAATTTGGCAACCCTTGACTAATGGCAAAAAAGTCCTTTTCTAGCCAATGTCCTTTCCAGTCCCTCTTCAGCTCTAAGTCTATGATTATCTTTCTAAACCGTAAATTGGATTATAGCAATGTCTTACTGAAAGAGAAACCTCCTTTGACTCCTCATTTCCTGTAAATTACTTCTGAATTGCATAGCTTGACTTTTAAGGCCATTGGAAATCTGCTTTTAACATATTCTTAGAGCTATACCATCTATCACAGGTCCCCAGTGTACATGTACCTTATACCACACTGGACTTCTCACTTTCGCTTGATCTTCCTTGAACTCATGCAGAATTTGTACATGTGATTTCCTGTATGTGAAGTTCCCATTCCTGCTTCATTACCTAGAAAATTATTTTATAATGTAAGAGAAAATTCAATTATTCTTTGCATATTAATTCATATTAATGTGACCTGCTTCATCTCTTTCTGAATGTGCACACATTCCTCTTGGCAACCCATGTGAATGTTGGCTGTAGGCATCATGGTGTCTCACCACTAGATGTTCCAGCAGGGATCTTCTATGAACAAAGACTGCATCCTGCCCAACTTAGCACCCAGCCACATGTAGGGAAACACTTATCAATGACACTGCCCGATCATCGTGGCCCTTGCTTAGACTTCCCCAGTAGTCTTCAATATTTTCCTTGTGCCTGTTTTTTCTTCACCCTGGATTGAAAAGGATGCTTGCATTGCATGTAGCTGTCCTGTCTCTTTAGGTTTCTGCAGTCTAGAAGAGCACTTCCTGTCCCCAGCCCCATTCTCAACAGCTCTAGTCTCTTGTGATCAGACTCAGGTCTACAAGACCAGTCAGGAGTACCATGTTGGTGTTCTTGAGGGAAGGAGGCTTGAGCTTGGCCCTTCACTGAATACCTGCCTTCTTGCAGTACATTTCTCTAGGAATTTTGGGGGGATACAGGGGAGGCAGCACTTGTAAGCACAAGCAAATCAACATCAGATTTAATTATTAACTCCTTTGAATTCCAGTATTTTTAATTTCAATGTTCCCAGTAGTGGCTTCAATAACTGTTTCTAATGCCACCTTGTTGTGGCTATTGCCACACTGTACTGTAGTAATCTATTTACAGATTTGTCCCTGTCCCTACTAAGTTTTAAAACTTATTTGAGAGAGGGAGCACAGAGGGAGAGGGAGAGGGAGAAGCTGACTCCCCACTGAGCTAAGAGCTTGATTCAGGGTTTGATTGCATGGCTCTATCCCAGGACCCTGAAACCATGACCCAAGCTGAAGGCAGACACTTAACCAACTGAGCCACCCAGGTGTCCTTATCCGTGTCTTCATTTGAGCTATTACAAACAAGTGGGGGCCATGTTTTATTCATCTATGGATCCCCAATACCTAGCTGAATGTCTGACATACTAGATATTCAATAAGTGTTTGACACACCTATAGATACCTCCTATCTTTAAATTCTTTGATATCTGAAATAGAATCCTACTTTCTACTTTTCCTCCCCTTATACTCCTAAGTGGGTGTGTATGGGTGTGCCTTTGAAATTCTGTTTTTTTCTTAAAGATTTTATTTATTTATTCATGAGAGACACAGAGAAAGAGAGGGAGAGACACAGGCAGAGGGAGAAGCAGGCTCCACACAGAGAGCCTGATGTGGGACTCCAGGATCATGTCAGCTGAAGGTAGACGCTTAACCGCTGAGCCACCCAGGCGTCCCCAAAATTCTGGTTTTATGTACCAAAAATCACCCCACATAACATCTATTAAGCGCATCAATTCCCAAGTGTTTTCATCACTAAATTTTTCACATGCCATAATAGGCAGAAATCCATTGAAATATCTCATTAAAAACAGCCCTTTTCTAAAAGTTCTTTGCCAATGATTTGCCTCCATAAGCATCTATCTAAAATTGAGTTAAATGCTATTCATGTAATTCAGGGGAAAAAGTGGAGAAAATTAGAGGTGTATAGAAGTTGTTAGCCAGGCTTTGGCACTCTTCCTATCACTTTTCCAGGAATTAGAATATTTGGTTGGTCGTTAAAATCATATTTCTCCTCCTTAGATAATATTGAAGACAGAAATTAGGAGTTGAGGATGCCTGCTGGCTCAGTGATGGAACATGCAACTCTGGATTTGAGGGTCGTGAGTTTGAGCCCCACATTGGGCATGAAGCCTGCTTAAAAATATAAAAACAAAACAAAAAACCCCACAATACCCTAGGTGTTAGGAGCAGTAGTGACAAAGCATAGATGTTCCACAGGACCAGATCTGAGTGTTTTCCGCTCTCCTAATTTCTACTAAGACTACCAGCCTTAATCCAGATGAAGGTTGTACCATGGAACAATCTGAAAACAATTTTTAAAAAGTTTTTATTTATTTATTCATGAGAGACACACACACAGAAGGAGGCAGAGACACAGGCAAAGGGAAAAGCAGGCTTCCTGCAAGGAGCCCAGTGTGGGTCTTGATCCTTGGTCCTGGGACCACACCCTGAGCTGAAGGCAGACACTCAACCACTGAGCCACCCAGGCATCCCCTGGAAAAAAATTTAGTAAAAGTCTAGTCACATTTTAAAGTTATAATGAAACTGGTAAAAGTATAAAGTTGAGAAAAATCAAAACACTAATGCTTTAGAGAAGCTTGACTTTAAAGTAACTTTTTTCCTCTCCTCTGTAAGCCTCTGTTCCTCCCTTCTTAGCATTTTGTTTCAGAAACTCAGTACCACCCTAAAGACTTGAGGAAGGAGGCTGGTAGCACTTACACAATTCCTGCTAAAACCAGCTAGATCCTATATTCCCCTATAGAGCTCCCCAGCCCCTTCCTCTGGGCTTGGAATTTTTGAAGGCCATAGCCTTCTGCATCCTACTTTGCCAGGCAAAGCAATGACATTATTGTTCCTCTTTATCCCAAACTCTGTCTTTGTGTTATATTTTGGCTCTGAAGCACGGAGGTCAGTTTTCTACAAGAGGGCATAAGCCTAGACCTAGAAGTAAAATACAGAGCAGACTTCTGGTAAGGCTTCAGGAAAATGAAACAATCTACTTAGTTGTTAATGGCCATGGGAGAAACAATTGGTCATTTAGAGACTGGGCTGCCCAGAAAATTGTCAGTTTTCATTAAAAAAAAACAACTATACATTTAAGAGTTTATATACATATCTTTGTATATTTTCTATTAATTAAGTATATCCTTATAATTTGACATTTTTATCACTAATCATGGGAAGGTGAAAGGTTTCACTCCCTTGCTTATTTCAGGTAACTCATAACCTGCTCCCAAGTGAAAGCACAAGGAAAAGCCAACAGAAAATAATATACCATGAATCTAATCACCTAGGATATCAAAAGAAGGTTGCACTGAAGTGGTATCTTTCTCTTGTACCTTTTTGATGACTATCGAGCCATCTATATTCAGTGTCTCAGTTTACCAGCCCTTTTGCAGTGAGATCAAGAACATTAAGTTACCAGTTCTTTTCTATTGGTTGATTTAGTAATCTATGGACACTATGAAGAATTTACACAATGACTGGCACCTGGTCTAACATCTTTCAGTACACAATTAGGTCAATTATATAAAGTATCAAGGAATCCCACAAGACAGATGTCAATAGCAAGGAGTAATAAAGTATAGATATTTTATGTAAATAAGTTTTAAAAAATATTTTATTTATTTTAGAGAGAGAGACAGCAGAAGGAGAAGCAGAGGGAGAGAATCTCAAGCACACACCATGCTGAGCATGGAGCTCAACGCAAGGCTTGATCCCAGGACCCTGGGATTATGACCTGAGCTAAAACTAGGAGCTGGACACTTAACTGACTGTGCCACCCCGGCACCCATATGTAAATAATTTTTTTAACTTTTTATTTATTTATTTGACACAGAGAGTGAGAGAACAAACAGGGGGAGAGGCAGGTAGAAGGAGAGGGAGAAGCAGCCTCTTCCTCCCCATACAGGGCTCAATTCCAGCATCCTGGGATCATGGCCACATGATATATATATATATCAAATAGACCTAGGATCTTTGTTAAATTATCTGAAGCATTTGGGGTGGCCTTAAAATTAGAAAATACATAAAGACTCCTAACTCGGGGAAACGAACTAGGGGTGGTGGAAGGGGAGGAGGGCGAGTGTTGGAGGGGAATGGGTGACGGGCACTGAGGTGGACACTTGACGTGATGAGCACTGGGTGTTTTTCTGTATGTTGGTAAATTGAACACCAATAAAAATTAATTAAAAATAAAAAAAAAGAAAATACAGATTAATATTATTTTATTTTTTAAACAAATTGTTTTCACTTGATACTTCTGAGGTATACTAATAGCAGTTTTTTTTAAAGATTACTTATTTATTTATTCATGAGAGACACACAGAGAGAAGCAGAGACACAGACACACAGAGAGAAGCAGAGACACAGGCAGGGGAGAAGCATGCTTCTAGCAGGGATCCCAATACAGGACTGGATCCCTAGACCCTCCCTAGATCCCTAGATCCCTAGATCCCTAGATCACTCCCTGAGCCAAAGACAGATACTCAACCACCAACCCACCCAAGTGTCCCAATAGCACAGGTTTTTCAGGGGAAATCAGAGACAAATTATGTGAGGCAGTACATCATGAATATATGTTCTGAGATTAATGGAAATGCATTAATATACAGTGTCCATTGTGATTTTGCACAAACCATTGTCTTAAGCATTCCTAATGAGGGATATCACATTAAATATACTATTGAATGTCATTTAACTAATCATATAGGGTAAAAAACTATATATGTACTTGACCTGTTTCTGGACTTTACGGTGATTATGTATACTTAGGTATATAATGTGTTATTACAAAAAACAAAAAATATAAGAGCATGAAGTAAAAGACATTTCCTAAGAATACCAATTTTTCAACTGTAGCTTCAATAAGCTGCATACTTTCTCTTAGAATTTGTTTATGTAAGATTTGTGACACACTTTTTGATATGTGTCAAGTTTCTAAAAGTTGTGTTTCTTTTCAATTCATTCAATTTTTCTTACTACTAAGAAAGTTTTAAAAATAGAACAGAAAACACTGAAATGTGTTAGAGAGATATGTTTTATCATAATAATAGGCTGACATTGTAATAAATTGATTGCCTGACAAATATTCTCCTTCTCTCTGTCTCTCGGTGTCTACACACACACACATACACACACACACGGAGTTTTTCCCAAATCTCATTATCCACCTCCCAGTTGTACACATTAATTAAATTTTCATGATTGAAATACAGTAAGCATGCCTTTTACACAGTAAACATAAAATACATGGCACTCCTGCTTTAGTTGAATTTGGCTTAGTAGTGTGTGTGTGTGTATCGAGGCGGGGAGGATATCACCAAGAATAAAGGAATGACTTCATTGTTATCATTTCATCATGAACCATGCCTGAAACATTGCCTACATCTGTTGAATGGTACCATACTGATAATTTTTAAAGCATCTGTCCTCACCTTAACACAGTATGATACATGCCTTGGTATGAACTGGGTGAAATATCTGAACTCATGTGCAGTAGACCTTTTAATCTCACTTGTAGGACTTTCTCAATCAAAATGCATTTATTGAGTATTAGGAATTTTGGTGGCTATAAAATTTTTAAGTCATAGCCCTTGTCTTTTAGGAGCTTCTACTCTTTTATTAACTACAGAATGCCAAATTCAGTTTCATCTAGAGCAAGTGTCTACTATTTTATAATTCTAAAATCCATGTTAAATTCCTTTAAACATATGCAATATGCTACACAATGATATATTTTTGAGAAAAAAGCTGAAAGATACGTGAATACCTTTAGCCATTATTATTCAGTCACAAAGGGAATTCCAACATGAATAGAAACATCGCTGATATGAAAGTTTGAACTAGTGGTAACTAAGTGGAATTGCTGCTTATTGAATTTTCACTAATTCAGTATAACACTAAATCAACCTTATAATAGCCAACCTACTTAGTCTTTATTGATTGACATTTGTGTTACTATTTCATTTTGAATGTACATAGAATCTTAATCTTCAGGGATATGTGCACTGATCTTTTAAATATGTTTGAAACATAATTAAACGTAAATCTATGCCAGATCATTTTCTAATAAAACATAGAAAGAGCCAATATATGTTTAAATAAGATGGAATAAAATGTTTCTATGGAAAAATATGAAAATGATGTCTTTGTCCAAACTGTGAACAAGTATATGCCTTGGACAGATTCCCAATGAAAATTACATAAAAATTGATACCCGTAGGCAGCTAAATCCTGTATCATCAACAAGTGCACATTATAGCAATTAAATATAGTAGCAGTAGCAGCTTCTGATGTGGTGTCTAAGTTCTAGTACTTAGTTATCCAACTAAGTCAAATTCCAGTGACTGCCTTGCATTTTTGCTAGGACATAAAAGGGATAATTATGCTGTTTCATGAAAAAAAATGTTTATCCATTATTAAGGACTGCTCAATCAGGAATTTATCATAACAAAACCTTAAATGTTGCATTTCTCCCCTAATTTTATCTGATATAGTCTATGTTTGAATCAATCAAGGAGAAAAAAAAAACTTGCAACTTGCAATTTCCTGGTTTAGTTTCCACTTTCTGATGGCAGGTATAATTATAACATAGAATGCCACAACTCATTGTTGGTACAGTTTAGACAAAAATACAAATTTTAAAAAAGGATTAAGAAGCTCTGTTATGAGCATTGTAATTTTCCAAATCAAAACAAAGTCTACAAATAGCAGTAGGGAAATGATCTTAACTAGCAGATGTATGAAGAGACCCAACCTCCAGTTCTTAAATTATAGCTGCTTCCAGATTAAAGCAGTGCTCCTGATGGAGCAGTGTGCTTTATATCCCCTGGCAACATCTCTTTTTTTATTGCACTAGAAACCAATGTTGAATTTCCTGAATAATTACATAAATAAACCATGCACTTTACTTATTTGTGTGCCCATATTTAATGATATATTGTGCATGTAACTTTCAGAAATATGATTTATGACAGTTTATATTACCACAGAAGGGTGTTTACTTGAAATATGTACTTGAAAAATATCCTATAAAATGATATTATTTGATATATATTCAGAAATGATCTGATTTTTCAACAAAATGCAAACTAAAAAACCTAGTTCCAATTAAATCATTCTGAGAGTGTTCTTAATTGAATTCTCAACTTTAAATGATGTAACAGACTAATGAAAATAAACATATAAATTATAATTATTTTATTCTATGTTATGATGCTAAGGATCCAAACAGTGCTGTGGGTTGATGGGTGCTATCTTCAAAAAGGTATAAAGCAAATTCATAACCCTAAAGTCTAAAATTCGTAGCATATATGAAGGAAATTTTTAAGCAAAGTTTGAAGGGCAGGGATGCCTGGGTGGCTCAGCAGTTGGGCGCCTGCCTTCGGCTCAGGGCATGATCCCAGGATTCAGGATCAAGTCCTACATGGGGCTCCCAGTGAGGAGCCTGCTTCTCCCTCTGCCTCTCTCTCTCTCTCTCTCTCTCTCTCTCTGTCTCTCTCATAAATAAATAAATCTTTTAAAAATTTTTTGAAGGGTGAAAACCATATATTTAACTTTATGTTTACTCTTTTATCATTTATTTTATTTTGATTTTTATCTTAAAAGTAAAGTTTTTCTTAAAAATGAAAAGAAAATCACATTCTCATGACTTTTCCCTAATTATACATATGACTACTTCAAAAATAAACTTTTCTAGACTATTAGGGACTAATTCAGAAAGGTACTACCTAATGGTTCAAAACATATTTTAAGTTACTCCTTAGCATATTACATAGAGAAGAAATTCAGTGTAGTATGCAAGTATCTCGAATTCTATGCATCCAATTAAATGTTTGAAACACTCAAAAATCCAGTTATTAGATGGTTTAAGCTAAGTTAACTAGTAGTCCTCATAAATTAAGCTCATTATTACTTTCCAGTTTGACTTGCCCCTCCCCACCGACTTTAATTTAGCACTTGATTCTGTGCTCCTTGATGTCCCCTATCTTGTTGTCAACAAACTTATTAAATATTTAGCATCTTTCTTCAACCTTTTAAAACTTCTTTGACTTCATTAAAATTTGGCTTTCTACTGACACTGCCACTTTTTTTTGGCTACATATTCCAGAGAAGATTACATCTTCTTTTAGGACAAACATGAAGAGTTAATGCTCTCCTTAATTCAACTGATAACTCCAGGCCATATAACCGGACACTTCCAGCTCTTAAAATGTGATTTCTGTCCTCTCATTTTCCTGAAAGTTCTTACCAAAATTAGGGAGATAATGATATTTAGTGGATGCATCCTGGTCTATATCCTCTTGATCTTAGTACGTGGCATTGTTAACTCCTCTCTCTTTGAACTATTTTTATCTCTTGGTTTCCACAACAGGGCATTCATGTTTTCTTTCCACACCTTGGATTCTTTATTCCTATCAATCATAGATCCCTCCATTGTTCTTCCCCCTCAAAGTATCTTGACCTCCAACATTCTGCCCACTTTTTTCTCTTAATGACTTGACTCTTAGTATTATCACACTGATTGTCATAAATGTACTTTAGACTATATTTCAAACTGTCTGCTAAACCATCCATCTGGATATTCCAGAGAACTTCAAACTCAACTCATTTCAATGTAACCTAAGGTATCTAAGTCTTATAATTATAGAAAATCGGTAAGAGCTCTAATGACAGAATGAAATATAAGAGTAATATGCATTATATTATTATTATTAATGACAGGGCATAGGTTTATTTTCCTTCATGCTTTTCTTATTGCCCATCCTTGTAGTATATTCCAAAAAGGGCTTATTGGGTTCCTAATATTGAACCAGAGTTATTATTTTGTTTTTATTTTATTGGATGTCAATTTGCCAATAAATAGCATAACACCCACTGCTCATCCCGCCAAGTGCCCCCCTCAGTGCCCATCACACAGACACCCCAAACCCCCGCCCACCTCCCCTTTCACTACCCCTTATTCATTTCCCAGAGTTAGGTGTCTCTCATGTATTGTCATCCTCAGTGATATTTTCACTCATTTTCTCTCCTTTCACTTGATTCCTCTTCACTAATTTTTATATTCCCCAAATGAATGAGACAATATAATGTTTGTCCTTTTCCGATTGACTTATTTCACTCAGCATAATACTCTCCAGGTCCCTCCACGTCGAAGTGAATGGTGGGTAATATTTCATTGCATACATAGACCACATCTTTATCCATTCGGTGGACACTGAGGCTCCTTGCACAGTTTGGCAATTGTGTACATTCCTGCTATAAACATCGGGGTGCAGGTGTCCCAGCGTTTCACTGCATCTGTATCTTTGGGGTAAATCCCCAACAGTGCAATTGCTGGGTCATAGGGCAGATCTATTTTTAACTCTTTGAGGAACCTCCACACAGTTTTCCAGAGTGGCTGCACCAGTTCACATTACAAACAACAATGCAGGAGGGCTCCCCTTTCTCCACATACTCTCCAACATTTGTGGTTTCCTGTCTTCTTAATTTTCCCCATTCTCACTGGTGTGAGGTGGTGTCTCATTGTGGCTTTGATTTGTATTTCCCTGATGGCAAGTGATGGGGAGCATCTTCTCATGTGCATGTTGGCCATGTCTATGTCTTCCTCTGTGAAATTTCTGTTCATGTCTTTTGCCCATTTCATGATTGGATTGTTTGTTTCTTTGCTGTTGAGTTTAAGAAGTTCTTGGATACTGGCCCTTTATCTGATACGTCATTTGCAAATATCTTCTCCCATTCTGTAGGTTGTCTTTTAGTTTTGTTGAGTGTTTCTTTTGCTGTGCAGAAGCTTCTTATCTTGATGAAGTCCCAGTAGTTCATTTTTGCTTTTGTTTCTCTTGCCTTCATGGATGTATCTTGCAAGAAGTGACTGTGGCCGATTTCAAAAAGGGTGTTGCCTGTGTTCTCCTCTAGGATTTTGATGGAATCTTGTCTCACATTTAGATCTTTCATCTATTTTGAGTTTATCTTTGTGTATGGTGAAAGAGAGTGGTCTAGTTTCATTCTTCTGCATGTGGATGTCCAATTTTCCCAGCACCATTTATTGAAGAGACTGTCATTTTTCCAGTGGATAGGCTTTCCTGCTTTGTCGAATATTAGTTGACCATAAAGTTGAGGGTCCACTTCTGGAATCTCTATTCTGTTCCATTGATCTATGTGTCTGTTTTTTTGTGCCAGTACCACACTGTCTTGATTACCACAGCTTTGTAGTACAACCTGAAATCTGGCATTGTGATGCCCCCAGATATGGTTTTCTTTTTTAATATTCCCCTGGCTATTCAGAGTCTTTTCTGCTTCCACACAAATCTTAAAATAATTTGTTCCAACTCTCTGAAGAAAGTCCATGGTATTTTGATAAGGATTGCATTCAATGTGTAAATTGCCCTGGGTAACACTGAAATTTTCACAAGGATAATTCTTCCAATCCATGGGCATGGAATATTTTTCCATCTCTTTGTGTCTTCCTCAATTTCTTTCAGAAGTGTTCTATAGTTTTTAGGGTATAGATCCTTTACCTCTTTGGTTAGGTTTATTCCTAGGTATCTTATGCCTTTGGGTGCAATTGTAAATGGGATTGACTCCTTAATTTCTCTTTCTCAGTCTCATTGTTAGTGTATAGAAATGCCACTGACTTCTGGGCATTGATTTTGTATCCTGCCACACTGCCAAATTGCTGTATGAGTTCTAGCAATCTTGGGGTGGAGGCTTTTGGGTTTTCTACATAGAGTATCATGTCATCTGCGAAGAGCCAGCCCTACATTTAATAGAGTTTACTAAAAGAAAAAAAAATTACAGTTTCTAGAGCAGGAGTCCCTCAGTTTAAATTCTGTTTCTATCACTTAATAGTTATATTGAGCAAGTTATGTAATATACCTCATTTTCAGCTTTTATTCAGTAAAGTGGGCCTGGTGACAGTGATTATATTATAGGATCTTTATGAGGATTAAATAATTCAATGTGTGTATAACTTATTGTTAGTATTACCTGTGGATTTTGTATTCCTATCTTAATCAATCCTGACCTGAATGAGCCCACCAAACCTGAAACTCTTCACCATTCTTTAGTTCAGGTGTGGCCTATGTTCAAAGAAAGAGATTTATTTTAAGTGCAATATCTCTAGTGATGCAAAAGTATAAATCTGTTTTAGTTGAGAAAAGGTTGTATTGCATGTGTGTTTATGATTAGGAGACACCAGCAATTGACAATGCCCAATGAATTACTATTTTGTATTAAGTAAATTGAGTGTAAGAGTAGAGGAAAAAAATAAATTGCTAATTAGTTAATTTATATTTAGAATATTATAAAATCCAGTCTTAAAGACCTAAAAATCAATTTCTTTTTGCTTTAGTTGACTTTGCTTATCTCTGTTCTGATACATTAGGTGCTGATTTTGCTGTTTGCCTCTCCAAGGAAAATCTATTTACCTTATCTCCAAGTTTTTGAATGGCATCTCATTGTAGTCCTGGAATATATAAACGATAACCAATTAGACTTGTTATCAAAAAGCATGAGTTAATCCATTCAATGAGGTAGAAGTCATTTTAATATAATGGCTATGCTGTTTAGGGAAGCTTTGATCTCATCTTTCATAAATATTCTAATAATTTAAAAATTTTCCTTATTTTTTTTCCCTCTTGCTTCCACTCAAGTCTAAGGTCATGATAACATTGCCGAGGCAGGGCAAAATGGCAGTTGAGTTTTGGGTCCTCAACTGACCTGGCCTGAACAAAGTATCTAGATAACTTTCAATACATCCTGAAAACCTATGAATCCAACCTGAGATTTAAAGAGAGAACAGCTGGAATGCTACAGAAAGAAGGGTTTTCACTTATAACAAGGTAAGAAGGTGGAAAAAAATAAAATGAAAAAGAATCAAATGGGGGAGGGTCACCACGAGGAGCCCAGCTAAAACCGGGTGGCCAGAGCCTCCGGGACAGCAAAGCCTAGCCCCGCAGAAGAGGGAACTTTAAAAAATCCAGCCCGGATTCTTCCCAGACAGAAAAACACTTGGCAGGGAAATTGGGCAGAATCACTGGAGGGGCAGTGGAGCGTCCAGTTTCCTGGAGTCACTAAAAGAGGAAGTGCGGCCCAGGGGAGAGCACCATATCCCACGGGGGAGCACAGTAAAGGGCAGAGCGCACACCTGGCAGGTCCTTGGGAGAAGCCAGTCGGTCAAGCAGGCGGCTCTGGAAGGAGGGGGCTGTGCCCTGTTGCCTTTGGGAGCTGCGGCCCTGGGAGCACAATTCCAGGAGCACGGGCCCGAGGTCCCAGGGTGCCAAGGGGATCCCATGATCCTGTGCTCCACCTGGAGACAGGTGGAAGCAGGGAGGGCACAGGACAGTGAGGACTTTCCTGCCACTGGGCGCCCTGTAAGCAGTGCAGATCAGCGCACCCATGCCGGCCCCAGGAGCACCTAGAGCAGTGCAAACTGGGAGACTGTGGTAGTTACTAGTGGGGAGCTGAATCCAGAGCTGGAAATCTGGCCACCGTCATTGTTGTTTTTCCTCTTTGTTCCACCTTGTGCCTGGGAGGGGTGGGGCTGCCAGGGAACAGAAGCTTCATGGGGCAAAAAGCTCCCACTGAGCCTGGCACCAGGCAGGGGGCGGGACAGCTCCCCCAGGTACACACACCTGAGAATCGGCACAGCAGGACCCTCCCCCAGAAGACCAACTGGAAGAACAGGGGAAGAGCAAGTTCTTCACCAAGCAGTGCTGGAAAGCTCCAGGGGAAGTTGATGGATTTACAGCATATAAACCAGAGGGTACCGCTCTAATTTTTCCCCTTTTTTAGGTACAAGATTGAATCAGGCTGAAATTAAAAATCAATTAAATGTGATGCAATCCAAACTGGAGGTCCTAACGACAAGAGTTATTGAGGTAGAAGATAGAGTTAGTGACATAGAAAACAAGTTGATGGCAAGGAAGGAAGCTGAGGAAAAAAGAGAAAAACAATTAAAGGACCATGAGGAAAGGTTAAGGGAAATTAATTACAGCCTCAGAAGGAAAGATCTACGTATAACTGGGGTTCCAGAGGACGCTGAGAGGGACAGAGGGGCAGAAAGTATATTTGAACTAATTATGGCTGAGAACTTCCCTAATTTGGGGAGGGAAACAGGCATTCAGATCCAGGAGATAGGTTGCCCCCTAAAATCAATAAAAACCGTTCAACACCTCAACATTTAATAGTGAAACTTGCAAATTCCAAAGATACAGAGAAAATCCTTAAAGCAGCAAGAGACAAGAGATTCTTAACTTATATGGGGAGAAATATCAGATTAACAGCAGATCTCTCCACAGAGACCTCGCAGGCCAGAAAGAGCTTGCATGATATATTCAGGGTCCTAAATGAGAAGAATATGCAGCCAAGAATACTTTATCCAGCAAGGCTCTCATTCAGAATAGAAGGAGAGATAAAGAGCTTCCAAGATATGCAGAAGTTGAAAGAATATGTGACCACCAAACCAGCTGTGCAAGATATATTAAGGGGCATTCTGTAAAAGAAAGAAGAGGAAATAATCCACAAAACAGGGAGTGAATAGGTATCATGTTGACATTAAATTCACATCTTTTAATAGTAACTCTGAACACGAATGAGCCAAATGATCCCATCAAAAGGCACAGGGTTTCAGAATGGATAAAAAAGGAAGACCCATCCAGTTGCTGTCTACAAGAGACTCATTTTAGACCTAAGGACACTTCCAGCCTGAAAATGAAAGGTTGGAGAACCATTTACCGTTCAAATGGTCCTCCAAAGAAAGCAGGGATAGCAATCTTCATATCAGATAAATTAAAGTTTATCCCAAAGACTGTAGTAAGAGATGAAGAGGAACAATATATTAAACTTAAAGGGTCTATCCAACAAGAAGACCTAACAATCATGAATATTTATGCCCCTAATGTGGGAGCTGGCAAGTATATCAATCAATTAATAACCAAAGTGAAGACATGCTTAGAAAATAATACACTAATAGCAGAAGACATCAACACAGGACTTTCAAAAATGACAGATCTTCAAAGCAGAAAATCACTGCAGAAACAAGGGCTTTAAAGAATACACTGGACCAGGTGGATTTCACAGATACATGCAGAACTTTGCATCCGAACGCAACTGAATATACATTCTTCTCAAGAGCACATGGAACTTTCTCCATAATAGACCACATACTGGGTCACAAATCAGGTCTCAACAGATACCAAAAGATTGGAACTGTCCCCTGCATATATTCAGACCACAATGCTTTGAAACTTGAAGTCAATCACAAGAAGAAATTTGCAAGAAACTCAAACACATGAAGGTTAAATAGCATCCTACTAAAAGGTGAATGGGTCAACCAGAAAATTAGAGAAGAATTAAAAGGACTCATGGAAACTAATGAAATTGAAGATCCAAATGTTCAAAATCTTTGGGATACAGCAAGAGCAGTCCTAGGAGGGAAATATATAGCAATACAAGCATCCTTATATCTCAAATACACAAGCTAACCTCGCACCTAAAGAAACTGGAGAAAGAACAGCAAATAAAACCTTCAGGAAGCAGAAGAAGAGATATAAGAAAGTTTTAAACAGAACTCAATGAAATAGAGACCAGACGAAATGTAGAACAGATCAACAAAACCAGGAGTTGGTTCTTTGAAAGAATTAATAAGATAGATAAACCATTAGCCAGCCATATTAAAAGAAAAAAGACTCAAAATAATAAACTCATGAATAAAAGAGAAGAGATCACAACCAATACCAAGGAAATACAAACGATTTTAAAAACATTTTATGAGCAGCTATATGCCAATAAATTAGGCAATCTAGAAGAAATGGGTGCATTAGGATAAAAAGCTTCTGCACAGCAAAATAAATAGTCAACAATATGCAAAGACAACCTACAGAATGGGAAAAGATATTTGCAAATGACCTATCAGATAAAGGGCTAGTTTCCAAAATCTATAAAGAACTTATTAAATCAACAGCAAAGAAACAAACAATCCAATCATGAAATGGGCAAAAGACATGAACAGAAATTTCACAGAGGAAGACATAGACATGGCCAACAAGCACATGAGAAAATGCTCTGCATCACTGGCCATCAGGGAAATACAAATCAAAACCACATTGAGATACCACCTCACACCATGAGAATGGGGAAAATTAACAAGACACGAAACAACAAATGTTGGAGAGGATGTGCAGAAAGGGGAACCCTCTTGTACTGTTGGTGGGAATGTGAACTGGTACAGCCACTCTGGAAAACTGTGTGGAGATTCCTCAAAGAGTTAAAAATAGAGCTACCTTTCGACCCATCAATTGCACTACTGGGGATTTACCCCAAAGATACAGATGTAGTGAAAGACTGAGACACTTGCACCCCAATGTTTATAGCAAGAATGTCCACAATAGCCAAACTGTGGAGGCAGCCTTGATGTCCATCAAAAGATGAATGAATAAAGAAGATGTGGTCTATATATACAATGGAATATTACTCGGCCATTAGAATTGATGAATACCCACCTTTTCTTCGACATGGATAGAACTGGAGTATATTATGCTGAGTGAAATAAGTCAATCGGAGAAGGAGAAATATTATTTGGTCTCATTCATTCGGGGAATATAAAAAATATTGAAAGGGATTATAGCGGCAAGGAGAGAAAATGAGTGGGAAATATCAGACGGGTGATAGAACATGAGAGACTGCTATTTCTGGGAAATTAACAAGGGGGAGTGGGAGGCAAGGTAGGTGGGAGCGAGGTGTGAATGGGTGACTGGCACTGAGGGGGGCATTTGATGGGATGAGCACTGAGTGTTATACTATGTGTCGGCAAATCAAACTCCAATAAAATATATACAAAAAAAAAACATTGGAAGGACAAAATTAAACTATGAAGGGATCAGAGAGGGAGGTATTGAGGCTGTTGCAATTGTTTTCTTTTCAATTTTCACATTATGTTTAGAAAATTTAAAAAAGAACATTTGGCTAAAAAAATTTTTTAATGATCGGCTTACTTTTAAATCACTTTACTTTTTTAATGTAATCTTCATGTCCAACATGGGGGCTCAAACTCATAGCCCTGACATTCAGAGTCACATGCTTTACTGACAAAGCCAACCAGATGCCCAGCTCAGAACATTTTAATCTGGATTCCATTACCTATCGTTAAATGACTCCTATCAGGAAAACACAAGAAAAAAAAAGACAGAATTCAAAACATTATACTTATTCTCAAGTTGCTTTTAACAGTTTTTATATTGAAACAAAAATAATTTCCTATATTTTTAAAAAAGGTTTCTTAACATTTAGATTTGAACATACCAAGAAGATCCCCACAACACTTTAGTACCAGACACAACTGGTTTTAATTACTAAACTTACTTACTGTAAATTAGAATTGCAATAATCTGCAATTGCTAATTTAAACCTGGACTTGAAGCTGCATGTAATAATGAACAAGCATCAAATTATCCTCAGAAGGGCAATATACTGTACCACAAATCACAAGTTGTATTTCCTTCCCTTTTTTTTAGTACGAAATGTGATTCCAAAAGATGTTATTAAGCTATAACACCTTAGTCATTTTCAAGCTCTCGGCACTTAAAGTGCTGAATTTTAGATTACTTTTTTTATATTCTGCCTGTGCCTAGTTTCCTTGCTGTATGTAAAGTTATTAAAGCTGTCTGCTCCAATTTCTTCTCTACTTAAGAAGATATGACAAAAAGATGAAAGAGACTACATTTAATCTGAAAAGCCCAAACTTAACACAGAAATGAAACCGTAGAATGTATAAAGACAATAAGAGTACTTTTCAGAAGATAGTTTACATTCATGGAGTGGTCACTAAAAAAGCACGAAACTGGAACAACATAATAGTCCTGAGGCTCAATTTCCTCTTTAGATAGTTGATACTGTCTTTAGTATTAGTATTAGTATTAGTATTAGTATTAGTATTAGTATTAATATTATTCCATGTAACGATTTGCTTTACTTGGGGTGAGGGGGTGAAGACATTTGTTCTGTAAACTGCATTAAGAAAAGAAACCGGGCAGCCAGGGTGGCTCAGCGTTTTGGCGCCTGCCTTCAGTCCAGGCCGTGATCCTGGATATCGATTCCCACATCGGACTCCCTGCATGAAGCCTGCTTCTCCCTCTGCCTCTCTCTCTCTCTGTGTCTCTCATGAGTAAATAAATAAAATCTTTAAAAAAAAGAATAGAAAAGAAACACAGGGCAGCTTGGGTGGCTCAGCAGTTTAGCACCTGCCTTCAGTCCAGGGCCTGATCCTGGAGTCCTGGGATCGAGTCCCATGTTGGGCTCCCTGCATGGATCCTGCTTCTCCCTTTGCCTGTGTCTCTGCCTCCCTCTCTCTGTCTCTCTCTCTCTCTCTTTCTTTCTGTGTGTTTCTCATGAATAATTAAATGAAATATTTTTAAAAAGAAAAAGAAAAGAAACACATATTAAGGCATGAGTGGCAATTAGGTTCAGTAAGAAATTAAAAAAAAAAACTTTAAAGACTTTCTCAAAACTAAAAGGGAATGTTGTGGCATTTTTTCTATTATTAGGATTTAAAATAGAAATGGGTACAGGGCTTTAAATGATTTAAAAAATTTGTAATTGCTTGACATTTTGATAAGGATGTAGATTTCCAATGACTTCTGTTTTGTTGCTTTTATAATTCTCAGGATTTATATCTATATATTGGGTTTTCTAACTTCTAGGAATTCTGAGCTGTAAGCATTTGAAATCATGTGGATCTGAGATCCTGAGTTCTTATCCTATCTTAGGGCTTTCATTATGCAATTGTTTCTCTGAAGTTCAGTCTTCCATTAGTTTCTTCCACATTTCTTTCTAAATCACACTCTGCCTATTTATCCAAACTAGAAAACTAGAATCAGCTTTGACTCTAAAATTCCTTTTCTACATCTAGTCAGTTGCCATGTCCTGTAAAAATACTACTCTATTTTTTTTCCTTTGCCATTGTGGAAATGTTGACTCTTATTATCTTCTACTTGGATTATTACAAATCCTTCTCACTGGTGGTATTCCTGGCACTCCATCTTCCTTTCCAGTTATAACTGCAATCACCAGAGTGCTCTTTCAAGAATATGGATTGGATAATCTTATTCTACAGCCAGAGCAAGCAAATCAGAGCTTTGCAAGCCAAATCTGAGATAAATTTTTTTTAAGATTTTATTTATTCGAGAGAGAGAGAGAGAGAGAGAGAGAGAGAGAGAGAGAGAGACTCCATGCAGGGAGCCTGACGTGGAACTCGATCTCTGGACTTCAGGATCACGCCCTGGGCCGAAGGCAGCGCTAAACCGCTGAGCCACTGGGGCTGCCCTGAGATAAAATCCCTGGGTGGCTCAGTGGTTTGGTGCCTGCCTTTGGCCCAGGGCGCGGTCCTGGAGTCCTGGGCTCGAGACCCGCGTTGGGCTCCCGGCATGAAGCCTGCTTCTCCCTCTGCCTCTCTCTCTCTCTTTCTCTCTATCATAAAATAAATAAACAAATCTTTAAAAAATCTTTTAATGGCTGTCTATAAGCTGGAAGAAAAAGTATTCTATTCTTAGTATAACATACAAAATACTTTATAACTGATACCTTACCTACATTTATAGATAATAACCATCAAGTGTCCTAAATATCCCTACATCCCAACATCCAAACCATATGATTCAACCATATTAAACTTCTATTTGTGGTGCATACATCCACATGCCGACATACACATGCACACACCTAAATGCATACACATATACATGCTAAATGATCTTTCATATGTCCTTGCTGTTTCTGTTTATCTGGAAAAAATCTTCCATATTGTTCAAGACTTGGCTAAAGAGTCATCTTTTCGGGCAACCCCGATGGCTCAGCGGTTTAGTGCTGCCTTCAGCCCAGTGTGAGATCCTGGAGACTCTGGATCGAGTCCCATGTCGGGCTCCCTGCATGGAGCCTGCTTCTCCCTCTGTCTATGTCTCTGCCTCTCCTTCTGTTTCTCATGAATAAATAAATGAAATCTTAAAATAAAATAAAAGTCATCTTCTCTGGGAAGACTTTTCTTGACCAACTTATGCACAATTAGTTGTTCTTTACTTTCCTTTAAATTTGGCCCCACTGAGGTGGACACTTGACGGGATGAGCACTGGGTGTTTTTCTGTATGTTGGTAAATTAAACACCAATAAAAAATAAAAAATAAAATTAATCAGTAAAAAAAAAAAAAATTTGGCCCCAAAGCTTTAAAAGTGATTTTAGTAATATTTATGGCATTATATTTTCTATCATTTTTTAATCTTCTTTCCCAACTTTCCCCCAGCTGTGAACTTCAGAGGTAGGAATTTTGACTCTGTAGTCTCAGGACTTAGCATAGAGTCTGGTATAATGCTGAAACATATGAGGAAGCTAATAAATATTTTCCAGATAAATAATGAAGGAAGGAAAGAAGGAATAACATACAAACCAAGAAAGAAAATTTTAAAAAAGAGTAAATCTATCCAAATACAGGGCAACACTCAATATAATCACCAATAATATACATAATCAGAAAATATCCAGGGGTGCCTGGGTGGCTCAGTGGTTGAGCATCTGCCTTCAGCTCAGAGCATGATCCTGGAGTCTTGGGACTGAGTCCCACATTGGAGTCCCTGCAGGAAGCCTGCTTCTCTCTCTGCCTGTGTCTCTGCCTCTCTCTCTCTGCATCTCTCATGAATAAATAAATAAAATCTTAAAGAAATATCCAAAATTTTTCCTTGGCACTAATAATTATAAACTGCAAATTAATTTGTCTCTTAATATGGCAAAACAAGGTTCTTGCCATCCTTGTCACATGCACTGTCCCCACCATATTTCTCAAATAGTCAAGATTTTGGTGATAACAACAGTAATAATCAGTAACATTTATTGAGAGCTTTTCATTGTGCCAGGCACTGTTCATTGCACATTGTTCATATTTTCTCATTTAATTCTCACAAAAACTCTATCAGACAGCTTGTATTATTATTTTCATTTTATAGACTGAAAGTAAACTGACACAGGTATCTGCACTTTACCATACACCAACAGAATTTCAGTATAATGTTAATGGATTATAACTGAAAGAGCTGCAAGACATAAGTTTTCTAAGGGGTAGTTGGAGATACTCAAAGTTAAGAAGGGAAAAATAAGCAAAGATATCAGAGAAATTTGAAGTCTCTGGCACATATAGCTATAGCAAACATCAAAGAAAACCCAACTCTTACCTAGTATACCATAAAACCTCACACTGGAATCTTATTTGCTTCATTTTTTTAACCGAATACAACATGTTAAGCTCTTAACAAGAAATTACAAGCAAACCAAGAGTCAAGGAAAAATATACTGTTAAAAAATATTTTAATTATTTATTCATGAGATACACACAGAGAGAGGCAGAGATATAGGTGGAGAGAGAAGCAGACTCTGTGGGGAGCCCATTGCAGGACTCAATCCCAGGACCTCAGGATCATGCCCCAGCTGAAGGCAGACACTCAACCACTGAGTCACCCAGGAGTCCCAGAAAAATGTACTTTAGAGAGGCAAAGTAAGTATCAGAACTACATTTAGATATGACATATATTTTACATCATCAGAAGGGAATTTAAAATGACCATGATTAAAAAAAAAATAAATAAATAAAATGACCATGATTAAAATGTTAAGAGCTCTAGTGGAAAAAGAAGCCAACTGACAAGAAACCGAAGGGTCATGTAAACAGTAAGGCAGAATAAAAGGAAATCTTAGAAAACAATAATAACAGTACTGTAATAGAAATTAAAAAAAGCCTTTGATGGGCTCTTCAGTAAACTCAACAATGTCAAGGAAGAAAATGAGTGATTTTGAAGATAGGTCTATAGAAACTTCCCAAACTAAAATGCAGAGAGTAAAAGGAGCAAATATTTAAATAAAATATTCAAGAACTGTAGGATAGTTTTGAAACATGTACCATATTTAATTGAAATAACAGGATAAAGGGAGAATACAGCATAAAATTATTTGAAGAAATAATAGTCTAGAACTTCCAAAATTAATTATGGAAATCAAACTACAGATCTAAGAAGCACAAATAAGACTAAGCAGAATAAATGCCAAACCAAACCAAAGAAAATACACTTAGGCATTTCATATTCAAACTGCAGAAATTAAAGAGAGAAAAAATCTTGCAAAAAGCTAGAGATAAAACAAATCTGTAGAGGAACAAAGATAATGTTTACATCAGACTTATCACCAGAAACCAAGCCGAAAATAAACGAACAGAATGAAATATTTCAAGTGCTTAAAGAAAACACTTTTACATAAAACATAAAACTAAAATTTTATATCCCGAGAAATTATTCAAAATTGAAAATGATATACCTTCTCGAAGAACAAAAATAAAGTGATTTATTGCAATCAGACATGCCCTGTAGTAAAGTGTTAAAATACTTTCCTCAGAAGGAAAGAAAATTATATAAGTCAGACTTGCATTGACATAAAGGAAAAGCATCAGAGAAGGAATAAATAAAGATACAATAAGATATATTATTTTTCTTATTCTTAATTGATCTAAAAGGCAACTGTTGAAATAGTGATAGTAATGATATATTGAGTGATTATACATCATGGAAAATGAAAGTGAATGACAATAATATTATAACGGATAACACAATTATTTTTTAAATAAAGATTCTACCTATTTATTAATGAGAGACAGAGACAGAGAGAGAGAGAGAGAGAGAGAGAGAGAGGCAGAGACGCAGATGTAACACCAAAACAGCAAGACACAAAAACACAACAAAACAAAAAAGGTAAATTGGAATTTATCAAAATTGAAAACTTTTGTTCACCAAAGACACTATCAAGAAAGTAAAAAAAAAAAAAGAAAGAAAAACCTACAAAATACACAAAAGTATTTGCAAATTCTATAACTAAGACTTTATATACAGAATATATTTAAAAATCCTACAATTAAATAACAAAAACAAACGGCCTAATAAAAAATGTGCAAAGGACATGGGCAGACTATTATTCTAAAGAGGATATACAGATGGCTAAAAAGCTCATGAAAAGATATCTTGCATTAGTTAGTTCAGGCTCTTATAACAAAATACTATAAACTGGGGAGCTTATAAACAGAATATATATATTTCTCACAGTTCTGGAGGCTGGGAAGTCCAGGAACAAGATGCCTACAGGTTCACTGTCTGGTTCAGGCCTGCTTTTTGTCTCACAGACAGTCATCTTCTTCCTGTATCCTCACACGATAGAAAGGATAAGGGAGGTTTTTGGGATCTCTTTTATAAGTGCACTAATCCCTTTTATAAGGGCTTTGGAGAAATTGGAATCCTCATGCATTGCTGGTAGGAATGTAAACCTGTGACTCGACTGTAGAAAACAATTTGGTAGTTTCTCATAAATCTAAGTATGAATTCATCATGTGATAGCAATTCCATTTCTGGGTGTATACTGAAAAGAAATATGGACACAAAGAGATATTTTTGCACCAATGTTCACAGCAGCCTTATTCACTATAGCCAAAAGGTAGAAATAACTCAATTGTCCATCAACAGATGAATGAATAACCAAAACGTGATATATTCACACAATGAAATATTTTTCAGCCTTAAAATGAATGAATCCTGGAGCATGCTACATCATGAATTAACCTTCAAAACATGCTAAGTGAAATAAGCCAGACACAAAAGGACAAATATTTTATGATGAACTTATATAGAATATATAATATGCAACTTATTAGAGACAGACAATAGATTAGAGTTTACTAGGGGTGGAAGTGATGGGGAAATGAGGAGTTATTGCTTATGGTTCGAGGTTGCTCTGGGGTGCTTTGGAAATACATAGTGGTGATTGTTATACAACATTGTGAATTTAAGTAATGCCACTGAATTATACACTCAAAAAATGGTAAAGTGGAAAATGACATATATCTCCACAATAAAAAATGAAAAAAGAAAAGAAGTCACAAATATATCAGGAATGAAAAGAGAGAAAAATGTCATTACTGATGACAAAGACATAAGAAAGGTAATAAAGGAATACTATAAACAATTGTATAAACACAAATTTAATAGCGTAGATGAAATGGATCAATTCCTTGAAATACAGAAACTACCAAAATTCATAGGAGAAAGGTAATATGAATTCTGTATCTGTAAAATAAAACGAATCAATGATTAATAATCTGCCAAAAACAAAATCATCACTTCCATGTGGTGTGACCATTGACATCTACCAAAATTTAAGTAACAAATGATATGAATCCTCCACAACCTTTATCAGAAGATGGAAACTGTGGTAACATTTTTCAACTCAGAGTAAATCCATGCTTATATGATCAATTAATATATGACAAAGGGACAAGAATATACTGTTAGGGAAAAGACAATATCTTCAATAAATAGTCCTGGGAAAAACTGGACAGCTACATGTAAAAGAATGAAACCGGACCACTTTCTCACACCATATACAAAGATAAATGCAAAATGGGTTAAGCACTTAAGTGTAAGACCTGAAACATAGAAGAACATATGCAGAAAGCTCTCTGACATTGGTCTTTGTAATACTGTTATTGAAGGCAAGGGCAACAAAACAAAAATAAACAAATGGGACTGCATCAAACTAAAGACTTTTGCTCAATGAAGGAATCCATCAACAAAACAAAAAGGCAACCTAACAAATGGGAGAGGATATTTGCAATGATATATCTGATAAGGGATTAACATCCAAAATAGATAACGCATAAAACTAAATATTAATAAAATAAGCAATCTAATTAAAAAATGGTCAGAGGCCCTGAATAGACATTTTTCCCAAAAGATATACATATGGCCAATAGGCACATGAAAAGATGTTAACTAACAATCAGGGGGATGCAAATCAAAACCACAATAAAATATCATCTCAGATTAGTCAGAATGGCTATTATCAAAAAGACAAGAAATAAGTGTTGGTGAGAATGTGGTTATGAGAATGAGTCTTATGTCAGGCTCTGTGGTGGATGTGGAGCCTACTTAAAATTCTCAGAGAAAATGAGTGGGAAAAATCAGAGAGAGTGACAAAACATGAGAAACTCCTAACTCTGGGAAACGAACAAGGGGTAGTGGAAGGGGAGGTGGGCGAGGGGATGGGGTGATGCGGTGATGGGCACTGAGGGGGGCACTTGATGGGATGAGCATTGGGTGTTATACTATATGTTGGCAAATGGAACTCCAATAAAAAATATATATACAAAAAAAAAAAAAAGATTCTCTCCCTCTGACTCTCCCTGCAACTGGAAAAAAATCAAAGAAAAAGATTTACACTTTAAACCATAAAAGAAAAATTACATTTCTGGATTCAAAGTAAGTGGCTACTGATGAAGTAGTGCTTTTTACAGGAAGACTTTACAGATTAGCCTCTTTTAAATACAGACAATATGGTCTTATCCAAATGTCAATGACTGATCTTTTAAAATTCTATTTCACAGTTCTAATGATTTTTTAATCATTAGAGAGAAATAGAGCATGAGAGAGAGAGAGAGAGAGAGCGAGCAAGCATAAACAGAGGGCATAGGTAGAGGGAGAAGTAGGCTCCCCACTGAGCAGGGAGCCCATTGCAGGACTGGATCCCAGGACCCTGGAATCATGACCTGAGCAAATGCTTAGGTGACTGAGCCACCCAGCCTTCCCTAATGGATAACATTTTTGTAAGCTACATTCAATAAAACTTTTATAAGTTGCATACAGTAAAATATCGAGAAAAAGAGGAATGCCGTTGTATATTTGGGTGAGCATTAGAAATATTCATGTATTATAAACCTATAGCTAAGTTTAGGTAGTTATTTTTTTTTTTTTTTTTTTTTTTTTTAGTTTAGGTAGTTAAATAGGACTTCGTGTCTTCCAGTAATTAGATATTTCTGTAAGTAGACATTTATTTATTAATCATATTCTTATCAAGAAAACAAATAACTTTCTTGGCTTTCTCTTATGCAAATGAAAAATAAAAAAGAAAGAAATTAGCTATTAAACTACGGAAAATATAGATAAATGCATATTGCTAAGTAAAAAGCTATTCTTAAAAAGCTACAAGCTGTATGATTCCAATGATAGGACATTTTGGAAAAGGCAAATTATGTAGATGGACAAGTATAAGTGATTGACAGAGGTTTTTGAGATGGGGGATAAGGAGAGTGTTACTGAAACGGTGAAACAGGAGTTTTTAAGGTAATGAAACTATTCTTTCTAATGCTATAATTGTGGATTCCTTATACTCTCAATTTTTTCAAAACTCACTGAACTTTTTATACAATGAATTAAACTAAAACTTTGAAAATTTTGAAATATCAGTTAAGAAGTCAAAGCAAATCTATTATGGAGTGCAGAATGGGAAAACAATCTAACTGTATTATATGTATGAAATAATGTCACAGAAAAGTATAGGGGAATAAGTTTCTAACCTAAATAACTGTTTAAAAGAGTGATGTTTATATGAATAAAGGCAAAGTAAACTGTATATAAGTCCTGTACTCTAGTTGAAAAAAAAATGGTCCCCATATGGTATGGTACAAGTTAACAGTTAAAAAACCAGTGTATATGTATGCTGGAATTGAACAATTAAATAAATGGAGGGTGGATGATATGAGCCATGTTTCTCATGGTTGGAGTGTGAGTTAACAGATAAGCAAGGGGAGGAAGTTATTATGATCCATCTGGTAGTGAATTTGAGTAAAAGACAGGAGTATGAATACATGTTCGACTTAATAGATGATTGCATAAAGAAATATATATATTATATATATTATATATATTATATATATTATATATAATATATAATAATATATAATATAATAATATTAATATTATTAATATAATATAATATAAATATAATATTAATATAAATATAATAATAATATAATAATATATTATATATAATATATATTATATTATACATAAATATATATATATATATATTTATCTATGTAGGTTTGTATACACACAGACTTTTCATTGCTTTGTCACCTGAAAGAGCTTAGAAGTAATGATGCCCAGATAGCGACAAGCACACCTAGGAATCAGATTTTGGTTTCTAATTATATTCTCCTGAGTTTAGAAAAATGGCTGATTCTAGTACTGGGGCAGAAAATATACCTGATTAACTTGAAGCATTTTTTAGTGCTAGAAAATACAAAGGGCTAAATAAGAAAATAAAAAAAATGGGGGTGTTTAAAGGGATACAGCAGTCAACCAAAAGAGCTCCCAATGTCCAAAGCTAGAATAATGTAAACAACGAAATAAATAAACAGTACTGGATTTTTAACCCAATGTATTGAAAAATGGCCATTAGTTCATGCTAATATAAATAAATGATTGAACAAATAAATGAATGGAAGAGAATTCTCAAATCTCACACATAGAAGAATTAAAAAAATATGTAGATAGTTTGCACTAAAGGAGGTGGAAATATGCCTTTCCCCTCCTTAACTGATGTCTGCGCATAATCACTTCTAGAGATTATAAAATGGAAAAGTAGGGGGAAAAAGTTAATTTACAGTGGAAAAACCTGACAAACACTCTCAGATGAGTGATCAAGATCAGTATTGACAGTGGTAATTCATATTGATAGTAAGTCCTTTGATGTAATGAGAATGACACTGTAGTTCAATGCTCTTCCTCCCAATAAACCTATAACTCCAGTCTAATTGTAAAAAAAAAACATCAGAGAAATCAACACTGTGGAACATTCTATAAAGTACTGACCTGTAATCCTTAAAACTGTTAAAATAAGGAAATCACAGAATATTTGAGAAACTGTCACAGAGAATAGAAAACTAAGGAGACTCAATGACTAAAGGTGGTAATGTGGTATCTGGAATGCAATCCTGGAACAGAAAAAGGTAATAGAGAAAAGTGGAGGAAATAAAATCAAGTATAATCTTTAGTCAATTATAAGGTATCAATATTGGTATATCAATTATAAAAATGTACTATATTAATGTAACCCATTAATAATTAAGGAAACTTAGTGTGGAATATGTATGTATATGAAACTCTCTATGCTACTTCATAATAATTCTGTGAAGCTAAAACTATAATGGAATATTACTCAGCCATTAGAAACGACAAATACCCACCATTTGCTTCAACGTGGATGGAACTGGAGGGTATTATGCTGAGTGAAATAAGTCAATCGGAGAAGGACAAACAGTGTATGTTCTCATTCATTTGGGGAATATAAATAATAGCGAAAGGGAATATAAAGGAAGGGAAAAGAAATGTTGGGAAATATCAGGAAGGGAGACAGAACATAAAGACTCCTAACTCTGGGAAACAAACTAGGGGTGGTGGAAGGGGAGGAGGGCGGGTGTTGGAGGGGAATGGGTGACGGACACTCAGGCGGACACTTGACGGGATGAGCACTGGCTGTTTTTCTGTATGTTGGTAAATTGAACACCAATAAAAATTAATTTAAAAAAATAAAAAATAAAATATATGTATTTTTAAAACCCTGAGACAAAGTGTTAAATGACATACAAATAAGCCTGTAGGTCTGTTCACGACTGTCCCTGGTCACTTTGTACTAAACGATATATTTTCTTTAGAGATGTCGTAACTTCTCCCTCTTCTCCCTGCTTTCCTCTCCTGTGCTCCTCAGAATATCCATAACTATATGTCCAGAGCCTTTCTTTCAGAAAATACAAAGATTGGAAACAAATCTGCCCTAAAGGGTTTTCGTTATTAACTGGCAATGGTTTTTAACATACATAGAATAAGATATCATTGTGCAAAAATATACATCACATTTTTGAAATTGTGTTAAGCGTTTTAAAAATATTGCCTTAGATGTCTGCCAAAGTAAATAACAATATACATAGTGTTAATATAATTAAATTTTGTGGATGCCATTTTTATAGTCTACTATAAGTCATTCATTAACAAAGAAAAAAAAGCAAAGTCCTCGAGTCCACCATGTGTCATGTCAGTGTCAGGAAAGAGGACATAAAACAAAAGTTCCACAGTCCACTTAGCACCAGCTGTCTTGAGCTGTGTGGATGGCATGAGTCAACTTGTATTTCTCATACATTGCAGCAAAACTATTTTTATAATATATTTTTTATTGAAGTTCGTCTTGCCAACATATAGTATAACACCCGGTGCTCATCAGCTCAAGCGCCCCCCTCAGGGCCCATCACCCAGTCACCCCAACCCCTAACTCACCTCCCCTTCCACCACCCTTGTTCCTTTCCCAGAGATAGGAGTCTCTCATGTTCTGTCACCCTCAATGATATTTCCCACTCATTTTCTCTCCTTTCCCTATAATTCCTTTCACTATTTTTTATATACGCCGTATGAGTGAAACCATATAAGGTTTGTCCTTCTCCAATTGATTTACTTCACTGAGCATAATACCCTCCACATCTATCCACACTAAAGCAAAAGGTGGGTATTTGTCGTTTCTAATGGCAGAATAATATTCCATTGTTTACATAGACCACATCGTCTTTATCCATTCATCTTTCTATGGACACTGAGGCTCCTTCCACAGTTTGGCTACTGTGGACATTGCTGCTATAAACATCAGGGTGCAGGTGTCCTGCCGTTCACTGCATCTGTATCTTTGGGGTAAATTCCCAGCAGAGTAATTGCTGGGTCATACGGTAGCTCTATTTTTAACTCTTTGAGGAACCAATACACAGTGTTCCAGAGTGGCTGTACCAGTTCACATTCCCACCAACAGTGCAATCTCTTCTGCACATCCTCTCCAACATTTGATGTTTCCTGTCTTGTTAATTTTCACCATTCTCACTGGTGGGAGAATGTCGTTGTGGTTTTGATTTGCATTTCGCTGAGGCAAGTGATGCAGAGCATTTTCTCAAATGCATGTTGCCCATGTGTATGTCTCCTTTGGTGAAATTTTTTTTCATGTCTTTTGCCCATTTCATGATTGGACTGTTTGTTTCTTGCTGTTGAGTTTATAGATTTTGGATACTAGCCCTATACAGGATAAGTCATTGCAAATATCTTCTCCCATTCTGTAGGCTGTCTTTTAGCTTTGTTGACTGTTTCTTTTGCTGTGCAGAATCTTTTTTTCTTGATGAAGTCCCAATAATACATTTTTGCTTTTGTTTCCCTTGCTTTCATAGATGTATCTTGGAAGAAGTTGCTGTAACTAAGTTCAAAAAGGGTGTTGCCTTTGTTCTCCTCTAGGATTTTGATGGAATCTTGTCTCGTGTTTAGATCTTTCATCCATTTTGAATTTATCTTTCTGCATGGTGTTAAGAGAATTGAATTGTTTAGTTTCATTCTTCTGCACATGGCTATCCAATGTTCCCAGCACCATTTATTGAAGAGACTGTCCTTTTTCCAGTGGATCATCTTTTCTGCTTTATCAAAAATTAGTTGAACATAGAGTTGAGGACCGATTTCAGGGTTCTCTATTCTATTCCATTGATCTGTGTGTCTGTTTTTTGTGCCAGTACCACACTGTCTTGATGATCACAGCTTTGTAGTATAACTTGAAATCTGGCATTGTGATGCCCCCAGCTCTGGTTTTCTTTCTTAATATTCCCCTGGCTATTCGGGGTATTTTTTGATTCTACACAAATCTTAAAATAATTTGTTCCAACTCTCTGAAGAAAGTCCATGGTATTTTGATAGGGATTGCATTAAATGTGTAAATTGCCCTGGGTAGCATTGATATTTTCACAATATTAATTCTTCCAATCCATGAGCATGGAATATTTTTCCATCTCTCTGTGTCTTCCTAAATTTTGTTCAGAAGCGTACTATAGTTTTTAGGGTATAGATCCTTTACCTCTTTGTTTAGGTTTATGAACAGCTATATGCCATAAATTAGGCAATCTAGAAGAAATGGACCTATATCTAGAAAACTGAAAACTACCAAAACTGGAACAGGAAGAAATAGAAAACCTGAACAGGCCAATAACCAGGGAGGAAATTGTATCAGTCATCCAAAACCTCCCAAGACACAAAAGTCCAGGACTAGATGGCTTCCTAGGGAAATTCTATCAAATGCTTAAAGAACAAAGAGTGCCTATTCTACTAAACCTTTTCTGAAAGATAGAAAGGGATGGAATATTTCCAAACTCGCTCTATGAGGCCAGCAACACCTTAATTCTAAAACCAAAAACCCCATCAAAAAGGAGAATATAGACCAATATCCCTGATGAACACAGATGCAAAAATTCTCACCAAGATACTAGCCAGTAGGATCCACAATACATTAAGAAGATTATTCACCATGACCATGTGGGATTTATCCCTGGGATGCAAGGCTAGTTCAACACTCGTAAAGCAACCAACATTGTAGGTCATATCAACAAGAGAAAAAACAAGAACCATATGATCCTCTCAATAGATACAGAGAAAGCATTTGACGAAATACAGCATCCAATCCTGATCAAAACTCTTCAAAGTGTAGGGATAGAGGGAACATTCCTCAGCATCTTAAAAGCCATCTTTGAAAACCCCACAGCAAATATTATTCTCAATGGGGAAACACTGGTAGCCTTTCCCCTAAGATCAGGAACAAGACAGGGATGTCTACTCTCACCACTGTTATTCAACATAGTACTAGAAGTCCTAGCCTCAGCAATCAGGCAACAAAAAGAAATAAAAGGCTTGAATGCAGAGAAGAAGTCAAACTCACCCTCTTCACTGATGACATGATACTGTACATAGAAAACCCAAAAGACTCCACCCCAAGATTCCTAGAACTCATACAGCAATTTGAAGGTGTGGCATGATATAAAATATAAAATCAGTGCTCTGAAATCAGTGGCATTTCTCTACACTAGCAATAAAACTGAAGAAAAAGAAATTAAGGAATCAATCCCATTTACAATTGCACCCAAAAGTGTAACATATCTCTGAAGGGTTTTGATCAGGAATGGATGCTGTATTTTGTCAAATGCTTTCTCTGCAACTACTGAGAGGATCATATGGTTCTTGTGTTTTCCTTTGTTGATGTGATCTATCACGCTGATTGCTTTATGAATGTTGAGCCAACCTTGCGTCCCGGGAATAAATCCCAATTTGTCATGGTGAATAATCTTAATGTACTGTTGGATCCTATTTGCTAGTATCTTGTTGAGAATTTTTGCATCTATACTCATCAGGGAATTGCTCTATATAATTCTCCTTTTTGGTGGGGTCTTGTCTGGTTTTGGTATTAAGGTGATGCTGGCCTCCTAAAACAATTTTGGAAGTATTCTGTCCCTTTATATCCTTTGGAATAGCTTTATTTTTCTACTAAAGATTTTATTTCTTGTTTAAACATTTGACAGAATTCCCCTGGGAAGCCATCTGGCCCTGGACTTTTGAACTTTGGGAAGATTTGATGATTGCTTCATTTTTTTTTCCAGGTTATTGGCCTGTTCAGGTTTTCTATTTCTTCCTGTTCCAGTTTAAGTAGTTTGTGGTTATCCAGAAATGCATTCATTTCTTCTACATTGCCTAAGGTATTGGCATATAGCTGCTCATACTTTTTTTTAACATTGTTTGTATTTCCTAGGTGTTGGTTGTGATCTTTCTCTTTCATTCATGATTTCATTAATTGGAGACTTTTTTTCTTTTTAATAAGGCTGCCTAGGGGTTAATCTATCTTATTAATTCTTTCAAAGAACCGACTCCTGGTTTTGTTAATCTATTCTACAATTCTTCTTATCTCTGTTTCATTGAGTTCTGCTTTAATCTTTATTATCTCCTTTCCACTGCTTTGTGTAGGCTTTACTTTCTGTTCTTTCTCTAATTCCCTAGGTGCAAACTTAGGTTGTGTGTTTGAGGGCTTTTTTTCCAATTTTTTGAGGGAGGCTTGTATTGCAATTTATTTCCTCTTAGGACCGCTTTTACTGTATCCCAAAGATTTTGAATGGTTGTATCTTCTTTTTCATTAATTTCCAGGAATCTTTTTAATTCTTCTCTAATTTCTTGTTGGCCCTTTCATCTTTTAGCAGGATGCTCTTTAACCTCCAAGTGTTTGGGTTTCTTCCAAATTTCTTCTTGTGATTGAGTTCTAGTTTCAAAGCATTGTGGTCTGAAAATATGGAGGGGACAATCCTAATCTTTTGGTATCTGTTAAGACCTGATTTGAGTCACAGTATGTGTTCTATTATGGAGAAAGTTTCATGTGCCCTTGAGAAAAATGTGCATTCAGTTGTGGTCGGATGGAAAATTCTGTATATATCAGTGAAATCCATCTGGTCCAGTGTATCATTTAAAGCCCTTGTTTCTTTGGTGATTTTCTGCTTAGAATATATGTCATTTGCAGAAAGTGCTGTGTTGAAGTCTCTTACTATTAGTGTATTATATAAGTATCTCTTTACCTTTGTTATTAATCGATTGATATACTTGGCAGTTCCCATATTAGGGGCATAAATATTCATGATTGTTAGGGTTTCTTGTTGGGTAGACCCTTTAAGTATGATATAGTGTCTCTCTTCATCTCTTACTACAGTCCTCGTGATAAACTGTAATTTATCTGACCTAAGGTTTGCTACCCCAGCTTTATTTTGAGCACAATTTGAATGGTAAATGGTTCTCCAACCTTTCATTTTCAGGCTGGAGGTGTCCTTAGGTCTAAAATGAGTCTCTTGTCGACAGCAATGAGATGGGTCTTGCTTTTTTATCCAGTCTGAAACTCTGCATCTTTTGATGGGATCATTTAGCCAATTCATGTTCAGAGTAGCTATTGAAAGATACAGCGGTCCCTTTGTTTTATATTGTTCTGATCTTTGTTTTCATTTCCTGGTCTCTGACTTTCTTTGAATCATCTAGGGTGAAATTTAATTAGGTCGTGGTTGATATTCTTGACTCAGCCCACTCATACAGGTACTCTGTACTGAGCAAAATGACTAGAAGGAAGAATTTACCATAAAAGAAAGAATCAAAAAAAAAAAAAATAAAATAAAAAAAAAAAATAAAAAAAAAAAAAGAAAAAAAAAAAAAAAAAAAAAAAAAAAAAAAGAAAGAATCAGAACCAGTACTCTCTGCCCAGAGTTACAGAATTTAGATTACAATTTGATGTCAGAAAGCCAATTCAGAAGCACAATTATAAGGTTACTGGTGGCTCTGGAGAAAGCATAACAAACTCTAGAGACTTCATGACTGCAGAGTTTAGATGTAATCAGGCTGAAATTAAAAATAAATGAAATTAGATGCAATCCAAAGTGGATTCCTAATGACCAGGGTTAAATGAGGTGGAATAAAGTGTGAGTGACACTCTTGTAGAAGACATGTTGATGGTAAGTAAGGAAGCTGAGGAAAAAAGAGAAAAACAATTTAGAGACCATGAAGAAAGGTTAAGGGAAATAAATGATAGCCTCAGAAAGAAGAATATTCACATAACTGGAGGACCAGAAAACGCTGAGAGGGACAGAGGGACAGAAAGTATAAGTGAACAAATCATAGCTGAGAAGTTTCCTAATTTGGGGAGGGAAACATTCAGATCCAGGAGATAGAGTGGTCCACCCTGCCAAATCAATAATAAGCTTTCAACACCTTGACATTTAATAGTGAAACTTGCAAATTCCAAAGATAAAGAGAAAATCCTTAAAGCTACAAGAGATTCTTAACTTATATGGGAAGAAATATTATATTAACAGCAGACCTCTCCACAGAGAACTGGCAGGCCAGAAATGGTGGCAAGATATTTTAAGGGTACTAAATGAGAAGAACATGAAGCCAAGAATACTTTATCCAGCAAGGTGTCATTCAGAATAGAAGGAGAGGTAAAGAGCTTCCCAGATAGGCAGAAACTGAAAAAATATGTGACCACCAAACAAGCTCTCATTAAGGGGGACTCTGTAAAAGAAAGAGAAAGCCCAAGGAAATAATCCACAAAAACAGGGACTGAATAGGTATTACAAGGCACTAAAGGCAAAACTATTTCTAACTATTGAGGGTTCAAGTCTACCCCTTTTTTTTAGACAGAGTGAGAAAGAGAAAGCAGGGTGAGGAGGGTCAGCAGGAGAGGGAGGGGGAGAGTGAGAATTTCAGGCAGGTTCCACAACCACAACCAACATGAAGCCTGACACAGGGCTAAATCCCATGGTCCCAAGATCATGACCTGAGCTGAAGTCAAGAGTTGGTGCTTAACTGACCAAGCTACCCAGGACCCCTTAGGTGTTACAATTCTGATCAAAGTTTTATGATTATGCTAGAAGATAGATTCATTTTAATATTTCAAAAAAATAAGTAATTACCATTCTGAAAAGGAATTTCTCATTTGTGCTGCCTCCTGAAATACCCTTTGAGTTTAATTTCATTTCCATTGGCAATGTTCTTATAAAAGCTATAGTACAAATTGTGACTTAATCCTATGTGCAGAATATTAGCAATGAGAAGTGCTAGAAAAATATGATAAATTAATAGATCTTCTAAATTCAAATATAGTTCTTTTTTAAAAAATATTTATTTATTTATTTATTTATTTATTTATTTATTTATTTATTTCAGAGAGAGAGAGAGAGAGAGCAGAAGCAGGGGAAGTGCAAAGGGAAAGGAAGTGTGAGAGAATCTCAAGAAGA
This sequence comes from Vulpes lagopus, assembly GCF_018345385.1. Taxonomy (NCBI): domain Eukaryota; kingdom Metazoa; phylum Chordata; class Mammalia; order Carnivora; family Canidae; genus Vulpes; species Vulpes lagopus. The sequence continues at coordinate 98,041,884 of NC_054848.1, forward strand.
CTCCCTGCTGAGTGTGGAGCCTGATCTAGGGCTCCACATGGGGCTCAATTGCAGGATTCTGATATCATGACCTAATAAGAAATTGAGTCAAAACTTAAACAACTGAGCCACCCAGGAGCCTTCAAATATAGTTCTTAACAAGTAACAATAATTTTCCAGTCCTACTAACATTTACATTTTAAAAAACATTATACTTCAAATATTTTTTTTAAATATGAAGATAATCAGACTTCATTGACAAAGATTTTTAAGTAAAAGATTTCAAGGAATGTATTTTTGGCAAATTCTTTAAAAATAAATGTTAGAAACCCCAATATTTTATTTTACACAAATATTTTTATAGTCCACATAGTTCATTTTTTCAAACATGATAATTTATATAGTGTACACACATATTACATCTTAATGAGCCATATTTGCTATACTGTCAACATATTTGAAAAGAGGTTAAATTTAGAATATATAGTTACTCTAGAAGCATGCATTATCCTACAGCAGGGAAAAAAATTCTTGAAAGGATAACACCTCCATTTAGTTCAATCTCTTTTGCCATTCTTTTGGAGAAGACAGAATTATTTTGCCTTTGAATATCATGTTTGGTAGTATGCAAAAAGTGTCTCATTATTTCAAGTAAGGAAATAAGCAATGCTTGAACAAGCAAAATGACATAGGTATATCTTCAATTATTACTCTTGAAAGAAATTAAATAGATTGCATTTTTACACCAAAAGGTAGTTTAAGCTGAATAATAGCATGTGCCAAATAAATCAAGTTATAAGCACCCTATACAAATATTTTTTTCATGAGGAAGAACTGAAGCCACTATAGACCACTCATGACCACATCAGCTCAAGATAAAACAAAAATCTAATTTAATATCATGGAAAAATGAAGTGCTCTAGAATCTGGATAAATCTAAATTAATCTAATATTTCCATCAATCTGTGAAGTAGTCTTTGTGACTAATTTATATAACCAATCAACTATGCTGATTTTATTTTAATATTTAAGGTGATACCTACATAGAAAATTCCATTTGGAATGTATAGTATAAATAATTTCTCAATTTACCATAGGTGTCATCAATGTGATTCAAAAATTTTGGTATAATTGTTATTATAATAGTTTAATATAAGAACTGATTTTCTATTAAACCATTGCTCTAAAATACATCTAAGTGTAAATAAGTAGTTTCAAGATTGATTTAAATATTTGATTGAAAATCCATAATAGTTTATTAATGAGAAGAACAGGACATTTCAAAATAACCTTTAATTTTTTGAGGTTGACATTGTATGCAGTAATTATGCTTTATAAAGAAAAAACAAACAAAACAAAACAAAAAAACTCCTCCTGGAGACCACTGGCCAGAGATAAAACTAGGTAGATCATTGTCTGAAACGGCACACTTTTTTAGCAATATATACTTATTTAGTAAGAATTTAAAAATTAGGCCTTTGACTATGCTCCTTCAGCTTCTTACATATAGTAGGTAGACAATACAGTTTTCCTACACAGTAATTAATCAACCATAATAAGAAGAATCTCAGATCTTTAGCAAAGGTTTCACCTGCTGAATTCTCTAATAATGAAGCAATTTCCTAGGCCAAGATAGCATTAAAGGTTTCTTCACCAATCATTTCAAGTGTAGGAGCTTCTTTTCCTTCAGGTAGTGGCTGAAAGTGCAGTAGATATTATGGGATTCATGTTTTCAACATATAAAAATAAACATTTAATGAGAATGTATGGAATACAGTCAGATCCATTATTATGTTTCTGTTCCAAAACAAGCATCTACTTTAGGAATTAATTTCCACTTAACCTGTACTTGAGTTAAGCATTACACTGTTGAAATCTGGTTTCTTTTTCCATTAACCTTCTTGTCTTCAGGGTGATAGAATTTATACCTTTCTGCTACTAATCTTCATACTTCTCAGGTAATTAGAAAGGACCAGGTTTTGAAATCACTTATCTGCCAACGTTCTTCAATAAAGGAATATTTGACTAAATCTGGTACTTGAAAAAATGCAACAAAGGCTCCCAGCACCAGGGAAATTATTCCAAGTGTCCTGAGTGTTCAAAGAATTGTTGAAAGTGTTGTCATATTATCAGTACCTAGACTCACCTGCCTAGGTTGGAAAATAAAAAGATTGACTATATAGCATAGAAGAATCATGTTAAAAAGGAAGGGGATAATATAGCTTTAAAAACTGAAAGGCACTTTCCTTTTTTCTCTCTTATTCTTCTAGTCCTCCAAATCAAAAGAACGATAGTTCTGATTCATTTACAATCATGACATAGTTCAGAAAGATGTCTCTTCTTACATTTTATGTAGACCCCCAAAGAAATAGATAGCTATATCTGGAACCTGGGTAGATAGTGATAGAAAATGTAAATGTTTCTTGTGTAGATGACTGGAACTTCTTTTCCTGTAAATAAATACTGTACCTTCATCTTTCTTTGGCAGGTTCTCTTCCCTGGGAGATGTTACATAAATCAATGAAATCTCAGAATATTTTCAGGACTTATTAAATATTCAGTATAAGAGATACATAATAAACATTCAATGATTTCTGAGAAACAACACCAGTATTTTTGACTATGCTAGGTTTTCATCTATACCATTCTTCACTGGTCTGCCTGGCTGTGCTATTCTTTATTACTTAGATGTACACCTTCATCTATATACATTTAATCTCTTTTAACTGTGCTTTTTCTCATGTGTTTCTGCTCTGTTAGCTATTGATCTTACATATGATCTTACTAATGAGAATTAGTAAGATCTCATGCATTGTTTGATATTCCTAATTTTAGTATTCAAAATTAATTCAAATTGTAAAATTTGAATAATTTGCCTTCTTGCTGCTAAATCTTATATGGTCTTAATCTCTTTTCACTACTGCAATATACAGGAAATAATGATGTCCACTAGTATCTTTATTTTTAGATTCAATTTTAAAAGGTGTCCTTAAAATTAACTGGCTTAGATTTAATTGCAGTGAATTTGGTGGTTAAAATTACAGTTTCACATATTCACCATGGGGAAATATTTTATTCTGATGACAATTAACCTTGCCAGGAATCCTTCTATAAAAAAGTACTGGAACTGAGCATCCTTTCCAATATATTTCTCTTCATACACATTGAAAAGGAAGTATGTAGTAAGTTCTTTGATATGTTTTCTGGATTTAATAGTGGTTGGGTTGCCTATTACTAGAGCATATTTTGGTGGTTATCTAAAAGTGAACAAGCAGGAAAATTATTTTGGTTCCCATCCAATTCACTAATCTGTACTTTCCCTGTCATATAAGTTCCAGATTCCTTTAAAGCATACTTTCAGGTAGTATAAGGGACACAAATAAGGGATATGAGTCAGTTTGCATAAACAAATATAATGCCGGGATCCCTGGGTGGCGCAGCGGTTTGGCGCCTGCCTTTGGCCCAGGGCGCGATCCTGGAGACCCGGGATTGAATCCCACGTCGGGCTCCCGGTGCATGGAGCCTGCTTCTCCCTCTGCCTGTGTCTCTGCCTCTCTCTCTCTCTCTCTCTGTGTGTGACTATCATAAATAAATAAAAATTTTTAAAAAAAGAAAATAATTAGCTCATGTAGGTCTTATATTTAAAATAGGTGAAATAAACACTAAGTTAAATTGTCCATTGATCTGTCTCAATGTTATTAAAAAAAAAAAGAAAAAAAAACAAATATAATGCCTACCAACCTGTAATAGGCTGAAGGAAGAAATCACAAATTATCAGCAAGAGGCAGTTGGAACTAGGCTTGAGGTAAACAGACACACAAACAATATGTCAGCCATGATAAAGAGTGTAAATTTGAACAGATGTCACTTCTAGAGCAGCAGCAGGGAGATTAAACAAAATTGGCTTTGGATAAAATCCAAGGAAGAGGAAGAAAATATGAAGCCTGTAGAAGCACAGTGTCCAGCAGCTCTTCTGTAGTAATTGTACCTCAGCTGGATAGAAAGAAACAAACACCTATTTGCTTAAAAAGAAAAAAAAATCAACAAAACCCAAATGAATGATGATCAAATGATCAAATGAACTAAAAGTGTGGGGTTTTTTTGTGAAAACATAAGATTAAATAGAGTTTGATTTCAATAGTCTGAATAAATAGCAAGATGTAGGTGAGATGCTCATTTATCATATCAATCTTCTCCATTGTCATGACGTGGATTCTATTAATACACGTGCTATTAATGTGTCATTAGCCAGGCAATATTATGAGAACATCCCACAAATATTTAAGTGTCTCAGAAATAAAATTAGGAATTTAGATTAGTTTGATAGCCATTTAATTTGATTTTTGTCCAGTCTGGTTATAGTTTTGGAAGCAACTCGAAAACAAAATGAAAGGAAATAAAAGTAAAGAAAGAAAGAAAAAAAGAAAACAGAATGATTGAGTACATATATATCAGCACTAACCATAGTTGCAAATCACAATATAAATTACTGTTTTGAGAGACTACTTTTCAAGTCTAATTTTTTTGCACTCTTCCCTCAAATATATATAAGTCCCCTGAACACATATGTTCTTTCATATCCAGGTTTCCCATTTTAAGTTGAATTGCCCATTTGTGGCTAATTTTTCTAACCTATAAAATATGTATAATGTGCCTAACTTACAGTTTTATAAGGATTAATTGTAATAACATAAATTTAAACAGTAAAGTGCTATACAAATTGTAGTAATTATTTTTCTAAGTGTAAATATGAGCACTTAAATAGCCTAGTATGTGTGCTATGAGCAAGACAATAGTTACTTTTTTTCTTTGCAATTTCAATGTGCCAGGGACTTTGCTAAATTCTTTGCATACATCATCTCACTCAGTTTTTACCACAGCTCAATGAAGTAGGTACTATTACTATTTCATTTTACAATATGAGAAAACAGAGACTCAGGATGGTTAAGTAACTTTTTTCAAAGATTAATAGCTAGAGTAAAATGTGTTCAAGATCTGTTTGAATCCAAAGCCCTCTGAGTGGGTGATACCAAGATATAAGATATATCTCTGCATCTCAGATATTTCCAAATGTGTTAAAAAAACTATAGGCAATTATAACTGAAATTCTCTACCTATTGCTTTCTGTGATCTATTAAAATAAAAAGTTATTTAGATTTCTGTTTGTCATGAAAATGTTAGTCAATTTTAAAACTCCCTACTCTATGTTTAGAGTATCTAAAACAGTTTTACTTTCTTTTTAAATATTTTTAAAAAGTATTTTATGCATTCATTTGAGAAAGAGAGAGAGAAAAGAGAGAGAGAGAGAGAGAGAACAAGTAGGGAGAGCAGAAAACCTGCTGAGCAGGGAACCTGATGCTGGGTTCCATCCCAGGTCCCTGGGATCATGGCCTAATCTGAAGGCAGTTGCTTAACTGACTGAGCAACCCAGTTGCCTCAACAGTTTTTCTTTCTTAACCTAGGATGCATATCATTATTTTCTGTGTTACATTTTAAAAACACACATATTTGGAAATTACCATTACAAGTTCTGATTTATTATTCTTGATTGAGAACCACTGTCCTGTAATAGATCAGTTTCATACATAGTAAGCAAAATAAGTCAAAAAACCAAGGATGGTAAAATGGTTTTAACTGGTTCCTGTGAGTAAGATAGCAAGCAAGCAAACAAAAATAGGTATGACCTATGACTGAAGAATGTTACATCAGATTTTATGCATTTTGAGCAAAAGTATGTAATTACTTTTTTTTTAATTTGGAGAAAGAAGAGCATAAGTTTATGTAAGTGGAGAAGAGACATATGGTTATAGCAAGAAGCAGATGAAGGATACACAGAGGGTCTCTTTCTAATGCAAGATACACTGTGCTTATAGACTAAAGATAAAAGAGTGGAAGTCTAAAAAAATGGGAATGCTCTTGTGCTCAGAGTAAGGTTTGGGAGGATATTTAAGTTGTGGAGGAAGGGAAATGCAATTGGAATAGTTCAAAAACAAGTACAGTGATCAAAGGTAATGATAAAGGTGAGATTGAAAGCTATCAACTCATTATGGTACTAATCCACAGAGATCTCTTTCAATTTTCAGATATTCACATGTAACAGTGAATAGAGGAGAAGGTTCAATTAATCCAGGTCTGGAAATTTTGAAAGACAAATGCAAAAGCAGGACAAGTGGTCAAGATAATTAAGGATGAAAGTTAGAAAATGAAATGGTGAGTCTTGGTGGAACATATTAGTTAGGAAAGGAAATAAATTCATTGGGGGATAATAAAATGGGAAAAATGGAGTAGCAGGGACTGATGTATTCAATAAGGCCATAGACCATATGTAGTAGGGAGGAGGGGGATAATAGGAATTAAAAGAACTCATTAGAAAGTAGATTATTTAAATTCAGTACTTCAGAAATGAAACAGTTATGATTGATGGCAAGATTAATGATGTGGGAATGAGTGACTGAAATGGCATGAAAAAAATAACATTTAATGCAAGTGTAAATAGAGAATTCATCAAGTATGGTGGCAGGCATTGGGATACAGAAGAAAACATGTGAAACCAATATTTTTAATGAATATTAAGTAGTGACCAGAAGTTTTTAAAACATCACAGACAAGGAGGAATAAAGGAGATATACAATTGGATTGTAGAGATATCAAAATAATATTTTAATATGAGAACAGATAAGTTACAGTTTGAATGGAATACTGGTATTAAAAAGTATGTACTCCCACTTCATGATCTTGTGTATATGAACCAACCAACAGGTATATTAATTGAAATTCTTAACTTCAATATTAACTTGAAAAGTAAAAGCACTAAGGCAATCTAGAGATGTAGAAAGTAGGATCAAGGCATCTTACACTTTTGGGTGCAATTGTAAATGGGATTGACTCCTTAATTTCTCTTTCTTCAGTTTCATTGTTAGTGTATAGAAATGCCACTGATTTCTGAGCACTGATTTTGTATCCTGCCACACTGCCTAATTGCTGCATGAGTTCTAGCAATCTTGGGGTGGAGTCTTTTGGGTTTTCTATGTACAGTATCATGTAATCTGTGAAGAAGAAGAGTTTGACTTCTTTTTTGCCAATTTGAATGCCTTTTATTTGTTTTTGTTGTCTAATTTCTGAGGCTAGGACCTCTAGTACTAGGTTGAATAGCAGTGGTGAGAGTGGACATCCCTGTCGTGTTCCTGATCTTAGGGGAGAGGATCCCAGTGTTTCCCCATTGAGAAAAATTCTTGATTCTCTATTCTGTTCCATTGATCTATGTGTCTATTTTTGTGCCAGGACCATACTGTCTTGATGAACACAGCTTTGTAGTACAACCTGAAATCTGGCATTGTGATGCTCCCAGCTATGGTTTTCTTTTTTAAAATTTCCCTGGCTATTCAGGGTCTTTTCTGATTCCACACAAACCTTAAGATAATTTGTTCCAACTCTCTGAAGAAGGTCCATGGTATTTTGATAGGGATTGCATTAAACGTGTAAAATGCCCGGGGTAGCATTGACATTTTCACAATATTAATTCTGCCAATCCATGAGCATGGAATATTTTTCCATCTCTTTGAGTTTTCCTCAATTACTTTCAGAAGTGTTCTATAGTTTTTAGGGTATAGATCCTTTACCTCTTTGGTTAGGCTTATTCCTAGGTATCTTAGGTTTTTGGATGCAATTGTAAATGGAATTGACTCCGTAATTTCTCTTTCTTCAGTCTCATTGTTAGTGTAGAGAAATGCCACTGACTTCTGGGCATTGATTTTGTATCATGCCATGCTACCAAATTGCTGTATGAGTTCTAGCAATCCTGGGGTGGAGGCTTTTGGGTTTTCTATGTGTAGTATGTCATCGGCAAAGAAGGAGAGTTTGACTTCTTCTTTGCCAATTTGAATGCCTTTAATGTCTTTTTGTTGTCTGATTGCTGAGGCGAGGACTTCCAGTACTATGTTGAATAGCAGTGGTGAGAGTGGACAATCCCTGTCTTGTTCCTGATCTTAGGGGAAAGGCTCCCAGTGCTTCCCCATTGAGAATCATATTTGCTGTGGCTTTTCGTAGATGGCTTTTAAGATGCTGAGGAATGTTCCCTCGGTCCCTACACTCTGAAGAGACCCTCAACTTTATGGTCAACTAATATTCAATAAAGGAGGAAAGACTATCCACTGGAAGAAAAACAGTCTTTTCAATAAATGGTGCTGGGAAAACTGGACATCCACATGCAGAAGAATGAAACTAGACCACTCTCTCATACCATACACAAAGATAAACTCAAAATGGATGAAAGATCTAAATGTGAGACAAGATTTCATCAAAATCCTAGAGGAGAACACAGGCAACACCCTTTTTGAACTTAGCCACAGAAACTTCTTGCAAGATACATCTATGAAGGCAAGGGAAACAAAAGCAAAATTGAATTATTGGGACTTCATCAAGATCAAAAGCTTCTGCACAGCAAAAGAAATGGTCAACAAAACTAAAAGACAGCCTACAGAATGGGAGAAGATATTGAAGATATTTGCAAATGATGTATCAGATAAAGGGCTAGTTTCCAAGATCTGTAAAGAACTTATTAAACTCAACAGTAAACTCAACAGCAAAGAAACAAACAATCCAATCATGAAATGGACAAAAGACATGAACAAATATCTCAGCAAAGAAGACATACATGTGGCCAACCAGCACATGAGAAAATGCTCCGCATCACTGGCCATCAGGGAAATACTAATAAAAACCACAATGAGCTAACATCACTAAGAATGGTGAAAATTAACAAGTCAGGAAACAACAAATGTTGGAGAGGATGTGGAGAAAGGGGAACCCTATTGCTCTGTTGTTGGGAATGTGAACTGGTACAGCCGCTCTGGAAAACTGTGTTGAGGTTCCTCAAAGATTTAAAAATAGAGCTACCCTTTGACCCAGCAATTGATCTGCTAGGGGTTTACCCCCAAGATACAGATGCTGTGAGAAAGCAGGATATCTGCACCCCAGTTTGTAGCAGCAATGCCCACAATAGCCAAACTGTGGAAGAAGCCTCAGCGTCCATCGAAAGATGAATGGATAAAGAAGATGTGGTCTATGTATACAATGGAATATTACTCAGCCATTAGAAATGACAAATACCCACCATTTGCTTCAATGTGGATAACTGGAGGGTATTATGCCTAGTGAAATAAGTCAATCGGAGAAGGACAAACATTATATGGTCTCATTCATTTGGGGAATATAAAAAAGTGAAAGGGAATAAAGAGAAAAGTAGAGAAAATGAGTGGGAAATACCAGTGAGGGTGACAGAACATGAGTGACTCCTAACTCTGGGAAACGAACAAGGAGTAGTGGAAAGGGAAGTGGGCGGGGGACGGGGTGACTGGGTCACAGGCGTTGAGGGGTGAACTTGATGGGATGAGCACTGGGTGTTATGCTATATATTGGCAAATTGAACTCCAATAAAAAATATTGAAAGAAGAAAGAAAGAAAGAAAGAAAGAAAGAAAGAAAGAAAGAAAGAAAGGAGAAAGAAAGAAAGAAAGATAAAGAAAGAAAGAGAAAATAGTATCTAACGGGCATCCTCACCCACAAACCACTGTTTAGATGAATAAACACCAACCATTTTTGGCCTTTGAGTTACTTCATTTTCAAGTTTTAAATCCAGAGAGAAAGGATCGGATTGGTCCAATTTGTGTCATATATATATGAATTTGTCAATATATATGAAAGTATATCCTCATCTTATCCATTTTAGACGAACCCATATTTTTTGAAACCCTATCCCTACATATAGTTGACCCTTAAACAATTCCAAGATTAGGGATGCTGACCACTCATGTAGTCAAAAATCTGAGTATAACTTTTGATTCTCCCAAAATTTAACTACTACTTGTTTGCTGTTGACTGGAAGCATTTCCAATAGCATAAAGCATAGTAACACATATTTTTTATGTTCTATGTACTGTATGCTATATTCTTAAAAATATGCTAGAAAAAGAAAAATTTTTAAATCATAAGGAAGGAAATATATTTACAGTACTATACTGTATTTATAAAAATAATCTATGTATGTGGATCCACAGAGTTCAAATCCATGTTGTTTAAGAGTCATCTGTAGAGTAAAGTACTCTGCATCTTTCCAAATGTCCATGCTATGATGCACTTATGATATGCTTGGTCATTCTTGTTTCATATTTTTCTGTTTTTTTAATATTTAATTTTTACCTAACTAGTCCCGTTTCCTCTTCTTCATGTTGCATAAACCCAAATGTGAAACATAGACTCCCATTCTTGATTTTGTGTATTCACACATAGCCATTGTAGTAGTAGTATTATAGAACAGATTTACGGGTAAAGGGGACAAGGCAGTGGGGAGTGCAGGGAGTTGTTACATATCAGCAACAGCAGAAGAAAATCTGAAAATAAATACCACATGTATCTGCCATTTTAAAATTATCTTTTTCTCTCTGTGACTCTGTCTTTTTCTCCATATTTTCATGATTATTTTCTCCTCCCATCTAATCATTAGCTCATTTGCCTCTGAATCCAGTGGTTAACTTTAGTTTTTATGCAGAATAGTTGAGCTATCTTTCTCAATCCAAGTCTATTTAGGGGTTCACCTAAGAGCAGTTTGGCTAAAAACTAAAATGACCAAATCATGCTGTTTTGCTAAACAATGGAAGTTGGAGTCTACATATAGCTTTTATTCATAATTTTTAATATAATTATATGTATTTATTCATATTTTTAATATAATTATATCTATTATATTTTTCCTAATAGTGTGTCCTTTTTTTGCCATTGCTTGGTAGGTCTTTCCTTATTCCAAGATCACAAACCTATTCTGTCTCATTTTCATCTTTTAGTTTATACTTTTACCTCCTTTTCTTTTAGGTCTTTAATCTACTCATGCTTGTGTTTGGATATAATATAAATAGTATGAAAAAGGAGACAGTATGTCCAAAATGGTGTCACTTGTGCTAACCCCACATCAGCAGAGCAAGACTTAATACTTTATCTAATTGCATTTTCAAACTCCTGTAGAAATGTAACAATTAAGCAGTTAATCTGGAGTTACCTGGTCAGTACTGGTGAGGTAATCCACCTGATAGACTCCTTCTGTTACTCTTAGGAAGGTGACCTTGCCTGCAACAATGCATAATTTGCTCAAAATTTCTTTTTCACCCCCATTTCTGCCTTTATTTTTTCCCTTTTCTGCAACTTAATGGAGCTCTTTTATATTTGTTAGGTAGAATGCTGCCCAATTCCTGAATCACTAATAAAGCCAATTTGATATTTTAATTTACTCAGCTGAATTTTTGTTGTTTAACAGATTTGGTGACAGTAGTGGGATTGGAGGACATTTCTGATGACTTGGAGGACAACTGGAAACATAGGTGTGGTGCCATAAACAGTTTTCAGTTCACTTTCTTGACATTTCTGAGGGCCTTGGGTAATTTCCCTCTCAGTTCTAAGCTTCATTTTATTTGTGTTGAGCTCACAATGTAATTGGTTTTCCAATTAGTTCCCCATTTGTCTTATAGTTCAAACCATAATTCCCCATTTGGTTGAAGAGCTAACCCTTGGTTCTGTCCCCAGATTCCAGGTTGGGAACTATTGGTGGTAGCTGCAGTTCACTGTTTAGAATCAGTTTGCCATTCCTATTCTTTGGATGTTGCTTTTTCAATCTTTTCCCCAATCTCTAGTTCCATATTAAGAATGGATGGTGGTGAATAGGGCCTTATATTGGCCAGGCTGCAGTAACATCTGTTGGTTGCTGCTTCTAAATTAAGGTGTGCATGTTTGTTTGTCTTGTTTTGTGTAGGTAAAGGTTATTGCTAATGAGGATCTTGGAGGCCAAAAAATCCACCAAAATTGGTGGGCACAAGTTGAGTACTTGAGAACTTTCAGAGCACTTACCACCTAACTCTGAAAACTTCCATGTTAAAATAAGTTGATCATGGAATAAGTTAGTTGGACAGTAGGTCATCTGCCAACCCCAAGCAAATTTCTGTGAAACAAGGTACACTGTAAAATATCACACAATTGTCAAGCCAATGGCACATCCCTTTTAGGTATTAGTTTGATTTCAAAAGTTCCAAAGGATTAGCAAAAACAAACAATGAATAAACAAACTAACAAATAAAATGGGGTTCTTATTTTTATTTTGTAATAAATTTATTTTTTATTGGTGTTCAATTTACCAACAAATGGGGTTCTTAAGCTTCAAAGAGTCAAGTGCATCACCTACTTATTTTCAGAGAAGAACTATAGTCCTGGAAGCTGTAGATGTCTACAGAAATGGTAAAATCTTACTAAAAACAACTTAAAATTAAAATGGCCATTATGGGGAACATTACAATTAGACAAGATCATTCATTTAAGAAGTGCACTTAAAAATTAAGACTCCCAAATTAAACAAAGTGAATGAGATACCTATTGTAATTAGTATGCAGAAGGTTCCAAAAGGCTTCAAGATTCCAAAATAGCTTCATTAAAAGACTTATCACAAAAGCTAATGAAAAATGAAAGATACAAAAGGAACCTAAAACAAAAGACAATAGGACTGAAGTGACTACAACTGCTCTTCTCCATCCTTCTTTACCTGAGTACTCACATTTTATTAATTCTGTCTGCTTTGTCTTTCTATTGCAATAAAGAGACTACTACACAGTTACTTTTTAAAATAAAACTACCTGATGTTGCAGACAAACCTTCTCAAATATCTTTCATATCTTGTTCAGACTGAAATAAGGGCCATAGTTAAATAATTTCCTTACCATAGAGAGGGTCCCCTATTTATTGGAAGAATTTAGAATCATTACTGGGACCTATGAGAAAGAGCTGCCAGATCTTTATCAGCTTGTACACATGTTGGTAGAATCAGGTGAAGCTCAAAAATGGATGTAGGAAGAAAAATGGCAAAATGATAAGGATGATATTTGATATCCTTGATCTTCAATGATTTTTCCACAGGGACCAGAGAAAGATCACAAAATAGCAACTGACCTTCTACACATCATTCCTTGAGTCTCCCCTGCTCATATTGATTGTCCTACCATTCAAACTTGCAAACAAAGAATAAAAGATGAATCTGTGGCTGATGTTAAAGCCTGTTTAGAACTGCATTTTATTTATTTAAATCCTATCTGAGGGATGCCTGAGTGGCTCAGCAATTGGGCTCCTGCCTTCAGCTCATGTCATGATTCTGGGATCCAGGATTGAGTCCCACATTGGGTTCCCTGCATGGAGCCTGCTTCTCTCTCTGCCTATGTCTCTGCCTGTATCACTCAGCCTGTGTCTGTCATAAATAAATAAATAAATCCTAAAAAAAGAACCCCTCTTCCTATGGCATTCCATGTTCCATACAATAAATACCAGTTACTCAACCTGCTCTGGTTGCTCTATTTGTAAATTGATTATTTCCTGAGGTCAGGGGATTAATAAAAAAAAGGCAGAAAATATGATGAGAGGCATTTAGTCTGACTGAACTTATGACTTTAGCTGAGCATTTTGGAAGAACTTTGGAACAAGATTATAAACAAAAATCTGCCTAACTATTGACCCTGCAGCTACAACAGCTGCAAGGCTAGAGACCTACAATAATGTCTTCCACACCACATCCTCCTAGTGGTCCATTAAAATGCTGGCCCAAGTATGGATATCTCACTTGTAATCAACTGGAACAGTGGAAAAAATTGTCTTCAAAGGTCCTGTATGAATTCCTTAATATCTAATCAAATTGACCCTCCCAATACTGATGGTGCTCCAAGGGTTCCTCCAGTAAACTGTCACCAGTATTACCACTAAAAAGCCAAGGAAGAAATAAAGTTAAAATTAATGGAAAACCTTGCAAAATTCTGGTAGATATAGGGGCCATGCTTTCTAATTTTAACCCCACTCTCATAGAACAACAAATCCCTCAGAGTGAAAAAAAGCTTTTGTAGTGGGGGTGTCTAATAAAGTTCAGAGACAATTTCTATCTGAGTCAAAACAAATGACTTTGGGGTCTTTAATGAAAAAGATTGATTTTTTGCTATGTGATACAGCCCCAGTTAATCTATTAGGTAGAGATCTCCATTTTAAATTACAAGGGCTAATATGTTTTGCCTTCAGTGGATACCTCGGAGTTTCCTGACCAACCTGAACCTGATCTTTTATGTTCCTTATAATCTGTGCTTGATGGAGAGGAGGAATAATTCCAACAAAGTTCCCTGATTTAACCGAGTTGCCCAAAAATCTGTGGGATACTTCTTATACTGACATTGGGAAAATAAAAAGTGCGGAGCCTGTAAAAATTGATATAACTAAACTTCTTCTCAAATCGCTTCAGTATCCATTAAAGCCCAAGGCCATACAAAGTGTCATACCAATAGTGAAAGACCTAATTGCTCAGGGGTTAATTATTCCCTGCACCAGTTCCTGTAACATGCTGATTTTGCCAGCCCAGAAATCTAGTGTGTGGGGATGGTGATTTGTCTGGACTTTAGATCTATTAACAAAATATTAATTCCCCATTTTTTAGTTGTTCCAAACCCAAACACTCTTTTGTCACAAGATCTACAAGACTCAAAATGGTTCACTGACTTTAGTTCAGCCCTTTTCAGCACCCTAATAGATTCTAACAGTTGATATCTATTTATTTTTACTTAGAACGATCAACAATGTACCTGGAGAGTCATTCATTAAGGGTTCACTGGGGCCCCTTCTTATTTTTCCCAAATACTTCCACCAAGAAGTACTTATCACTCTCTAGTTTCCAAGGAAATTGACCTTTCTACAGTACATCGACAACCTCTTGCTATGCTCAGTTATCAAGGAGCCATCCATAAATTATTCCATTTATTTGCTGCAACAGTTAGCTGGAAAAGGAAAAAAATGTCTAAGCAGAAATTATAATTATTTTTGGATATTGTTCATTACATAGGTCATTATCTAAGCACTAAAAGTGTCTAGTTATCTCCAAAAAGTGTTAATCCAAGATTTCCAAGGCCCACAACTGAAAAACTGTTTCAAAGATTTCTAGATTCTCCTGGCTATTGCAAGCTATAGGTTTTTAATTTTCTTTTATTGGCTTCCCCACTCTGTGAATTTACCAAAATTTTAGTTCTTGAACCTCTTCCTTGGGAAGATAAACATGAGTAGTATTTTATAAGACTAAACAAATTCTATAAGAACTGCCCTTCTTGGGGTTACCTAACTTTTCAAAACCTTTCACCTTATTTGTACATTAAAGACATAATCAACATCTGGGAATGCTTACTGAAGAACATGACAGTAAATGTAGGCCTATTGTTTATTATAGTATACAGATTGATTCAGTTGTCCATACCTATCCTAATTGCCTAAAGGTTTTAGCTCCAACTGTAAAGTTATTAGAAACTTCACCAGACTTAACCCTAGGAAATTACATTTATTTTCAAATGCTACATGAAGTTCAAAGTCTTCTTAACTCCGAATCAAGTCAACATTTCTCTGCAAGCAGATTAACTTCCTAGGAGATCCTTCTTCTTTAAAAATCTAATCTACATTTTAAATGTTGTAACATTCTTAATCTTGCTATATTCCCACCACTGCTTGTTGAAGGAGAGCCCATGACTATGATAGAATAATGTCCCATTTTGTGACACTGTGTTATGATTTATAAGAACTCCTTTGACTAATAATAATCTAATCTTGTTTGTTGATGGGTCATATTGTAAAAATGAGAAAAAGAACTTTAAAACTACTTATTCTGTTACTACCCACTTGATCTTAGCCAAAAGACCAAGAAGCGATTTTTGTTACTATCCAATATGAATTACATGAGAAGGGAAATCTTCCAAAAGCTAAATCAGACCAAAAAACAGTCCATGCCCTTACCAGAGCATGCCAGTTATTAGGAAGACAAACCATTAACATTTATATAGATAGCTAGTATGCCTTTGGAATCACCTATGATTTGGGGATGTTATGAAAGTAGAGGACTTTTCTTACATCTTCTGGGACCCAAGTAAAAAAAAATGGACAACACATAAATGACCTTCTTACACCTATTCTCTTACCTTCTTAAATTACCAGCTTAAAAATTGAATCTCAAAAGGGCTGGCATGCACCCAGAGGGCCTCAAGAAAAGCTCAGTTGGCAGCTCCGCATCAAGGGGGCTGCGCAGCCCCGGGAGCACGCGATTCCAGCAGCGCAGGCCCTAGAGCCCAAGGTGCCCAGGATCCAGCGTTCCCCTTCGGAAACGGGGAGGTCGGGAGGACACAGGGCAGTGAGGACGCTCCTGCTGCCAGGTGACCCTGAGCTGTGCAAATCAGCGCCCCCTGCACCTGGAGCATCCAGGCCCCTGCAGACTGGGAGACTGCCGTAGTTACTGCAGGAGCTGACTCCAGGGCTATAGAGAGGGCCGCCACCACTGTTTTTGTTCCTCCTGGTGTCATCTTGTGCCTCACAGGATAAATAGCTCCCACTGAGCCATACACATGGTAGGGGGTGGGGCAGCTCCCCCAGGTACACACACCTGAGAATCAGCACAGCAGGCCCCTCCCCCATAAGACCAGCTGAAAGGACAGGGGAAGAGCAAGTTCTTGACCAACCAGCGATGGAAATTTCCAGGGGAAGTCAAGGGACTTACAGTATATAGAATAAAAGGATACCCCTTCTTGTTTTTTGTTTTTTGTTTGCCCCCCCACCTTTTTTTTCTCTTTTCCTTCCTTTTTCCAGTACAACTTGTTTTTAGCCACTCTGCACTGAGCAAAATGACTAGAAGAAAAAAACTCACCAGAAATGAAAGAATCAGAAACAGTACTCTTTCCCACAGAGTTACAGAATTTGGATTACAATTCAATGTCAGAAAGCCAATTCAGAAACACAATTATAAAGCTATTGGTGGCTCTGGAAAAAAGCAAAAGGAGTCAAGAGACTTCATGACTGCAGAATTTAGATCTAATCAGGCTGAAATTAAAAATCAATGAAATGAGATACAATCCAAACTGGAGGTTCTAATGACGAGGGTTACCGAGGTAGAAGAAAGAGTGAGTGACATAGAAGACAAGTTGATGGCAAGGAGGGAAACTGACGAAAAAAGAGAAAAACAATTAAAAGATCATGAGGATAGGTTAAGGGAAATAAATGACAGCCTCAGGGGGAAAAAATCTACGTTTAATTGGGGTTCCCGAGGACGCTGAAAGGGACAGAGATCCAGAATATGTGTTTAAACAAATCATAGCTGAGAACTTCCCTAACTTAAGTACAGTACATTAAGAAGATTATTCACTATGAGCAAGTGGGATTTATCCCCGGGATGCAAGGCTGGTCAACACTCGTAAAGCCATCAACGTGATAGATCATATCAACAAGAGAAAATCCAAGAACCATATGATCCTCTCAATAGTTGCAGAGAAAGCATTTGACAAAATACAGCATCCATTCCTGATCAAAAGTCTTCAGAGTGTAGGTAGAGAGGGAACATTAATCAGCATCTTAAAAGCCATCTACGAAAAGCCCACAGCAAATATCATCCTCAATGGGGAAACACTGGGATCCTCTCCCCTAAGATCAGGAACATGACAGGGATGTCCCCTCTCACCACTGCTATTCAACATAGTACTGGAAGTCCTAGCCTCAGCCATCAGGCAACAAAAAGAAATAAAAGGCACTCAAATTGGCAAAGAAGTCAAACCCTCCCTCTTCGCAGATGACATGATACTCTACATAGGAAACCCAAAAGACTCCACCCCAAGATTGCTAGAACCCATACAGCAATCGGCAGTGTGGCAGGATACAAAAATCAATGCTCAGAAGTCAGTGGCATTTCTCTACACTAACAATGAGACTGAAGAAAGTGAAATTAAGGAGTCAATCCCATTTACAGTTGCCCCCAAAAGCATAAAATACCTAGGAATAAACCTAACCAAAGAGGTAAAGGATCCATACCCTAAAAACACTTCTGAAAGAAATTGAGGAAGACACAAAGAGATGGAAAAATATTCCATGCTCATGTGTTGGAAGAATTAATATTGTGAAAATGTTCATGCTACTCAGGGCCATTTACACATTTAATGCAATCCCTATCAAAATACCATGGACTTTCTTCAGAGAGTTGGAACAAATCATCTTACGATTTGTGTGGAGGGCAGCCTGGGTGGTTTAGCAGTTTAGCACCTACCTTCAGCCCAGGGTGTGATCCTGGAGACTTGGGATTGAGTCCCACGTCAGGCTCCCTGCATGAGGCCTGCCTCTCCCTCTGCCTGTGTCTCTGCACCTGTCTCTCTTTCTCTTTATCTCTCTGTCTCATGAATAAATAAAATCTTTAAAAATAAATTTGTGTGGAATCAGAAAAGACCTCGAACAGCCAGGGGAATATTACCAAAGAAAAACAGAGCTGGGAGCATCACAATGACAGGTTTCAGGTTGTGCTACAAAAATTAACAAGACAGGAAACAACAAATGTTGGAGAGGATGTGGAGAAAGGGGAACCCTCTTGCACTGTTTGTGGGAATGTGAACTGGTACAGTCACTCTGGAAAACTGTGTGGAGGTTCCTCAAAGAGTTAAAAATAGATCTGCCCTACAACCCAGCAATTGTATTTTGGGGATTTACCCCAAACATACAGATGCAGTGAAAATCTGAGACACCTTCACCCCAATGTTTATAGTAGCAATGTCCACAATAGCCAAACTGTGGAAGGAGCCTCGTTCTTCATCAAAAGATGAATGGATAAAGGAGATGTGGTATACATATACAATGGAATATTACTCAGCCATTAGAATGGACAAATACCCACCATTTGCTTCAACGTGGATGGAACTGGAGGGTATTATGCTGAGTGAAATAAGTCAATTGGAGAAGGACAAACATTATATGTTCTCATTCATTTGGGGAATATTAAAAATATTAAAAAATTAGTGAAAGGGTATAAAGGGGAAATGAGAGAAAATGTGTGAAAATATTAGTTGGGGTGACGAAACATGAGAGACTCCTAACTCTGAGAAACGAACAAGGGGTAGTGGAATGATAAGTTGGCGGGGAGTTGTGGTGACTGGGTAAAGGACACTGATGGGGGCACTTGCAGGATGAGCACTCAGTGTTGTGCTATATGTTGGCAATTTAAACTTCAATTAAAAAATTTAAAAAAATGAATAAAAAAATAAAAAACAAGCAGAAACTGAAAAAAAATCCAAACATCAGTGTGAATCTTTGCTATATGTGAAAAAAAGTAAATATATAAAAAAATGAATCTCACACTAAAAAGTCTGAACCTAAGCATCGGAGAAATGCCCTAACTTACTTTCATGGAAAGTCAGCAGCAACATAGTCTAAACAAATTGTGGCACATTAGTTCATTAGTTAATCCTATGCAAAAGATGACCCCTTGTAGACAGACTTTTGCCATTCCAATGCCTTTGCAACATGGTAACAGTTTGATCCTGAATCAGAGAAATTAAGATGGGCAACAAATTGCTGTAAATTAAATGAAAAGCTGGAGCTATGAGAAACCCATAGTAGCCCCTTGGTTCTTCCCAGCAACCTAGAAAAGTCTTTTATTTTTATTTTTTTATAATCCTTCACCTACCATGGTCCATTTAAGATGATTCAAAGCATAGATAGACATTGGTGGGGAGGCTTCTATAAAATTGCAACAACAAGATCCCTTGGTTCTCCCCTATGGCCAATTTCTCTTCTATTCCTAATGTCACCATAAACTCTTATTGACTCTCCTTAGAAGTCTATTACTGATTTCAACTCTTACAGTCAGAACATCCAATACCTTGATTTTATCTTTCTCTCATTATGACTGCACTTTCCCAGTTTGACACAAATACCTATGTAAGTCTTAGTACACTTGCACCTCCAAATTCTCAATATTACCTAAATCAGATCTGCCCCTTCTCACCTTAGCAACAGAACTCATCTTTGTAAGAGATTTAGAGTAACTTTTTTTTTTTTTTTCCGGCTAGGAGATTTACTTCCCAAATGTGCTGAAAACCTAACTGACCCTTGGCTTAAACAGGTAAATGCAGCAATATCTGTAAATAAATCCATTACCAATACCGTCGTAAAGGAAATGGTTTGTCTTCGTGGTGACTATCATTGTTCTCAGGCCTATGAATGCTTAGATAGCTGGCACACAGGTAAGCAATGTCTCTTAGGTTAACTAACCATGTCCCTAATTTTCCACAAATGAACTAAAACATATTACTAGTTGATTCTTCTGAACTTACATGAATTAGAGTAGACCTGCCAAGAGGCATTCATGACTCAGGATTTGCTTCCCTTGGCAGGGCCATACTTCCCTGGTTAGGTGTAAGTGTAAATGGGAATATAATCAGAAACCTCTCCTTATTTCTTGGGGATATTGTAGAATCTGCTGCTAAGACAATAATTGCCTAACAAAGATCTTTAGACTCTTTGGCAAAACTGTTCTAGTCTATAATAGGATAGCCTTTGATAATCTTTTAGTGGAGTAGGAAGTGTTTGTGCTGTGGCCAATACCCACCTGCTGTACTTGGATTAATACTTATGGAGAAGTTGAAACTCAGTCACATAAGATTACTGAACAAGCCACTTAGCTTAAAAAGGTGACTCTGTCAATGGGGTCTTTCTTTGACTTACTTGATTTTGATTGGTTTGGGTCTTGGGAACCACAGCTCTGAGGTACAATCCAAATGGCGGGAATTATCCTGAATATGATAATCATGATAATCTCCATTGATGCACTGGATTCTTTCAGAAGATTTAAATGTATGGTTGCAACCACTAACTGCCAAATGATTTCCCTAAGACTGGGACATCAGGAAAGGAATTAAAACAATGACTGACTTAAAAATTGTGGGCCTGAAGCCATAACCTGTGAATATTAACATAGATTAAACAAAAATGCCATGACTGAAGGGTACCCCATAAAGATCCACAAAAGCTGCAAGAAGTAGCTGAGGGTGACACTAATGCCCTAAATTTTGATCATATCTCTCAGTTAAGCTAAACGTTTAATCAAAATGGGGGAATTGTAAAAAAGGAGAGAGTAGGCCCAAGATGGAGCCACTTGTGCTAACTGCCCTACATCAGCAAACCAAGACTTAACACCTAATCTAATTGTACTTTAAACCTCTCCCAGAAATGTAATCTTTAATCAGTCAACCTGAAATTACCTGGTTAGCACTTGTGAGGTAACCTGCTTGACAGGACCCTTTTGTTCCTTTTAGGAGTACAATCTTTTCTGAAACAATGCATTCTTTGTTAATAACTTCTTTTTTTTTCTGATTCTATTTGCTAAAAGGGTTACTGCACAATTCCTGACATCTAGGAAAATCAGGTTGATTTTTCTTTTTACCAAGTTGATCTTTAAACTTATTTGTTTGAATTTTTGTTGTTGAAAAATAACTATTTTTTTTCACATAGAAAACAGTTTTTCTAAAACCATTTACAAATCTGTAGTACAAAATCCATTGCATTTTTCAGAACATTCATTTATGGCATTTTATTTACACTAGTTTTTCCTGTGTAGTTATAATTAATTTCTAATCCTTAGAAATCAGGAATATGGAAAATGTTAGCTTCCTAGTTTTAAATCTGATTCCTAAATAATATTTAAAATTTAGGATGATTTGCTCCCATTTTGGGAGAAAATCTAGCAATGAAGGAAGTATTTTTGTTGTTAGTGAAATGCTACCATAGAACGAGGACCAATAATTAGGCTCCTTTGTGAATGTATTCTTACTCTCAGTCAATGTTTGGGTCATATGTTGTATGGTATTGAGGCATGGCTTGGTCCAAAGTTAGAGAAGGAAAAAGCTAAATCTATTTCTATCTCCATTTCAGGAATGTGGCTTCTAAATTAACATTCTTTTGGAGTCAAATGTTAGCATTGTAATTAATGGTGGGTTATAAAATATATTTCTATAAGAATGTACAGCATATTTTGTTTTTGTTTTTTTTGTTTTAGGTACTATTATTGATTTTTAATAGATAGTTCTTGGGAATCAATAAGATGGCAACTTATTGTTTCTGCTCTTCTATTTTTCTCAGAAGTTGAAATTCACATTTAAGACCATATATAAAGGCTTCAGAATAAAAACTGATAGGGTTAATTTGTATATCAGGCCCCGCAAAATATCAGGCCACCTAGTGGCCCAGTCCACATCACAAATATAAACCTAAGTTAGAGTGAACTTAGGGACAACACTCATCAAGGAAGCCTAACATACTCTAATAACCCTCCAATTCAGCTTTAGCTAGCTTACCTTACCCTAGAAAATAAGACCTGCTAGGCCTTTTTCCCCCATATATTTTATTATATTTATTTTCACTTGAATATAATTAAAACACAGTGTTACATTAGTTTCAGATATATAGCATAATGATTCAAATTCTATGCATTTATCATTGCTCATTAAGACAAAAGCACTCTTAATCCCTTTATCTGTTTAATCCATCCCTCTACCGATCTTCCCTCTGGTAACCACCAGTTCTCTGTATCTGAGTCTGTTTGTCTTTTTTATCTTAGTTATTTGTTTCTTTGTTTCTTAAATTCCAGATATGAGTGAAATTATATGCCATTTGTCTTTCTTTGACTGATATATTTCATTTAGCATTATATCTTCTAGATCCACACATGTTGCTGCAAATGGCAAGATTTCATTCTTTTTTATGGTTGAGTGTTATATATATACATATATATAATACACACTAGTATATATATGTTATATATATGTTATTATATATTTTATGGTTGAGTTATAGAGTTATATATATATATACACACACACACATATATATATATGTCATATATATGTGTGTATTATACACACACACACCACATCTTCTTTATCCCTTCATCCAACAATGGATGTTTAGGTTGCTTTAAGCCTTAAAATTAAATACCTGATGTCCTAGCCAATCAGGTCCTATTTTTTTTAATAAAACTGATGTAATTAGTTAAAGACACAGGAAAATAACATGTTATGAACCAAACTGGTTACAAGTAGGGGGTAGAGGATGACTTCACTTCTGATAGAAAATTTAAAAGTATATACACAAAATACCATATGGCTACGTACAAAAATATTGAGTTTTACTCCTGCTCTTTGATTAAACAGTCTTCCCTTTGTTTTTGTGTATTTTTTGAGAAATAATTATTTCTGAAACAAAAAAGAAAACAAGTTCCTGGATGTCTTAGTTGAAGAATTCTTAAATGCCAGGAGTCTAGCAGTCAAATCCTGAACCCCAGGACAGATCCAGCCAGGGGGACAGTGGTAAAGACCAGACAGAGATGCTATTTTTGTCAGGCTGTTTCCTTCCTCCACATTCGATGTTCTCAGTATACTACCACTTAACAGGAGACTATGAATATTAACTGGCACAACAGCAAAATGATGCTAGCAACTTTGGTTTCAAATTGGTCAAAATGTAATAACCATTTTATTGCTATAAAATGCACTGGAAATAAAACAAGACACATCATCAAACACTCTGGAAATCAAGAGTTCCTACAAGAAAAACTCCACGTGATGAAACCTCCATCTTTGCTGCTCTTTCTGAACTCTGTTCCTTTCCAATTTTCATCATAAACCTATTTTTGTTTTATGGACCTAGAAGGGGCACTTTTCTCAAAAAGATGCTTTGCCTCCTGAGTACTCTGCAGGATTGGAAGGGTTCACCAAAATTCAAACCACTTCAAACAAAGTTGAATGAACTGTGTTGTCACTCTGTATCAAAAAGGTTTTTGCTAAGTTATTAAATGGAGAATAGCAGAGTATTAAACCTATATTGGTGTGAATGAGGCTCAAAAATCTGATTCCCACTGTTCCAAATAAATGTTAGAATGCAAAGCATGCTTTTATTCAAATAACAATGACAACCCACATTTCTTGCTCTAAAAAAAAGGGAAAGGTCCATTGCTTTAAAGTCTGGCATATATAAAAACTAGTGCCATCTTTAATGTAAGGTGCTTTCTAGCCACAGTAGCATTTTCAGGGGAGGTCAAGAACTATGGTTAAGGTCCACGAATCAACCAAAACCAAAAAACCTGAGACAATATTCTGCATCACCACCCCCAGCACCTGTTCAGTGCACCAGGTCACTGCCTTCTAAGGTTGAACTGGGTGATGGACATTAAGGAGGGCACATGATGTAACAAGCACTATGATACACAAGACTGATGAATCACTGAACTCTACCTCCATAACTAATGATAAGCTTTATGTTAATTGAATTTAAATTAAAAAAATAAAAAATAACCCCCCCCCCCAAAACAAGACCCAAAAATACTATGACTATTTTGGAGGTAAAAGATTTAAAATACTCTCTCATTACAACAAAAGCCAAAAGTCCTCTCGCTTTGCCCTTGAGCTACCTAGAGAAACTGACCTCTGTTTTACACCCCCAAATAAGAGAGGTATTTCCTGGAAATATCCATGTCCAGTGCTTGCAACATCAATTAATATTGCTGTTCCAACAGTCCCAATCCCGAAGCCATAGCAATCCCTTTGTTAGAAAAAGGAAAAAAAAATCCATTTCGGGACAAAACCATTCAAGAAGCAAGGAAAGTGTATCTTTAGTGGGAGAACTGTCTGCTGTCAGAGGACTTCCTGCTAATGTGTTTGAAGATTTTGGACTTCTCAACTTTCTTGGCTTTCTGGTATCCAAAACCACCGCCACTTCCTCTCTTTTTAAGCTTGCCATCATTGCTGTTTATGTTTAGATCAACAAAAGGAGGCACTTTGAAACCAAACAACAGAACAACTTGAGGCAAATTTAAGTTATTGACATTGAAGATCTGTTTCAGAGAATAGGAATCATATGCTCAAATGTATGACTTACATGCCTCCTGGGCTGACTTATGAAGGAAGTAGTTCTTTTCAATCAATTTTTCAAGCTGAGACTGAATGTCAGAAATCTTGGACCAGGAAAACTCAAATTCACTTAATGGAACCTTGGATTGCTTCAAGTAACAAAGGAAACCCAACTCTTCAGGGCAAGATGAGCAAGGCATGACCTCTTCTGTTTAGGCCTCTGGCTGTTCCCACATGATGAATATATTCCTTGGGATCATCTGGAGCGTCATACTGAACAATCCAATCGACTTCAGGAATATCCAGCCCTCTAGCTATCATGTCTGTACACAACAATATCCCCCAATCAGCATTGCAGAACTGGAAGAATGTGGTTGTACGCTTATTCTGCTTCTGCCTTCCATGAATGGCCAAGATAGGCAAATCAATGTAGTTCAGCAACTCATAGTAGTATTTCACGGACTTACAGGATGAAAAAAAGACCATCAGTTTCTTCTTCTGGTTCTTCTTAAGGATGTAAAGAGCAGGAGGAACCTCTTTTCTGAGGGACAAACAACACATCCCTGTTCAAGACCATCCACTGTTGCATTAGCTTTATCGTCATCAATACCAACATACAATGGTTCCTTTTTCAAAGAAATCCTTGCCAAGTCTCAACTTTTCGAGTTTGTGTGGCAGAAAAGAGCATGGTTTGCCTGTGTGCCAGCAGAAGTTTAATAATTTATTTTAATTTATCTTCATACCCAACATCCAAGACATGATCAGCCTCATTGATAACCACACACTGTAGATTTTTATACATAAACCGTAGGGTATTCTTGCATGTGGTCCAGGAGATGGCCTGGGGTGGTCACAATGATGTTGATCCCATTACCAAGTTTCTGTGCTTCAACGGATCTGTTGCTGCCATCCATTATTAACCTGTATGTGCGAACATGGTGCATCATTAGCTCTTTAAGAACACCAAAAGTCTGCATGGCCAGTTCCCTAGTAGATGAGAGAATAAGAACTCCTGTTCCATTCCTAGGCATGAACTTTAACTTGACAATGAGTTGGACTGCAGGGATGAGAAATGCCAGCGTTTTGCCACTGCCTGTTTTTGCAGCCATTAGGAGATACCTGCCTTCCAGCAGTGGTCTGATACTTCTATGCTGAATTTCGGTCATGTTTGTAAAACCCATTTCTTTTATTGCCTTCAGAGTGTTCTCATTGACAAGATTAGAAAGAGAAGCAAATGAAGTATCCTCAAAAGCTCCTGTCAGTCCCAGGGATAGGCTGGGCACTTCACTGTCCTCTTCCTCATCATCTGGCTTCTCCGCACTGTTTTCTGTCTCTTCAGGAGCCTGGGCCCCTTCTTCAGAGTCCCCTTTGTCTTCAGTTTTCAATTTTTTGGTATCAGGCCCAGTGTCATCCACCATTTTTCTCTTCTTCTTCTTCTTCTTCTTCTTCTTCTTCTTCTTCTTCTTCTTCTTCTTCTTCTTCTTCTTTTTTCGATTCTGAATTGGGAAGCTGTGTTGCTGCTTCTCCATTGATTATTATGGTAGATTTCTTTCTTTCTTCCTTTTTTTTTTTTAAACTTGTATAGTTTTAACTGTTTCTTTAGTTACCTCTCCATTCTGGGCTTCTGATGAGCCCATGTTCACAGACTATTTTAGAGATTTTTTAGCCTTCCCACCTCCCACTGTTTCTTCAGACACATCTCCAGTTTGTGTTTCTGATAAGCTCTCATCTGAGGCCCTCTGGAGTTTTAAGTTTTGCTGGTGCAACTTGAGATTCTGCTTCTCTATCTTCTTGTGCAGGAGTTTCATGGGTAGATGGGACATGTTGCCGGTAAGGCGCCTTTACTGCAGCACCACAACTTGGCTCAGGTCCTATTTTTGCATTGCCACTTCCAACATTCTATAAAACTTGTTCTGGCCCAAAATCCTTTGGAAGACTGTTCCACTGCTTGTGAGGCACTATACTCCCCCAATCCATGGATTGTCTTCCCTTGAACAGAGGACATCAAACACACTACTAAATTGTTTCCGTATTGCCATTTGGCAATACTCATGAAATGTACATTATAACAATGTTTTTCAAACGCTTGGTGAGCTGTTAATTGCAATAGAATCACTAGAGGAGAAAGAAAAAAAAATATATGGGTTCTTGGGACTCAGCCTTCAAGTCTGAGATTTAATAGACTTAGGATATAACCTTAGAAATCACTCATTTAAAAAAAAGTCACTGAGAAGATTCTTATTTGTGCACAGATTTAGGAAAACTTGCATCACAGTAAACAAATCTAATAGATAAATCTATAGAATGAAAGATATGAGTATCTTAAATAAAAGCAAATACTACTGTTTAACTAATGTTAGTTTTTGATATTTTATTATCCTTTTTGATATTTAGTTATCCTTTTTTGTAATTAATTTTTTGTTGTAATTAATGAATTTTACGCATGCCTGATGTACATAGGCTTAAAAGAACCTGGAAGAAAACGTGATGGCAGCAAATTATTTTTATTTTTATTTACTGATTTGGAAATTTGCTTGTCATTTACCTGATTCATATGCATTATTTTTGTGGTCTTCAAGTGATTTTGGTATATTTCATGAGGTGTTGATTCAATTACATGGAGAGTACAAAATTGAATGACAAGTTTTAAGTTTTCTGTGGTAATTAATACTAACTTTCCTAGTTAATCCAAGGCTTCATGTGGATGATACAAAAATAGCTTCCTTCATTTAATATGCATAACAGATGCCATTATATTTCTACACATCAAATAGTGTTTTCATACTGTTAAGAATTGAGTGTGGTATTTCAATCTGAATTGTTGTAGGTTTTTTTCAAGTCAATAATACAAGCCTACAAAATTAAAATGCACTACTTGTGTCAAACATAACAAAATCATTGTTTGTTTATTTTTAAGGTGCTAATAAAAAAGATTAATGATACTGCCGGATAATGAAACAATCTGCCAAGAGGCAAGCCCCAGAATATAGAGTGGCACAGTAGCATGGAGAGCCCAGGAAAATAATTCTCTCTTTGAATACATTCAACAGAATTTTTTTTACCATCCAACTGACATTTAGAGTTTAAACGAATTGGCTTTCTTTTTATGTGTTGCTCAAATGTCTTGGAGATTATTTACCTCCAGATAGGAATCATTTGCATCTGAAGAAATTTTTGTCAAATAATCAATAAGGGTTTTTGACCTCCATAAAAGCTCTATTTCCTAAACAAAGACATCCACACTTAAAAATATTACACACAGTTACATCTCATTAATGCAGACCCCATAACTCAAATTGATGACAGTTCAAACAAGATACCTTCTGAAGATAAAGAGGAGTTCTACCAAACAAATTTATAGTTGATTATGCTCAATGGGGACAAAAGAGGTGGCCAAAGTTTTTCTTTTATCTAGGAAACTGTTTAAGTGTTTTCAGTGGCACAAAATAACAAGTATTTGAGTGCAAAAAAAAAATCATTCTTTCCTGTTATTAGGGTCCCAAAGGTGCTGTAGTAGACTATCGTTGATTGTTAGTTATCTGTGCCTGGTGAATCTGAATGCGTAGAAAATCAATGTGATGATTAAAATGTGAGACAAGAGTCCATCAAAATCATAGAAGAGAACACAGGCAACACCCTCTTTGAACTCGGCCACAGTAACTTCTTGCAAGATACATCCACAAAGGCAAAAGAAACAAAAGCAAAAATGAACTATTGGGACTTCATCAAGATAAGAAGCTTTTGCACAGCAAAGGATACAGTCAACAAAACTAAAAGACAACCTACAGAATGGGAGAAGATATTTGCAAATGACATATCAGATAAAGGGCTAGTTTCCAAAATCTATAAAGAACTTATTAAACTCAACACCAAAGAAACAAACAATCCAATCATGAAATGGGCAAAAGACATGAAGAGAAATCTCACAGAGGAAGACATGGACATGGCTAACAAGCACATGAGAAAATGCTCTGCATCACTTGCCATCAGGGAAATACAAATCAAAACCACAATGAGATACCACCTCACACCAGTGAGAATGGGGAAAATTAACAAGGCAGGAAACCACAAATGTTGGAGAGGATGCGGAGAAAAGGGAACCCTCTTACACTGTTGGTGGGAATGTGAACTGGCGCAGCCACTCTGGAAAACTGTGTGGAGGTTCCTCAAAGAGTTAAAAATAGACCTGCCCTACGACCCAGCAATTGCACTGTTGGGGATTTACCCCAAAGATTCAGATGCAATGAAACGTCGGGACACCTGCCCCCCGATGTTTCTATCAGCAATGGCCACAATAGCCAAACTGTGGAAGGAGCCTCGGTGTCCATCGAAAGATGAATGGATAAAGAAGATGTGGTTTATGTATACAATGGAATATTACTCAGCAATTAGAGACGACAAATACCCACCATTTGCTTCAACGTGGATGGAACTGGAGGGTATTATGCTGAGTGAAATAAGTCAATCGGAGAAGGACAAACAGTGTATGTTCTCATTCATTTGGGGAATATGAATAATAGTGACAGGGAATATAAAGGAAGGGAAAAGAAATGTTGGGAAATATCAGGAAGGGAGACAGAACATAAAGACTCCTAACTCGGGGAAACGAACTAGGGGTGGTGGAAGGGGAGGAGGGCGGGTGTTGGACGGGAATGGGTGACGGGCACTGAGGTGGACACTTGACGGGATGAGCACTGGGTGTTTTTCTGTATGTTGGTAAATTGAACACCAATAAAAATTAATTTAAAAAAAAAGAAAAAAAAAACAATGATGGCAGCCATGTATCTAGTGCCTTAGACACTAGGTATATAGTTATTTACATATATTGCTTCATATTGTACTAAATGTATATAAGGTACATATTAATTACAGCTCAAAATTAAGGCTCAAAGATTAATGTATCATAGGTCACATTGTTTTAAGCAGAAAAGTTGGCTTGAAAACCTTTTATCTAAACCAATAGTTTTCAAAGCATAGTTCCTGATCCAGCATCATTTGCTGTTGGTAAAAATATTCAGGTCCTACTCCAGATCTGCTGAGTCAGGAACACTAGGAGTAAAATCCAGTCACTTGTTTTTAAAGAAGTCCTCAAGGGATCCCTGGGTGGCGCAGCGGTTTGGCGCCTGCCTTTGGCCCAGGGCGCGATCCTGGAGACCCGGGATCGAATCCCACATCACGCTCCCGGTGCATGGAGCCTGCTTCTCCCTCTGCCGGTGTCTCTGCGCCTCTCTCTCTCTCTCTCTCTCTCTCTCTCTCTCTCTCTCTCTGTGACTATCATAAATAAATAAAAATTAAAAAAAATAAAATGATAATAAACTTTAAAAAAAATTGCAATGATAAAAATTAAAAAAATAAATAAATAAAAATAAAGAAGTCCTCAAGATGATTCTGACATATGCTAAAGTCTCAGAACTATTAATCTAAATAGCAGTAATAACATCAATATTATTATATTACTATACTATATTACCATACTATATTAACCATTTGACTAATACATAGGTCACTAGGTTAAATATTTAATTTCTTGATACATTAGTTTTCTCTATCATCAAAAATTGTGCCTAAAATTTGTGTATTGTGTAAAGAGTAATGCATTGGGAGTCAGAAAGTTTCGTTTCTTATCTCATAAATATGAACTAAAATTTGTGGGCTGGTTTCTTCATATGTAAAGTGAAGTCATTGGACGAGATAGTCTCTAAATTAACTTTTAGCTCTGGTATGATTTTAGTTGCCTTGAATATGTGAACTATTGATTATAAGAATGCTGATTAAAAAAAAAAAGAATGATGATTGATTTGTGCCTTTGCTGTACAACTCTGGACAGAAAAGACACTACATCATAGTGTATATGAGTAGTAGTTGTGCCATGCACAATCAGCAAAGCGGTATGTAGTTTATTCATGCTCATTACAGCAAACAAACAAGCAAATTAACTTACTCCAAATGCTCTACTGTTAATCAAAAACTAGCATATTATTCTCAGAAACAGCTTTTACAAGGAATTTGGTGTGAAACAAATGACTCCAGAATCAGTTCTTCCATGATTTGGGTTTGAGATCTCTAAGAAATTATTAGCCTCCCTGAGACTTTAAGAATTTATAGGAAAAAAAAACAGAGATACATATTATATTACCTAATTTATAGTAGAGAAAGAACAATTAAATAATAACATTATGTGAAAGCATTTTTCATATTTGCCTACTAATAGCATATAGGAAAGTCTTATAACCTTGAAAGTTTGAAAACTATTCCTCTTTTAATATTTCATAATTCATAATTTCAGTGATTCAGATGGGTCTTTCTCCCAAATGCTACAAAAGAACAAAGATTTACTGTTGTGAAGGAGGAACAGGCCTCTTTACTGATACACTCTTGTAATGAAAAGATAAAATTTAATAAAATGTATATCTCCTGTGTATGTGGGAAATACCCAAGAAAACTTAATAACTCCTCAAAATGGCTGAAACCAACATCTTAAATACCATCTCCAGCTAAAGACAAAAGACAAAAAAGATCCCTTTCACTGTATATGAAAGTGATCATCATATTTAAAAATTAAGTTCATTACCTTGGAATTTTTCACATTTTGTAGACTATGCTTTTCGTTCTCAATAAATTCCAAGTGTTATTGTTAACCACTGATCACAGCTGCTAACTCAGCAAATGAATAGGTAAGCCCTGGTGGAGGGCTGTGGCCAACTGTTTCAGACCAGTCAGATTCCCCAGGGGGCTGAACAAATCAAAAGCATGCCTCCTGGCTGAGTTTGCCAGCACTGTTGCCAAATAAACTCAGATAAACTCATTTCAAGAAAAGTCAATAACTCAAAAGATAAGGGTTTGGGAAAAGACAGGGAGAAACTTATTTTAGGTGCCAGAAATGGGGAGGTGATGGGTTCAATCCTTAACAACTAACTTCTGCTGGCAGGATACCTAGAGTTTTATTTTATTTTATATTTTATTTTATTTTATTTTATTTATTTTATTTTATTTTATTTTATTTTATTTTATTTTATTTTATTTTATATTTTAATTATTTTATTGGTGTTCAATTTGCCAACATATAGCATAACACCCAGTGCTCATCCTGCCAAGTGCTCCTCTTGGTGCCCATCACCCAGTCACCCCAACCCCCCGCCCACCTCCCCTTCCACTACCCCTTGTTCATTTCCCAGAGTTAGGATACCTAGAGTTTTAGAGAGAGAGGTTCAGGAGGGTACTTGCAAGAGAGCAGGCAGACAGCTTGCGATCATGGGTGGGCGAGGGGATGTGTTGGATGTGGTCTATGTTATTCAGTTCATAGCAGGGCTTTTCTGGCCTGGTGGTTGGAATGTTGTGGTCATTGCAAAACATCTTTGTCCAAACTGCAAGGAACTGTGATAAGTAGTTGCTAAGGCTGATATCAAGGAGGTTACTGCCTGTGTTCTTCTCTAGGATTTTGATGGTTTCTTGTCTCAGATTTAGTTTTTTCATCCATTTGGAATTTATTTTTTGTATGATGTAGGAAAGTGGTCCACTTTCTTTCTTCCACATGTTGCTCTACAGTTTTCCTTACACCATTGCTGAATAGACTTTTTCTGTTGGATATTCTTTCCTGCTTTGTCGAAGATGAGTTGATCATATAGTTTTCTATTCTGTTCCATTGATCTATATGTCTGTTTTTGTGCCAATATCATACTGTCTTGATCACTACAGCATTGTAATATAGCTTGAAGTCCAGAATCATGATGCCTCCAGCTTTGGTTTTCTTTTTCAGGATTGCTTTGGCTATTTGGGGTCTTTGGTGGTTCCATACAAATTTTAGGATTGTGTTTTCTAGCTCTGTGAAAAATACTGGGGATATTTTGATAGGGATTTCATTAAATGTGTAGATTGCTTTGCATAGTATGACTTTTTAATAATGTTTGTTCTTTCAATGCATGAGCATGGAGCATTTTTCCATTTCTTTGTGTCCTCTTCAATTTCTTTCATAAGTGTTCTATAGTTTACAGAGTACAAATCCTTTACCCCTTTGTTTAGGTTTATTGCTGGGTATATTATTGTTTTGGGTGCAATTTTAAATGGGATAGATTCCTTAATTTCTCTTTCTACTGCTTCATTATTGGCATATAGACATACAACAGATACATGTATGTTGATTTTTGGATCCTACAACATTACTGAATGCATGTATCAGTTATACTTTTTGGTGGAGTCTTTTGGGTTTTCTACATAGAGTATCATGTCACCTGCAAATAGTGAAATTTTTACTTCTTTTTTTTTGCCTATTTGGATGCTTTTAAAATTTCTTTTTGTTGTCTGATTGCTGCCATTAGGACTGCCAGTATTATGTTAAATAACAGTGGTGAAAATGAACATTCTTGTTTTGTTCCTGATCATAGAGGAAAAGCTCTCAGTATTTCCCCATCAAAGATGGTGTAAGGTATGTTTTTATTTTCTTTTTCATATATGGCCTTTATTATGTTCAGGTATGTTCCCTCTAAACTTACTTTCTTGAGGGTTTTTTTAATGAATGGATGTTGTACTTTCTCGAATGGTTTATCTGCAAGTATTGAAATGATGATATGGTTCTTATCCTTTCTTTTATTGATGTAATGCATCATGTTGATTGATTTGAGAATATTGAACCACCCTTGCATACCAGGAATAAATCTCACTTGATCATGGTGAATGATCATTTCAGTGTATTATTGGATTTGGTTTGCAAGTATTTTTTGAGAGTTTTTGCAGCCATTTTTATCAGGGATATTGTCCTGTAGTTATCTTTTTTTACTGGAGCTTTATGTTTTGGCATCAGGGTAATATTAGCCTCATAAATGTGTTTGGAAGTTTTCCTTCCTCTTCTATTTTTATGGAACAGATTTAGAAAAATAGATAATAACACTTCCCTACATGTTTGATAGAAATCACCTGTGAGGCCATCTGGTCCTGAACTTTTGTTTGTTGGGAGTTGTTTGAATAATAATTCAATTTCATTCCTGGTTATTGGTCTGTTCAATTTTTTCTATTTCTTCCTTTTTTTATAATAAATTTATTTTTTATTGGTGTTCAATTTGCCAACATGCAGAATAACACCCAGTGCTCATCCCGTCAAGTGCTCCTCTCATTGCCTGTCACCCATTCACCCCCACCCCCCGCCCTCCTTCCCTTCCACCACCCCCAGTTCGTTTCCCAGAGTTACAAGTCTTTATGTTCTGTCTCCCTTTCTGACATTTCCCACACATCTCTTCTCCCTTCCCATATATTCCATTTCACTATTATTTATATTCCCCAAATGAATGAGAACATACACTGTTTGTCCTTCTCCAATTGACATATTTCACTCAGCATAATACCCGCCAGTTTCATGCACATTGAAGCAAACGGTGGGTATTTGTCATTTCTAATGGCTGAGTAATATTCCATTGTATACATAAACCACATCTTTTTATCCATTCATCTTTCGATGGAAACCGAGACTCCTTCCACAGTTTGGCTATTGTGGACATTGCTGCTAGAAACATCGGTGTCCCAGCGTTTCATGCATCTGTATCTTTGGGGTAAATCCCCAACAGGGCAAT
Organism: Vulpes lagopus; assembly: GCF_018345385.1. Classification (NCBI taxonomy): domain Eukaryota; kingdom Metazoa; phylum Chordata; class Mammalia; order Carnivora; family Canidae; genus Vulpes; species Vulpes lagopus. The sequence continues at coordinate 98,076,168 of NC_054848.1, forward strand.
TGATGGGTCTTAGGGCAGATCTATTTTTAACTCCATGAGGAACCTCCACACAGTTTTCCAGAGTGGCTGCACCAGTTCACATTCCCACCAACGGTGTAAGAGGGTTCCATTTTCTCTACATCCTATCCAACATTTGTGGTTACCTGCCTTGTTAGTTTTCCCCATTCTCACTGGTGTGAGGTGGTATCTCATTGTGGTTTTGATTTGTATTTCCCTGATGGCAAGGGATGCAGAGCATTTTCTCATGTGCATGTTGGCCATGTCCATGTCTTCCTCTGTGAGATTTCTGTTCATGTCTTTTGCCCATTTCATGATTGGATTGTTTGTTTCTTGGGTGTTGAGTTTAATAAGTTCTTCATAGATCTTGGAAACTAGCCCTTTATCTGATAGGTCATTTGCAAATATCTTCTCCCATTCTGTAGGTTATCTTTTAGTTAGTTTTGTTGACTGTATCCTTTGCTGTGCAAAAGCTTCTTATCTTGATGAAGTCCCAATAGTTCATTTTTGCTTTTGTTTCTTTTGCCTTCGTGGATGTATCTTGCAAGAAGTTATTATGGCCAAGTTCAAAAAGGGTGTTGCCTGTGTTCTCCTCTAGGATTTTGATGGAATCTTGTCTCACATTTAGACCTTTCATCCATTTTGAGTTTATCTTTGTGTATGGTGCAAGAGAGTGGTCTAGTTTCATTCTTCTGCATGTGGATGTCCAATTTTCCCAGCACCATTTATTGAAGAGACTGTCTTTCTTCCAGGGAATAGTCTTTCCTCCTTTATCGAATATTAGTTGACCATAAAGATCAGGGTCCACTTCTGGGTTCTGTATTCTGTTCCATTGATCTATGTGTCTGTTTTTGTGCCAGTACCACACTGTCTTAATGACCACAGCTTTGTAGTACAACCTGAAATCTGGCATTGTGATGCCCCCAGCTATGGTTTTGTTTTTAAAAATTCCCCTGGCTATTCGGGGTCTTTTCTGATTCCACACAAATCTTAAAACAATTTGTTCTAACTCTCTGAAGAAAGTCCATGGTATTCTGAAAGGGATTGCATTAAACGTGTAAATTGCCCTGGGTAACATTGACATTTTCCCAATATTAATTCTGCCAATCCATGAGCATGGAATATTCTTCCATCTCTTTGTGTCTTCCTCAATTTCTTTCAGAATGTTCTATAGTTTTTAGGGTATGGATCCTTTACCTCTTTGGTTAGCTTTATTCCTAGGTATCTTATGCTTTTGGGTGCAATTGTAAACGGGATTGACTCCATAATTTCTCTTTCTTCAGTCTCATTGTTAGTGCATAGAAATGCCACTGACTTCTGGGCATTGATTTTGTATCCTGCCACACTGCAAAATTGCTGTATGAGTTCTAGCAATCTTGGGGTGGAGGTTTTTGGGTTTTCTATGTGCAGTATCATGTCATCAGCAATGAGGGAGAGGTTGACTTCTTTACCAATTTGAGTGCCTTTAATGTCTTTTTGTTGTCTGATTGCTGAGGCGAGGACTTCCAGTACTATGTTGAATGGCAGTGGTGAGAGTGGACATCCCTGTCTTGTTCCTGATCTTAGGGGAAAGGATCCCAGTGTTTCCCCATTGGGGATGATATTTGCTGGGGGCTTTTCGTAGATGGCTTTTAAGATGTTGAGGAATGTTCCCTCTATCCCTACGCTCTGAAGAGTTTTGATCAGAAATGAATGCTGTATTTTGTCAAATGCTTTCTCTGCATCTAATGAGAGGATCATATGGTTCTTGGTTTTTCTCTTGCTGAAATGATGAATCACATTGATTGTTTTATGAGTGTACAACCAGCTTTGTGTCCCGGGAATAAATCCTACTTGGTTATGGTGAATAATTTTCTAAATTTGCTGTTGGATCCTCTTGGCTAGTATCTTGTTGAGAATTTTTCCATCCATGTTCATCGGGGATATTGGTCTGTAATTCTCCTTTTGGTGGGGCCTTTGTCTGCTTTCGGAATTAAGGTGATGCTGGCCTCAGAACGAATTTGGAAGTACTCCATCTCTTTCTATCTTTCCAAACAGCTTTAGTAGAAAAGGTATGGTTTCTTCTTTAAACGTTTGATAGAATTCACCTGGGATGCCATCTAGCCCTGGACTCTTGTGTCTTAGGAGGTTTTTGATGACTGCTTTAATTTCCTCCCTGGTTATTGGCCTATTCAGGTTTTCTGTTTCTTCCTGTTTCAGTTTGGTAGTGTGTGGCTTTCCAGAAATGCATCCATTTCTTCTAGATTGTCTAATTTATTGGCGTATAGCTGCTCATAATATGTTTTTATTTTTTATTTTTTTTGGGGGGGTTATTTTTAAATTTTTTTTATAAATTAATTTTTATTGGTGTTCAATTTACCAATATACAGAAAAACACCCAGTGCTCATCCCGTCAAATGTCCGCCTCAGTGCCCGTCACCCACTCCCCCTACCCCCCGCCCTCCTCCCCTTCCACCACCTCCAGTTCGTTTCCCAGAGTTAGGAGTCTTTATGTTCTGTCTCCCTGATATTTCCCACACATTTCTTTTCCCTTCCTTTATATTCCCTTTGACTATTATTTATATTCCCCAAATGAATTAGAACATACACTGTTTTTCCTTCTCCAATTGACTTATTTCACTCAGCATAATACCCTCCAGTTCCATCCACGTTGAAGCAAATGGTGGGTATTTGTCGTTTCTAATTGCTGAGTAATATTCCATTGTATACATAAACCACATCTTCTTTATCCATTCATCTTTCGATGGACACCGAGGCTCCTTCCACAGTTTGGCTATTGTGGCCATTGCTGATAGAAACATCGGGGGGCAGGTGTCCCGACGTTTCATTGCATCTGAATCTTTGGGGTAAATCCCCAACAGTGCAATTGCTGGGTCGTAGGGCAGGTCTATTTTTAACTCTTTGAGGAACCTCCACACAGTTTTCCAGAGTGGCTGCACCAGTTCACATTCCCACCAACAGTGTAAGAGGGTTCCCTTTTCTCCGCATCCTCTCCAACATTTGTGGTTTCCTGCCTTGTTAATTTTCCCCATTCTCACTGGTGTGAGGTGGTATCTCATTGTGGTTTTGATTTGTATTTCCCTGATGGCGAGGGATGTGGAGCATTTTCTCATGTGCATGTTGGCCATGTCCATGTCTTCCTCTGTGAGATTTCTCTTCATGTCTTTTGCTCATTTCATGATTGGATTGTTTGTTTCTTTGGTGTTGAGTTTAATAAGTTCTTTATAGATCTTGGAAATTAGCCCTTTATCTGATAGGTCATTTGCAAATATCTTCTCCCATTCTGTAGGTTGTCTTTTAGTTTTGTTGACTGCATCCTTTGCTGTGCAAAAGCTTCTTATCTTGATGAAGTCCCAATAGTTCATTTCTGCTTTTGTTTCTTTTGCCTTTGTGGATGTATCTTGCAGGAAGTTACTGTGGCCAAGTTCAAAAAGGGTGTTGCCTGTGTTCTCCTCAAGTATTTTGATGGAATCTTGTCTCACATTTAGACCTTTCATCCATTTTGAGTTTATCTTTGTGTATGGTGAAGACAGTGGTCCAGTTGCATTCTTTTGCATGTGAATGTCCAATTTTCCCAACACCATTTATTGAAGATACTGTCTTTCTTCCAATGGATAGTCTTTCCTCCTTTATCGAATATTAGTTGACCACACATTTCAGGGTCCACTTCTGGGTTCTGTATTCTGTTCCATTGATCTATGTGTCTGTTTTTGTGCCAGTACCACACTGTCTTGATGACCACAGCTTTGTAGAACAACCTGAAATCTGGCATTGTGATGCCCCCAGCTATGGTTTTCTTTTTTAAAATTCCCCTGGCTATTCTGGGTCTTTTCTGATTCCACACAAATCTTAGAATAATTTGTTCTAACTCTCTGAAGAAAGTCCATGGTATTTTGAGAGGGATTGCATTAAACGTGTAAATTGCCCTGGGTAACATTGACATTTTCCCAATATTAATTCTGCCAATCCATGAGCATGGAATATTCTTCCATCTCTTTGTGTCTTCCTCAATTTCTTTCAGAATGTTCTATAGTTTTTAGGGTATGGATCCTTTACCTCTTTGGTTAGCTTTATTCCTAGGTATCTTATGCTTTTGGGTGCAATTGTAAACGGGATTGACTCCATAATTTCTCTTTCTTCAGTCTCATTGTTAGTGCATAGAAATGCCACTGACTTCTGGGCATTGATTTTGTATCCTGCCACACTGCAAAATTGCTGTATGAGTTCTAGCAATCTTGGGGTGGAGGTTTTTGGGTTTTCTATGTGCAGTATCATGTCATCAGCAATGAGGGAGAGGTTGACTTCTTTACCAATTTGAGTGCCTTTAATGTCTTTTTGTTGTCTGATTGCTGAGGCGAGGACTTCCAGTACTATGTTGAATGGCAGTGGTGAGAGTGGACATCCCTGTCTTGTTCCTGATCTTAGGGGAAAGGATCCCAGTGTTTCCCCATTGGGGATGATATTTGCTGGGGGCTTTTCGTAGATGGCTTTTAAGATGTTGAGGAATGTTCCCTCTATCCCTACGCTCTGAAGAGTTTTGATCAGAAATGAATGCTGTATTTTGTCAAATGCTTTCTCTGCATCTAATGAGAGGATCATATGGTTCTTGGTTTTTCTCTTGCTGAAATGATGAATCACATTGATTGTTTTATGAGTGTACAACCAGCTTTGTGTCCCGGGAATAAATCCTACTTGGTTATGGTGAATAATTTTCTAAATTTGCTGTTGGATCCTCTTGGCTAGTATCTTGTTGAGAATTTTTCCATCCATGTTCATCGGGGATATTGGTCTGTAATTCTCCTTTTGGTGGGGCCTTTGTCTGCTTTCGGAATTAAGGTGATGCTGGCCTCAGAACGAATTTGGAAGTACTCCATCTCTTTCTATCTTTCCAAACAGCTTTAGTAGAAAAGGTATGGTTTCTTCTTTAAACGTTTGATAGAATTCACCTGGGATGCCATCTAGCCCTGGACTCTTGTGTCTTAGGAGGTTTTTGATGACTGCTTTAATTTCCTCCCTGGTTATTGGCCTATTCAGGTTTTCTGTTTCTTCCTGTTTCAGTTTGGTAGTGTGTGGCTTTCCAGAAATGCATCCATTTCTTCTAGATTGTCTAATTTATTGGCGTATAGCTGCTCATAATATGTTTTTATTTTTTATTTTTTTTGGGGGGGTTATTTTTAAATTTTTTTTATAAATTAATTTTTATTGGTGTTCAATTTACCAATATACAGAAAAACACCCAGTGCTCATCCCGTCAAATGTCCGCCTCAGTGCCCGTCACCCACTCCCCCTACCCCCCGCCCTCCTCCCCTTCCACCACCTCCAGTTCGTTTCCCAGAGTTAGGAGTCTTTATGTTCTGTCTCCCTGATATTTCCCACACATTTCTTTTCCCTTCCTTTATATTCCCTTTGACTATTATTTATATTCCCCAAATGAATTAGAACATACACTGTTTTTCCTTCTCCAATTGACTTATTTCACTCAGCATAATACCCTCCAGTTCCATCCACGTTGAAGCAAATGGTGGGTATTTGTCGTTTCTAATTGCTGAGTAATATTCCATTGTATACATAAACCACATCTTCTTTATCCATTCATCTTTCGATGGACACCGAGGCTCCTTCCACAGTTTGGCTATTGTGGCCATTGCTGATAGAAACATCGGGGGGCAGGTGTCCCGACGTTTCATTGCATCTGAATCTTTGGGGTAAATCCCCAACAGTGCAATTGCTGGGTCGTAGGGCAGGTCTATTTTTAACTCTTTGAGGAACCTCCACACAGTTTTCCAGAGTGGCTGCACCAGTTCACATTCCCACCAACAGTGTAAGAGGGTTCCCTTTTCTCCGCATCCTCTCCAACATTTGTGGTTTCCTGCCTTGTTAATTTTCCCCATTCTCACTGGTGTGAGGTGGTATCTCATTGTGGTTTTGATTTGTATTTCCCTGATGGCGAGGGATGTGGAGCATTTTCTCATGTGCATGTTGGCCATGTCCATGTCTTCCTCTGTGAGATTTCTCTTCATGTCTTTTGCTCATTTCATGATTGGATTGTTTGTTTCTTTGGTGTTGAGTTTAATAAGTTCTTTATAGATCTTGGAAATTAGCCCTTTATCTGATAGGTCATTTGCAAATATCTTCTCCCATTCTGTAGGTTGTCTTTTAGTTTTGTTGACTGCATCCTTTGCTGTGCAAAAGCTTCTTATCTTGATGAAGTCCCAATAGTTCATTTCTGCTTTTGTTTCTTTTGCCTTTGTGGATGTATCTTGCAGGAAGTTACTGTGGCCAAGTTCAAAAAGGGTGTTGCCTGTGTTCTCCTCAAGTATTTTGATGGAATCTTGTCTCACATTTAGACCTTTCATCCATTTTGAGTTTATCTTTGTGTATGGTGAAGACAGTGGTCCAGTTGCATTCTTTTGCATGTGAATGTCCAATTTTCCCAACACCATTTATTGAAGATACTGTCTTTCTTCCAATGGATAGTCTTTCCTCCTTTATCGAATATTAGTTGACCACACATTTCAGGGTCCACTTCTGGGTTCTGTATTCTGTTCCATTGATCTATGTGTCTGTTTTTGTGCCAGTACCACACTGTCTTGATGACCACAGCTTTGTAGAACAACCTGAAATCTGGCATTGTGATGCCCCCAGCTATGGTTTTCTTTTTTAAAATTCCCCTGGCTATTCTGGGTCTTTTCTGATTCCACACAAATCTTAGAATAATTTGTTCTAACTCTCTGAAGAAAGTCCATGGTATTTTGAGAGGGATTGCATTAAACGTGTAAATTGCCCTGGGTAACATTGACATTTTCCCAATATTAATTCTGCCAATCCATGAGCATGGAATATTCTTCCATCTCTTTGTGTCTTCCTCAATTTCTTTCAGAATGTTCTATAGTTTTTAGGGTATGGATCCTTTACCTCTTTGGTTAGCTTTATTCCTAGGTATCTTATGCTTTTGGGTGCAATTGTAAACGGGATTGACTCCATAATTTCTCTTTCTTCAGTCTCATTGTTAGTGCATAGAAATGCCACTGACTTCTGGGCATTGATTTTGTATCCTGCCACACTGCAAAATTGCTGTATGAGTTCTAGCAATCTTGGGGTGGAGGTTTTTGGGTTTTCTATGTGCAGTATCATGTCATCAGCAATGAGGGAGAGGTTGACTTCTTTACCAATTTGAGTGCCTTTAATGTCTTTTTGTTGTCTGATTGCTGAGGCGAGGACTTCCAGTACTATGTTGAATGGCAGTGGTGAGAGTGGACATCCCTGTCTTGTTCCTGATCTTAGGGGAAAGGATCCCAGTGTTTCCCCATTGGGGATGATATTTGCTGGGGGCTTTTCGTAGATGGCTTTTAAGATGTTGAGGAATGTTCCCTCTATCCCTACGCTCTGAAGAGTTTTGATCAGAAATGAATGCTGTATTTTGTCAAATGCTTTCTCTGCATCTAATGAGAGGATCATATGGTTCTTGGTTTTTCTCTTGCTGAAATGATGAATCACATTGATTGTTTTATGAGTGTACAACCAGCTTTGTGTCCCGGGAATAAATCCTACTTGGTTATGGTGAATAATTTTCTAAATTTGCTGTTGGATCCTCTTGGCTAGTATCTTGTTGAGAATTTTTCCATCCATGTTCATCGGGGATATTGGTCTGTAATTCTCCTTTTGGTGGGGCCTTTGTCTGCTTTCGGAATTAAGGTGATGCTGGCCTCAGAACGAATTTGGAAGTACTCCATCTCTTTCTATCTTTCCAAACAGCTTTAGTAGAAAAGGTATGGTTTCTTCTTTAAACGTTTGATAGAATTCACCTGGGATGCCATCTAGCCCTGGACTCTTGTGTCTTAGGAGGTTTTTGATGACTGCTTTAATTTCCTCCCTGGTTATTGGCCTATTCAGGTTTTCTGTTTCTTCCTGTTTCAGTTTGGTAGTGTGTGGCTTTCCAGAAATGCATCCATTTCTTCTAGATTGTCTAATTTATTGGCGTATAGCTGCTCATAATATGTTTTTATTTTTTATTTTTTTTGGGGGGGTTATTTTTAAATTTTTTTTATAAATTAATTTTTATTGGTGTTCAATTTACCAATATACAGAAAAACACCCAGTGCTCATCCCGTCAAATGTCCGCCTCAGTGCCCGTCACCCACTCCCCCTACCCCCCGCCCTCCTCCCCTTCCACCACCTCCAGTTCGTTTCCCAGAGTTAGGAGTCTTTATGTTCTGTCTCCCTGATATTTCCCACACATTTCTTTTCCCTTCCTTTATATTCCCTTTGACTATTATTTATATTCCCCAAATGAATTAGAACATACACTGTTTTTCCTTCTCCAATTGACTTATTTCACTCAGCATAATACCCTCCAGTTCCATCCACGTTGAAGCAAATGGTGGGTATTTGTCGTTTCTAATTGCTGAGTAATATTCCATTGTATACATAAACCACATCTTCTTTATCCATTCATCTTTCGATGGACACCGAGGCTCCTTCCACAGTTTGGCTATTGTGGCCATTGCTGATAGAAACATCGGGGGGCAGGTGTCCCGACGTTTCATTGCATCTGAATCTTTGGGGTAAATCCCCAACAGTGCAATTGCTGGGTCGTAGGGCAGGTCTATTTTTAACTCTTTGAGGAACCTCCACACAGTTTTCCAGAGTGGCTGCACCAGTTCACATTCCCACCAACAGTGTAAGAGGGTTCCCTTTTCTCCGCATCCTCTCCAACATTTGTGGTTTCCTGCCTTGTTAATTTTCCCCATTCTCACTGGTGTGAGGTGGTATCTCATTGTGGTTTTGATTTGTATTTCCCTGATGGCGAGGGATGTGGAGCATTTTCTCATGTGCATGTTGGCCATGTCCATGTCTTCCTCTGTGAGATTTCTCTTCATGTCTTTTGCTCATTTCATGATTGGATTGTTTGTTTCTTTGGTGTTGAGTTTAATAAGTTCTTTATAGATCTTGGAAATTAGCCCTTTATCTGATAGGTCATTTGCAAATATCTTCTCCCATTCTGTAGGTTGTCTTTTAGTTTTGTTGACTGCATCCTTTGCTGTGCAAAAGCTTCTTATCTTGATGAAGTCCCAATAGTTCATTTCTGCTTTTGTTTCTTTTGCCTTTGTGGATGTATCTTGCAGGAAGTTACTGTGGCCAAGTTCAAAAAGGGTGTTGCCTGTGTTCTCCTCAAGTATTTTGATGGAATCTTGTCTCACATTTAGACCTTTCATCCATTTTGAGTTTATCTTTGTGTATGGTGAAGACAGTGGTCCAGTTGCATTCTTTTGCATGTGAATGTCCAATTTTCCCAACACCATTTATTGAAGATACTGTCTTTCTTCCAATGGATAGTCTTTCCTCCTTTATCGAATATTAGTTGACCACACATTTCAGGGTCCACTTCTGGGTTCTGTATTCTGTTCCATTGATCTATGTGTCTGTTTTTGTGCCAGTACCACACTGTCTTGATGACCACAGCTTTGTAGAACAACCTGAAATCTGGCATTGTGATGCCCCCAGCTATGGTTTTCTTTTTTAAAATTCCCCTGGCTATTCTGGGTCTTTTCTGATTCCACACAAATCTTAGAATAATTTGTTCTAACTCTCTGAAGAAAGTCCATGGTATTTTGAGAGGGATTGCATTAAACGTGTAAATTGCCCTGGGTAACATTGACATTTTCCCAATATTAATTCTTCCAATCCATGAGCATGGAATATTTTTCCATCTCTTTGTGTCTTCCTCAATTTCTTTCAGAAGTGTTCTATAGTTTTTAGGGTATGGATCCTTTACCTCTTTGGTTAGCTTTATTCCTAGGTATCTTATGCTTTTGGGTGCAATTGTAAATGGGATTGATTCCTTAATTTCTCTTTTTTCAGTCTCATTGTTAGTGTATAGAAATGCCACTGACTTCTGGGCATTGATTTTGTATCCTGCTATGCTACCAAATTGCTGTATGAGTTCTAGCAATCTTGGGGTGGAGGCTTTTGGGTTTTCTATGTAGGGTATCATGTCATTGGCAAAGAGGGTGAGTTTGACTTCTTCTTTGCCAATTTGAGTGCCTTTAATGTCTTTTTGTTGTCTGATTGCTGAGGCGAGGACTTCCAGTACAATGTTGAATAGCAGTGGTGAGAGTGGACATCCCTGTCTTGTTCCTGATCTTAGGGGAAAGGATCCCAGTGCTTCCCCATTGAGAATGATATTTGCTGTGGGCTTTTCGGAGATGGCTTTTAAGATTTGAGGAAAGTTCCCTCTATCCCAACACTCTGAAGGGTTTTGATCAGGAATGGATGCTGTATTTTGTCAAATGCTTTCTCTGCATCTAATGAGAGGATCATATGGTTCTTGGTTTTTCTCTTGCTGAAATGATGAATCACATTGATTGTTTTACGAGTATTGAACCACCCTTGTGTCCCGGTGATAAATCCTACTTGGTCATGGTGAATAATCTTCTTAATGTGTTGTTGGATCCTATTGGCTAGTATCTTGTTGAAAATTTTTGCATCCATGTTCATCGGTGATATTGGTCTGTAATTCTCCTATTTGGTGGGGTCTTTGTCTGGTTTCAGAATTAAGGTAATGCTGGCCTCATAGAACGAATTTGGAAGTACTCCATCTCTTTCTATGTTTCCAAATAGCTTTAGTAGAATAGGTATGATTTCTTCTTTAAACGTTTGATAGAATTCCCCTGGGAAGCCATCTGGCCCTGGACTCTTGTGTCTTGGGAGGTTTTTGATGACTGCTTCAATTTCCTCCCTGGTTATTGGCCTGTTCAGGTTTTCTATTTCTTCCTGCTCCAGTTTTGGTGGTTTGTGGCTTTCCAGGAATGCATCCATTTCTTCTAGATTGCCTAATTTATTGGCGTAGAGGTGTTCATAATATGTTTTTAAAATCGTTTGTATTTCCTTGGTGTTGGTAGTGATCTCTCCTTTTTCATTCATGATTTTATTAATTTGAGTCTTCTCTCTTTTCTTTTTCATAAGGTTGGCTAATGGTTTATCTATCTTATTAATTCTTTCAAAGAACCAACTCCTGGTTCTGTTGATCTGTTCCACAGTTGTTTTGGTCTCGATTTCATTTAGTTCTGCTCGAATTTTATTAACTCTCTTCTTCTGCTGGGGTTGGCGTCCATTTGCTGCTTTTTCTCTAGTTCCTTTATGTGTAAGGTGAGCTTTTGTATTTGAGTTCTTTCCAGTTTTTGAATGGATGCTTGTATTGCGATGTATTTCCCCCTTAGGACTGCTTTTGCTGCATCCCAAAGATGTTGAACGGTTGTATCTTCATTCTCATTAGTTACCATGAATCTTTTTTAATTCTTCCTTAATTTCCTGGTTGACCTTTTCATCTTTTAGCAGGATGGTCCTTAGCCTCCACGTGTTTGTGGTCCTTCCAAACTTCTTGTTGTGATTAAGTTCTAATTTCAAGGCATTATGGTCTGAGAATATAGAGGGGACTATCCCGATCTTTTGGTATCGGTTCAGACCCGATTTGTGACCCAGTATGTGGTCTATTCTGGAGAAAGTTCCATGTGCACTGGAGAAGAATGTGTATTCAGTTGAGTTTGGATGTAAAGTTCTGTAGATATCTGTGAAATCCATCTGGTCCAGTGTATCATTCAAAGCTCTCGTTTCTTTGGAGATGTTGTGCTTAGAAGACCTATCGAGGGTAGAAAGAGCTAGATTGAAGTCACCAAGTATAAGTGCATTATTATCAAAGTATTTCTTCAGTTTGGTTATTAATTGGTTTAAATATTTGGCAGTTCCCACATTAGCGGCATATATATTGAGGATTTTAAGTCCTCTTGTTGGATAGATCCTTTGAGTATGAGATAGTGTCCCTCTTCATCTCGCACTATAGTCTTCAGGGTAAATTTTAATTTATCTGATATGAGGATGGCTACCCCTGCTTTCTTTTGAGGACCATTTGAATGGTAAATGGTTCTCCAACCTTTTATTTTCAGGTTGTAGGTGTCCTTCTGTCTAAAATGAGTCTCTTGTAGACAGCAAATAGATGGGTCCTGCTTTTTTATCCAGTATGAAACCCTGCGCCTTTTGATGGGGTCATTAAGCCCGTTCACGTTCAGAGTTACTATTGACAGATATGAGTTTAGTGTCATCATGTCTATTCAGTCCTTGTTTTTGTGGATTGTTCCACTGAAGTTCTTCTTAAAGGGGAATTTTAAGAGTCCCCCTTAAAATTTTTTGCAGAGCTGGTTTGGAGGTCACATATTCTTTCAGTTCCTGCCTGTCTTGGAAGCTCTGTTATCTCTCCTTCCATTCTCAATGAGAGCCTTGCTGGATCAAGTATTCTTGGTTGCATGTTCTTCTCATTTAGGACACTGCATATATCCTGCCATCACTTTCTGGCCTGCCAGGTCTCTGTGGAGAGGTCTGCTGTTAGCCTAATACCTTCCACATAAAAGTCAGGGATTTCTTGTCTCTTGCTACTTTAAGGATCTTCTCTTTATCTTTGGAATTTGCAAACTTCACTATTAAATGTCTAGGTGTTGAACGTTTTTTATTGATTTTAAGGGGGGATCTCTCTATTTCCTAGATCTGAATGCCTGTTTCCCTTCCCAGATTAGGAAAGTTTTCAGCTAGGATTTGTTTAAATACATATTCTGGCACTCTGGCCCTTTCGGCGCCCTCAGGAACCCCAATTAAATGTAGGTTTTTCTTCCTCAGGCTGTCGTTTATTTCCCTTAATCTCTCCTCATGCTCTCTTAATTGTCTGTCTCTTTTTTCCTCAGTTTCCCTCTTTGCCATCAACTTGTCTTCTATGTCACTCACTCGTTCTTCCACCTCGTTAACCCTGGTCGTTAGGACTTCTAGTTTGGATTGCATCTCATTCAATTGATTTTTAATTTCTGCCTGATTGGATCTAAATTCTGCAGTCATGAAGTCTCTTGAGTCCTTTATGCTTTTTTTCTAGAGCCACCAGTAGCTGTACAATAGTGCTTCTGAATTGGCTTTCTGACATTGAATTGTAATCCAAATTTTGTATCTCTGTTGGAGAGAAAACTGTTTCTGATTCTTTCTTTTGAGGTGAGGTTTTCCTTCTAGTCATTTTGCTCATTGCAGAGTGGCCAAAAATAAGTTATATTGGGAAAAGGATAAAAAGAGAGGAGAGAAAGAAGGAAAGAAAAGAGAGAAAGAAAAAAGGAAGAAAAGAAGAGAAAAAACAGAAAAAAAAGAGAAGAAAAAGAGAAAGAGAAAGAAAGAGGAAAAAAGGGGGTGGGGGAAGCAATCAGAAATCAAAAAGCAAAACAAACAAACGAACAAACAAAAACTACGTGGGAGTATCTTCTGCTTCTGTATACTTTAAGTCCCTTGACTTCCCCTGGAACTGGTCCGTCTAGCTGGTCTTCTGGGGTAGGGGCCTGTTGTGCTGATTTTCAGGTGTTAGCACTTGGGGGAGCTGCTCTGCCCCCTGCCTGGTGCAGGGCTCCGTGGGTGTTGTTTACCCCGTGAGGCCCCAGGAGGAACAACGTCAGTGGTGGTGGCCAGCTCTGGAGCCCTGGTTTCAGCTCCCGCGGTACCTCCGGAGCTCTCAGCCTGCAGGGGCCTGGAGGCTCCAGGGCGGGGCCGCTGATCTGCTCAGCTCCGGATCCTGGGCTGTGTCCCGTCGCCCTGGGCTCCGGGGCCTGCGCTGTTGGATTCGAGCTCCAGGCCGCACCGCCCCCTCCGCGGAGCCGCCTCCCGAGCCCCTCCGAGCTGCTCCCGGGTCCCGCTGTGCGCGCTGCAGCCCTTCTGGGAGCTCGGCGCGCTCTCCCCAGCGCGCAATTCCTCTGTTAGTGTCCCAGGGAGCCTGTGGGCATCCCCGCCCTCCTGGGTCCTGCTCTAACTCCCTGCGAGCCCCTTTCCCCCGGGAAGGTTGGTGCAGCTCCTGCTTCTCCGGGACGGGGCTCTCCTGTCCTGGGGGCACCTGCCCTAGCCTTAGACCAGCTCCTCGCGGGGCCCCTTCCCCTTGGATGCCTTTTGTTTCTTTAATTCTTTTTTCCCCATCTTCTTACCTTGATAGAAGCGCGACTTCTTCTCACTGTAGCATTCCAGCTGTTCTCTCTTTAAATCTCAGGCCGAATTCGTAGATTTTCATGATGATTTGTAGGTTATCTAGGTAATTTGGTGGGGACAGGTGACTTGGGGACCCTACTCTTCTGCCATCTTGCCCCTCCAACCTTTCTATTTCTTCCTGTTTCAGTTTTGGTAGTTTGTATATTTCTAGGGCTTATCCATTTCTTGCTGGTTGTCCACCTTATTGGCATATAGTTTTTCATAATATTATCATATAATTGTTTGTATTGCTGTGGTGTTTGTTGTTATTCCTGATGTGTCTCCTGAGGTAAGTGAAACCAAAGCAAAAATAAACTATTATGACTTTATAAAAATAAAAACTTCTGCATAATAAAGGAAAGAAGCAAGTAAACTAAAAAGCAAGCTACTGAATGGGAGAAGATACTTACAAATGATGTATCTGGTAAAGGGTTAGTATTCAAAATCTATAAAGAACTTATCAAACTCCACTCTGAGAAAACAGATAATTCAGTTAAAAATGGCAGAAGACATGAATAGACATTTTTCCAAAGAATACATAAAGATGGCCAACACACATGAAAAGATACTCATCATTACTCATCGTCAGGGAAGTACAAATAAAAACTATAATGAGATATCACCTCACTCCCATCAGAATGGCTAAAATCAAGAACACAAGAAATAACAGATGTTGACAAACATGTGGAGAAAGTGGAACCCTCTTTCACTGTTGGTGGGAATGCAAACTGGTGTGACCCACTTGAAAAACAGTATGGGGTTCCTCTAAAAGTTAAAAATAGAAGTATCTTATGATTTAGCAATCATTCTTCTGGGTATTTATCCAAATACAAACATACTAATTTGAATGGATACATGCACCCTCCTCTTTATAACAGCATTATTTTTAATACCCAAATTATGGAAACAGCCCATGTGTCCATCAACTGATGACTGGATAAAGAGGTGGTATATATATACAATGGAATATTAGTCATCCATAAAATTAATGAAATACTTCCATTTGCAATGACATGGTGATGGAGTTAGAGAATATTATGCTAATAAAAAGAAGTTAGAGAAAGACAAATACCATGATTTCACTCATATGTGGAATTTAAGAAACAAAATAAGTGAACAAAGGAGAAAAAAAGAGAGGCAAACCAAGAAACAGACTCTAAACTATAGAGAACAAACTGATAGTTACAAAGGGAAGAGAGTAAACAGGTGAAAGGGATTAAGGAGTGCACTTGATGTGATGAGCCCAGGCTGATGTACAGAAATGTTAAGTTAGTATATTGTACACCTGAAATTAATATCGCACTGTATATTCACTCACTGGGATTAAAATTAAAACTTAAAAAAAGAATTTTGCATACTAAAAATCATGTGGTAAGAAATAAGAAAAATGGGTTTCAGAGCATGAGTTAAATGGTTTTGTCTATTTCTGGTTTTAACTGTTGAGTTCTATCATTGAGCAAGAGGGCTCCCTGACATCATCCCTCTATATCTTTGCCTATATCATACCCATTCCTCCTTTAGAGCTCAGTTTAGTCACGAGCATCTCTTGGATGACTTTCTAATCGTCCAGTTCTTCATAAGGAAAACCTTCTGAGTGTTTACATCAGATACTGCGCTAGGCCTTTTACATCCATAACCCGGGTGGACAAATACAGGTGCTGTTGAAGTAGCCTTCATTACCTTCCTTTTTAATTTGTACAGGCTTTTATTCTTCATCAATAAGATTGCCATGTTCTGTATCATATGACCTGGCAATCTGACTACAGCTTACAGAAAGGGCACCTCATCAAGCACAGTAAATCTATAGCTGCCAAGAAGGCTCTATGGTATCTTTTCAGGAAACTCTAAATAGTATATAAATTAGTGAAATCAAGTTAACTATGGTTTAGAAAGAGAGTTTATTGGGTGGTTATAGGTGTCAAACAAAATGACCCCATAGTAAAGGTACTATGCAAATAGCATGAAGTTTGAGAAGCTATGAGTGAAGAGAGGTTGGAGACTGGACAGTGGCAGGATAATAGTAGTAATGATAAATGTGAGGGCAAAGAAAACCTAAGCAACTACTATGATAGAATATTGATTCTTGCTTAGAAAGTAACCAAATAATTTAGTCAGTAGAATTGGTTGGTAGTCTTTTAATTCTTCAACTCTTTTCAAGTTCTAATGGCATTTAACTGCATGGATATTCTGATGAGGCCTGACCATCTGTCCTGTAATCCTACATAATGAAACCTTTACTAGTTCAACTGAAGTGAGTGATATTTTTGTTCCTTGAATTGAAGAGTCTAATTTATACCAACTTTGCAAGACAAATATTACTATCACTGGAAAGTAACCGAGGAGTAGGTAAAATGGTTAACTGACTTCCTAAGGTCAAATAGCTAGTAAATGACAGAGATAAGATTTGAACCTTGTTCTGGCTTCAAAACAGATATTCTCATCATCTTAATTATTTTTAGTGCTTTAATTTTCATTTTTACTATGAAATTACTCAAAATATAAGAGACAATAACATCCATGTACTCATGACCCATTTTTTTCATGACCCATTTTTTACAGACATTTACATACTGCCATGCTTGCTTCATATCTTTTTCTTTTGAAATCCTATAGATATAGCTGAAGCCCATTCCCATCAATTTCTCCTCTCTTTCTTCACCTTAAAGATTGCTTTGTATTGAGGCCAGTGTGTTTCATTTCCCTGGGTTTGTATATACTCTTACTATGTAATTATGTATACAGAAACAAAGCCCAAAGAGCAGAAGTGACATATCTAATATCACTAGTTCTCAGACTTTTGGACTTCATAGGGTAGGAGCATTTATAAATAAATAGGTTTATAAGTAAAATTATAGAGCTTTCCAACTGGTGTATATGTATGTGCCAACTGAAAATCTTTAAAATTATATCTACTATCATACCTACAACACCTATTGCCATCCACTATCACTAATTTTAAAGCTAAAATTGGGAAATACTCTCAGTAATAAGAACAGTTAGTAAAATTGAATATATTAGGCTATTTGGAAATATCTCTAGTTGTCCTCACCTTTAACTGGTAAAAGTTTTAACATAAAGTGGTACTCTATTCAGGCCAGCTTTGTGGAATCCAGTGAGACAGCTGATGAATGGTAGAGCTGGGACTAGATCTTGGAGTTCTCTACTCCCTGGTTCAGTGCTTTTTTCACTATATCATTCTGTCATTGGTCACATACTTTATATGGTTGACCCAGTACACAAAATGATCTAGTTCATAAGCCTGTCATAGTCCTCCATAGCCAAACTCTTGAATTAGAATATTTGAGCTATACATTTAAAAGGTCAACATGTGGGATCCCTGGGTGGCGCAGCGGTTTGGCGCCTGCCTTTGGCCCAGGGCGCGATCCTGGAGATCCGGGATCGAATCCCACATCGGGCTCCCGGTGCATGGAGCCTGCTTCTTCCTCTGCCTGTGTCTCTGCCTCTCTCTCTCTCTCTCTGTGACTATCATAAATAAATAAAAAAATTTAAAAAAAAATAAAAGGTCAACATGTTATCAGGATGTGATAACCAATAAATCAATATCATCCACTTAATATTATGTTCTCAGATTTTCAGATTAGTGACTAGTCATTTCAGGACATGACAATATATGATCCAGGGCTAAGGACCTTTGAAAGAGGGGTTAAAGGAAAGCAGAATTCATGATTTAATAACTGAAAAGGGAATGACTAATGATTTCACATAATGAAGTTCAGTAACAAAAACAATCTTTTAGCAGTAAAATGCATTTGAAGAAGGAACAGTTTATTTGCATGTTTTCTTTCCTCCTTAATTTCATAAATTTGGAGTGTTCCAAGGCTCATTTCATAGATCTCTCTTTCCTTTATTTAAACTAGCTCTTTTGGCCATTACATCCAGCTTCAAAAGGCCTTGAATACTACCTATATACTGATGACTCCCAAGTTTTATCTCTAGCCTAGGTCTTTTTCCTCAATGCTTGGCTTTTATATCCAGCTGCCTACTCAATATCTATATTTTGATGTTTAATAAGCATCTCAAACTTAATATGCCCAAATCCAACTCTATATCCTTCTTCAAATCTATTCCACCTGCACTTTTTCTGATGTCCATTAACAATAACTCAATCCTTCTAGCTGCTCAGGCCAAGAACTTTGGAGTCATTTTTTTTTTTTTTTACTTTTTCTCATGTTCCACATCATCCATTCTGTCATGAAATCCTATTCCTTCTATCTTCAAAATGAATTCATAGTCTGAGTACTTCCCATCATATTCACCACTACTAGATTGATGCAAACCAACATCATTTCTCATATGAACTAGTGTGATAGCCTTAAATCTGATCTATCTGCTTATATCCATTACCTTACAATTTATTCTCAACAGAGAAGACCGGGTAATCTTTTAAGTGGAAATTAGGTAATTTAATCCATTGACAAACACTTTCCAATGATTACCCATCTCAGAATAAAAGACAAAAACTTTCAAGCTGCATATTAGGACCTGTAGAGTATACTCCAGTGCTTTACAATAGAAATATAATGTAATCAACTTATGAAATTTTAGATTTTCTAGTAACCACATCAAAAATAAACAGAAAATTACTTTTAATAAATTATATGCAATATATATGAAATATTACCACTTTACCATGTAACCAATATAAAATATAATTAATGAAATATTTCACATTCTCTTTTTCATACTATATCTTCAAAATATGGCATGTATTTTTATACTGACATCACATTTTCGATTTGAACTATTCATATTTCAAGGGCTCAATAACCCCAAACAGCCAGTGACAATTGTATCACACAGTGAGACCCTTCTGTTACTCCTTTGACCTCATCTCCTAATACTTTCCCTTTCACTCACTCAGCTCCAGTACTCCCTTACTCAGTCTGGAAAGATTCTACACTTGCTCTTCCTTCAGTTTAGAATGTTCCTATGCTTGATACCCAATTGATTTACCCCCTCGTTTCTTATAGGTGTTTGGTCGAATGGTACTTTCTCAGTGAGGCTTTCTCTGATTAATTATGTATAATGTTGTGCTGTCTGGATTGTCTATACCTCTTACAAGATTTATTGATCTGCATGAAACTTATCAATACTTTGATATTTAACATCATGTACTTTTTATTTTTTTAAACTTTTTTTTAATTTGAGAGAGTGAGAAAGAGAGAGGAGAGGATGAGCTGTGGGAAGGGACAGAGAGATAGGAAGAGGCAGACTCCCTGCTGAGCTGGGAGCCCAACATAGGGCTCAGTCCCAGAAACCTGAGATCATGACCTGAGCTGAAGGTAGAAGCTTAACTGACTGAGACACCCAAGGTGCCCCTATCATCTATTACTTTTTACAGATTTTTTAGATCTATAGATTAGAAAGTAAGTTCTAGACCATAGAGGTCTTTTTGTTTGTTTGTTTGTTTATTGCTGCTGTATCCTCTTAGTAAGAAAAATACCAGATGGTAGCAAACAATGAAAGATTATTGAATAAAATCATTTTAAAATAAGCAAGAAATACTATATCAACCTTAATACATAGCAGTGACAACTAATTCTGGTTTGACATACTCTAGCGTACCTACCAGAAATCTCAATAAGTAATTTATTCAATAAATATTTAATAAATTACTACAGTGTACTAGATATAGGAATTACAAGGGGAATCTAAGAGATATGATATCTACCTTAATGCAGTATACAGTATAGTCTATTAATCAAGCAATCACATAAATTAATATTTATAAACATTGTAAAATGCTATGAAGTTAGAATACTACTCAGCAATAAAAAATATTAATATACACAACAGCTTGAATGAATCTACAGGGAATTCTACTGAATTTAACAAGAAAAAACAGAATGTTACATACTATATAATTTCATTTATGAAAAAATGAAATGACAGAACTATAGCTATTGAGACTAATCAGCAATTGCTAGGGGTTAGGGAGGTAGTGAGGATGGGAGGGAATTGCGTGTGGATATAAAAGTGTAACAAGAAGATTCCTTATAGTAATGGAAATATTCTATATCTTGGCTGTGTCAATGTAAATATCCTGACTTTACTCTTGCACTATGGTTTTTCAAGATGGTGTGATTGGAGAAATTGATTGAAAGAGACACAGGTACTCCTTGTATTATTTCTTACAAGTTCACATGGATACACAATTATCTCAAAATGAAAAAGAAAAGTACAGGATGCTATGAAAGCAGAGAATAGATCTGGTGAATTAAGAGGGCTTCCTTGAGGAGGTGATATTTCAGCTCTAATAGGAAGTATGACCAAAAAGTAACTGGATGTAGGGGAAGGAACAGCATTCCAGGCAGCGATATTATTCTTTTGCAGTATGGAGGTTGAATTAGATGGGGAACAATGTTTGACACAGGAATGTTGGTGGCTAGTATTATATTCTAGGTAAGCAATAATGGTAATTTGGTCTTGTGTGATATCAATCATGATGATAATTAAATGGGCTCAAGACCTATTCAGGATGTGAAGTAAAGTGACAGAAGTTTTAAAGATAGATGAAAATAAATAACATTAATTTTCTTAATAAAATATATCATGTATTTTAGTAGTGCTGGGAAATATTAGATCATTACAATTCTGAAAAGATTGCAAATAACCAATACAAAGTAATATATACCTTTTGAAATTACCTTGATTTGCAACACATGATATTTGCATAAAACACTAATGGATATCCATCTACCTGTCACACAAAGAAAATAGTTTGTCACTTGTAAATCATTTCTTTCCAACATATACTTATTGTACAACCCAATAGAAAAATGAAACTCAATGAAAATCGCCTGTATGTCCCTATTATGCATTCATTCATCATATCAAATAGTAACTATATGCAGACATTAAACATACACACAAGAATAAAAAGAATTGAGCCTTATCACAGCTTAGGCTCTGGAAGCCTTCAGACCTGAGTTTGAATTCTGGCTACGGAGCAGAATTCAATCAGCATTATGTTAGGTAAATTACCTATGTTCTTGTCAATCATTTTTCCCATCTCTAAAATAGAAATAACGGTATAAAGACCTACTTGTTCTTAATATTCTTCTCCCCAACTTATGGGAAACAACCATCTCTGGATTCTTCTAATAACTCTGACAGTAACTTGTTTTTCTTTGTGGATCTATTTCTTCTATCTACTCCTTAAAAATTAGTTTGTCTATGGTTCTGCCCTTAAAACACTGCCTCACTTCACTCAGTCTCTCCAGAACTATCATTAAATCTTTTATAGTTTCGGAAAAGCTGTATAGGCTATGAACATTCTCTATCTCTGTTCTAAGACATATTTATTAAATACTTGCTGGAGTCATTTTCCTAGATTTCCCAAGGCTTCTCAAATCAAATATGACCAAAACTAAATTAATCTTACCTCCAAAGCATGTTCTACTTTATATTTATTTGCTATCTTGCCTAATATCACAACCGCACCACCGAATTATCCTCAGTAGAGTCTGACGTTATCCTTGAATTACATTTTCACCCCCAAATAATGTTATAAATACTTCAAATGCACAAAAAACTTAAAGTATAATATAAAAATCTCTTACGTATCTATTAAACAGCTTTGTCATGACTTAAATTTTGCCATATTTATTTTAGATCCTTGTTATAAATAATTTGTAGGTATATATGAAGATATATATGTAAGTATACACCTTCTCTCCCTCTTTCTATAGAATGACTACTATTTTGAATTTGGTATTTATGATTTCCAAAAATGCTTTGTACTTACATAACAGATTGAGGTATCCACAAACATATGTCTCCATATACCTATACTGAATATATACATGATTTAAACTCATATAAATAGAATGATCTTGCACATATACATCTACAATGTGATGTGTTTGTTCAACCTTATAATTGTATTTACCCATATGCTTTGATTCATTTTTTATTGCTTTATATTGTTCCATTGTAGAAAAATAACGTCCATTTTCTTGATTGATATTTAAGTTATCTTCTTCTACTACAAGTGCTATAATTTTTATACTTAAAATCTTTTCATATGAAAAAAAAATCTTTTCATGTGTACATGTATTGAAACTTTTCTAGGAATATTGGAATGCAATTGCAATTTTTTATCATTAGTAGCTAGGAGTCATAGCCATTTGTACATCTATCAGTAGCAGGTAAGAGTCATTGTTCTACAATCTCAAAAATACCTAATATTTTTACTTTTTTCTTATCTGATGTGTATGAAATGCTGGCATATTTTTTAATGCACATTTCCTGATTTCTAGTGTATTTGAACATACTTTGGGGGGGCAGGGCAAGATGGTGGAAGAGTAGGGTCCCCAAGTCACCTGTCCCCACCAACTTACCTAGATAACTTTCAAATCATCCTGAAAATCTACAAATTCGGTCTGAGATTTAAAGAGAAACAGCTGGAATGCTACAGTGAGAAGAGTTGCGCTTCTATCAAGTACAACTTGTTTTTCGCCACTCTGCACTGAACAAAATGACTAGAAGGAAAAACACACCACAAAAGAAAGAACCAGAAACAGTCCTCTCTTTGACAGAGTTACAAAATTTGGATTACAATTCAATGTCAGAAAGCCAATTCAAAAGCATATAAAGCTACTGGTGGCTCTAGAAAAAAGCATAAAGGATTCAAGAGACTTCATGACTGCAGAATTTAGATCTAATCAGGCTGAAATTAAAAATCAATTAAACGATATGCAATCCAAACTAGAGGTCCTAACGATGAGGATATATGAGGTAGAAGAACGAGTGAGTGACATAGAAGACAGTTGATGGCGAGGAAGGAAACTGAAGAAAAAAGAGAAAAACTTAAAAGATGATGAGGATAGGTTAAGGGAAATAAATGACAGCCTCAGAAGGAAAAATCTGTTTCATTGGGGTTCCAGAGGGTGCCGAAAGGGATAAACAGGTAGAAACTGTATTTGAACAAATTATAACTGAGAAATTCTCTAACTTGGGAAGGGATACAGGCATTCAGATCCAGGAGATAGAGAGATCCCCCCTAAAATCAATAAAAACCACTCAACACCTCGACATTTAATAGTTAAATTAGCAAATTCCAAAGATAAGGAGAGGATCCTGAAATCAGCAAGAGACAAGAAATCCATAATCTTTAGGGGGAGAAGCATTAGAATAACAGCAGACCTCTCCATAGAGACCTGGCAGGCCAGAAAGCACTGGCAAGATATATTTAGGGTCCTAAATGAGAAGAACATGCAGTCAAGAATACTTTATCCAGCAAGGCTCTCATTCAGAATAGGAGAGATAAAGAGCTTCCAAGGTAAGCAGAAACTGAAAGAATATGTGACCACCAAACTGGCTCTACAGGAAATATTAAGGGGAGCCCTATAAAAGAAAGGGGAAGTCCAAGGAAACAATCCAGAAAAACATGGACTGAATAGGTATCATGATGACACTAAATTCACATCTTTCACTAGGAAGTCTGAACGTGAATGGGCTTAATGACCCCATCAAAAGGTGCAGGGTTTCAGACTCGATAAAAAAGCAAGACCCAACTATTTGCTGTTTACAAGAGACCCATTTTAAAATTTTTTTTTAATTTTTATTTATTTATGATAGTCACAGAGAGAGAGAGAGAGAGGCAGAGACATAGGCAGAGGGAGAAGCAGGCTCCATGCACCGGGAGCCTGATGTGGGATTCGATCCCGGGTCTCCAGGATCGCGCCCCGGGCCAAAGGCAAGCGCCAAACCACTGCGCCACCCAGGGATCCCAAGAGACCCATTTTAGACCTAAGGACACCTACAGCCTGAAAATAAAAGTTTGGAGAACCATTTACCATTCAAACGGTCCTCAAAAGAAAGCAGGGGTAGCCATACTCATATCAGATAAATTAAAGTTTATCCCAAAGACTGTAGTAAGAGTTGAAGAGGGACACTATATCATACTTAAAGGATCCATTCAACAAGGGGACTTAACAATCATGAATATTTATGCCCCGAATGTGGGAGCCGCCAAGTAAAAAAAAATCAATTAATAACCAAAGTTAAGACACACTTAGATAATAATGCACTTACACTTGGTGACTTAAACATAGCGCTTTCTACAATCGACAGGTATTCTAAGCAAAACATCTCAAAAGAAATAAGAGCTTTAAATGATACACAGGACCAGATGGATTTCACAGATATCTACAGAACTTTACATCCAAATGCAATTGAATACACATTCTTCTCAAGTGCACATGGAACCTTCTCCAGAAGAGACCACATACTGGGTCACAAATCAGGTCTTAACCAATACCAAAAGATTGGGATCATCCCCTGAATATTTTCAGACCATAATGCTTTGAAACTAGAACTAAACCACAAGAAGAAGTTTGGAAGGATTAAAAACACGTGGAGATTAACCATCCTGCTAAAAGATGAAAGGGTCAATCAGGAAATTAGGGAAGAATTAAAAAGATTCTTGGAAACTAATGAGAATGAAGATACAACCATTCAAAATCCTTGAGATACAGCAAAAGCAGTCCTGAGGGGGAAATACATCACAATACAAGCATCCATCCAAAAACTGGAAAGAACTCAAATACAAAAGGTAACCTTGCACCTAAAGGAGCTGGAGAAAAAACAGCAAATTGAACTCCAATAAAAAAATTAAAAATAAAGAAAAATAAAAAAAATTTAAAAATGAACATACTTTGATATGTACATTAGACATCTAGTTTTTTTTATTGTAAACTATCTTGCACATTCTTTAGTCTTTTATTTTATTTTATTTTTGTATATATTTTTATTGGAGTTCTATTTGGCAACATATAGTATAACACCCAGTGCCATCCCGTCAAGTGCCCCCCTCAGTGTCTGTCACCCAGTCACCCCATCCCCCTACCCACCTCCCCTTCCACTACCCCTTGTTTGTTCCCCACAGTTAGACGTCTCTCATGTTTTGTCACCCTCCCTGATGTTTTCCACTAATTTTCTCTCCTTTCCCCCTTAATCCCTTTCACTATTTTTTATATTTCCCCAGTGAATGAAACCATATGATGTTTGTCCTTCTCTGATTGACTTACTTCACTCAGCATAATACCCTCCAGTCCTATCCACATTGAAGCAAATGATGGGTATTTGTCGTTTATAATGTCTTAGTAATATACACCAAAAAATATGGAACGCTTCACGAATTTGTATGTCATCCTTGCCCAGGGGCCATGCTAATCTTGTCTGTATCTTTCCAATTTTAGTAAATGTGCTGCCCAAGCGAGCACTTGTCTTATTTTGAATTTTTGTATCTTTCTTATTCCTTGATGAAAAGTATTTTTATCAATCTTGATATAATCTTTTTCCAGATAGATACATTACAAATAATTCTCCCAATAGTTATTTTATAATTTTGTTTATAGTAGTTGATTACACAGAAGTCCTTAATTCCATACAACTAAATTTATTACTTTTTTTAAGATTTAAGGGTATTTTTGTGTACATTTTATATACAAAATCTACTCCTAACCTAACGTCAAAGACATTTTCTCATTTTTCTTTGTAAAAGTTTTGGAGTTTTATTTTTCATGTTAAATCTTTACTCAATTTGAGATTTACACTTGTTTATAGTGTAAAATATGAGTAAATAAAATGTTTTCATAAATATAACTAACTGTTCCAGTATCATTTAAAAGCCCATATTTTTCTGTACTTATTCATAGTACCCCCTTTTAAAATATGTCAGATTTTTTATATGTATGGGTTCATATTGTGTCAACTGGGGAATGTCTATCTTTGTAATAATAATGTATTTCTTACCAAATATTTACAATATCTTATTATGTTGTACAAAATGTTTCCCCTTATTTTTAGAAATTATATTGTCTATTCTTTTTATCTTGTATATTTATATAAATGTTAGGATCTGTGTGTCAATTTCATGACAAAAAATCTTTTTAGGATTTCAAGGAGAATTGCATTTAATTTATGGGTTAATTAAGGGATTGCTGTCATATATGCCATATTGTTCGCCCTTCCAAGGTTATAATGTATCATTTCATTTAATTAAGTTTATCTTGTAATTTTGACAACATTTTTATAATTTCTACAAAAATATATTTAAAAAACTTATTTGTTTTAGAGATATAGAAGAGGGAGAGGAAGATAATTTCTCTCCTTTTTAAAGGTTTTATTTATTTATTTGACAGAGAGAGGGAATAAGCAGGGGGTGTGGAAGGCAGGGAGAGAGGGAGAAGCAGGCTCCTGTTGAGCAAGGAGCCCAATGCCAGACTCCATCCGAAGACTCTGGGATCATGACCCAAGCCAAAGGCAGATGCTTAACTGACTGAGCCGCCCAGGTGCCCCAAGAGGAAGAGAATCTCAAGCACAGTCCCCACTGAACATGGAGCCTGATATGGGACTTGATTTCATGACCTTGAGATCATGAATTGGGCCAAAACCAAGAGTCAGACACTCAAGTAACCGAGCCACCCAGACACCACTATACAAAAATAATTTGCTCAATTTTATTACCAGGCATTGGTTGTTGCCATTATAAATGGGAACTTAAAATTTTAAACAAACATCTCTTACAAAAGGGCAACTTCTATTTGGTTTTCAGATCTATTTCTCTGTCTGTTTTTTCTTAAAAATAATCGGCTCACAATAACCCTTAAGACAAAGAGGAATATTTTGAGATGGCATATTCTGGTATCCTTCAGCACCTACAATGACACCTGACCTTTAGTGTCCACTTGCATGTACCCACTAATCCTTGTATCACATTTTCCTTATATAAACCTAGAAGTACTTTCAGCACCTTAGAGACAGTTTTTGAGACATTAGTCTGCTGTTTTCCCAGTGTTCGCCTGACTGAAATAATTTCCTGTCTTGTTTCACCATCACTCCTCTCCACGTTTGGATTCTGTAAGTGGTGAGTGACCAAACCTGGTCTGTTTGGGATCCCCAGAGCCAGGTGCTCTTTCACCTCTGTGCCCTGAGTATAATTCCATTCATATGAAATGTCCAGAATAGACAAATCCATAGAGACAGAAAACAGATAAGTGTTTGATGGAAACTGGGGATAAAAGAATATGAAGAGTGACTGCTAATAAGTATGGGGTTTGTTTTAGAGTGATAAAAATTTTCTGGAATTAAATATAGGTAATGGTTGCACAGCTCTGTGAGTATATTAATAAATGTTCAGTTCCATATTTCAAAATGGTAGATTTTATGGTATGTGAATTATATCATGCAAAAAAGGAAAAATATTTAACATAACATTTTCATAGATCCTGACTATAAAACTATCTGCACGCACACACACACACACACACACACACGTTAGGCTATAAGCTACTGATTTAGGTTTATATTGGTTAGATTCTATTTACTTTTCCATTTTATATTATGTTATGGAAAGTTTTTTCAGGAAATAGTATATTTTATATAATTCATTGGCATAGTAATTCATAGACTTCTCTTATAATGTATTTTTGTATGATGTTATATACTTTATTTAACTTTCTTGAAATGTTTAGTAGTAGGTTTTTCACATTACCTAGTCTGCTTTATCACTGGAAGTGGAAGTCCATGTCCAAATTCAATTATCCATGTGTTTTGACAATACTTTGCCAAATATTTCTTGAGGTCATTTCTCTCTTCCTGATAATGATTGGAATAGTTTCAGTCCTCATATTCTTGTTTGTAAACTATTGCACTCTCTTCCAAATTAATTTATCTGCTTTTGATCTTTTAATCATTAAATTCTTTACAAATCTACCATAATTAATTTCTTCATTCAGTGTATATTTATTTTATGGACGTTGACATGAATTAAAATAAAAATTGCTTTGTTTAAAACTTTTACCTAACCTTTCAAAGCCTACCAACAACATAAAATATAATATGTACCTTTCATGATTTAGCTTCTAATTTTCTAGCCTTATTCCTATCATTCTCTGTTTCATGCTTATGCTTCAGCATTATCAAACTACATATGGTCCTTTGTCCACACCATACTACTACCCATTTCTATGCTTCTGCTCATGTTTCTTTGCCTAGTTTTCTCTCTCCATCCAGCACATAACTCTATTAACTAAAGTAAGTACTATTTATCTTTAAAGGCTTCATTCAAAGGTCACTTGCTCCAAAAATCCTCTCTTGAAATCCTTCCCAATCTACAGATCATGTTTTGTTTCACATCTTCTGTTCATTCCTAAAATTCTGCACATCTCTCAATTGTTGTTCTGCCACATTGTTTTATACTTATGAGATTCTGTGTCCCTTGTCCCTCTAGAACTTAGAGTCTTTGATGTCTAGATATACATCTTATTATATTTTGATTCCAAGTACCTAGCATGGTACTTGATATCTAGAAAAATGTTAATGCATATGTTGTGAGTAAATAAATCAATGGAGAATAAACTTAATTGAGGTTGAACTAGATTTCTTTTTAAGTTGAAGTAGATTAAAAATAAGGTTGAAAGTTATTTTGATGCCAATTTGTACAGGGTTATTTTTTATTTATTCATTCATAACAGACACACAGAGAGAGGCAGAGACATAGGCAGAGAGAGAAGCAGGTTATTGCAGGGAGCCTGATGCAGGACTTGATCCCTGGACCCCCCAGGATCATGCCCTGAGCCAAAGGCCGATGATCAACTGCTCAGCCACCCAGGCATCCCTTGTACAGGGTTTTGAATGTAAATTGAGTATGGATCTCAATTTAGTATGAAATTGTCCCAAATTTTAAAAATCAGGGGACATTCAATCCTCTGACTCCCATAATACTAAACTATGTCTTCTTTATTCAATGATATATTTTAAGAAAACATTTAATTTTCATCAGTTTTCATATAAACTCATCATTTATTACTCATCATATAAACTCATCATGTATTTACATTTAGGCACACACACTTTTATGGGTATTTAGGTAACAAACTATAAATAAATATAAATCTTTAAAATTTACTACCGTGAAAGTTGTGAGATAAGGGGTAAATGTCAAAGGAAACTTTTATAGCATATTTTAAGCTTTTTCAATTTAAATGACCCATTCAAATTTATCATTACCAGTGATATTGTGATTTGTAAGAAATATATTTTTGTCATGCAGATAACCAAAGTATATTTCCCACATATATTTGGCCTTCATCCACAGTTCCTGACTCATAGGTCCCCAAACCATTGGAATTTTTGTAGTAATAAGAACAATAGGAATCTCTTCTAATATTCGTTCTCTTTTCCTCAGTTCCTAAAATTTGCTTTAGAGCCATAAAGGTAAAAAAGGTCTTGTTATTCATAACAAGTCCCTTTCCACAGCAACTGGGTTTATGTTAATGAGTTAACTTTTGGAAATAGAATTTGAAGCTTTCAGTCTTACTTCCTCATCTCTAGGGAGATAAAGAGTCTGAAGGTTGACTTGATAGCCAACTGCCAATGATTAATCAATCATGCCAACGTAATGAGCTATATCCTCTTATAATAAACTAGGGATCTGGTATGTAAAATGTTTCTCTGAGTTTTGTGATCTGTTCTAGCAAATTAATCAAACCCAATTAGGATGTTGTGGCAACCTCAATCTGCAACAGATCAGTAGAAGCACAAGTAACAACCTGGGCATCTGAACTAGAGGGCACTCTTGTGGAACTGAGTCCTTAACCTTTACAGTGTGGTGCTATCTCTGGGTAGATAGCATTGTTTGTAGACTTGTTTAGTTGTGTGGGGAAACCACATGATCATTTACACATACATTGGCATTGGTTCTACAACTTTTATTATCAACGTATTATTTAAATGTAAACTATCAATATATAAAGGCATATTTCATAATATTGAAAAAATAACAGTGTTGGTATTTTATTTTCTTCTTCAAAATTTTTGTTTAAATTTAAGTTAATGCACAGTGTGATATTAGTTACAAATCAAAATTACAGTGAGATATCACCTCACATCTGTCAGAGGGCTAAAAATTAACAGCAGGAAATAGCAGATGTTGGCAAGGATCAGAGAGAGGGGAACCCTCTTACATTGTTGATGGGAATACAAACTTGTGCAGCCACTCTGGAAAATAGTCTGGAGGTACCTCAAAAAGTTAAAAATAGAACTAACCAAATTCAGCAATTTCAATACTAGGTGCTTACCCAAAGGATACAAAAATACTAATTCAAAGAGATACATATACCCTGATATTTATAGCAGCATTATCAACATTAGGCAAATTATGGAAAGAGGCCAAATATCCATTGGCTGATGAATGGGTAAAGAAAATGTGGCATATAATGACTTCAGCAAAGTCATAGGATATAAAGTCAATATACAGAAATCTGTTGCATTTCCATACACCAATAATGAAATATCAGTAAGAGAAATCAAAGAATTGATTCCATTTACAATTGCAGCAAGAACAATAATATACTTAGGAATAAACCTAAACAAAGGGGTAAAATATCTGTACTCTGCAAACTATAGAATTCTTATGAAAGGAATTGAATGGGACACAAAGAAAAGGAAAAATGTTCCATCCTCATGAATTGGAAGAACATTGTTAAAATGTCACACTACGCAAAGCAGTCTACCCATTTAATATAATCCCTATCAATATACCCCATTATTTTTCAGAGAGCTAGAACACACAATCCTAAAACTTATATGAAACCACAAAAGATCTTGACTACCCAAAGCAATCCTGAAAAAGAAAAGCAAAGCTGGAGGCATCATGATTCTGGACTTCAAGTTGTATTACAAAGCTGTAGTGATCAAGACAGTGTGGTACTGGCACAAAAACAGACATATAAATCAATGGAACAGGATGGAACACCCAGAAATGGACTCACAACTATATGGTCAACTAATCTTCAAAAAGCAGGAAATAATATCCAATGATAAAAAAGACAATCTCTTCAACAATGGTATAAGGAAAACTGGAGAGCAATATGTGGAAGAAAGAAAGTGGATCACTTTCTTACATCATACGCAAAAATAAATTCCAAATGGATGAAAGAACTAAATGTGAGAAAAGAAGCCATCAAAATCCTGGAGGAGAACACAGGCAGCAACCTCTGACATTGCCTGCAGCAACTTCTTAATAGAAGCGTCACTGGAGGCAAGGGAAACAAAAGCAGAAATAAACTATTGAAATTTCATCAAAATAACAAACTTCTGCACAGTGAAGGTAAAACCAACAAGACTAAAAGAGACCTATGGAATGGGAGAAGATATTTTCAAAGGGTTAGTATCCAAAATATGTAAAGAACTTATAAAACACTACACTCAGAAATTGAGTAATCCAGTTAAAAAATGGGCAGAAGACATGAAAAGAAAATTTTCTAAATAAGATATCCAGATGGCTAATAGACTCATGAAAAGATGCTCAACATCACTAATTACCAGGAAAATAAAAATAAAAATCAGAATGAATTATCATCTCACATCTGTCAGAATGTCTAAAATCAACAACACAAGAAACAAGTGTTGGTGAGGATGGGGAGAAAGAGGAAGCCTCTTCCACTGTTGGTGGTAATGCAAACTGGTGCAGCCACTGTAAAATAGTATGAAAGTTCCTCAAAAAGTTAGAAATAGTTCTGCCTCATGACCTAGCAATTGCACTACTTGGTATTTAAACAAAAGATACAAAAATACACATTTTTAGGGGTACATGCGTCCTAATGTTTATAGCAGTACTGTCAACAATAGTGAAACTATGGAAAGAGCCCAAATGTCCATCGACTGATGAATAGATAAAGAAGAGGCAGTATAAATATACAGTGGGATATAACTCAGCCATTAAAAAAATGAAATATTGCCATTTGGAATGATGTGAATAGAGCTAGAGTGTATTATGGTAAGCAAAATACGTTAGGCAGAGAAAGACAAATACCATATGATCTCATTCATATGTGGAAATTAAGAAACAAAACAAATGAACATATAGGAAGGGGAAAAAACAGGGAAATAAACCATAAGAAATTCTTAATGATAGAGAATAAACAGGGTTGGGTTGATGGAGGGAGGTGGGTGGGTTATGGTGCTAAATGGGTGATGGGTATTAAGGAGGGCACTCGTGGGGCAGCCCAGGTGGTTCAGTGGTTTAGTGCTGTCTTCAGCCCAGGGCCTGATCCTGGAGACCCAGGATGGAGTCCCACGTTAGGTTCCCTGCATGAAGCCTGCTTCTCCCTCTGCCTGTGTCTCTGCCTCTCTCTCTCTCTCTTTCTCTCTCTCTCTCTCTTCCTCTCTCTCTCTCTCTCTCTGTGTCTCTCTTGAATAAATAAATCTTTAAAAAATAAAATGAGGGCACTTGTGATGAACACTGGGTGTTATATGTAAGTCACTAAATTCTACTCCTGAAACTAATATTACACTATACGTTAACTAATTAGAATTTAAATAAAAATTTGAAAAAAGAGGTGGTATATATACACAAAGTAATATTAACCATAAAAAAGAATGAAATATTACCATTTGCAACGACGTGGATGGAGCTAGAGAGTATTATGCTAAGTGAAATGTCAGCCAAAGAAAGACAAGTACTATATGATTTCACTCATATGTGGACTTTAAGAAACACAACAGATGAACATAGGAAAAAGAGAGAGAAATCATAAAACAGACTCTTAACTCTAGAGAACAAACAAGTGTTGCTGGAGGGGAAGTTGGCAGGAGGGGGGTGGTGGATTGGTTAAATGAGTGAAAGGTATTAAGGAGGGCAGTTGTTGTGATGAGCACCTGGTGTTGTATGTAAGTGATGAATAGGTAAATCCTACACCTGAAACTAATATTAGTATTGCTTTTTAAATGGATGGCTATAAAGCTTCATGTTTATACTGTATATTATTTTCTTATAAAGTATTTTAATTTTTATTTTATGACCCATTTAATTCACCATTAATTTTAATAATGTCTTAAGGGATTCCATTTCATTTGAGGATACTTTCAATAAGCATTATATTAGAAGACAATAAGGAAAAATATCCCCCTAAGCAAAGTTGCCCTTCCATTTAGTTCTGTACTCTGAAAGCTAATTTCTTTTCTTTATGGATTGATGACTGCAAAACAAGAATTGTGTAGTTATAGTAAAACTCAGTGGATTACAATAGATTAAATTTTCTATCAACTGTTGATTATCTGAAGGCCAATTAAAAAATTTTTACCTATATATGAGTGTGGCTTATCTCAGGTCTCTGGCTGCCTACCGTTATGCTCAGAATTACTGCTCAGCATGGCACAGAGCAGGGAGGAAGGAAGAAAAATAAGGCAGTTTGGCTCTTTGACAATTATCTTTGGAACAATTAGATTTGGTGAGGAAGATTCAAAACAGAGCATGGCAAGCTACAAACAACTCCCATTTGTTGTGAATACAGGATCACAGCTCTTCTGGATTCCAGAGGCCACATTAGTGGGTTGTGCAAAATGGACAGATGGTTCTAGAGTTGAAGTAATTCTGTGCTGAACATCTAAATTATTAATATAATTTGAAATTGTCTCTACCACATATTATGCTCATACACACTAACCAGTAATTATTAATAAGAATCATTATAGCAGTGTATAGTTACAAGGGTACATACATGTTTTTTTTTTAAGTTAGTCTCGGCTTACCTACTTTTAAACAACCTTTTGTAGAGCCAAGCAGCCATTATGAGTCCCATTTTGTAGCTGGGAAAACTGAGGCAAGGGCAAATAAAGTGATTTGCCACAACTTCTGCTCTGAAATAGTATTCGTCAGATTAGAGCACAAAGGAGCCAACTGGGATAGAAAAAAAAAACATTAAATTGTAATCAGGCAATTTGCCAAGAGTTCATAAAACTCAGCTTAAACATAAAGTACTCACTTCAATTAAAACTTCAAGAGTACTCACTCGCTGAAGACCAAGTGTTTCCTTTGTTGAGGCTTCATTTCTTGCAATGTTCTGTGCTGTAGGCCAGTGCAAAAGGGAATGTAGTGTGAGGAGGGTCAAAAAGGAAGAAAATGAGTTCTGTCAGCTGCCCTATTTTTTTCCCGCTTTAGAAGAATTATCAGCCCTAGAGTTGAAGAATTAAAATAGCACTTGGAAGTGGCTTTAATTTTGGTTAATTAAATATAAAGAGACATTTTCTAAAATCCTTCTTTGAGAGCCTAGCTTTTCAGGTTAACCTATTACTATGCAGTACAAGAAAACTAAACTAACTAAACTTTAAAAAAATTGTGGGCTTTTTTTTTTAAGATTGTATTTATTTATTCATGAGAGACACACAGAGTGAGGCAGAGACATAGACAGAGGGAGATGCAGGCTCCCTGTAGGGACCCGAATGCGGGACTTGATCCCAGGACCCCGGGATCATGACCTGAGCCAAAGGCAGATGCTCAACTGCCAAGCCACCCAGGTGTCCCAAAAAGAAGTGTTTTAATCAAAAATGGCTTTTGATCTTTCTCTCTGACCCTTAAGAGATCTGCCTTTACAATAATCAGGTCCTCCTTTTTAGAAGCAAACTGTGTTCATTGTTTATAATAATTTCATACTTACCAGGTATTATATCTGCAAAGCTTTATAAGAGTATCATTTTAAGTTCTCCTGGTCTTTAAGTGGGTGATTGCATATTATCATTAAAAGCTGAATAAAAAAACCCTGCTATTGATAATGAAAAAAACTCATTTTGAAGCAAATTTGTTTTAATGCTCATTTAAAGGGCTGTTCAGTTATTCTTAGATATATAACCCATTTTCCACACTGCTACCAAGACGGTATCTTTGAAGCATAGTATGATGTCACACTCCTTTCATGATTCACAGTTGTATAAAAAGTAAAAAATTTATCTTCATGTCAATAATTGAGGAAATACACTTTTGCTCAAATAGTAGATGGTATGTGACCATAGAGGAGAGAGTAATTTAATAGAATCTAGGGTAGAGATGGGAGAAATATGAGTCAGGGATAAGATAGATCTTCAAAAAACTGATAGTAGAACTGGGTCATATTAACTCAATAGGTATTCTCAAGACAAATTGGAGAGTTTGTTTATTACTGGCAATGGAACCAGTATGTGAAATAAGTTATGCTTATATGAAAGGCTTGAGACATTTAAAAATGCAATTGGTTTTGTTATCTCAAAGGAAACAGGACCCAGTCGAGGTGACTGGTGATAAATTTAGGTAAGTAAGTGAGGTCTAGGTCATGAAGGAACTTAATATGATGCCAGAGGTTTAAGCAGTGTCCTTATATGCATATAGTTATATTTTTCACATTGATAAATCTTAGGACTGGAAGAGAGTAGAGGCAAGAAAAGAAACTAGGAAGTTATTGCAGAGATTCAGTCAAGAAGCAATAAAGCCCTAAACTTTGGTAGCAGTGGTGGAAATGGAGTTTATTAGAGATTTGAAAAGTAGAAATGAAATGCTGTGGGGACTGATTGGAGGTAGGATGTATTGAGAGGAAAAGTCCCTAAGA
Organism: Vulpes lagopus; assembly: GCF_018345385.1. NCBI lineage: Eukaryota > Metazoa > Chordata > Mammalia > Carnivora > Canidae > Vulpes > Vulpes lagopus. Next base: position 98,111,588 of record NC_054848.1, read on the forward strand.
TGATCTTCATATTTCTGATTTTGATGACACTAAATAAGATGCATAGGAAACATAGATGAAAGAATGCATTGGTTGTGGGGTTAGGGGGGAGAGTACTACTTGGAATTTGCACATTTGGAGTTTGGAGATGATCTTTTACTGATGTATATAAGGCCCTCCATGATCTTACTCTCACTCTCCTTTCCAGCCTCATCTCCTGTTACATCTTTTCCCAAAATACTGTGCTGGTCATACTTATTGTTCCCTGAAAAAAACTCTGCTCATTTCCTTCTCTATATTTTTGGTCAGAAGTAGTAGTTTGCTTATTAACAGTGCCCTATAATTTATTTATTAATTAAAGCATTTGCCAGAAATATTTGTTGAGTATCTACTATATGCCAGATTCTGTTCTAGATGTTAGAGATATATACTTTGGAACAAAACAAACAAAATACATTGTCCGATTGCCCTAAATATGTCTATAGCTCTTAAAATATATTCCATGAACATTTCTTAGATTATACCGATTAGAATCATTCGTTGTTATTCACCTACATACCACTTTGCTCATCTATTATATCATCTATCATAGTTTGTATTTGGTTATATGCCGACTCTTTAGAACAATACTATTCATAGAACATTCTATGATGATGAAAATATTCTATAATGCACTGTTCAATATAGTAGCCATTAAAACCATGTGGCTATTAAACACTTGAGATGCATCCAATGTGACTGAGGAACTTAATTTTAAATTTTATTTAATTTTAATTAATATAAATTTAGTTATTCATAGGTGGCTAGTGGTTACCATATTAAATAGTAAACCACCAATTCATAGTGGGGAAAGACAACAATTTTTATGTGATCCAATACATCAATTAACCATGTGAGCTTTGGGATTACACATAGCTGGATTTGAATTATGATTTCATCATTTGTTAGCTGGTAGCCTAGGTAATTTACTTAGCTTCTATGGGCTTTATATTTTTTGAAATATACGATGAAAATAATAGCATCAACTTTTTAGGTTAAGTTAAAAAAATATTACTGGACAATTTTCACTTTCAAGAAGATGGAATAGACATGTTTTTCCCTGTTTTTCCCAAGTACAACAAAAATCCTTGAATATAATATATGAAACACACATAAGAAGAGTCTGAAAGATGGAAAGAAGTCATATCAGCTAGTGAGCTGTGAACTTGAAGAATGACCTAATAGTGAGTTCCCTTGGTTTTATTTTTGCTTTATCTTTTAGACTGAGTGCTGAAGAAATAAGCAACCTATACACATTAAGAGACAGAGACAAAAAAATGAAGATCTTGCATTCTATAGTCAAAATACCAGTCAAGGGGCAGCCTAGAAAGACAGAAAGCTTAGATAATAACTGCTTGATTGTAGCCAGCCACCACAGAAAAAAACTGTAGACCTACTTCCACCAGCAAAGATAGAAAGCTTGCTAAGCTGTGATGAGGTCTCCCAATCCTCCCCATCCCCTTTGTGGTGGTGTTAATGAAGACCAAGTAAAGTACTGAGACTTTTATCCCCAAATGGTGGCAACAAACAACTTCCACCTTCCAACCCAGGGGTGCCAGTAGAAGCTATCTGGGGACACTGTTCTGCTACTTCAGCCTGGCAACACAAATGTACCCTTCTCCCTATTCCTTTTGGGTAGTATCAGATAAAGCCTAGTAAAGAGTTAGGACTCTTACCACCTTGCAGCTAGAACACCCACCCTGCTTAGCAGGGATCAGAATAAGTTATTTACATAATGCAATACCTAGAGCAACCATTAAAAAGCTACAGAAATAAATACACTTAAAAAACACTATCATTAAATAAAAGGGGAATTTAAAGAAATGTTTAACCCACAGGAAGGTAAGAAAAAGCAAACAGAAAAAAATTAAATGTAGAGCAAATGGAAAAATAAATGGCAGACTTAAGCTGTAAGATTTTAATGATTAAGTTAGATTAAATGGCCTAAATATATCAATTAAAAGACAGAAGGTGGCACATTGGATTAAGAAACATAATCCAGTTATATACTGTCTACAAGAAACTCACTACAAATGTAATAGTATAGGCAGGTTGAAAGTAAGAGGATGGAAAAAAATTTCAAAGCAAACATTAATCAAAGGAGAGTGAGGTGTGGTGGCCTGGTGGCTCAGTTGGTAAAGCATCTGCCTTTAACTCAGGTCATGATCCCAGGGTCCTGGGATGGAGCCCTGCATCAGGCTCCCTGCTCAGCACGGGAGTATGCTTCTCCCTTTGCCTCTGCTCCTGTGTTCCCTGTTTCACTCACTCTTTCTCATAAATAATAAATAAATAAATAAATAAATAAATAAATAAATAAATATTAAGAAAAAGGAGAGCAGGGGTAAGTATATTAATATTAGATAAAGTAAACTTCAGAGCTAAGGGAATTTACAGAGATACAGATATTATATAAAATTTTCAGTTAAAAATATATAGCAATTTTAGATGTGTATGCACAAAAAAAATAGAAATATATGTTAAAAAAAATAAATAAAAAAAAAAGAAATATATGTTAAGCAAAAACTGGTAGAATTGAAAGAAGCAAATAATTCCACAATTATAGTAAAAAACTTCAACATCCCCTTCCAACAAGTATCAAAACAACTGGATATAAGATTCACAAGTATATAGAACTCAACAGTAACATCAAACAAGTGGATCTAATTGATATTTATAGAGCACTTCATTCCCCCAAAACAGAAAACACATTATTTTCAGGTTCCCATGCAAGATATGTCAAGACAAACCATACACGAGCCATAAAACAAACCTCAAAACATTTTCTTAAAAATCTTTATTCATTTTAGAGAGAGAGAAAGAGAGAGAGATCAAGTGTGGGGTGGGGGAGGCATAGGAAAAGAATCTCAAGAAGACTCCATGCTGAGAACAGAGCGTGATGTGGGGTTGGATCTAACAACTCTGAGGTCACAACCTGAGCTGAAACCAAGAATCATATGCTTAACTGATTGCACTACCCAGGTGCCCCCAAACCTCAAAATTTTTTAAATAGTTGAAATCATAAAATATATGTTTTCTGACCACTATGAGATTAAACTGGAAATCAGTAACAGAAGGATATCAAGAAATCTGAGAATATTTGGAAAATAGACAACACACTTCTAAATAATCTATGGGTCAAAGAGTAACTAAGAAAAAAGCCACACTGAATCTAATAAAAATTAAAACTCAACTTATTAAAATTTGAGGTATACTACTAAAGCAGTGCTGGGATGGATATTTATAGCACTTAGGAATACTTTAGAAAGGAAAAAAAACATTTCAAAGCAATAAGCTAATCTTTTATATTAAGGACCTAGTAAAAAGAAGAGCAGAATAATCCTAAAGCCAGCTAAAGGAAGAAAATAATAAAGACCTGAAATCAATACAATTGAGAATGCAAAAACAATAGAAAAAATGACTGAAATATGATTCTTTGAAAAGACCAACATTTTCAAATTTCTAGCAAGACTTACAAAAATAAGAAATACGATACAAATTATATTTATTAGGACTTAAGCAGGATGTCACTAAAGACCCCGTGAACATGAAAAAGGTAAGGGAACAATAAGAACAACTATTCAAAAATAAATATGACAATTTCACAAAATGGATTAATTCCTTGGAAAAAAACAAATTATCATGATTTACTAAATATGAAATATATAGTTTGAATAGCCACATAAATATTAAGGAAATTGAATTCATAAGCTAAAAATTCCCCCAAAAGTAGTCTTCAGGATCAGATAGCTTTACTGGAAAATTGAACCATGTGCTCAAAGAATAATTAACACCACTTCTATATAATTTCTTCTAAAAAATATAAGGGACACTTGCCAATTTATTTTATGCAGCTACTGCTACTCTGATAGTAAAACTAGACAAAGATAATATAAAAAAGCCTGTACCAGTATCTTTTATGAATACAGATACAAAATTCTCAAGAAATATTAAATCCAAAATCATATTAAAAGGATTATATGTCATAACCAAGTGGGATTTATCCCAGGAATGTAAGAGTAGTTCAACATATGAGTATCAGTGTATTTTGTGTAAATATGCTATACTCCATACAGATATATATGTATTTAGCTTTATAGAAATCAAAAGAACATCTTCCAAAATTTTTTTCTTTTTTTTCAAATTTTTTTTCTTAAAAGAAACACTTGATAAATTGAAATTCACAGAATTAAAAATTTTAGCTCTGTGAAAAACTGACTTGAAAGGATAAAAATGTAAGTTGTAGATTGGGATAAAATGTTTTCAAACCACTTATTTGACAAAGGATTCATACCTAGGATATCTAAAAAACTCTCAAAATGTATCAGTTAAAAAAAAGTAAATGGGCAAAAGACATGAAGACACAATTCCCAAAATAAGAAACACAGATGGCCGGTAAACACATGAAAAAATATGTTCAACATATTAGCCATTTGGTAAATGCAAATGAAAACTACGTGAGATATTACACTTATAAGAGTGGTTAAAAAAAGAGTGGTTAAATATATACTATATAAAATATATAATTATAAATATATAATTATAAAATAAGAGTGGTTAAATATATACTATATAAAATATATAATTATAAAATATATAATTATAAAACATTATATGCTGGCAAGGATGCAGAGAAACTGGATTGCTCATATACTGACAGTGAAATGTGGAATGGTACAGAAAGTGAAAAACAATTGGTCAGTTTCTTTAAAAAAACAAAACCAAAATAAATAATTGTGCAATGAGTGTATAGCCCAGCAATTCTACTTAGACATTTATCTCAGAAAAATGAAAACTTATGTTCCAACAAAAAATTGTACATGGATATTTATAGTAGATTTATTTGTAATAGGCCCTATTTGGAAATAACTCAAATGTCCTTCAATGGATGGATTGTTAAACAAACTGTGGTGCAATGATACCTTGGAATACTACTTAGCAATAAAAAGGAATGGGATATTGACACAAGTAACAACCTAAATGAATCTCCAGAGAATTATGCTTCATGAAAAAAAGCTGATGCCAAACCTTACATACTATAGGATTCAATTTATAAAACATGCCTGAAATTACAAAATTATAGATGGAGAACTGATTAATGATTACCAGAGGTCAGGGAAGAGGGTTAGAGAAGAATGTGGATATGACTATAAAAGGCAAAATAAGGAATCCTTTGTTCTGTATCTTGACCAAATCAATCTCAATATCTTGGTTGTAGTATTATGCTATTGTTTTGGTAGATGTGATCATTGGGAAAAATCTGTAAAGCATACACACAGGAACTCTATTATTTCTTACAGGTGCATCTGAATCTACAATCGTCTAAAAATAAGTAAAAAAAAATACACGTGGAGTGATTAGTACTATAACTAACAACGAGAAAGTGATAAGTGAATGTCTTGGCACAGTAACCAACTCAGTGCCTGCATGTAGAACATAGTCAATATTTACTACACAGAGAAGACAGTTGAATAGTTTTTTTTTTTTTCTCTAAGAAGTCTTATTTCCATTTGGTTCACAGCTTGAGCAAGGGCTTTTTAGGAGAGGCTCTAAGGAGAGGTTCAGGCAGAAGCCCTGATACCATGGGGATGCAGAGCGACCCCTCAAAGGCTGCTGTGCTCCAAAAACTTTAGTTGTGTTTGAGGTGAGCCTTTTGAAGAGCTACTCATCCAGTTAAGCCTAGGGGCTGGCCAATCCATGAAGGTTAGTTCATCCTTGCCATCATCAAGATGGTTGCCATCTTCTTGATGCATTTTACCACTTCATCCAGGAAGTGGCTCTCTAGCAATTCACAGAGATCTGCACAGGCAGAGAGGTCTATACAGGCTTAACCCAGGGCATGCAGATCCAAAAAGCCCTGGTTCAGGTTCTTTTCCAGGGCCATGGTGGCTTCCATGGCATCTAGGGTTTAGCTCCAGTCACTTTGGGATGACTGCTGCATATCCTGGAAGAGGATGTGGCTGCTGTACTGGTTTTGCATCTTCAAAAACATTGGGCCAACTCCTAGAAGGAGTGGCTGGTGAAGAAGTGGCCTATGTTCTTCATAGCAACACCATCAGAGTGGTAATAGAAGCCCAGAAAGGGGTAAATATCAGAGGCCTGCAGATGCAAGTTGATCAGTCCATTGACTGGTGGTCTCCATCCACTTAGTGGAATAATTCTGACAAATTTGGGAGCTCATAGTTGGTCAGCAATAAGGAGCTAAGCAAAAAAAAAAAAATGCTGTTGGATTGTCCTGGAGGTAGGAGATGGCCAAGATGATGTTTCTGGAGGTTGCATGAGGTTGGGGGGTGGTTGGAGGCTGGGACAAGGCATGTCCTCCTAGGTCTGTTCCCTACACACTTGCTTCTTCTTGAAGCAAGAGACAGATCTACATAGTGCCAGGAGCACCCTGATTAGTTTTTTTTTTTTTTTTTTTTTTTTTAGATTTTATTTATTAATGGGAGAGAGAGAGAGCATGGCAGGGACACAGGCAGAGGGAGAAGCAGGCTCCATGCAGGGAGCCCGATGCGGGACTCGATCCCGGGTCTCCAGGATCAGGCCCTGGGCTGAAGGTGGCGCTAAACTGCTGAGCCACCCAGGCTGCCCTGATTAGTTTTTAATTTAAATCCAGTCACTTCTTTAGGACAAAGGCAAATTAGAGGTTCTAAGTGTTGCCCAATGACTACTGGCAGGCAAAAGTTCTTTATAGGTAGGGAGAAAGAAGGCCTGAAATAGGAAAAGGGTACTCTGGATAAGGAAGAGAGGAAAGAAGGGAAGGAAAGCTATTGGGGAGAGTGACAGTAGAATCAAGATGGAAGAGAGAATGAGAAAGAAAGGAAAGAGAGGAGGGGCACCTGGGTGGCTCACAGTGGTTGAGTTTCTGCCTTTGGTCAGGTTGTGCTCCCACAGTCCTGGGATTGAGTCCCGCATCAGGCTTCCAGCAGCATCCTGCTTCTACCTCTGCCTATGTCTCTACCTCTCTCTGTGTCTCTCATGAATAAATAAATAAAATATTAGAAAAAAAAGAAAGAGGAAAGAGGGAAGAATGGACAGGATGGAGAGAGAAAAGTGGGAGTAACCTATTAGGAAGTCTTTTACAGATTGAATAAACATTATCTTCGTGGGAAATGAGTGACAACATTTTAAGGAGCACTACCATTGTATTAGAATACTAATACTACCAAGTAGTTTGGAGATTTATTGAAGATTTATTCTATTTTATTAATAACCTGGAATGACTAGGGCAAATGCCTTTTGGAGAGGTAATATGTTGCTCATCTTAGGTATTAGAACTCTTTGTGTAAAGTCATTTATCAGTCACTTAGAGGGTCTGGATGGAAGAAGGCAAAGAGAGAATAAATTAGGAAGGGGGTAGTAACTAAAAATTCACAGCATGTGTCTCTTCCTCAATTGAGAGCACCCGGCAACAGTAGTCCCTAGTTATGTTAGAGTGTTTGCAGGTGAGGGTGATATGAGACGGTGACTACAGGAAAGTAGGACAGCAAGAAACCTTGTGAAATTGAAAAAGTTCATTTAAACCATATGAAATTGCCATTTTAGTTGGTCAAAAAATAGGTGGATATGGACAATTCCTAGTGGTTCCATCTAATATATATAAAGCACTTTAGAAACTCTAAAATTTCTATACAAATATAAGATGTTACTATGAAGCAGGTGATGTTTCACAATGGGGGAAAAGTAGCATTTAGAGTCAGGAGACCTTTTTTTTTTATTTATTTATGATAGTCACAGAGAGAGAGGCAGAGACACAAGCAGGCTCCATGCACCAGGAGCCCGATGTGGGATTCGATCCCGGGTCTCCAGGATTGCGCCCTGGGCCAAAGGCAGGCGCCAAACCGCTGCACCACCCAGGAATCCCTAGAGTCAGGAGACTTTAATTATGGTTCTAGCTTTGCTACTTCCTAGATGTGTTACCTTGAGTGAGTTGTTTCACCTCTCTAGTCTTCTCTTGTGACATGAGATTGCTGACATTTCCAGCCCCCTGCCCAACTTCAAAGAATTTCTATATGGAGGTAAGATGAGTTAGTTTATTTAAAAGTGCATTGGAAACCATGCTATGCTATTTAAATGCAAGTGATCAGGGCAAATGGTGGATTCCTATACATTAAAACAGTTAAAACAGTTGCTTTGATTTCAGATCTAGATTTTGTTGTTTTTAACTTTTGATTTTATGTTTTCCCTCTAGTGAGATTTGAGATAATTATCATAACTGTAGAAGATTATTGTTGTTTTCTGGGTTGCAGGTTTTTGGGGGGTTTAGGGCATAGAGAAGGAATGACTCCTGCCATATGAGAAACGTGGGTTCAAGGTACAAAAATAATAGGGTCCCATAGCCTTCCTTACTCTAAGCAAAACATCTTTGTTTTCTATTTCTTTTAGAGTGTGAAGATTTAATTTGTTTTCTATAAAGTAAATACAGTCAGATACTATTGGACTCCTTTTCAAGCTGTCTCATCATCTCTAACGACATAGAGGGATTATTTAGTGTGTCCTTCACTTATTTGGCAGGCAACCAAATTGCATGCATGTTTTTTCACACTTGGTCATAGTCAATATTTTTTTTTCTTTTATGCTTATCAAAGTTAAAAGGGCTTTAAAAGACATTAAGTGGATAAGTGAAACATTTAATATACTTGTAGGTTGTTCTTTATTAATAAGAGTCTGTTGTTTATTTTACTTTGTTACCCAGGCACTTTTGAAGAAAACATCAGCAATCTAGCTCCAGCATGTCTTTCTCATTTTGGGTGGGGGAGAGAGGTTTTGAAGGCAGTATTACAGTCCCCATTTAGCTGATAGAGAAGGTGAGATCCAGTAAGACTCAAATACACTTTTGTATACAAAGACAAAACAAAATTAGAGTCACCAGTGAAAAAACACTAAATAGACTACATTGTGAAAAGTATCATTTGTACAGGGTACTAAATAGTCAATACACCTAAATAAACATGCTTGTAGCAAAATATATTGATCACACACACAAAATAGTGCCCCAAAATATAACTGATTTTGCATAGCTACGGGATATTTTGCTGGCCAAATATGACTATAGCATTGACGAAATATATGAATGATTTATTTCATTCATATTGTGAAGTGCAACTTTTTTTCAAAGAAACCCTAAAACCCTAGAACTAAGATTGTAGGATAATCTATAACCTCCTAGTAAGTTGATAGATGCCTAAACCAATCCATACCCTCACATCTCACTTTTCACTTATATTATGAGATATTGCCATGTGGCATAGATTGCCTCACTTTTAGGGTCAATGTATAAATGATATATATTTATTCATATTTCAAACAGCAGTTTTGATATGGCACCATATCTACTCCCACTGGTGATGTAGAAAAAAAAATCTGTCTTCTCTGACCCGCCTATGAGGCAAGTGCATCATATTTAAATAAGTAATAGATAAATAAAGTTAGAAAAGTAACAAGATCCTTATTATTTCCAATCAGAGCCCATGTATTTCAATCAACCTCATTTGTTTCTTACCTCATTTTACACCAAGGTTATTTGTTTTTGGCCTGTCTTTATTGATTCCATTATTTTTCTACCTACACCTCTATAGATTCATTTCTACTAATCAACAATGAAGCATTTCCTTATTTCTTTCAAAATTTGGCTTAAAATTTACTTCTCTAGGATGTATATTTTATTATACCAAAGTGAATTTGATTACTCTTTTATTTTACATTTCCTTAGAATTATTTCTTCATTACCAAGCCATTGTTTTCATGTGTTCTTAAATGATTATAAGTATCGGGGAAATTAAACATAAATTGGCATTCATTCAATAATTAAATCAAGAAAACTTTATTCATCACCTGCACATGCAAGCCACTCAGTTGAGACTTGTAAAGAATAAAAATAAACAAACAAATAAATAAAAAGAATAAAGGATCAGTACCATACAAGGCAGAATTTAAAATATTCATAGATATACTGTAAAATGCTATGAAAGGATGAAAATTGGAAAAATATTAAGTTCAGTACTATATATTGAGTTGTTTCCATTTTCTTGATAGCATCATTTGGTGCACAAATTTTTAATTTTGAGGAAGTCCAGTGTATGCTTCTTTTTTTGCAAATGCTTTCAGTTTCATATCTAAGAACACAATGCCAAAACCCAAACCATGAAAATCCCTGTTTTCTTTTTATAGTTTTAACTCTTAAATTAAAATCTTTAATCCATTTTGAGTAAATTTTTATTTATGGTATCAAACAGGGAACCAATTTAGTTCTTCTTCATGTGGATATCCATTTGTTTCTGTACTACTTGTTGAAGAAGCTATTCTTTCCCTATCGAATGATCTTTCCACTGTTGTTGAAAATCGATTAAACATACATGTTTGGGTTTTCTGGAGTCGCTCCAAATCCCGATTGATATGCCTGTCCTTATGCCAGCACCACACTGTTGTAATTACTGTAGCTTTGCGTTAAATATGGAAATTAGGAAGTGTGAATAATATTTGTGGGGTTTTTTTGTTTGTTTTGTTTTGTTTTTTAAAGAAGGGGAGAGAGATAGAGAAAAGTGAGGAGGGGCAGAGGGAGAGATATGATCTTACGCAGGGTCCATGCCCAGTGCAGGGCCTGACACCAGGCTCTATTTCACAAACCTGAGATTATGATGTGAGATGAAATCAAGAGTCAGACACTACTGAACTAAGCCACCTAGGTGCCCCTAACTTTGTTCTTTTTCATGACTGTTCTAACTATTCGGCGTTCCTTGTGGTTCCATAGATTTTAAAGACTGGCATTTACATACCTGCAGAAAAGGCCATTGGAATTTTGATGGGAAATACCTGGAACCTGTAGAATGCTTTGGGTAGCATTGCCATCTTTTCAATAAATCTTGCTTTCCTATTTATGAACACAGAATATCTTCAACAATAATGTGTAGTTTTTACTATAAAATTCTTGTACATTGATCCCTAAAGATTTTATTCTTTTTGATTGTATAGTAAATTGTTTTCTTAATTTCCTTTTCTGATTGTTTAATGGTATTGTGTACAAATGCAACTGATTTGTGTATATTCCCTTTGTATCCTGCAATTTTACTGATTTGGTTTGTTAGCTCTAATATATTTTTTGTTTGGTGTATGTAAATTCCTTGGTGTTTTTTATATGTAAGATAATTTCATCTGTGAACAGATTTAGTTTTACTTCTTCTTTTCCAATTCAGATAATTTGATTTCTTACTCTTGCTTAACTTCTCTGGCGAGAACTTCCAGTACTATGTTAAATAACAGGGTGGAAGTGGGCTTCCTAGTCTTGTTCTTGATCATAGAGGAAAGGCTTTCAGTCTTTCACCACTTAGTACAATGTTAGCTGTGGGTTTTTCATGGCTGTCTTTATCATATCATACAATGGAAGGTCCCTTCCATTTCTAGCTTTTTAAGTGTTTTTATCATGAAAGAATATTGGACTTTTTCAAATTCTTTTTTCATCAATTGAATCATTTTTTCCTTCATTCTATTAATGTAGTACATTAATTGATTTTTACATGTTGAATTACCCTTGTATTTTGGGATATCCACTTAGTCATGATAAATAGTTCTTTTAGTATGCTGCTGGACTCTATTTGCTAGTGTTTAGTAGCACATTTTACATCTATTTTCATGAGGGATATTGCTCTGTACTTTTCTTGTTTTGTCCTTGTCTGGCTTTGATATCAAGGTAATGCTGGCCTCAGAGAATAAAGACAGACAGTTACCCCCTTTTCTATTTTTTGGAAAAATATTTAGAAAGGTTTGTGTTAATTCTTCCTTAAGTATCACAAATGAAGCCATCTGCTCTTGGGCTTTTTCTTGTTGGGAGGTTTTTTTTTTCACTGAGTCAATCTCCTTATTTTTAGATATGTTCAGATTCTTTATTTCATATTACATCAGTTTTGGTGATTTGTGCGTTTCTTAGATTTTGTCCATTTCATCTTGGTTATATAATTTGCTGGTGTACAGTTGTTCTTAGTATTCTCTTATAATCCTTTGTATTTCTATAAGGTCAGTGGTAATATGTCTCCTTTTTAATTTCTGATTTCAAATGTTTAAATTTTCTCTCCTTTTTCTTCAACATTCTAGCTAAAGAGTCATCAATTTTGTTGATACTTTTGGTTTCATTGATTAGTTTTATAAATGCTCTATCTCTTTTATGGTTTTCTTCCCTATGCCAGTTTTTGTTTAGTTTGCTTTTTCTAGTTCCTCAAGGTATAAAGTTAAGTTTTTGGCATGAGATATTTCACCTTTCTTAATGCAGTTATTTACAGTATATATTTCCATATTAGTGCTGCCTCTGCTGCACCTAGTATGTTTTGGTATGTTGTGTTTTTGTTTTGATTGGCCTGTAATTATTTTCTAATTTCCCTTGTGATTTTTCAATTCATTGCATATTTTGTTTAATTTTTATATATTTGTAAATTTTCCAGTTTTCCTCTGACATTGACTTTCAGTTTCATTCAACAAAATTCACTGTTGTCGGAGAAAATAATTAGTAAGATTTTTAAACTTTTAAAATTTATTGAGATTTGTTTCATGGACTAACACAAGATCCTTCATGGATAATGTTCCATGTGCTTAAGAAGAATGCTTATCCTACTCTTTCCAGGGAGAGTGGTTCTGTCTATGTCCATTAGGTCTTGTTGTATAGTGTTATTTAAGTCCTCTATTTTTTCAAAATCCTCTTTTTTTTTTTTTACTGATCATATCATTGTTCTATCAATTATTGTAAGTCGGTTATTGAAATCTCCAATGAGCATTTTTTCACTTCAATTCTTTCAAATTTTGCTCCATATCTTTTGGAGCACTATGGATAGCTGTGCATGTTTATAATTGTGATATTTTCTTGATAAGTTGACCGTTTTATCAATATAAAATATCATTTTTTGTCTCTGGTAACACTTTTTAAAAATATTTCATCTATTTATTTGACACAGAGGGAGAGAGAAAGCACAAGCAGGGAGAGAATCAGGCAGAAGGAGAAGGAGAAGCAGGCTCCCTGCTGAACAAGGAGCCCAACTCAGGGCTCAATCCTAGGACCCTGGGATCATGACCTGAGCCAAAGGCAGATGCTTCACTGACCGAACCACTCAGGGGCCCCTCTGGTAACACTTTTTGATTTAAGTCTATCTTGAGTAATATTAATTTAGCCACCTCTTCTTTCTTAATTATAATTTGCATGGAATATGTATTTTTTTAATTTTTCATTTTCAACTTATTTCTAACTTTGCATATAGAGAGTCTAGTACCTAGTATACAACTAGTTCATGTTATTTTAACAATTCTGCCAATCTGTTTTTTAAAAATGATTTATTTATTTATTTATTTGAGAGAGAGAAAGTGTACAAATGGGGGGGGTAGCAAATGGAGAGGAAGATAATTTCAAGCATGCTCCTCCATGAGCTCAGCGTCTGATGTGGTGCTCAATTTCACAATGCTGAGATCACGACCAAAATCAAGGATTGGAAGCTTAACCAACTGAGCCACCCAGGCTTATCCCCCAATCTATTTTTTAATTAGTGCTTACATCATTTACATCTAAAATGGTTTCTGATAAGGAAGGACTTCTGCCATTTTGCTCTTTGTGTTTTATACATTTTACAATTTGTGGTCCCTATTTCCTGTGTAACTGAATTCTTTTGAGTTCATTGGAGTTTTCGCAGTATACTATTTTGACACTTCTCCAGTTTTAGTCATTATTATGAGGGTTACAACTAACATATTACCCTTATGACAATCTAGTTGGAATTAATACTAATTTAGCTTCAATAGTATACAAAAACTCATACAGCTTTATCTTCCCTCATTATGTTGTTACCACAACTTGCATCTTCACAGAATGTCTGCCCATTAATGTAGATATATAATTATTGTTTATTGGAATTTTAAACCATTTAGAAAAATGAGTTACAAACCAGAAATACAAAATACTGTGTTTTATTTTACCTTTGTAGTTACTTTTATAATTGTTCTTTTTTTTTCTTTTTTGCTTTTAAAGATTTTATTTTTTTTACACATAAGAGACACAGAGAGAGAGGCAGAGACATAGGCAGAGAGAGAAGCAGGCTCTCCTCAGGGAGCCCAACTTGGGACTCAATCCCAGGACCCCAGGACCACAACCTGAGCCAAAGGCGGATGCTCAACCACTGAGCAACCCAGGTGTCCCTGTTCTTTTTTTTATGTGTTTTCATATGATTTTTCAATTGCTGTCTATGTCTTTTCATTGTGGCGTGAAGTATTTCTTGTAGGAAGTTTTCTAGCCACAAGTTTTTTCAGCTTTTGCTTATCTGGGAATGCCTTAATTTTCCCTCCATGATTGAAGGATAGTTTTTGCCAGAAATAGAATCCTTGGGTGAAATTTTTTTTTTTCTTGTAGTACTTTAAATATGTCATCACACTGGTTTCTGGCACCCAGTCTAATGAAAAATTGTAATCTTACTGAAGATCCCTTGTATATAAAAAGTTGCTTCTCTCTCTTGACTTCAAAATTCTCTGTCTTTTGACTATTTGATTGTAATATGTCTGAGTGTGGTTCTCTTTGTTTTCCTACTTGAAGTATGTTGAGTTTCTTGGATGTGTAGATTTATATCTTTATAAAATCTAGGAAATATATGGCCAGTAATTTTTCAAATATTCTTTTAGTTCCTTTCTGTCTCTCTTCTCCTTCCAGGGATCCCATTAAGCATATGTTGGTATGCTTGATAGTATCCCACAAGTCTCTTGGGATTCATTCATTTTTCTTCCTTATGTTTTTCTTCTGTTCCTCAGATTGGATAATTTCAATTGACCTACCTTCAAGTTAATTGATTTTTTTATTCTGCATATTCAAATCTGTTGAAACCATTTAATGATTTATATTTCATTGTAATTATCCTATTTTCAGTGTCAGAATTTCTGTTTGGTTTTGTTTTATAATTCCTCTATACTTATTATTATTCTTTTTTTATTGAGGAAGCATTTTCCTGGTTTACTTTAAGTCTTTGTCCAAGGTTTTCTTCAGTTACTTGAGCATACTTGCAATAGTTGATTAAGTTATTTCCTAATAATTACAATGTCTCTACATTGAAAGGGTCAGGTTATATTAATTTTTTTTCCTGTGAATGGGCTGTACTTTCTTGTTTCTTTGTATGCCTCATAAATGTTTGTTGAAAACTGGACATATTGCATATTTTAATATGGTTACTCTGAAAATACAGTTCTTTCTCTCTTTGGGGTTATTGTTTTTACTTACTGAGTTATAGTTGTTCATTTAGTAATTTTTTAAACTATTTTTTGTATATGTGGTTTTGCAGTTACTTTAGTTTGTAGTCAGCTAGTGGTTTGACAGAGGTGTCTTTAA
The DNA here is from genome assembly GCF_018345385.1 of Vulpes lagopus. Lineage (NCBI taxonomy): Eukaryota > Metazoa > Chordata > Mammalia > Carnivora > Canidae > Vulpes > Vulpes lagopus. The sequence goes on from NC_054848.1 coordinate 98,126,940, forward strand.
ATACATGAAGCCAATCAGCAAAATAGAACAAAATAGAGAAAAGAAAAAAAAAAAGAAAATACACTACCTAGTCTTTGCAGATTGACTCTGTGTCAGGGCAGTAGTTTAAAGCTTAGGTCATTTGCAATACTGCCTTACTTCATATTGGAACCAAACCTAAAGATCTGCTGGAGGTAAAGTCCTAGAGTCTTCTCAGGTCTTTTCTGAGCATGTGTCCTTCCCTGGACATCTGTCCAGGCTTTTTAGCTTCCCCATTATATTCAGATGTTTCTCAAAGCCACTTTCCCCTCAAATAACTGTCTTTCCAGCTTTTACCTCCCAGGCTATGCTGGCCTCTTGTTTGTGACAACTGTAAGCTTTTGCCAATGAAAGCAGCAGCTTGTTCATTTGCCTTTCAATGTCTTGAGGAGTGCTTTGTGCTTAGCCACTTTTCTGTGCTGAGAGAGTTCCAAGGTAGGAGAAACAAATGAAAGTCTCTTGTTTCAGTTTTTCATGAAAACTCCAGACAGGTCAAAACAGAAATACAATTTTTTGGAACATGGTCTATTCTGCTATTGTGAAAACCAGGCTACCACACCAGGAACATGGACTCTCATCTTCAAAATCATCGTCATCCTGTTGAGGGAGATGGGGCAAATCTAAGTTAAGATGCTATAAAGTTATCCTATTTAAGTCACCCTTTTCTTGGCTGAGTATTCATTTGAATGCTATAAATCTTCGACTACTTCCTAGAGTTCTGAAGACTTGATTCTGACAGTTTTTGCTCACTATTTTTGATGTTTCTGTGGAAAGACTAGTCCTTGGAATTCTGTACTCTGTCATTTTTGCTGATGTCATGTTTTCTTTTTCTTTTAACAAATATTATAAACAAAATAAGTTTGGATTAATAGAAGAGCTGCAAATTTAGTACAGAAAATGTTATATATTCTTCATCCAGTTTCTCTCAATGTTAATATCTTATATTACCATGATTCATTTGTCAAAACTAAGGAAAAAATGGCATTGGCATGTTAATTAAAAGTTACACATTTTAGAGTTTCACTTCTCTTTTCCTATGGTCCCTTTTAATAAAAGAGTCCTTTTTTAAGCAGTTTTGGATAGCAAAATTGAGAGGAAGGTACAGAAATTTCCCATGCATCTCCTTCCTTGAACATGAATATTCTCCCCCATTATCAACATCACTCTCTAGAACTACTTTTTTGTTTTGTTTTGTTTTTAATATAAGGATTCTATTCAAGATACCAAATAAAATTTGGTCATCATGTCTCCTTAGACTCATCTTAATTGTGACTGTTTGAATTTTTTTGTTTGTTTGTTTTTGATGACTTTGACAATTTTGAGGAATACTGGTCAGGTATTTTGTATAATGCCTACAATTTGTTTTACTCATGATAAGACTGAGGTTATGTATTTGGGGAAGAATACCACAGAAGTAAATTAGCCCTATCATATCCTGTAAGAGGTTATATGATATTCCCGTGACATTGGTAGTTCTATTAACATTAATCTCATGTTTAAAGTGATGTTTGAATGGCTTCTTTATTCTATGGAGGTTACTCAACCCAGCCCACTTTCGATGAGGCAGTTAAACTCTACCTCTTTTTTTTTTTTTTTTAACTCTACCTCTTAAATCAGAAAAGGACAAACATTATATGGTTTCATTCATTTGGGGAATATAAATATTAGTGAAAGGGAATAAAGGGAAAGGAGAGAAAATGAGTGAAAATATCAGTGAGGGTGATAAAACATGAGAGACACCTAACTCTGGGAAATGAACAAGGGTACTGGAAAGGAAGGTGGGCAAGAGCTTGGGGTGACTAGGTGATGAGCACTGAGGGGGACACTTGGCAGGATGAGCACTGGGTATTATGCTAAATGTTGGCAAATTGAACTCCAATAAAAATTAAAAAAAAAATAAATTCTGCCTCTTAGAGGAATTGTATCTTCACGTATTCTTTAGAAATCTTCTGTAAGGAATATATTTATTTATTTATTTATTTATTTATTTATTTATTTAATCTAGGTAGTACTAGAAAAGGAAATTGAAGAGGTAAATTACTGACTTAATATTAAAAAGTACATTCATTCAACAAAATTTTATTAAGTACATACCATGTTCCAGGCATTTAGTGCTGGGATTCTTGCATTACATTTCTAAATTAACATGAGAGACAGACATCCTCCAAGAAAATGGTAAAATACGAGCCATTTCATGAGATGGTGAGCTCTTTAGTTTTGGAATTATCCATCAGGCTGAATTATCAAAACTTAGTTATGTAGTAATTTTTAAAAAATTGAACTGATAATTATTCTTCATACTATAATTCTACTTAATTTTATTTATGTGTGCATACCTCCATGTGCATCAAAAATTCCAATTAAAATTGAAATTTTATGAAGCCAGAGGTACTTTCTTCAATCCAAGTCTCTCTACATAGTGATAGTCAAATGATGCTACTTGACTGTTATCTGCTCATATATATTGCCATGAAGAAAAGTATCAAGTCATAAAATGTCATCCAGAAATAGCCATCATCCTTTTATCAAGCTTGATTTTTGGAAATATTGAGAATATATTAGGATAATATGTTATTTTTATGTTGATATAATCTCTTTTAATATGGAAGAAATCACTTATAACACCATAATTCCCTCACCAAATACTCTATTAACCAGTTACAAAATAGTTTATTTAAAGTTTCAATGTTGTATATTCAATGTCCAAGGTTCTAGCATATTAAATGTATTACTCATTAGCTGCATAGAAAATGAGTAGAAGGATGTTAAAGCTATTAAACAGTAGTCATGTCTTTCTTTTTAAAAAAGATTTTATTTATTTATTCATGAGAGACATAGAGAGAGAGGCAGAGACATAGACAGAGGGAGAAGTAGGCTCCATGCAGGGAGCCCAATGTGGGAATCAATCCCAGGACTCCAGGATCACGCCCTGAGCCAAAGCAGATGCTCAACCAATGAGCCACCCCGATGCCCCCATATATTTCTTTCATATCATAAGAATTGTTGCTGGATCAAGGTCATAATGAGGTTTCCAAAGAAAATTTTTTGGAAAAGACAGGTAATTTTTAAAAGAAATATGGAAAATAAAAGAACATATTAAAAATACCTCTTGGGATTCTTCCAAATGATCTACAAATTTGCTTTGAATGAATTTCTAGAACTTGAATAAATTTACACCAGAGTTGCAATATTGTAGTTAACTCAAGGAACCTCCAGTGGGCCATTTAAAAATTTCCAAACGAACTTTGAATGTAATTTTCAAGGAATCTAAAAAAAAAAAAAAAAAAAAACCCAAAACTCAAAACCAAAACATTGTCAAAGTGGAATTACCTTGAACAGAAAATAATTCTACATTCTATTTTATTTATTTATTTTTTAATTCTACACTTTAAGTGCAACCCTAGACAAGACCTTTTAATTACAAGAGGAAAACTCTTCAAGTATCTCTTGGGAAGCTTGCTGTAGCTCAAAATATTTTATTGTAATGATTTTTTTAAGGTGCAAATAATTCAGGTGTATAGGAGGATCTGTAAAAGGGAAAATGAAAGATAAATTTAGTATCTCTTTATAGTGATAACTATGTATTATATATGGAGAGAAGAATGTACTTTGCACTATGAAATTTTTTCACCATACATAGACTTGCCCATTCTTTTCCTGTTTTAAAGTAAATAGTCTATGTATGTTGAGTGAAAAAGGCAATGAAAGGAAAGTCTACTTATGGGGAATTGAGTGATGCAGAAGCAGATTTTCATCAGAGGTGGGGAAATTGATATACTAAAGCCAATAATACATAAGATAATTTTTCCTTTTAAATTATTTGGCCTAAAGGATAAAAAAAATAGAAAATGTCTTCTATTTCAGATCAACTATAGTGGTCTACAAATATGATTCTAAAATATCAGATCAAGGGCACCTTAGTGGCTCAGTTGGTTAAGCATTCAACTCTTGATTTCAACTCTGGTCATGATCTCAGGTAGTGGGATCATGCCACACATCAGGGTCTGCACTCAGCAGGGGTCTTCTTGAGATTCTTTCTTTCGCTCTCTTCCTCAGCTCTTCCCCTTGCTCATACTGTCTGTCTGTCTCTCTCTCTCTCTCTTTCTCAAATAAATACATCTTTAAAAAAAAGAAAAAATCAGATCATTGAGGACAAATGATGTTTTCTCAAAATAATCAAGTGAGTTGTAAAACATTATGTAGACAAAAGAAATGATTAATGAATGTATTTACTTTCTTAGTCAACCGTGTTAGCATTAGATTATGAGGTAGCCATCTTTGCATGTGCTTGTGTACTTTTGATAATTGGTTAGTTATCTGCTTATATTAGGTTTTATTAGCATCATAGTAAAATGTGCCATAAGTATATAAGTTGCAGCTTGGAATCCTGAAACAATGAATAATAGTTCCTCAATATTTGTCTGTTGTACCATGGTTTAACTGAAATATTTTTTACATTGTATGTTTTGCAACCAAAGCACACATTATTTTGAGTGGTAGAAACTTTCCTAATCTTTTGATAAACATGTAAATATGTAATAGTAAATTATTTCATTACTGGGCATCTTATTTGCCATACTTCTTTTTTAACTGTATTTTTTTATTCAAGTAAAATTAACACACAGTGTTAATTAGTTTCATGTGAACAATATAATAATTTGAGAATTCTATACATTTGTCACTGATCATCAAAGTAAATATACTATTAACTTCCATTAGAAATTTCATTCATCCCTCCACCCACCTCCCGTCTGGCAACCACCAGGTTGTTCTCTGTATTTGTCTGTTTTGTTTGTTTGTCTCTCTTTCTCTTTTTTCTCATTTACTTTGTTTCATAAGCTCAATATATGAGTGAAATCATGTGGTATTTGTTTTTCTCTGACTGGCTTATTTCACTTAGCATTATATCCTGTAGGTCCATCCACATTGTTGCAAGTGGAAAGATTTCCTTCCTTTTTTATGGCTGAGTAAAATTTCATAGTGATATATATATATGTATATATACATATGTATATATGTGTATATATACATACATACATACATATACACCATATCTTCTTTATCCTTTCATCTATTGATGGACACTTGAGTTGCTTTCATATCTCGGCTATTTTAAATAATGCTGCAATAAACATAGGAGTGCATTATCTTTTCAAATTAGTGTTTTCGTTTTCTTTCATTAAATACCCAGTAGTGGAATTACTGGATTATATGGTAACTACATTTTTAAGTTTTTGAGGAGTTTCCATGGAGCTTGCACAGTGGCTGCACCAATCTGCATTCCTATCAAAAGTGCATGAGGGTCTCTTTTTCTCCACATCTTTACCAACAATTGTCACTTATTGTCTTTTGATTTTAGCCATACTGAAAATGTGATGTGATATCCCATTGTGATTTTGATTTGAATTTCCCTAGTGATGAGTGATATTGGGCATCTTTTCATGTGTCTGGTGATCATCTGGCTGTCTTTGGAGAAATGTCTGTTCACGTCTTCTGCCCACTTTTAATTGGATTATTTTTGTGTGAGTGTGTGTTGAGTTGTAGAAATTTTTAAGTATATTTTGGATACTAACCCTTTATCAGATATGTCATTTGCAAATATCTTCTCCCATTCAGTGGGTTGCCTTTTTGTTGTGTTGGTATCCTTTGCTACACAGAAGCTTTTTATTTTGATGAAGTCCCAATAGTTTATTTTTGTTTTTGTTTCCCTTCTCTCAGGAGACACATCTAGAAAGATATTGTTATGGCCAATGTCATAGAAATTACTTCCCGTGCTCCCTTCTAGGATTTTTATGGCTTCAGGTATCACATTTAAGTCCTAAATCCATTTTGAATTTATTATTTTTTTTTGGTATGGTGTAAAAAAGTGGTCCAGTTTCGTTCTTTTGTATGTTGTCAAGTTTTCCCAACATCATTTGTTGAAGATACTATCTCTTTCCCATTGTATATTCTTGCCTCCTATGTTGGAGATTAATAGGGTTTATTTCTGGATTCTCTTCTGTTCTATCCTAGTGTCTACTGTTGTGCTAGTTTTAACTACTGCAGCTTTGTAGTATATTATGAAATCCAGGATTGAGATACTTCTAACTTTATTCTTCTTTTTCAAGATTGCTTTGTCTATTTAAGGTCTTTTGTGATTCCATACAAATTTTAGGATTATTCTGGTTCTCAGGAAAATGTTGCTATTTTTGATAGGAATTACACTAAATATATTGATTTCTTTGGGTGTTATAGATATTTTAACAATAAATATTCTCCCAAAAAATAAATAAATATTCTCCCAATCCCTGCATATGGACTATTTTTTCCATTTGAATCATGTTCACTTTCTTTCACCAGTGTTATTGAGGAGTACAAGTATTTCACCTACTTGGTTAACTTTATCCCTTAGTATTTTATTATTTTTGGTGCAATTTTAAATGGGAGCCTTCTTCTCCCTCTGTCTGTGTCTCTGCCTCTCTCTGTGTGTGTCTGTAATGAGTAAATAAATAAGGCAGACGCACAACTGCTGAGTCACCCAGGTGTTCCTAAATGGGATCATTTTCTTTTCTTTCTGATATTTCACTATTAGTGTATAGAAATGTAACAGGATATTAATTGTGTATCCTGTGACTTTACCAAATTCATTATCAATTCTGATAGTTTTCCAGCAGTCTTTAGGATTCTGTATACATAGTGTTATGTTATTTGCAAATAATGAAACTACTTGATTATCAATTTGGATGCATTTGTTTTTCTTTTCTGATTGTTGTGGGTGGGATTTTCAGTACTCTGTTGAAAAAAGTAGTGAGAGTGAGTGTGTAATATTGTTCCTGATCTTAGAGGAAAAGCTCTTACATTCTCTCCATTGAGTATGATGTTAGCTGCAGGTTTTCCATATATGGTCTTTATTGTGCTGATATATGTTTCCTTTAAACCTACTTCCTTGAGAATTTTTATCTTGAATGGATGTTGTACTTAAATATTTTTTCTGCATCTATTGAGACGATCATTTGTTTTTTTATTCTTTCTCCTGCTAACGTGATGTATCTTGTTAATTGATTTTCAAATATTGAACCCCCCCCATTCATTCCTGGAATAAATCCGACTTGATCAGGGTGAATGACTTTTTTAATGTATTGTTGGATTCAATTTGCTAATATTTTGTTGAGGATTTTTACATTTATGTTCATCAGAGATATTGGCTTCTAGTTTTCTTTCTGTCTTTCTTTCCTTCTCTCTTTCTTTTTCTTTCTCCTAGGTATCTTTATCTGGTTTAGGCATCAGTGTAATACCAGCCTCATAGAATGTGTTTGGGATCTTTCCTTCTTCTTTTATGTTTTGGAAAAGTTTGAGAAGAATTAATTCTTTAAATGTTCGGTAGAATTCACCTGTGAAGCCATCTGGTCCTGGACCTTCATTGGGTGTTTTCAATTTCACTGTTAGTAATCAGTCTCTTCAAACTTTCTAGTTCTTCCTGATTCAATTTTGGAAAGTTATGTTTCTAGAAATGAATCTAATTCTTCTAGATTGTCCAATTTGTTGGCCTACAATTTTTCATAATATTCTCTTATAATCCTTTGCATTTCTATGATGTTGGTTGTTATTTCTCCTCATTCATTTCTGATTTTGAGTTCTTCTTCTCCTTTTTCTTCTCCTTCTCCTCCTCTTCCTTCTCCTGCTGCTGCTACTGCTGCTGCTGTTGCTGCTGCTGCTTCTTCTTCTGCTGCTGCTGCTTCTTCCTCTTCTTTGTTTTTTGATGAGCCTGGTTAAATGTTTATCATTTTTGTTGATCTTTCCAAAGAACAAACCACTGGTTTTATAGATCATCTGAGATATGATGATCTCAATAAATGTGTTAATGTGCCATTTTAAATTTATTACATTGGTGTAATAAATGCATTTGGTGTAACATCTTTCTTTTTAACTTTAAATCACCTTTGCTAACTAATAATGGAATAAAGGAACCTCAGTGTAGAAATATTTACAGTAATACTACAATGAGTTTTTAGTGATCTTTCTATAGTGTTAGACACTTCAGGTTTCTAATTTTGTTATTATTTAGAAGTTTTGAAGTCATGGGATATTTAAATTTGAAATCATTTATTTAGAATTGATTCCAAAAGTCACAAGCTCAAAACTCTAGGGTTACAGGAATATATCTAAATATGTATAAATGAGTGAACCAAGTTATGTGTAAGATCCAATAGAGATTAGTGGAAATTGGTAAACTGAAGCACAAATATCTGTTTGATGGTGGGATTTACTACCCAGCTCTGGTAAATGTATCATTCAGGGATGAGAGCCCAGTATTTCTAGGCCTTATTTTTCAAGAGAACCCTAAATACATATATATATATATATATATATATATATATATATATATATATATATATAAACCAGGGTCCCAGGCAACCCAGGTGGCTCAGCAGTTTAGCGCTGCCTTCAGCCCAGGGCCTGATCCTGGAGACTCGGGATCGAGTCCTACATCAGGCTCCCTGTATGGAGCCTGTTTCTCCCTCTGCCTGTGTCCTTTCCTCTCTCTCTCTTTGTGTCTCTCATGAATAAATAAATAAAATCTTAAAAAATAATCTGGAAGAGTTAAGATGGCAGTGAAGTAGGGGACCCTGGTTTTTCCTTGTCCTTCAAACACAGCTGTATTGAGGCCAGATCACTTGGAACACCCAGGAAATCAATCTGAGGATTGGAAGAAGGATCTCCACAGTGGGAAGGAGATAGCATGACAGGTGTGAGGCATGTGGAAGTGAATTAGGGAGAGAAAAACTGCTGTACCATGAAAGGGAGGAAACGTTTTCTTGTGGGGAGAGAAAGAGAGAGGGGTTGAGAGAGTTCAGTGTCAGGTTTGCACAAGAAACCTCTCAGATCACAGAAAGAAAGCTGGCATAGCCATATATCAAACTATATTTTAAATCAAGGACTGTAATAAGAGATGAAAAATACTGTATGATAATACATAGAACAAGAAGATCTAACAATTGTAAATATTTATGCCCCGAAATTGGGAAAAGCCAAATGTAAATCAATTGATAATGAACATAAAGAAACTCATTGAAAATATTATAATAATTGGGGACTTTAACTCCCCATTCACAGCAATGCACAGATAATTGAAATAGAAGATCAACAAGGAAACAAGAACTTTAAATGACTCAATGGACCAGATGAACTTCACTGGTATATTCACAGTATTTCTACCTAAGCAGAAGAATGAAATACACATTCTTTTTGAGTGCATATGGAACATTCTCCAGAATAGATCACAAACTGGGTCACAAATCAGGCTTCAATTGGTACAAAAAGATTAAAATAATAGCATGTATATTTTCAGAATACAATGCTATAAAACTTGAAGTCATCCAAAAGAAAAAAATTGGAAGGACCACAAATAGATGGAGGTTAGAGAACATCCTACTAAAGAATGAATGAGTCAACCAGTAAATTAAAGAATAATAAAAAAAACATGGAAGCAAAAGAAAATAAAAACATTGCAGTCCAAAACCTTTGGGATGCAGCAAAGGAGGTCCTAATAGGGAAGTATATAGCAATACAGTCCTTCCTCAAGAAGTAAAAAAGGTCTCAAATACACAATTTAATCTTATACCTCAATCACTTGGAAAAAGAACAGTGAATAAAGCTTGACACCAGCAGAAGAAGGTAAATAATAAAGATTAAAGCAGAAATAAATGATATAGGAGTAAAAAAAAATAGAACAGATCAAGGAAACTAGGAGTTGTTTCTTTGGAAGGATTAACAAAATTGTGGTTTCCTGCCTTGTTAATTTTCCCCATTCTCACTGGTATGAGGTGGTATCTCATTGTGGTTTTGAAGGACAAACATTATATGTTCTCAGTCATTTGGGGAATATAAATAATAGTGAAAGGGAATATAAGGGAAGGGAGAAGAAATGTGTGGGAAATATCAGAAAGGGAGACAGAACGTAAAGACTCCTAACTCTGGGAAACGAACTAGGGGTGATGGAAGGGGAGGAGGGCAGGGGGTGAGGGTGAATGGGTGACGGGCACTGAGGGGGGCACTTGACGGGATGAGCACTGGGTGTTATTCTGTATGTTGGTAAATTGAACACCAATAAAAAATAAATTTATTAAAAAAATTGATAAACCCTCAGCTAGACTTATCAAGAAAAAAGAGGACTCATATAAATAAAATTCTAAAAGAAAGAGTATATCACAACCAATACCTCAGAAATAGAGTTATAAGATAATATTATGAGCAGTTTTATGCCAACAAATTGGGCGATCTGGAAGAAATGGATCAAGTCCTAGAAGCATATAAACTACCAAAACTGAAATAGCAAGAAGTAGAAAACTTGAACAGATCCATAACCAGCAAATACATTGAATTAGTAATCAAAATTCTCCCAACAAATAAGAATCTGGGGCTGGATGGCCTCCCAAGGGAATTATACCAAACAATTATTATTTTTTTATACCAAACAATTAAATAATAATTAATACCTATCCATCTGAAACTGTTCCAAAAATAGAAATGGAAGGAAATCTTCCAAACTCATTCTATAAGACCAGCATTATCTTAATCCAAAAACCAAAAACCCCACTCAAAAGGAGAATTACAGACCAATATCCTGATAAACATGAATGCAAAAATTCTCAATAAGATACTAGGTAAGAGACTCCAATAGTACATTAAGAGGATTATTCACCAGGACCAAGTGGTATTTATTGCTAGGCTGCAGGTGTGGTTCAACATTCACAAATCAATTAAGGTGATATACCATATTAATAAGAGAAAGGATAAGAACTATATGATACTCAATAGAAGCAGACAAAGTATTTGACAAAATACAGCATCCTTTCTTGATAAAAACAGTCAAAAAGTAGAATTAAATGGAATACACCTCAACATCCTAAAGGCCATATAGGAAAGACCCACAGCTGATATTGTCGTCAATGGCGAAAAACTGAGAGCTTTGCCACTAAGGTCAGGAACATGACAGGAATGTCCTCTCTCACCACTTTTGTTCAACATAGTATTGAAAGTCCTAGCCTCAGCAGTCAGACAACAAAAAGAAATAAAATGCATCCAAATTGGCAAGGAAGAAGTCAAACTTACACTCTTCACAGATGACATGATATTCTATATAGAAAACCCAGAAGATTCCACCAAAAACTTGCTAGAACTTATTACAGGAATTCAGCAAAATCACAGGATTTAAAATCAATGCACAGAAGTCTGTTACATTTCTGTACACTAATAATGAAGCAGCAGTAAGAGAAATCAAGGAATCAGTCCTGTTTACAATTGCACCCAAACCATTAGATACCTAGAACAAAACCTAACCAAAGAGGTAAAGGATTTTTACTCTGAAAAATATAGAATATTTATGAAAGAAATTGAGGAAGACACAAAGAAATGGAAAGATATTCTATGTTCATAGATTGGAAGAACAAATATTTTTAAAATGTCTGATACCCAAAGCAATCTATACATTCAGTGCAATCCTTATCCAATAAAAACAGCAGTTTCACAGAGCTAGAACAAACAATCCTAAAATTTGTATGGAACCAGAAAAAAAACCTGAATGGTCAAAGGAATGTTGAAGAAGAAAGCCAAAGCTGGAGGCATCACAATTCTGGACTTGAAGCTGTATTAAAAAGCAGCTTGTCTTGATATAGTCATAAATACAGTATGGTACTGGCACAAAAACAGACACATAGATCAATAGAACATTACAGAAAACTCAGAAGTAGACTTTCAACTCTATGGTCAACTCATCTTCGACAAAGCAGAAAAGAATATCCAAAGGAAAAGAAGACAGTCGAAGACAGTCTCTTCGACACATTGTGTTTGGAAAATCAGACTATGTTGGGAAAATTGGACAGCCATATGCAAAAGAATGAGACTGGAGCATACACAAAATAAATTCAAAATGGAGGGAAGACCTAAATGTGAGACAGGAATTCATCAAAATCCTAGATGAGAACACAGGCAACAACCTCTTTGACCTCAGTTGCAGCAAGGGACATGTCTTACTAGACATGTCTCCAGAGGCAAGAGAAACAAAAACAAAAATGAACTTTTGGGAATTCTTCAAGATAAAAAGTGTCTGCACAGTAAAGGAAACAATCAACAAAACTAAAGGCAACCTGCAGAATGGGAGAAGATATTTGCAAATGACATATCAGATAAAGGGATAATATAAAAAATCTATAAGAAGTTAACAAACTCAACAACACCCAAAACAAACAGTCCAGTCAAGAAATGGGCAGAAGTCATTAACAGACATTTATCCAAAGAAGACATACAAGTGGCTAACAAACACATGAAAAAAATGCTCAACATCACTCATCACCAGGGAAATACACATTAAAACCACAATGAAATACCTCCTCCCACCTGTCAGAGTGGCTAAAATTAACGAGACAGGAAATGGTTGTTGTTGGTGAGGATGTAGAGAGAGGGGTACCCTCTTACACTTTTGGTGCAAAGGAAACTGGTGCAGCCACTCTAGAAAACAGTTTGGAGCTTCCATAAAAAGTTAAAAATAACACAAACCTATGACCCAACAACAATTACACTACTGGGTATACAAAATACTGATTTGAAGGGGCACATGCACCCCAATGTTTATTGCAGCAATGTCCACAATCCCCAAAATATGGAAGGAGCCCAGATGTCCACCAACAGCTGAATGGATAAAGAAGAAGTAGTATATATATGTTTATGTTTCCAAAAACAGTGAAATATTGCCACTTGGAATGATGTGCATGGAGTTAGAGTGCATTCTGCTAAGTGAAGTCAGTCAGAGGAAGACAAATACAATATGATTTCAGTCATATGTGGAGTTTAAGAATTAAAACAGATGAATATAGTGGAAAGGACAAAAAGGGAGGCAAGCTATAAGAGAGTCAACTATAGAGAACAATCTAAGAGTTGATGGGGGTTGGGTTAAATGGGTGATAGATATTAAGGCGAGCACTTGTATTGGTACCTGGAATTATATGTAATTGTTGAATCACTAAATTCTACTCCTGAAACTAATATTACACTATATGTTAACTAAAATTTAAATAAAATTTTGAAATATTAAAACAAATTAAAAATAAAATGCTGGCAAATAGTACAAAAATTGTTTAATACATAGGCTAAACAAACACATTTGTGACACAATTTGCCTCATGAGGTCATAATTTTCTTTTCTTTTCTTTTTTTTTTTTTTTTGAGGCGATCATTTTCAAAGTCATCTGTAGACAAAATGGTTAGCTGTATCAAGTTGGTCTTAAGCAATTTTTGTCCATTCCTTGCACTGGAATAAAATATGGATTGAATAGCAAGAATAGAAGAAATAGCATGGAACTGATATTCAGGTGGTGTTAATTTATTTTATTTTTATTATTTTTAAAATATTTTATTTGTTCATGAGAGACACACAGAGAGAGGCAGAGACACAGGCAAAGGAAGAAGCAGGCTCCATGCAGGGAGCCTGACGTGGGACTCGATCCCAGGTCTCCAGGATCATGCCCTGGGCTGAAGGCAGTGCTAAACCGCTGAGTCACCCTGCTGCCCCAGATGGTGTGAATTTAAATCTTATTTCACTTTCTAACTTATTTTTGGCTCTCAGTCTTTTAGGGTCTTAGTATCCACTTCTTGAAAAAAATATTTTTTTAAAATTTAAATTCAATTTGCCAAGATATAGCATACCCCCAGTGCTCATCCCATCAAGTGACCCCACTTCTATAAAATTTAACCATTGGATTAAAAACTCAAAGGATTTTTCAGCTCTAAAATTCTCTAATTCTCAACTTCTTCAAAATCAATTTGTATCTATATTATTTTCCCCTTATCAGACTATTTATAACTGGAAATAAATAGATTCCACTGGCAAACTCATTCATGATAATGTTTAACCTTCCCAAGTAGTATATTGCTTTGATTTAATGTAAAAAAAAAACGCCACATAATTCCTTTAGGATTGGTGATTGTTTTTGGAAATGTCTAGCATGGTGTGATCTAGTCAGAGATTTTTCTTGTACAGATATTCTTCTAAGCACTTATGAGCATATATTAAAGTTTTTCTACATTTCAAGAAATCTTGTAGGTTTACAAGGAGAAAAGCTATCAATGTCAATGAGACTTTGAATAATTATAGATTGTGAGCCCTGGGTGATTGGGTCCTGTGATTTGCAATTTTATCCCTTATATGACTACACATATTAGGTTCTCAATAAATGTTTATTGAAATGATTTTCCGTAAGCCATTTCTAAATTAGATCACACAAATTATTGAAGTTTCTATTCCTTCATTGCATAGTTATTATCCACCTACTATGTGCCAATTGTGATATTCTGCAACTATATTGCAGCAGAAGTATAGTCGATGATGACCTCATTTATTTTTAATGCTAATCTATAGATTTATTTTTAGTCCTCTCTTTCACTGTAAGGAAGTATAGTTTCTTTTCACTCTAACATGAACAATATTTCATTTTTGCTATTCCATTTTTCTTTTTTGCATCTGAATCATGTACCTCTTCCAGCTGCAGATGTAATTAGCTTTTCTCCAACTTCCCTTGCCTTACTTCTTGGCACTCTAATAAATGCTTACATAATTATATAAAATCTCAAAAAATAAAATAAAATAAAATCTCTCATTTTTATTGAGTCCTTATGCTCCTGGATAAGCACAGGGAAATGCGTATACTTAACACCTTCGTGACCTTAACAGAAAATTAAAATGCCATGAAAATCATGGCCTATATCTTCAAGAAAGCTGTGATAAACTTTTTTTCACTTGAGTTTCCAAAGCTTTTGGTTACATTAAATATGGGCTTATTTAGAATCCTCAGTCCCAGGAAACTAGTGAGAAATCCTTACTGATTTGAAGCATCAGGTTGTTTTGCTCTAAGTCTTCTTTACTTCCAGCCTGTTTCCAAGATAGTGGTGAGAGTATAAAGCAGTTAGAACAACTCCTTTCTCTGGGACTCCTTTCTCTATGACACATTTTTTTTCTGTCACCTTTGCCAGATCACAGAACCACAGCTGACACTTATTTAGACATTTCTAAAAAGCCGTTGCACTTTATCAAGTTGTGATTTAAATAATAAACCTCTCATAAAAATGCTCAAAGCAGAGAGGACAAAGTTCAGGGGTGGAAGATGAGGACTCTGCTCCATCCAAGTGATTCATTCATATAGTTATTTATGGAGTATATATGCTATTAAAATGAAGGTCACTATTATTATTGGGTTTTTGTGTGTTACATTAGAACAATTATTTCTAGTCTGCTTTATTTGTATAGAAGCATCTTGTTTTTCTTTGTTACTAAGCTGACATTTATTGAACACTTACTGAGTACAAGACTGTGTGCTAATACTTTAATCTTAACACCATTCCTTTCGTTAGTTATTATTCTTCCCATTTTACAGAAGAGTAGACTTGGTAAGAGAAAAATCAGTTTAAATTTCTATACAGTTGACTCAAAGACCTGTACTTTTTTTGCCACTGCATAACACTGCCTCATTGTGGTAAAGTTGAGCATTACTCAGAACAACCATGAAATAGGCTTGAGAAACTTTGAATTTAAAGATAACTTCCCTTGAATCTATCATCTATTCATATCTATAATATGAATTATCATTGTGAATGTGCTGGTTCTATATATTAATATGAAGCAGGGTGCCTGGAAAAACAACTTTATTTTTGCTGGAGAAATATTGATGTGCTGAGCTTAAAAATTAAGACCCAAACATTTTTTGAAGAATCAGTTATTGAAGCCTTTTAGGGTGATCTATTGTGTCTGAATCAAGGCGGAGTAAGAGGGAGAATCAAAGAAAAGTTCCCCGAGGGATCCCTGGGTGGCGCAGCGGTTTGGCGCCTGCCTTTGGCCCAGGGCGCGATCCTGGAGACCCGGGATCGAATCCCACATCGGGCTCCTGGTGCATGGAGCCTGCTTCTCCCTCTGCCTGTGTCTCTGCCTCTCTCTCTCTCTCTCTCTCTGTGACTATCATAAATAAATAAAAATTAAAAAAAAAAAAGAAAGAAAAGTTCCCCGAGGAAGTAGAAAAATACTATTAAACTAAAAAGACAAGATTAGTTGATGATAGCCGCATTACTGTCAAACATAAGTGCTATTAAAAATAAACATTTTGGCAAATATAAAACCAAATCTATACCTTTTTTGCATAGAAGCAGGACTATTTCTATACCTGGGGAAAAAAATCTCTCTATGCTATTTGCCAAAGTGCCTAATAGATGCCACTCTTTTCTTGAAGGCATGAAACTTGAAGCCATGCTCATTCTTTATCATAATTGCAAGAGAGGATCATTCAGTCACTCATTTAGAAATAATCCAGCTAGGAGAAAGAAAACTTTCAGAGGGATTAAACACCACAAACTAGAAAAAGTTGGAAAAGGAGGGCTGAACAAATTTCTATTCCTTCCCATATGGGCTGTGATTCTGGACAGCGTGGGTGTAGCAGCTTTGCCTATTCTTTTGACAGGAATATTGATTGATTGTGATAAATATGACAGATAGCACTTAGATTTGGAACCAAAGGGTCTATAGAGAATAAATTGACTCCCATGGTAATGTTATAAAGTCAATCAGCTGGAATGCATTTATGAAGGCTTTATTTTTGTCCCTATTTAGATATAAATATTAGAAAGAGGAAGAGGAAAGTTAACATTATAATTTCGTATTTTCTTATTGGGATGATGATAGTTATTAATACCACAGTTTTGGTTTGTGTGTTTTTGATGGGAATCTGGAAGGGCCAATCTGTCTTTTTAGGGAAATATAATCTTCAGAGATGTCAAAAGAAAGCTCAGTGAGATGTCAACACAGTAAAGAGAGTCAGAAGGAGGAGCATTAAAAAGAGCTACACTGAGAAATAGCTTTCCAACACTACATCCTTAGCTGTTCTTCCTACTGCAGAACTTGATGTTCAAAAAATAAGATCAGGGGTTAGAAGGGTAACTTCAAAGTTAATGCAAGGTTTTTTTCCTAAAGGGTAGTGTAGAATGAAGAGATGAAATGGCCACTTAGGCTCCAAAATATTTGTGCACAAATGTCCTAAAATGTATGAGTCTCTTAAAACAAAACATTATAATTACCTCAATAATTCACTTATACTAAAAGTGAACTGTGAAGTATCACTTTTAAGAGTTACATATAGCTTTCGGGAGGGCAAGATGGCGGAGGAGTAGGGTCTCCAGGTCACCTGGTCCTCAACAAATTACCTAGAAAACGATCCAATCATCCTGAAAATCTACGAATTCGGCCTGAGATTTAAAGAGAGACCAGCTGGAACGCTACAGTGAGAAGAGTTCGCGCTTCTATCAAGGTAGGAACGGGGAAAAAGAAATAAAGACACAAAAGGCCTCCAAGGGGGAGGGGCCCCGCGAGGAGCAGGACTGAGGCCGGGGCGAGTGTCCCCAGGACAGGAGAGCCCCGTCCAGGAGGAGCAGGAGCTGCACCGACCTTCCCCGCGGAAAGGGGCTCGCAGGGAGTTAGAGCAGGATCCCCAGAAAGGCGGGGACGCACTCGGGCTCCCTGGGACAGTAACAGAGGAACTGCGCCCCGGGAGAGTGCGCCGAGCTCCCTAAGGGCTGCAGCGCTCGGCGGACCCGGAGCAGCTCGGAGGGGCTCGGGCGGCGGCTCCGCGGAGGGGGCTGTGGGGCTCCGGGAACAGCTCGGCGGCGGCGGCTCGGACGGAGGAAGAAGCTCCGTGGAGGGGGCTGCGCGGCTCCGGGAACAGCTCGGAGGGGCTCGGGCGGAGGAAGAAGCTCCGCACGGAGGGGGCTGCGCGGCTCCGGGAGCAGCTCAGCGGCGGAGCATCACCTTAATTCCCAAACCAAAGACCCCACCAAAAAGGAGAATTATAGACCAATATCCCTGATGAACATGGATGCAAAAATTCTCTACAAGATACTAGCCAATAGGATCCAACAACACATTAAGAAAATTATTCACCATGACCAAGTAGGATTTATTTCCGGGCACAAGCCTGGTTCAACACTCGAAAAAACAGTCAGGTGATCTATCCTGTCAGCAAGGGAAAAACCAAGAACCATAGGATCCTCTAATTAGATGCAGAGAAAGCATTTGACAAAATACAGCATCCATTTTTGATCAAAACCCTTCAGAGTGTTGGGATAGAGGGAACTTTCCTCGACATCTTAAAAGCCATCTACGAAAAGCCCACAGCAAATATCATTCTCAATGGGGAAGCACTGGGAGCCTTTCCCCTAAGATCAGGAACAAGACAGGGATGTCCACTCTCACCACTGCTGTTCAACATAGTTCTGGAAGTCCTCGCCTCAGCAATCAGACAACAAAAAGACATTAAAGGCATTCAAATTGGCAAAGAAGAAGTCAAACTCTCCCTCTTCGCCGATGACATGATACTCTACATAGAAAACCCAAAAGCCTCCACCCCCAGATTGCTAGAACTCATACAGCAATTTGGTAGCGTGGCAGGATACAAAATCAATGCCCAGAAATCAATGGCATTTCTATACACTAACAATGAGACTGAAGAAAGAGAAATTAAGGAGTCAATCCCATTTACAATTGCACCCAAAAGCATAAGATACCTAGGAATAAACCTAACCAAAGAGGTAAAAGATCTATACCCTAAAAACTATAGAACACTTCTGAAAGAAATTGAGGAAGACACAAAGAGATGGAAAAATATTCCATGCTCATGGATTGGCAGAATTAATATTGTAAAAATGTCAATGTTACCCAGGGCAATTTATACGTTTAATGCAATCCCTATCAAAATGCCATGGACTTTCCTCAGAGAGTTAGAACAAATTATTTAAAGATTTGTGTGGAATCAGAAAAGACCCCGAATAGCCAGGGGAATTTTAAAAAAGAAAACCATAGCTGGGGGCATCACAATGCCAGATTTCAGGTTGTACTACAAAGCTGTGGTCATCAAGACAGTGTGGTACTGGCACAAAAATAGACACATAGACCAATGGAACAGAATAGAGAACCCAGAAGTGGACCCTGAAATGTACGGTCATCTAATATTCGATAAAGGAGGAAAGACTATCCACTGGAAAAAGGACAGTCTCTTCAATAAATGGTGCTGGGAACATTGGGCATCCACATGCAGAAGAATGAAACTGGACCACTCTCTTTCACCATACACAAAGATAAACTCAAAATGGATGAGAGATCTAAATGTGAGACAAGATTCCATCAAAATCCTAGAGGAGAACACAGGCAACACCCTTTTTGAACTCAGCCACAGTAACTTCTTGCAAGATACATCCACAAAGGCAAAAGAAACAAAAGTAAAAATGAACTATTGGGACTTCATCTAGATAAGAAGCTTTTGCACAGCAAAGGATACAGTCAACAAAACTAAAAGACAACCTACAGAATGGGAGAAGATATTTGCAAATGACATATCAGATAAAGGGCTAGTTTCCAAAATCTATAAAGAACTTATTAAACTCAACACCAAAGAAACAAACAATCCAATCATGAAATGGGCAAAAGACATGAAGAGAAATCTCACAGAGGAAGACATAGACATGACCAAGAAGCACATGAGAAAATGCTCTGCATCACTTGCCATCAGGGAAATACAAATCAAAACCACAATGAGATACCACCTCACACCAGTGAGAATGGGGAAAATTAACAAGGCAGGAAACCACAAATGTTGGAGAGGATGCGGAGAAAAGGGAACCCTCTTACACTGTTGGTGGGAATGTGAACTGGTGCAGCCACTCTGGAAAACTGTGTGGAGGTTCCTCAAAGAGTTAAAAATAGACCTGCCCTACGACCCAGCAATTGCACTGTTGGGGATTTACCCCAAAGATTCAGATGCAATGAAACGTCGGGACACCTGCCCCCCGATGTTTCTATCAGCAATGGCCACAATAGCCAAACTGTGGAAGGAGCCTCGGTGTCCATCGAAAGATGAATGGATAAAGAAGATGTGGTTTATGTATACAATGGAATATTACTCAGCAATTAGAAACGACAAATACCCACCATTTGCTTCAACGTGGATGGAACTGGAGGGTATTATGCTGAGTGAAATAAGTCAATCGGAGAAGGACAAACAGTGTATGTTCTCATTCATTTGGGGAATATGAATAATAGTGAAAGGGAATATAAAGGAAGGGAAAAGAAATGTTGGGAAATATCAGGAAGGGGGAGACAGAACATAAAGACTCCTAACTCGGGGAAACGAACTAGGGGTGGTGGAAGGGGAGGAGGGCGGGTGTTGGAGGGGAATGGGTGACGGGCACTGAGGTGGACACTTGACGGGATGAGCACTGGGTGTTTTTCTGTATGTTGGTAAATTGAACACCAATAAAAGCTAATTAAAAAAAAAAAGAGTTACATATAAAAGTGCAACACATTTCTTCCTATTGCTTTTTTATAACGGTTGTCATGTTAAAACTCCTGAAATCTCCATTGCTTTAAGGTCACATAGCTCTGAAATAATATGGCTGCACTGTAAAATGCACAATGTAAATATAGGATAATGTATTTTAATGTCATATAACCCTAAATTGTAAGACATAGCTATTCTTTCATATTTGCATATTCAATTCAGAATATTCTGGCCAGTTCAACCATTCCTAAATAGGAGGTATTCAAATGTCTACAAAAAAACTGTATGAATATCAATAATTCAACAAATTCCAGGTTATGCTAGCCCTTAATGTAAAAACATATATATGAATATAAAGGCTTATCGAAGCAATTTCCTATTACTTATACTTTATGTACAAAAGTAAAGACTGAGATTTTTAAAAAGATTAATTGATGGGTTAATTTAAAGAGACAGAAAGCAAGTGGGGGATGGAGCAGAGGGAGAGGGAGAGAGAGAGAATCTCAAGCAGTCTCTGTGCTGAGCATGGACCCTGATGTGAGACTCTATCTCAGGACCTCGAGATTGTGACCTGAGCTGAAATCAAGATTGGACACTTAACCAATTGGACACTTAACTGAGCCACCTTAGCGCCCCAAACTGGGATTTTTTAAAATTTAAATGCATATAGAATAAAGAGTAACATATGAATTCCATTCTTTTTTTAAGAGTTTATTTATTCATGAGAGACAGAAAGAGAGATAGGGTGGGAGAGACACAGGCAGAGGGAGAAGCAGGCTCCATGCAGGAAGCCTAATGTGGTACTTGATCCCGGGACCCTGAGATCATGCCCTGAGCCAAAGGCAGACACTCAACCGCTGAGCCACCCAGGTGTCCCTGAATTCCATATTTTTTAAAGATTTTATTTACTTATTAGAGACACAGAGAGGCAGAGACACAGGCAGAGGGAGAAGCAGGCTGCCTGCCATGCAGGGAGCCTGACATGGGACTCGATTCCGGGTCTCCAGGATCATGCCCTGGGCTGAAGGTGGCGCCAAACCATTAAGCCACCAGGGCTGCCTCCTGAATTCCATTCTTAATAGCTGTTTTATTTTTATTGAAAAATATGTGCAGAGTCTATTTTGGTATAAGAAATGGTCCCATTTCATTTTTCTGCATGTGGCTGTCCAATTTTCCCAACATCATTTGTTGAAGAGACTATCATTTCCATTGAATATTCTTTCCTGTTTTGTCAAAGATTAGTTGACCATAGGGTTGAGGGTCCATTTCTGGGTTCTCTATTCTGTTCCACTGATCTATGTGTCTGTTTTTGTGCCAGTACCATCCTATCTTGACGTTTACAGCTTTGTAAAATAGCTTGATGTCCAGAATTGTGATGCCACCAACTTTGGTTTTCTTTTTCAACATTCCTTTGGTTTTGTGTGATCTTTTGTTGTTCCATACAAATTTTTGGATTATTTGTTCCAGCTCTGTGAAAAAAGTTGATGGTATTTTAATAGGGATGGCATTAAATGTGGGACATGAATCCATGACTGGAGAAGAACACAGGCAGCAACCTTTATGACCTTGGCTGCAGCAACTTCTTGCTAGACATATCTCCAAAGGCAAGGGAAACAAAGGCAAAAATGAACTGTTGAGACTTCATTAGGATAAAATATTTTGCATAGCAAAGGAAATACTCAACAAGGCCAAAAGATAATTAATAAAACGGGAGAAGATATTTGTAAATGACACATCAGATAAAGGACTGATATCCAAAATCTATAAGGAAGTTATCAAATTCAACACCCAAAGAACAAATAGTCCAATAAAGACATGGGCAGAAGACATGAACAGACATTTCTCCAAAGAAGACATAGAAATGGCCAATAGACACAAGGAAAAATGCTCCAGGTCACTCAGCATCAAGGAAATACAAATCAAAACCATGAGGAGATATCACCTCACACCAGTCAGAATGGCTACAATTAACAAGTCAGGAAACAACAAATGTTGGCAAGGATACAGAGAAAGGGGAACCCTCTTACACTACTGGTAAGAATGCAAACTGGTACAGTCACTCTGGAAAATAGTATGGAATTTCCATAAAAAGTTAAAAATAGAGCTATCCTACAACCCAGCAATTGCACTCCTAGGTATCTACCCAAAATATACAAAAGATTTGCAGAGGTACCTGCACCTTAATGTTTATAGAAACAATGTCCACATAGCCAAACTATGGAAAAAGCTCAGATGTCCACTGACAGATGGATGCATAAAGAAAATGGCATATAGTAGTAGATGCCTGAGTAGTATTCCATTGTGTGTGTGTGTATGTGTATATATATATATATATATATATATATATATATATACACTCAGGCATGTATGTGTGTGTATATATATATATATATATACACTCAGGCATGTATGTGTGTGTATATATATATATATATATATACACACACACACTCAGGCAACAAAAAAATAAAATCTTGCCATTTGCAATTACGATTACGTGGATGGAACTAGAGGGTATTATGCTAAATGAAATAGGTCAGTCAGAGAAAGATAATTATATGAACTCTCTCATATGTGGAATTTAAGAAACAAAACAGGATCATAGGGGTAATAGGGGTATGAAGGGAAAAATAAAATAAGATGAAATCAGAGGAGACAAACCATGAGAGACTCTTAATCATAGGAAACAAACTGAGGGTTGCTGGAAGGGAGAAGGGTGGGAGGTTGTGGTAACTGGGTGATGAACATTGAGGAGGGCACGTGAAATAATGGGAACTGGGATTTATATAAGACTGAGGAATCACTGAAATCTATCTCTGAAACATACACTATGTTAATTAATTGAATTTAAATTTAAAAGTAAATTTAAAAAATTTAAAAAATAAGCAGAAATATGAACAATTGACATAAAAACAGGTAAGTTCATCGATTCTTTCTAAATATGTTTATCAGTTGCTGATATGTGCCCAGAAATATACTGGTCACTACAAAGAATGCATTAAAAATAGCTTAAGTAGAGAGAAATAGGTGGAGCAACAAGAGGGCAGGTGAATGAGTATCCCAGTAGTTACTTTTTATGTAACTACTAAGGGAAGCCTCAATGTGGTAGCTGAACTGCTGGCATTTAAGTGAGCTCCTGTGCATTCTCAGTCTAGTTATGAACTGGTGAACTGGTAACTTTTGCAAAACCTTAGGGAAATAATTTAGTTCCTTTTAGAAGGGATGACTAGAAGGAAAAAAGATCATTTTTAAAGAAATATAGTCTTAAGGAAATTGAGTCATAAAGGCCCTGGTTGGTCATCCTGTACAACCTCTATTTCTGTATAGATATTCTTTCTAGGATAATCCTGATATATGGTCATTAGTTATTTGCTTGAACAATTGAAGAAAGGAACTTGCTATCTAAAAGACAATCTAATCTCTTCATAAAAATGCTCTGATTATTAAAATACTGACCTTATATTTAGTACAAATTTAAAACTGCTCACGTTATTTTGTGCATTATCACATTTTCAAGTGTGTGTTTGTATAAACAGAAATAAAGAACTTAACATTAATCCATTTACTTAATCATCTCAGCTTACTAAGGCCATTTTGAATCATAAGTCTATTGTATAATATAACTGCATTTCAGTTGTATATTATTGGCAAATTTAATAGGCCTTCTTTTATGTTAACATTGAAGTCACCTATAGCATCTTGACTGACATGGACAAGGACAGAGCCATGTGAAATATTACCAGAAACTTGGTTGTTGTATTTTCTGGAGAAGAGCCCATAAGACTAAATGTTTGCCTCTACAGTTTGCAAAAATATGTCATGTATTTTATCTTTTGTAACTAATTGAACCAGGAAAAGCTACCTTGCCAATGGTAATTACCTACAGCAGCATTCTCATCCCAGTAACTTCTGAACCTTATATAGTTTGCTTAGTTCTCACATTACTAAGAAATGCATTGTCAACGTGGTGGGCCCTATATCATCAGGGACATCAGCATAGACTGTAAATTGGCCTTGTTCAAAAACTGTCTAAATAGGGCAATCCATGTTCAATTGCTACTAACTAGCTTAATCTGAACATTTATTTTGAAGCATTTTCAATGTGTGATATGGAATGGGACAAAGGGACAGTGTAGTACAAAAAATATAAATAGTAGGAAAAATGAGTAGACAGAGAAGAGACATATTGAAATATGAGTTTGGTAAAGTCACTAATGTAGGCAGCAAAGGATACCCAGTTTTCAGGGTTGGCAAGATAAACAGTGTCATCATAGCTACTATTGGCTCACAAGAATTACTTGTATATGAAATAAGTCAATCGGAGAAGGACAAACAGTGTATGTTCTCATTCATTTGGGGAATATAAATAATAGTGAAAGGGAATATAAAGGAAGGGAAAAGAAATGTTGGGAAATATCAGGAAGGGAGACAGAACATAAAGACTCCTAACTCGGGGAAATGAACTAGGGGTGGTGGAAGGGGAGGAGGGCGGGGGTTGGAGGGGAATGGGTGACGGGCACTGAGGTGGACACTTGACAGGATGAGCACTGGGTGTTTTTCTGTATGTTGGTAAATTGAACACCAATAAAAATTAATTAAAAAAAAAGAATTACTTGAATAATCTGAATGATGATAAGATATTTTTGCAGCTCTCCATAAAGCATAGTTGCAAAAGTGCTAAAATATTGTCTGTGATGTTTTAAATCTTTAAATCAATACATCAAATAAACACTCACCAACTGAGATATCCTGATAACTCTGAACCTTATAACCTGAAAGAGCCTAGCAAATATACTGCATTTAGTTGAACATCATATGAATAGTGAAAATTGAGAATGCACATTTAATTTAGATTTATTTTATAATTCTCAAAGTAGTCCTGAATGATAGAGACCATTCCTATTTTTACAGATGAATGAACAAAGGATTAGAGAAGTTAAGAAATTTGCTTATTAAAGATTACAAAGGGGTGCATGGGTGGCTTAGTTGATTAAGCATCCAACTCTTGATTTTAGCTCAGGTCATTATCTCAGCATTTTGCTATTGAGCTCTGCATTGGGTTCTGTGTTTTTGGATGTGGAGTCTACTTAAAATCCTCTCTCTCCCTTTCCCTTTACTCTTCCCCCACTGCTTGCATGTACTCGCTCAATCTCTGTCAAAAAAAGATTACACAGAATTAAGTGATAAAAGGGAGGCCTGAACTCAGGTCAATGACCACACAGTCTACACACTTGTGTTTTGTTTGTGTGTGTGTGTTGCGCACATATGCATATTTTCTCTGGTTATTACTGTAGAGAACATTCATTGTTAGAAAATGGAAAGTATGGAAAATTATATAAAACAAGAAAAACATTCATGATTCCAATATTCATATTGCATCCTTCATATAAGTTTTACAAGTCTATCAACTATATTATAATTTTATTTTTTATGGTGTTTTTTATTGAAAAAAGTTTCCATTTCAATGTAATGAAGTGTACCATTTTGGAGATATATATTTAATTCATTAAAGTTTAGGAAATCTTCATACAGAACTCTTACAAATATTGACCTTTATTTTATTTTAGTATATTTATACTTTTATGTAAAATATTTGAAGTTTTAATATAAATGTAATTTAATTTTTGCACAATTTGAGACTAGACACTAAATTGATTTTTGTAAAATTAACTTTTCTAGCATTTTACTTTTTATCTCAAAGTAATGCCTCATTAAGTCTTTACAATTCCCACTAAATAATACTACTCTTCAATGGGAATTGTTTTTTTAAATATTTATTTATTTATCTTAGAGAAAGAATGTGAGCAGGGGGAGTAGCAGAGGGAGGGGTAGAGGGAGAGAGAAAATCTCAAGCAGACTCCCCACTGAGCACAGAGCTTGATGCAGGGCTCATTCTTTTTTTTTTTTTTTTTAATTAACTTTTATTGGTGTTCAATTTACCAACATACAGAAAAACACCCAGTGCTCATCCCGTCAAGTGTCCACCTCAGTGCCCGTCACCCATTCCCCTCCAACCCCCGCCCTCCTCCCCTTCCACCACCCCTAGTTCATTTCCCCGAGTTAGGAGTCTTTATGTTCTGTCTCCCTTCCTGATATTTCCCAACATTTCTTTTCCCTTCCTTTATATTCCCTTTCACTATTATTCATATTCCCCAAATGAATGAGAACATACACTGTTTGTCCTTCTCCGATTGACTTATTTCACTCAGCATAATACCCTCCAGTTCTATCCACGTAGAAGCAAATGGTGGGTATTTGTCGTTTCTAATTGCTGAGTAATATTCCATTGTATACATAAACCACATCTTCTTTATCCATTCATCTTTCGATGGACACCGAAAAGACCCCGAATAGCCAGGGGAATTTTAAAAAAGAAAACCATAGCTGGGGGCATCACAATGCCAGATTTCAGGTTGTACTACAAAGCTGTGGTCATCAAGACAGTGTGGTACTGGCACAAAAACAGACACATAGATCAATGGAACAGAATAGAGAACCCAGAAGGGGACCCTGAAATGTACGGTCATCTAATATTCGATAAAGGAGGAAAGACTATCCATTGGAAGAAAGACAGTCTCTTCAATAAATGGTGCTGGGAAAATTTGACATCCACATGTAGAAGAATGAAACTGGACCACTCTCTTTCACCATACACAAAGATAAACTCAAAATGGATGAGAGATCTAAATGTGAGACAAGATTCCATCAAAATCCTAGAGGAGAACACAGGCAACACCCTTTTTGAACTTGGCCAGAGTAACTTCTTGCAAGATACATCCACAAAGGCAAAAGAAACAAAAGCAAAAATGAACTATTGGGACTTCATCAAGATAAGAAGCTTTTGCACAGCAAAGGATACAGTCAACAAAACTAAAAGACAACCTACAGAATGGGAGAAGATATTTGCAAATGACATTGCAGATAAAGGGCTAGTTTCCAAAAATCTATAAAGAACTTATTAAACTCAACACCAAAGAAACAAACAATCCAATCATGAAATGGGCAAAAGACATGAAGAGAAATCTCACAGAGGAAGACATGGACATGGCCAAGAAGCACATGAGAAAATGCTCTGCATCACTTGCCATCAGGGAAATACAAATCAAAACCACAATGAGATACCACCTCACACCAGTGAGAATGGGGAAAATTAACAAGGCAGGAAACCACAAATGTTGGAGAGGATGCGGAGAAAAGGGAACCCTCTTACACTGTTGGTGGGAATGTGAACTGGTGCAGCCACTCTGGAAAACTGTGTGGAGGTTCCTCAAAGAGTTAAAAATAGACCTGCCCTACGACCCAGCAATTGCACTGTTGGGGATTTACCCCAAAGATTCAGATGCGATGCAGGGCTCATTCTGATGGCGAATGAAATCATGACCGAAGCCAAAATTATGAGTCAGATGCTTAACTGACTGAGCTAGCCAGACACCCTGGGAATTGTTTTTTATTGAGCATCTTCTATATGCCAGAAAAAAAAAGCCAGGCATTTTAATACATTAATGAATTTAAACAACACACCAACTTTTAATATAGGAATTATTGTCACCAATGGAAAAATAAGGAAATTGAAGACAAGAGGACATCCCTGAAGTCATACAACTAGCAAGTTCCATTTCCAATATACCAATGTTCATTTTCTAATGACTCAGTACTTTTTACTATTCTATGCTATTAGGAATCTGAGCTATGCACTCAGAAGAATAGAGGACAAATTATTTTTACTTACCTACATAGTCTTCAAATTTCACTAAGTAATATTCGTTTCAGGTTTCTCCATATCTTTTCATGGTTTAATAGCTCATTTATTTTTAGTGCTGGATAATATTCCATTGTCTGAATATACCAATTTATTAACCCATTCACCTACTAAAGGACATTTCAGTTGTTTCCAAGTTTTGGCAATTATGAACAAAGCTGTAGTAAATATCTGTGATCAAGTTTTTGTGGGGACATAAGTTTTAAACTCTTTTGGGTAAATACCCCAAATCACAATTATTGGAACATATGGTAAGACTTGTTTTAATGTTGTAAGAAAATGCCAAATTTTCTTCCAAAGTGGCTGTACTATTTTTGTATTCTCCTAGCAATGAATGAGAGTTACTGTTGTTCCACATATATACCAGCATTTTTTTATTGTCTATTTTCTGAATTTTGATCTTTCTGATACATGTTCAATGGCATTAATTTTCATTTCCCTGATAACAAATGATGTGGGACATCATTGCAAATTCTTATTTTCCATCTGATATCTTCTTTAGTGAGGTGTTTATTAAGGTCTTTGGCCCATTTTAAAAATTGTGTTGTCTTATTGAATTTTAAGGGCTCCTTGTGTATTTCAGTTAACAGTCTTTTTATCAGATTTGTCTTTTGCAAATATTTTCTCCAAGTCTCTGATTTGCCTTCCTACTCTCTTGACATTGACTTTCATAGAGAAGTTTTAAAATAAAGCGAAGGCATTCTATCATTTATTTATTTCATGGGTTGTAGTTTTGGTGTTTTATTTAAAAGGCTTTGCCATACTGAAAGTCATGTAGGGTTTCTCTTATGTTCTTTTAAAGGAATTTATTTATTTATTTATTTATTTATTTATTTATTTATTCATTCATTCATTCATTCATTCATTTATTCATTCCTTTATTTATTTAGAGCATGAGCAGGGGAGAGGCAGAGGGAGAAGAAGAGAGAGAGAATCTCAAGCAGACTCTGCACTGAGTACCTGGCCCAATGCAGGGCTCAATCTCATAACCCTGAGATCATGATCTGAGCTGATAGCAAGAGTCCAATGCTAAAACAACTGAGCCACCCATTTGCCCATCTCTTACGTTCCAGAAGTTTTATAGTTTTCAGTTTAATATGGTGGTCTGTGATCCATTTTCACTTTTAAAGATTTTTTTAAATTCATTTATTCATGAGAGACACACACACAGAGAGAGAGGCAGGGACATAGGCAGGTGGAGAAGCAGTCTCCTCACAGGGAGCCCAATATGGGACCTGATGCCAGGAGCCCGGGATCATGACCTGAGCTGAAGGCAGATGCTCAACCACTGAGCCACCCAGGCATGTGATCCATTTTCAGTTCATTTTTGTGAAGTGTGTAAGTCTATGTCTGGTTTAATTTTTTTTGTTGCATATGGATGTCCAGTTCTTGCACTATTTTTTGAAAAGACTATCTTTATTATATTGCCTTTGCTCCTTGTTTGAAAAACAGTTGGCTATATTTATGTGTCTATTTCTGATCCCTTTCTTCTTTTCCACTGGTATATTTGTCAAGTGTTTCACCAACACCACATTGTCTTGATTACTGTAGCTTTATAGTAGATCTTGAAGTTGGATTGTATCAGTCCTCCAGTTTTGTTTTTATTCACTGTTGTGCTGGATATCCTTGGTCTTTTGCCCCTTCATAGAAACTTTAGAAGTAATTTATTAGTGTCTATTAACTAACTTCCTGGGGTTTTTATTTGAATGGTTTTGAATCTGTAGATCAAGTTGGGAAGACCTGATGTCTTGATAATACTGAGCCATCTGACCATGAATATGGAATATCTCCTCATTTATTTAGTTCTTTGATTTTATTTATCAGATTTTTATACTTTTCTTCATATATATCATGTACATATTTTGTGAGAATTATATCTCAGTATTTCATTTTTTGAGGTGCTAATATAAATGTCATAGTTTTTAATTTCAAATTCAACGTGTTCATTGCTAGTGTATAGGAAAATCATTGACTTTTGTGTATTAACCTTGTACCCTACAACCTTGCTATAGTCATTTGTTACTTGGAGAGGTTGTTGTTGTTGTTGTTGTTGTTTTTCAATTCTTTTGGATTTACTATGTAAATAATTGCATCATCTGTAAACCAAAACAGTTTTATTGCTTCCTTCTCAATATGTATACCATTGATTTTTTATTCCATTTTTTTGAAGGGAAGTATTAGGTGGTACTTATAGAATAATATTGAGAAGGAGTGGGAGGGGACATTCTTGTTGGAAAGCTCCTAGTTCCTCACCATTAAACATGATGTTAGCTATAGGTCCAAATTTATTTTTATTTTAAGTTACAGGCTTTTGCAGATATTCATTGTCTAATTGAATAATTTTCCCTCTATTCCTAGTTTATTTCAAGTTATTAAGATTATTATTTTAGATAAGAGTTGGATTTTGTCAAATGCTTTTTCTGTACCAATAAATATGATCATGTGGTTTTTAAAAATGCTCTTGAATTAGGATATATTCACTTTGCTTCTATACTTTGAAAAGCATTTTAGAAAGTTAGTAAATTTCTTCCTTAAATATTTGGTAGAATTAATGAGTAATTGCCTTTGGTCCTGGTCTTTCCTTCTTGGAAAATTATTAATTATCAATTCAATTTCTTTTTCTTTTCTTTTTTAAAAATTCAATTTCTCTAATGGATATAGTCCTCTTCAGATTGTCTTTTTCTTCTTGTGTGATTTTTTTGCAAATTTACATCTGTAAGGAATTTTTCCATTTCATGTAGGTCACCAAATTCATGCACACATTGTTCTTCAGAGCATTTCTCTGTTTTTGCTGTTATTGATTTCTAGTTTTATGTATGGCTTTGAACTAATTGCTTTTCTTCATTTATAAAATGGAAATGATAATGCTAACTAATATTGTAGGGCTGTTGTGAGGATTAGCATTGGGGAACCTAAAATGACTGACACATCATAGATACCAATGGATTATAACTGTTATTATGTTCTGGGAACATTTTGTTGTTTTCTCATAGAATATTTCTCTTGTTATTTTATCAAATAATATTTGAGGAAAATAATCTCAGACATTTAAAATATTTTTTTCTTATGTTAAGATAGCATGTTAGAAGTAGATGGTTCCTCATAATTTTAGTTCAATATTCTTCAGGTTTTGATGTTTTCTAATTTTCCCAATTAAATTCCAAATGTTGGTACATTAGCAGGATAAAATTTTGTATAATAATTTGGTGTTGGGGCACCTGGGTGACTCAGTTAAGCATCTGCCTTCCACTCAGGTCATGATCCTGGGATCCTGAGATTAAGCCTCACATTGCACTCTACTCAGCAGATAGTTTGCTTCTCCCTCTGTCCCCCACCCCCACTCATACTCTCTTTCTCTCAAATAAATAAATAAAGGTTTATTTTTTTAAAGATTTTATCCATTTATTTGACAGAGAGAGAGATCACAAGCAGGGGAAGTGGCAGAGGCAGAGGGAGATGCAGGCTCCCTACTGAGCAGGGAGCCTGATCCAGAGCTCTATCCCAGAACTCCAGGATTCTGGGACCATGACCTGAACTGAAGGCAGATGCCCAATCAAAAGCCACCCAGGCACCTCATAAATAAAATCATTTTAAAAAACTTTAGTCCATAACATGTCAGTGATCTACAGGAATTCTTATTAAGATTCTATGATTACATTTTCTTGAATAACATATCAATTTTTTTAAAAAAATACTGACTTTATTTTTTAATTTAATTATTTATTCATGAGAGACACACAGAGAGAGGCAGAAACATAGGCGGAGAGAGAAGCAGGCTCCATGCAGGAAGCCCCATACAGGAATCGATCCCAGGACTGCAGGATCATGCCCTGGGCTAAAGGCAGACACTCAACTGCTGAGCCACCCAGGCATCCCCCAAATACTGACTTTAATAAAGAGGTTATTGGTGGTCT
This sequence comes from Vulpes lagopus, assembly GCF_018345385.1. Lineage (NCBI taxonomy): Eukaryota > Metazoa > Chordata > Mammalia > Carnivora > Canidae > Vulpes > Vulpes lagopus. Next base: position 98,158,973 of record NC_054848.1, read on the forward strand.
ATTAAATTCTATGTAAATGTCAAAAGTATAACTTATTAATTTTAAGTTTTTCTTCATAAATGTTTATTCTTCATTATTATTTTATAAATAGTTTATGATCATCTTGAATATTTAGAAAAAAACAGAAACACATAAGAAAAAATACTCATAATGTCTCAAGCAGCAAGATCCACCAAAAATGTTTTACTGTGTAATGGTAAGGATATTCTGGATTATTTTACAATAACAAACTGCAAACACAAGTGGTTTAAAACAGCAATGTACATTTCTTGCTCATGCTACATGTAAAACAATGATCTGAAGGGAGCCTATGTCTACCATATTCACTTGGGGACATACAATGACAAGACCTCCACCATTTTTAAGGACACTAAATTCTTCACATCAGACTTTAAAGTTTATGATTACAGGGAAAGTAGCCATGGAAAATGATACACTGGCTGCTAAATATTTCTGCCTAGAAATAGCAAATGTTATTTTTGTTCATTTTTTTGCCAAGTCAACTTATATGGTTAAGCTTACTTCAACAGGACAGAGAAGTGTACTCTTCCAATTTACCTAGAAGGAGAAAAGTACTAAAAATATTTGTGGTCACTTACAATGTCTAAAACAAACTATACATTTCCAGTTTTTGTACTGTGTACTTAGTATCTATTCATGCAATTGGTATCTTACACTGGGAGCTAATATTTGACAATTGTCACTCAACAAGACATGCTAACCATTTTCCCATATCAATAAATATTCTTCAACTTTATTTTGTGTCATATCTTATAGATGTATCAAAATTTCATTTTTAAAATCCCAAACTGGACAGCCTGGGTGGCTCGGCAGTTTAGCGCCACCTTTGACCCAGGGTGTGATCCTGGAGACCCGGGATTGAGTCCCACATCAGGCTCCCTGCATGAGCCTGCTTCTCTCTCTGACTGTGTCTCTGCCTCTCTCTCTCCCTCTGTGTTAAATAATAACATGAATAAATAAAATCTTTAAAAAAATAAAATAAAATCCCAAACTGTGGGGTAAATACCCCATGTTTTCATTCAGTTTTATATATTCTATATGATAACATGGCTAAAATCCTTGTTCATAAGTATTTTCACATTGTTTTCTTTTTTTAGGAGAAATTTTAAAATGTACAATAAATTAGGCCAAGTGGTATAAGTACTATGAAATCCATTAAAGATCTAATTTCATTTTGTATTTCTTTTAAGTTTTTATTATAATTCAGAAATCCAGAAAAAATAAATGTTTATGAATTTTTAATTTTTTCTCATTTTTCATTGCAATCTGAATGCTGTTATATATAGTCCAACTGACTGTTAAGTTACAATTACTACCTATTGAAAATGGCAGATATAAACCAAAACTTTATGATAAAGTTGTCTCTTTTGTGAGCTCCATGCCAGGAAATCTCCTTAATTAAGGAGCCTAAACATGTAACCTTGTCAGTAGTTCTCTATTCAATTTTTGTAAAAGTCTATAATACTTTGCATATTTTGAGTCAAACATTGCTTCATTTTCCTCTATATCTCCCTATTCCATGTATCTAAAAGGATAATCTGACAAACAATAGAAAAATATATTAAATTAGGATTTTATATTAAAGCAACACTGTGGAAATTAAACTGTGAGCATATGGCATTTCTTGCTTGTGATGCCAGATAACAGCAATATATTTTGCTTTATGATCAATTTGGGAGATGTAAACTATTACAGATGTAGTTGTCCTGTTTTGCATTTTCAAAAGTTGCCATTTGACCAAATGTTGTGACCAAATTTAATGAATGGTGTAAAAAAAGCCAAAAATCTAGAACTGTGAAACTCTTGAAATATGTTTTAGTTTCTTTGTTTAGGACATAGAAATAGCACACTTAAACTGAGTATATTATAGTAAAGTCAACCTGAACAATTCTAATTCAAAACTTACAAACTGAAGGTTTTAGATATTTTAGAAGTTATTCTTTGATTCATAAACAAAAGATGTTTAAGTATATCAAGTTCCTTCTGAATATAGCACCAGAATTATAACTATGAGTATATAGAAGGGTACTAATCTAAATATATTACTTAAAAATTTGTGTAGCACCAATTTATATTATATAAACATATTTTAAGGTGATTAAATATTATTTGTGAATGGAAGTTTCTATATGTGATAAATAGTTGACTCTTACTCTTTGTAAAATATGAGTAAACTAAGGAAAGTTGGCTAATTTTGTTTATCTATTTAAATGGTTTTTACTACAACTATATTTACAAAGTTCTCCAATCTGATTTCGAATGCCAAGTGCTACCCTATTGAGGTTTGCATAGTACTTACATATTATTTGTCACTGATGATAGTTCAAGCAGTTTTGGACACACACAATTATAAAGAGCTTCAATTAATCTGGTTAAGTTTAAATTATACTTTTAATTAATTAACTTACTGAATAAGTCAACAAATGTGTTTTGATACTATGTATCAGACACTTAGAGGTGCTAGTGACAATGAAGTGAAGTCACTGCTGTCACTGATAGTAGAGAAAACCTATAATAAACAAAAAAATGTATATACAAATATTCTGTATAAAGTGGAAATAAGAAGAAGAAGATTAAAGTAAAGCAAGGGCATAGAAAATTAGTGAGTGTTTGTAGCGGGCTTCTATTTTCTATAGGGTAATTATAGAAGGCTTTTCTAATATATAGTCAACTGATCTTTCATAGAGAGCAAAGACAATTCAACTTAGAAAGGATAGCCTTTCCAACAACAAAGTGTGCTGAACATCCACATGAAAAAAAATAGTAACTTAGAAATAGTGTTACACAATTCACAAAAACTGAATAAAAATGGATCATAGATCTAAATGTAAATGACCAGGCCATAAAACTTCTAAAGATACCATGAGAATATTTAGGTAATCTTGGGCTTGGCAATAAGTGTTTATAAATACAATACCCAAATCATGATCCATGTAAATAAAGTTGATAATGTGGATTTCATTTAAAATGTCTACTGTTTTGAAATCACTATTCAGAAAGTGGAAAACAAGAGGTGTACTGTCTTATGTACTGGCAGAAAATATTTCCAAATATTTGCTAACATTTTTTTTAAATTTATCATAAACTTAGTTTAATTTTCATATAAACTGTTTGCAAAGTATTGACAGAACACACAGTTGGTTTCTGCCTTATTGCCACACATTCTCACAGTAAATTAACATCAAGATACAGCTATGAGACTCTTTGTCATTTAGAATACTCAAAGTCAGAAAAACATTAAAAGAAAGCCACTGTTCCCATTTTTCTGATCTCGGTGACTGAGAACAGTCTTTCTCAACTAGCTGTGTCAACATAATCATATCTTTTAAAATGCTATTAAAATAAAACTGTTAATTTCTGTATTCAAAAGAATGCTTCTATTAATGGCAAATAAAATTTCACTTAATTTAAAAGTTCATATTGTATCAGTTGTTAAAATATAATTGTGTGAAAAACGTAATTATCTAAATAAAATATGCCTGTTAGTGGACTTATATCTAAAATATGTTTTTTTAAATTGTGTGTTTTGCTTCTTTATATATTTTAGATACAATACTGTTTAGCAAATATTCAAAATATTTTCTGCTAAATGATAAAAATCCTGGAGGATAACACAGGCAGTAACCTCTTTGACATTGACTGTGGCAACTTATTTCTAGATATGTCACCTGAGGCAAGGAAAACAAAAGCAAAAATAAACTATTGCGACTCCACCAAAATAAAAAGCTTTTGCATGGTGAAGAAAGCAATCCATAAAACTAAACAGTGACCTACAAAATGGAAGAGGATATTTCCAAATGACATATCTAATAAAAGCTTGGTATCCAAAATATATAAGGAATGTATAAAACTCAACACCCTAGAAATAATCTAGTTAAGAAATGGGCAAAGACATGAATAGACGTTTTCCCAATGACATCCAGATGTCCAACAGACACATGAAAAGACACTCAACATCACTCATCATCAGGGAAATACAAATCAAAACTACAATGAGCTATTACCTCACACTTGCCAGAATGGCTAAAATCAACAACACAAGAAACAACAGATACTGAAGAGGATGTGGGGAAAGGGGAATACCCTTGCATTGTTGGTGGGCATGTAAACTAGTGCAGCCACTGTAGAAAACAATATGTAGGTTCCTCAATAAGTTAAAAATAGAACTACTCCATGACTTAGCAATTGCATTACTAGGTATTTACCCAAAGGATATAAAAATACTTATTCAAAGGAATACATGCACCCCTATGTTTATATCAGCATTATCTACAGTAGCCAAACTATGAAAACAGCCCAAGTATCTACCTACTGATGAATGGATAAAGAAGAAGTGATATATATACATACATACCCTGGAGTATTACAAAACCATCAAGAGGAATGAAATTTTGCCATTTGCAATGATGTGGATAGAGCTGGAGAGTATTATGCTAAGCAAAGTAAGTCACTCAGAGGAAAAAAAAACATATTATTTCATTCATATATGGAATTTAAGAAATAAAAAAGGGAGTGAGAGAGGCATCCAAGAAACAGACTCTTCACTATAGAGAACAGCCTGGTTCTCTATAGTATGATTACCACAGGGGTAAAAGAGTGGGGGGATGAGTGAAATAGGTGACAGGGATGAAGGAGTGCACTTGTAATGAGCACCAGATGTTGTATGAAAGTGCTGAATCAAAGGAAAAAAAGTGTTGAATCACTATATTGTACACCTGAAAATAATACTACACTCTATATTAACTGGGATTTAAATAAAAACTTTTTAAAAAACCACAAATATTTTTTGCCAGTATGTGGCTTGTCTTTCCATTTTCTTATATGCAACATAATATATTATGGAATTTCAGGGATCCCTGGGTGGCGCAGCGGTTTGGCGCCTGCCTTTGGCCCAGGGCGCGATCCTGGAGACCCGGGATCGAATCCCACGTCGGGCTCCTGGTGCATGGAGCCTGCTTCTCCCTCTGCCTGTGTCTCTGCCTCTCTCTCTCCCTCTGTGTGACTATCATAAATAAATAAAAATTAAAAAAAATATATATTATGGAATTTCAAATTAAAATAACAAGAGGTATGCCTGGGTGGCTCAGCAGTTGAGCATCTGCCTTTGGCTCAGAGTGTGATCCTGGAGTTCTGGGATGGAGTCCCACATCAGGCTTCCGGCATGGAGCCTGCTGCTTCTCCCTCTGCCTATGTCTCTGCCTCTCTCTCTCTCTGTGTCTCTCTGTCTGTCTTTCATGAATAAATAAATAAATAAATAAATAATCTTTTGGAAAAAATAACAAGATACCACCACACACTTATTAGAATAGTCAAAATCCAAAACACCGATAGCACCAAATGCTAGTGAGGATGTGGAGTAACAGCAACAGAAATACAAAGTGGGATATCTGCTTTTGGAAGACACTTTGGCATTTTCTTACAAAAATAAACATAACATTACATATTATTCAGCAATTTTTCTTCCAGGTATTTCCCCAAATGAATTAAAAACATGTCTGCACAAAAACCCATACAGAAATGTTATAGTAGTATATTTATTTATAATTATGAAAAATTACGGGGATCCTTGAGTGGCTCAGCAGTTTTGCGCCTGCCATCAGCCCAGGGTGTGATACTGGAGATGCGGGATCGAGTCCCACGTCAGGCTCTCTCCATGGAGCCTGCTTCTCCCTCTGCTTGTGTCTCTGCCTCTCTCTCTCTGTCTCTCATGAATAAATAAATAAAATTTTTAAAAAAATCAGAGCAATCAGGATATCCTTCAAACAGTGAATGAATAAAATGTGGTACTACCATACAGTGGGATGTTATTCAGTGACAAAAATAACTTAGCTGTCAAGCCTTGGAAGACATGGAGGAACCTTAAATGCATAAAGCTAAGTAAAAGCAGTGTGTATAAAAAATGTAAAAGCCATATGATTCCAACTAAATGAAATTCTTACAAATGCAAAACTACAGGAACAGTAAAAAAGAAAATCAGTGGTTGAGAGAGTTGACAGACAGTGGTTGATGGAGGGAGGAAAGATGAATAGGTGGAACATAGGGATTTTTAGAGCAGTGAAACCATTCCTTATAATGTAAATAGCAGATGTATCATAGCATGCATTTGTCAAAACAGAAATGCACAACCAAGAGTAAACCCTAATGTAAACATTGGACTTGGTTAAACAAAAATGTATAAATATTGGTTTACCAATTAGATGTATCACAGTAATGCAAGATGTTAATAATATGGAAAATTGGCTATGGTGTTAGTAAGGAGATATATGGGTACTCCCTATTTTTTCTGTTCAATTTTTGTGTAAGCCTAAAACAGCTCTAAAAATGAAGTCTATTAATTTGCAAAAGCTCTTATTGATATATGACTAAAAAGAAATTCCTTTAATCTTATATAGAGTGTCAAAAAAAATACAGCAAATACCATACTTAATAATGACATACTAAAAGCTTTCACCCTAATAACAAGAATGAGATAAGAATATGAACTATCACCATTTCTATTCAGCATTTTCCCAAAATTACAAGTCAGTGCAATATAGCAAGGGAAAAAATTCAGATTATGAAGGAAAAAGTAAAAATGGCAGTTTTCACACAAAGTATGCTTGTATATGGTGAAGGTGATTTTTAAAACCAAGAATACTAAGTATTACGAGCCAAGATATGAAATACTCCATTTTATAGAGATAAAATACATTTTTAGAAAACTCTTTGGCATATATCTGCTAAAGCTTAATATACACATACCTTAGATAACCCCACATTCAACTCTTACATATATACATGAAAGAAATGCGCATGAAAAAGCATTTACAAGAATGATCACAGAATCACTACTTGGAATAGGCAAAAAAAGGAAATAAATGTCCATCAACAGGAATAATAGACAACTTGGAGCATATCCATTGTAAATTCACAAAAGTAATTTTTATACATTAAGAATGAAGTAGGGATCCCTGGGTGCCGCAGCGGTTCGGCGCCTGCCTTTGGCCCAGGGCGCGATCCTGGAGACCCGGGATCGAATCCCACATCGGGCTCCCGGTGCATGGAGCCTGCTTCTCCCTCTGCCTGTGTCTCTGCCTCTCTCTCTCTCTGACTATCATAAATAAAATAAAAAAAAAAAGAATGAAGTAAACTCTTAACAGTGATTATTAAGAATATAAAATTAAATAAAAGAAGGCAGACAGTGGTATGCATGCCATATGATTCCATTCATATAATGTTCAAAGGAGACAAAATTAAGATGTAAGGAGTGTAATGGAAGTAGCGAGTAAAAGAGTAAATAAAAGGAATTTTCATTGAGTTCATGCTTATATATATATAGGCTCACAGTGATAATGGTAATTTGTAGAACTGTATCCTCTTCTATCTTTTAAGTACAATATATAAATTTTATTGACCTATACTTCCATAAATTTATATAACATATATAATGTATAAGTATTATATTAATATATGTATATATAATGCTATACTTTAAAAAATTGATTTAAAAACTCTTCATAATTTTCTTAATCAAAAACTCTTCATAATTATCTGAGTGTAAACTTACTCTATTATACATATGAAGTTGACCTTTGAACAACATGTAGGTTAGGGGTGCTGACCCCTCATGCAGCCCAAAAATCCATGTATAATAATATTTGACTCCCCCAAACCTTGACTATTAATAGCTTGCCGTTGGCTAGAAACCTTACTGATAACATAAGCAGTCAATTAACTCATATTTTATGCTATCAGCATAATATACTGTATTCTTAAAATAAAGATAGAGAAAATAAAATAAAGAAAATCCCAAGGATTAGAAAATACATTTACAGTACTGTACACTAAAAAAAAAAAAAAATCCTCATATAAGTGAACCCATGTAGCTCAAAACTATTTTGTTCATGGGTCAACTGTATTTGAATAAAGACACAATATTTTATATAGGTTTAAGCTGGTACTATTTCTAGGCCTGGGACTACAGTGTAAATGAAAGGAAGTTTGTATACTATTCTGTTAAGCATTTTACCAAGAATTGCTCAACAGTCATGCCAAAACAGCTATGAAGTTTGTGGTATTTGATGTGGCAAAACAATGCATTTCTATCAATATGAATCTTTTAAATGTCACATATTGATATTAATATAGCTGCAAGCATCTGATTACTTCACTATATAATGTGCCAGAGTGATACTTAGTCATTTATACAATAAAATTGTTGTTTTATTATTATTATTTTTAAAAAATTTTACTTATTCATTCATGAGAGACATAAAGAGAGAGGCAGAGACATAGGCAAAGGGAGAAGCAGGCTCTATGCAGGGAACCAGATGTGAGACTTGATCTTGGAACTCCAGGATCATGCCCTGAGCCAAAGGCAGACACTCAACTGCTGAGCCACCCAGGTGCCCCTGTTTTACTATTTTTTAAAAAGTTAAGTGAGCTTACTGAAGGCTAAAGTAAAAAAATCCCAAAAAACAAAAGCCAATTTGAATGCCTTTAATGTCTTTTTGTTGTCTGATTGCATGGTTTATGTATACAATGGAATATTACTCAGCAATTAGAAACGACAAATACCCACCATTTGCTTCAACGTGGATGGAACTGGAGGGTATTATGCTGAGTGAAATAAGTAAATCGGAGAAGGACAAACAGTGTATGTTCTCATTCATTTGGGGAATATAAATAATAGCGAAAGGGAATATAAAGGAAGGGAAAAGAAATGTTGGGAAATATCAGGAAGGGAGACAGAACATAAAGACTCCTAACTCTGGGAAACGAACTAGGGGTGGTGGAAGGGGAGGAGGGCGGGTGTTGGAGGGGAATGGGTGACGGGCACTGAGGTGGACACTTGACGGGATGAGCACTGGGTGTTTTTCTGTATGTTGGTAAATTGAACACCAATAAAAATTAATTAAAAAAAAAACAAAAGCCAAAAAACCCCACTAAACACAACCCTTCTACTATATATAAAACACAAATGTGGAAAATGTAAGGAAAAATATGAAACCTGGAGGACTGAAACATGGAGTCCGAAAAAGGAATGAAAGAGAGTAGAGGGGATGACATTTAAGAAGAAAGAATACGGAAAAAGTCACCAAATCCTTAAGGAAGACTTTAAGCTTTCCACTTGATAGGACCAATGAAGTGTTTAGCACCATAATTGTTTTTGTGTGTGTGTATAAGTCTTTACTTTTTCCTCCCTTGTTCTAAGTGATTATATATACAAATGTTCCCAATTTATGATGGTTCTCCTTAATTTTTCACCTTTATGGTGGTAAAATGAAAGCAATATTCATTCAATAGAGATTATATTTTGAATTTTTAAATCTGATCTTTACCTGGGCTAGTGATAGCTGGTAGGATACCCTCTTGTGATTCTGGGCAGTGGAAGCGAGCTGCAACTCCCAGTCAGCCATAAGATCATGAGGGTAAATAGCCCATATACTTACAACCATTATCTACCTGTACAACTATTCAATTTTTCACTTTCAGGACAGTATTCAATAAATTATATTAGATATTTAACACTTTATTATGAAGTAGACTTTGTGCTAAATGATTTTGTGCTACTGTAGGCTAATGTAAATGTTCTAACCATATTTAAGGCAGGCTAGGCTAACCTATGATGTTCGGTATGTTAGGTGTATTCAATGCCTTTTTGACTTAACAGTATTTTAAACTTATGATGGACTTATTGGAACATAGCTCCATCATAAATTGAATCGTAAGCTAAATATATGTGTGTGTGTTGTATTGTATTGATATATTGTGTGTATGCATATTCTTTTCACTATTTTTTTTCTGGGCAAAAGAATAGATATATGGAACTTGAACACTTCCAGTTACCTCTCTTTATTCTTCTTATTTCTAAATTTAAAAGCCCAGAGTATAAGGTACAGTTTCTGTGATATAAGACATATTATTTTTGGAGTTGTGAATATGATTCATCTTTCTTTATTGAATTGTGATTGCATTACCAAACTCCATAATGCACGTAGGGAAGAGGAGATATAGAAAGAGCTACTGTTATTTTTCCTCTCCAGTGTAGTTTCATTGACTTTTTGGCATTGGAAGAAACAAGGAAGCAATTGAAGATTTTTGATGATAGAAGATTATTTAGACTTTGAGATGAAAAGAAAAGCATGGAAAGACACTGTGAGTGAATGAATATAAAGTGGTAACCACCGATAAGGAAATTGGATGGGAGAAGAACAATGCCTGGTCAGCACACACAGTGCTAGATCATCACTAGATCAATCAATCTACTGCCAGATAATAGAATGTGACAGACGGATGCAATAGACCCGTATGCTTGGTGAACATAAATGAAAGGCAGTTTATGCAATGCCAAGGTTATTAAGGTTATTACTGATTAAAAGGTACTGATGGGCTATTTCCTGGTGGAATGGATCAACTGAATAAAGAATCAGGATGTGCCTAATGATAATTGGGTAATATGTTTTAAAAATGTAATATGTGGTGCCTCTACTTTTCTGTTTTTCTATATTTGTGTCTCTTTGAAAAGTCACATTTATGGTGAAATTTCAACAGTGTCTCTAGATATCTATAGTCCAATGATAATATTTGATTTAACTTGTGCAGTTTAACAGTATACTTAGAGTAATGGATCATTTTGGTTTCTCCACCTATTACTTCACTATATATGCACAGTAGATATGCTCAAACTGAGTTAGGATTTTTATGGGGTCTACATTCCCATTCAGCATATAAGACAGCCTACACAACAAAATTACATGAAGTCATTTTTTTTAATTGTGAGAGTAATTTGGTAATTTTTGAAGTATTCAATCCCTTAGAAATAGCTATAGTGATGTTACCATTTAATTACCTAGCAACAAATTCTAAGATGAAGCTTTGGATTCAGAGAGTTTATTATAGTAAGCTCTTTGGAACAACATGTATCAGAAAGTAAAGGAAGCAGGATTGGACAGGGAGAGAATACTGAAGTGGTTACAGCACAAAGTCCAGATGGTCCCATGGGAAACTGGAATTTGTATGGCCTTTCATAGTTATCCTAAACTGAAAGGTAGAAAATCAAGCATTTATTTCCTTTCATTATCCAGTCATTGAATGTGGGCTGCTCCTTGGAAAGGTGAGTGCCCATAGGCAAGAAGCTTTTTTCACCCTAAGGTAAGTTCTGGGAAGGAACACTATTAAGAGCTGTTCGACACCAATGTTCAGAACAGCTGATAAAGTGAATTTTTTAATTCTAGAAGAAGAGAGGAAATTATGGGCAGCAAACCCTAGTATCTAATACAAGATATGTACACAATTATATTTTGCATGTGTTTTGGATATCTTTTTAGGAGATAAATTTATTTCTTCAGAAAAATACTGGAATATTCTGCTTGATGTAGGAAATGTTTCTCATGTGGATGTAGGTACTATAGAAGATAGGCATATCTAGAAAGGCTGTAAATATGAGTAAAGGCATTACAAATTCTAGAAACAAAACCATGTTTGCAAATACAATGATTAAATACTTAAAAAAATAGGCCAGTTTTATTATAACACCTATGTTTGGCAATAAGGAAAAAATCCTAAATAGAGTTGACAAAAGTAGAGTTTTAATTAATTTTTAATTATTTTATTTTATTTATACATTCATGAAAGACAGAGAGAGAGAGAGAGAGACAGAGAGAGACAGAGACAGAGAGAGACATAGAGGCAGAGACACAGAGACACACAAGCAAAGGAAGAAGCAGGCTCCCCACAGGGAGCCCAATATGGGACACTATCTCAGGACCCCAGGATCATGCCCTGAGCCAAAGGCAGACGCTCAACCGCTGAGCCACCCAGGCATCCCCAAAAGTAGAGGTTTTAAAAGAATATTACTGATGGGATCCCTGGGTGGCGCAGCGGTTCGGCGCCTGCCTTTGGCCCAGGGCGCGATCCTGGAGACCCGGGATCGAGTCCCACACCGGGCTCCCGGTGCATGGAGCCTGCTTCTCCCTCTGCCTGTGTCTCTGCCTCTCTCTCTCTCTCTCTCTGTGACTATCATAAATAAATAATAATAATAATAAATTAAAGAAAAAGAATATTACTGCTAACTGCTTCATATGATAATATACAACTTGGAAAATATTAAAGTTTGTAACATTGTCTTAATGAACAATGAATTTATTCTTGCATGAAAGTGTAGCTACCTAAGCTGTGTGCTTGACTTATACATCTACTAGCACTTATTTTTATATTGTGTGAAATAAACACTCATTTTGTTGATTTCTAGCTATAGTGAAAACGTGAGTACATAACCATGATCTTTATTTATAGTTATTAATTAATTTAATTACTCCTTAATTTCACAGTTCTTGCTTTCTTTATTATCATGTCAGGGATTTAAATCATCCAACAAATGCTTAAGAAGACCCTACTCTGGGATTGGCATTATGTTAGCTATCGGAGTCAAAAATATAAACAAGACCCAGTCCCTACTTTTAAGGGCTTCAGTCTAGTACCTTATTTTTATGGTAATTACCTGTACATTACCTTCTGAATTGGATGGTGTGGTAGGAAGAATTCTAAAATTGGACTGCCAAGTCCAACGCCCCATTGATATCATGCCTTTTATATATATATATATATATATATATATATATATATATATATATATATATATTACAGTTAAGATAGGGAAATTATCAGGTTTGTGCCTAGTCTAATGACATAAATGCTTCTATTTCTTAAATATTTAAGTTTTTATTTAAATTCCAGTTAGTTAACATACAGTATAATACTAGTTTCAGGTATAGAATTCAGTGATTCAACACTTACATACAGCATCTGTTGTTCATCACAGCAAGCACACTCCTTAATTCCCATTGCCTATTTCCCCCATCTTCCCACCCACTTCCCCTCTAGTAACCATCAGGTTATTCTCTATAGTTAAGAGTCTGTTTCTTGATTTGCCTCTCTCACTCTTTTTCCCATTTTGCTCATTTGTTTTATTCCTTGAATTCCATATATGAGTGAACTTGTATGGTATTTGACTTTTACTGACTTATTTCACTTAGCATGATACTCTCTACTTCCAACCATGTCATTGCAAATGGCAAAATTTCATTCTTTTAAAAGGCTGAATAATATGTCATTGTATGTATATATCACATCTTTATCCATTCATCCCTCAATGGACTGTTGGGCTGTGTCCATATGTTTTCTATTACAAATAATGCTCTTATAAACATGGGGGTGCCTGCATCCCTTTGAATTAGTGTTTTTGTATTCTTTGGGTAAATACCCAGGAGAATGGTTGCTGGATCATAGGGTATTTCTATTTTTAAATTTTTGAGGAAACTACATACTCTTTTCTATAGTGGCTATACCAGTTTGCAGTCCCACCAACAGTAGCTGAGTGTTCCTTTTTCTCCACATCCTGGCCAACACCTGCTGTTTTTGTGTTGTTGATTTTAGCCATTCTGACAGGTGTGAACTGATCTCACTGTGGTTTTGATTTGAATTTCCCTGATGTTGAATACCGTTTCATGTGTCTGTTAACAATCTGGATATCTTTTTTTTTGGAGAAACGTCTGTTTATTTCTTCTGCTCATGTTAAAATTGGATTATTTGTCTTTTGAGTATAGAGTTTTATAAGTTCTTTATAGATTGTAGTTACTAACACTTTATCAGATATGTCATTTGCAAATATATTCTCCCATTCCATAGGTTTATTATTTCCTTCACTCTGCAGATGCTTTTTATTATAATGAAGTCCCAATAATTTTGTTTTTGTTTTTGGGTTTTTTTTTTTTTTTTTTGCTCAATTTCCCTTGCCTCAGGAGACAGATCTAGAAAAAAGTTGCAATGGCCAATGCCAAATAGGTTATTACCTGCACTCTCTTCTAGGACTTTTATGGTTTTTGGTCTCATATGTAGGTCTTTAATCTATATGGAATTTACTTTTTTATTATGTTTTAAAGATTTATTTTTTTCGAGAGAGAGAGAGACACTAAAGGTGGGGGAGGGACAGATGGAGAGGGAGAGAATCCTTAAGCAGACTCTCCACTGAGCTGGAGCCCATGTGGGGCTTGATCCCAGTACTCTAAGATCATGACATGAGCTGAAATCAGGAGTCATATGCTCGACCAACTGAGCCATGCAAGTGTCCCATATTGAGTTTATTTTTGTGTATGGTGTAAGAAAGTGGCCCAGTTTCATTCTTTTGCATTTTGCTGTCCAGCTTTCCAACACTATTTGTTGAAGAGATTGTACTTTCCCCAGTGGGTATTCTTTCTTGCTTTGTTGAAAAAACTTTTTTAAAGATTTTTATTTATTTTCCCATGAGAGACACAGAGAAAGGCAGAGACATAGACAGAGAGAGAAGCAGACTCCCCGTGGGGAGCCTGATGAAGGACTCAATTCTGGGACCCCAGGATTATGACCAAAGGCAGATGTTCAACCACTAAGCCACCAAAGTGCCGCTTTTGAAAATTAATTGATCACATAGTTGTGGGTTTATTTCTGAGTTTTCTATTCTATTAATCTATGTGTTTGCTTATATGCCAGTACCATACTGTCTTGATCACTATAGTGTTGTAATATATCTTGAAGATTGGAATTGTGATGCCTCAAGAATTGTTTTTCTTTTTCAAGATTGCTATTGCTATTTGGGATAGTTGTGTTTCCATATAAATTTTAGGATTGTTCTAGCTCTGTAAAATGCTGGCGGTATTTTGATAGGGATTGCATTAAATGTGTAGATTTCTTTGGGTAGTATAGATATTTTAACAATATTTGTTCTTCCATTCTATAAGCATGGAATGTCTTTCCATTTCTTTGTGTTTCCTTCAATTTCTTTCATAATTGTTCTATGGTTTTCAGAGTACAGAACTTTTACCTCTATGGTTAGATTTCTTCCTAGATATCTAATGGGTATAATTGTAAATAGGATCAGTTCCCTGAATTCATTTTCTGCTGCTGCCTTATTGGTGTATAGAAATGCCACAAATTTCTATACATTGATTTTGTATCCTGTAACTTTACTGACTTTATATATCTGTTCTAGCAATTTTTCGGGGGAATCCTTGGGGTTTTCTTCTTTTTAAAATATATTTTGTATTGGGGTTTGATTTGCCAAAATGTAGTTTAACAGCCAGTGTTCACCCCATCAAGTACCCCTCTCATTGCCCATCACACAGGTAGCCCATCCCACAGCCCACCTCCTCTTCCACTACCCCTTGTTCGTTTCCCAGTTAGGAGACTCTCATGTTCTGACACCCTCTCTGATATTTCCCACTTATTTTCCCTCCTTTAAACTTTAATCCTTTTCACTCTTTTTTATATTCCCTGAATGAATTAAACTATATAATATTTGTCCTTCTCCGATTGACCTACTTCACTCAGCATAATACCCCGCAGTTCCATCCAAGTTGAAGCAAATGGTGGGTATTTGTTGTTTCTAATTGCTGAGTGATATTCCATTGTATATAATGCCACATCTTCTTTATCCATTCATCTTTCGATAGACACCAAGGTTCCTTCCACAGTTTGGCTATTGTGGACATTGCTGCAAAAACATTCAGGTGCAGGTGTCTCGGTTTTTCACTGCATCTATATCTTTGGAGTAAATCCCCAACATTGCAAATGATGGGTCATAGGGCAGTTCTATTTTTAACTCTTTGAGGAAACTCAACAGAGTTTTCCAGAGTGGCTGTAAAGTTCACATTCCCACCAACAATGCAAGAGGGTTCCCCTTTCTGTACATCCTCTTGAACATTTGTTGTTTCCTGTCTTGTTAATTTTCACCATTTTCACTGGGGTGAGGTGGTATCTCATTGTGCATTTGATTTGTATTTCCCTGATGACGAGTGATGTGGAGAATTTTCTCATGTGTTGTTAGCAATGTGTATGTCTTCCTCTGTGAAATTTCATGTTTTTTGCCCATTTCATAATTGGATTGTTTGTTTCTTTGCTGTTGAGTTTAAAAAGTACTTTATAGATCTTGGATACTAGCCCTTTATCTGATATGTCATTTGCAAATATATTTTCCCATTCTGTAGGTTGTCTTTGAGTTTGTTGACTGTTTCTTTTGCTGTGCAGAAACTTTTTATCTTGATGAAGTCCCAATAATTCATTTTTGCTTTTGTTTCCCTTACCTTCATATATGGATCTTGCAAGAAGTTGCTGTGGCCAAGTTCAAAAAGGGTGTTGCCTGTGTTCTCCTCTAGGATTTTGATGGATTCTTGTCTCACATTTAGATCTTTCATCCATTTTTAATTTTTTTTTTAATTTTTATTTATTTATGATAGTCACAGAGAGAGAGAGAGAGGCAGAGACATAGGCAGAGGGAGAAGCAGGCTCCATGCACCGGGAGCCTGATGTGGGATTCGATCCCGAGTCTCCAGGATCGCGCCCTGGGCCAAAGACAAACGCCAAACCGCTGCGCCACCCAGGGATCCCTCTTTCATCCATTTTTAATAAAGATTTTATTTATTCATTAGAGGCAAAGAGAGGCAGAGACACAAGCAGAGAGAGAAGCAGGCTCCTAGAAGGGAGCCCGATGCAGGACTTGACCCGGAACCCCGGGATCTCACCCTCACCCTGAGCCAAAGGCAGACGCTCAACCTCCTGAGCCACCCAGGTGTCCCTCTTTCATCCATTTTGAGTTTATCTTTGTTTATGGTGTAAGAGAATGGGATAGTTTCATTCTTCTGCATGTGGCTGTCCAATTTTCCCACCACCATTTATTGAAGAGACAGTCCTTCCAGTGGATACTCTTTCATGATTTGTCAAATATTGGTTGACCATAGAGTTGAGGGTCCATTTCTGGGTTCCTATTCTGTTCCATTGATTATTGTGTTTGTTTTTGTGCCAGTACCACACTGTCTTGAGGATGACAGCTTTGTAGTACAACCTGAAATCCAGCATTGTGATGCTCCTGGCTCTGGTTTTCTTTTTCAATATTGCCCTGGCTAATTCGGGGTCTTCTCTGATTCCACACAAATCTCAAGACGATTAGTTCCAAGTCTCTGAAGAAAGCCCATGGTATTTTGATAGGGATTGTATTGAATGTGTAAATTGCCCTGGGTAGCATTGACATTTTCACAATGCTAATTCTTCCAATCCATGAGCATGGAATATTTTTCCACCTCTTTGTGTCTTCAATTTTGTTCAGACGTGTTCTATAGTTGTTTTTTTTTTTAAATTAGTACTCATTAGAAAGAGAGAGAGAGAGAGAGAGAGAGAGAGAGAGAGAGGCAAAGGCACAGGCAGAGGGAGAAGCAGGCTCCATAAAGGGAACCTGATGTGGGACTCGATCCCAGGTCTCCAGGATCAGGCCCTGGGCTAAAGAAGACGCTAAACTGCTGAGCCATCTGGGATCCTCTTGTAATGTAGTTTTTAGGGTATAGATCTTTACCTCTTTGATTGGGTTTATTCCTAGGTATCTTATGCTTTTGGATGCAATTGTAAAAGGGATTGACTCCTTAATTTCTCTTTCTTCAGTTTCATTGTTAATGAATAGAAATGCCACTGATTTCTGAGCACTGATTTTGTGTCCTGCAACTCTGCCGAATTTCTGTATGAGTTCTAGCAATTTCTATGTACAGTATCATGTCATTGGTGAAGAGGGAGAGTTTGACTTCTTTTTTGCCAATTTGAATGCTTTTTATTCCTTTTTTGTCTCATTGCTGAGGCTAGGACTTCAAGTACTATGTTGAATAGCAGTGGTGAGAGTAGACATTCCTGTTGTGTTCCTGATCTTAGATGAAAGGCTTTCAGTGTTTCCCCATTGAGAATGCTATTTGTTGTGGGCTTTTCATAGATGGCTTTTAAGATGCTGAGGAATGTTCACTCTATCCCTACTTCTAAAGAGTTTTGAAAAAAAAAGAAATTAAGAGTTTTGATCAGAAATGGATATTGTATTTTGTCAAATGCTTTCTCTGCATCTATTAAGAGGATGATATGGTTCTTCTTTTTTCTCCTGTTGATATGATCTATCACATTGATTGCTTTACGAGTGTTGAACCAACCTTGCAGCCTGGGGATAAATCCCAGTTGGTCATGGTGAATAATCTTCTTAATGTACTGTTAGATCCTAATGGCTACTATCTTGTTCAGAATTTCTGCACCTGTGTTTATCAGGGATATTGTTCTATATTTCTCCTTTTTGGTGGGGTCTTTGTCTGGCTTTGGAATTAAGGTGATGCTTGCCTCATAAAACAAGTTTGGAAGTATCCCATCCCTTTCTATTCTTTGGCATAGCTTTAATAGTGTAGGTATTGTTTCTTCTTTAAACGTTTGATAGACTTCCCCTGGGAAGCCATCTGGCCCTGGACTTTTGTGTCTGGAGGTTTTTGATAACTGCTTCAATTTCCTCAATTTTGACCTGTTATTGGCCAAAATTGGTTATTGGCCTGTTTAGGTTTTCTATTTCATCCTGTTCCAGTATTGGTAATTTGTGGTTTTCCAGAAATGCATCCATTTTCTCTGTATTGCCTAATTTATTGTAGTATAGCTGCTCATAATATGTTTTTAAAATCCTTTGTATTTCCTTGGTATTGGTGGTGCTCTCTCCTTTTTGATTCATGATTTTATTAATTTGTGTCTTTTCTCTTTTGTTTTTAATAGGGCTGGCTAATGGTTTATCTATCTTATTAATTCTTTCAAAGAACCAATTCCTGGTTTTGTTGATCTGTTCTACAGCTCTGGTCTCTATTTCATTGAGTTATGCTCCAATGTTTATTAACTCTCTTCTTCTCCTTGGTGTAGTTTTTATTTGCTGTTTTTCTCCAGTTCCTTTAGGTGCGAGGTTAGCTTGTGTATTTGAGTTTTTTCCAATTTTTTGAGGGATGCTTGTATTGTGATGTATTTCCTTCTTAGGACTGCTTTTGTTGTATCCCAAAGAATCTGAACATTTGTATCTTCATTTTCATTAGTTTCTACAAATCTTTATAATTCTTCTCAAATTTACTGGTCGACCCATTTACTTTTTAAGAGGATGTTCTTTAACCTCCACGTGTTTGAGTATCTTCCCAATTTTTTCTTGTGATTGAGTTCTAGTTGCAAAGCATTGTGGTCTGAAAATATGCAGGGGGCAATCCCAATCTTTTGGTTCCAGTTAAGACCTGATTTGTGACCCAGTATGTGGTCTATTCTGGAGAAAGTTCCATGTGCACTTAAGAAGAATATGTATTAATTTGCATTCGGATGCAATGTTCTATGTATATCTGTGAAATCCATCTGGTTTAGTGTATCATTTAAAGCACTTGTTTCTTTGGAGATGTTGTGCTTAGAATATCTGTCATTTGCAGAAAATGCCGTGTTGAAGTCTCCTACTATTAGTGTATTATTATCAAAGTATGTCTTTACTTTGGTTATTAGTTGATTGATATACTTGGCAGCTCCCACATTAGAGGCATAAATATTCCTGCTTATTAGATCTTCTTTTTGGATAGACTCTTTAAGTATGATATAGTGTCCCTCTTCATCCCTGCTTCTGTCTCTCCAAGGGGGAATGCAGGATTGCCAGTTTTGTCAGCTTGGGCGCCCTGGGATCCAGGGCCTTCTGCTGCTAGAACCTCACTCCCAGGGGCCATGGCTCCTGAAGGCAACAGAGCACAGCCACCTCCATCCAGAGCACTTCTGGCTAACCCCCTGGCTTCTCCCAAATGCCCCGAGGGCTGCGGCGCTCCAGCCCTTTACTGAGATTGGTCTACAATTTTGGTGAGCTTTCCCCTGGACACACTTCATCTATTAGTGACTCCGGCAATCTGGAGACTTCACAGCCCCTTCTGTGATTCTGCCTTATTTTCCTGCTAAGAACTTTTTCCATCTTAGAAAAATCCAGTTGGGATTTTTTTTTAATGATAGTCACAGAGAGAGAGAGAGAGAGAGAGAGAGAGAGAGAGAGAGAGAGAGACAGGCAGAGGGAGAAGCAGGCTCCATGCACCAGGAGCCCGACGTGGGATTCGATCCCGGGTCTCCAGGATCGCGCCCTGGACCAAAGGCAGGCGCTAAACCACTGTGCCACCCAGGGATCCCCCAGTTGGGATTTTTAAAGTTCCCCCTTCTCCAGGGCTGGGCTTTCTTGTCCCAGAGTTTTTCACCTCTCTGCTTTAGCCTGGCTCATCATGGGGCCCCTCCTCTACTTTATTCTTTTTATTTATTTATTTATTTATTTATTTCCCCCATCCTACCTTTCTAGAAGCAAACTTTTCTCTTTGTAGCATTTCAGCTGTTCTATCTTTAAATCTCAGGTCATACTCATACGCGTTCAAGGGTGTTTCAAAAGTTATCTAGATAAGTTGCTGGGACCAGGTAGGTTGAGGACTCCTATTATTCTGCCATCTTGCCCTGACTCTGAAAGTCCAAAAGTGATAAATATTAGAAAGGAACAGAAAAAAAAATCTCCAGAAGCAATGACTTTATAGGTAATACAATGGCACTAAATTCATATCTATCACAATTCACTCTGTATGTAAATGGACTAAATATTCAAATAAGAAGAAAAAGTTTATCAGAATGAATAAAAATAACTAAAGAAATAACAAAATGCTGCCTACTAGATACTCATTGTTGAACTAAAGACACCTCCAGATTGAAGTTAAGATGGTTAGAAAAATATTTATCAGAGGCAGGGCAAGATGGTGGAGGGGTTCTCAATTCACCTGGCCCCACCAAGTTACCTAGATTACTTTCAAAGCATCCTGAAAACCTATGAATTTGGCCTGAGATTTAAAGAAAGAACAGCCAGAACACTACAGAGAAAGGTTTCTTCTAACAAGCAGAAAGCATCTAATGAGATAGGAAAGTAGAAAAAAATAAAAAAGAATCAAGTGGGGGAGGGACCTTGAGAGGAGCCAGGCTAAGGCCTGCTGTGAAATCCTCTGGGACAGGAAAGCCCAGCCCCAGAGAAGCAGGAACTTTTAAAATCTGCACCGGGTTCTGCCTGGACTGAAAGGTGCTTAGCAGGGAAATTGCACAGAATCGCAGGAAGGGCAGTGAAGCCTCCAGTTTCCTGGAGTCCCTAATAGAGGAAGTGGGCCCCAAGGGAAAGCGTGCCAGACTGTAGGCTGATCTCAGTAAAGGGGTGGAGCACGCACTTGGTGGGGCCTCAGGGAAAAGCTGGTAGGTCAAGTGGTCTGCTCCAGATGGAGGGGTCTGTGCCCTGCTGCCTTTGGGAGCCAGACACCCTGGGAGTGTGATTCCAGCAGCACAGGGCTCCAGATCCCATGGCACAAGCAGACACAGCCCACCAACCTGCACTCCCCCCAGGATATGTGGAAGCGGGGAGGACACAGGACAGCAAGGATGCTCCTAGCATTGGGAGCCCCCAATCTGTGCAGATCAGCACACCCACGCCACCCCAGGAGCACCTAGGCCAGTGTGGACTGGGAAACTGAGGTAGTTGATAGCAGGGAGCTGACTCCAGGGCTGGAAATCTGGCCGCCAACATTATTGTTCTTCTTCCTTGTTTCACCTCCTGCTTGGGAGAGGCGGGGCTGCCAGGGGACAGAGGCCTCATGGGGTAAACGGCTCCCTCAGTGGGGAGCAAGGTATCTTCCCCAGATAGGCACACCTGAGAATCAGCACAGCAGGCTCCTCCCCCAGAAGACCAGCTGGAAGGACAGGGGAAGAGCAAGTTCTTGACCGAACAGTGCTGGAAAGACCATAACGAAAGGTTAAGGGAAATAAATGATAGCCTCAGAAGGAAAAAATCTACATCAAATCTACATAATTGGGGTTCCAGAGAGCGCCAAGAGGGCCAGAGGGCCAGAAAGCATATTTGAACAAATCATAGCTGAGAACTTCCCTAATTTGGGGAAGGAAACAGGCATTCAGATCCAAGAGATAGAGAGGTCCCCTCCGAAAATCAGTAAAAACTGTTCCACACCTCGACATTTAATAGTGAAACTTGCAAATTCCAAAAATAAAGAGAAAATCCTTAAAGAGGTGAGAGACAAGAGATCCCTAACTTGTATGGGGAGAAATATCAGATTAACAGCAGACCTCTTCACAGAGACCTGCCAGCCCAGAAAGGGCTGGCATGATATATTCAGGGTATTATATGAGAAGAACATGCAGCCAAGAATACTATATCCAGCAAGGCTGTCATTCAGAATAGAAGGAGAGATAAAGAGCTTCCAAGATAGGCAGAAACTGAAAGAATATGTGACCACCAAACCAGCTCTGCAAGAAATATTAAGGGGGACCCTGTAAAAGAAAGAGGAAGCCAAAAGAAATAATCCAAATAATAATACTGAATAGGTATTAAGCTGACACTAAATTTATGTCTTTCAATTTTTACTCTGAATGAGAATGGGCTAAATGATCCCATCAAAAGACACAGGGTTTTGCACTGGTTAAAAAACCAAGACCCATCTATTTGCTGTCTACAAGAGACTAATTTTAGACCTAAGGACACCTACAGCCTGAAAAGGAAAGGTTGGAGAACCATTTACCATTCAAATGGTCCTGAAAACGAAGTTGGGGTAGCAATCTTCATCTCAGATAAATTACATTTTATTCCAAAGACTGTAGTAACAGATTAAATGTGGGACACTATTCCATACTTAAAGTGTTTATCCAACAAGAAGACTTAACAATCATGAATATTTATGCCCCTAATGTGGGAGTTGCCAAGTATATCAATCCACTATTAACCAAAGAAAAGAGATACTTAGATAGTAATGCAATAATAGTAGGAGACTTCAACATGGCATTTTCTGCAAACTACAGATCTTCTAAGCACAACATCACTAAAAAAAAAAAAGCCTTAAATATAATGGCACCTGATGTATTTCACAATTATATCCATCCAAACACAACTAAATACACATTCTTCTCAAGGGCATATGAAACTTTCTCCAGAATATACCACAAATCAGGTCTCAACCAATACCAAAAGATTGGGATTATCCCTTACATATTTTAAGACCACAATGCTTTGAAACTAGAACTCAATCAAAAGATGAAATTTGGAAGAAACTCAATCACATGGACGTTAAAGAACATCCGACTATGAGATGAATGGGTCAATCAGGAAATTAGAGAAGAATTATAAAGATTCATGGAAATTTATGAAAATGAAGACACAAATATTTGGGATACAGCAGAAGTGGGCATAAGAGACGATACATCAAAATACAAGCCTCCCTCAAATAATTGGGAAAAAAAACACCAAATACACAAGCTAACCTCGTACCTAAAGGAACTGGAGAAAGAACAGCAAGTAAAACCTACACCAAGAAGAAGAGAGATAATTAAGATTCAAGCAGAACTCAATGAAATAGAAAGCAGAATAACTATAGAACAGATCATCAAAATCAGGAGTTGGCTTTCTGAAAGAATTAATACGTTAGATATACCATTAGCTAGTCTTATTAAAAAGAAAAAAAGACTCAAATTAATAAAATCATAAAAGATAGAGGAGAGGTCACAACCAATACCAAGGCAATACAAACGATTTTAAAACATATTATGTGCAGCTCTATATGCCAACAAATAAGGCAATCTAGAAGAAATGGATGCATTTCTGGAAAACCACAAATTAATAATATTGGAACAGGAAATTAGAAAACATAAACAGGCCAATAACTAGAGAGGAATTTGTAGCAGTCATCCAAAACTTTCCAAGACAAAAAAGTCCAGGGCCAGATGGCTTCCCAGAGGAATTCTATCAAACGTTTAAAGAAATAACTCCTATTCTACTACAGCTCTTCTGAAGGATAGAGAGGGATGACATACTGCCAAACTCGTTTTATGAGGCCAGCATCACCTTGATTCAAAAAACCATACAAAGACCCCACCAAAAAGGAGTATTACAGACAAATATCCCTGATGAACAGAGGCAAAAATTCTCAACAAGATACTAGGTAATAGGATCGAACATTACGTTTTGAAGATTATTCACCATGACTAAGTGGAATTTATCCCTGAGATGCAAGGTTGGTTCAACACTCGTAAAACAGTCAACATCATAGATCACATCAACAAAAGAAAATACAAGAACCATATGATCCTCTCAATAGATGCAGAGTAAGCATTTGGCAAAACACAGCATCCATTCCTGATCAAAACTCTTTAGAGTGTAGGGATAGAGGGAACCTTCCTCAACATCTTAAAAGCTATGTACGAAAAGCCCACAGCAAATATCATTTACAATGGGGAAACATTGAGAGCCTTTCCCCTAAGATTAGGAATGTGACAGGGATGTCCACTCTCACCACTGCTATTCTACTTAGTACTAGAAGTCCTGGCCTCAACCATGAGACAACAAAAAGAAATACAAGGCATTCAAATTGGAAAAGAAGAAGTCAAACTCTCCCTCTTCGCAGATGCCATGATACTGCACATAGAAAACCCAAAAGACTCCACCCCAAGATTGCTGGAACTCATAGAGCTATTTAGCAATGTGGTAGGAAACAAAATAAACACCCAGAAATCAGTGACATTTCTATACACTAACAATGAAACTGAAGAAAGAGAAATTAAGGAGTCAATCCCACTTACAATTGTGCCCCAGAGCATAAGATACCTAGGAATAAACCTAACCAAAGAGGTAAAGGATCTATAACCTAAAAACTATAGAACACTTCTGAAAGAAATTGAGGAAGACACAAAGAGATGGGAAAATATTCCATGCTCATGGATTGGCAGAATTAATATTGTGAAAATGTCAATGCTACCCATGGCAATTTACACATTCAACATAATCCCTATCAAAATATCGTGGACTTTCTTCAGAGAGTTGGAACCAAATCATCTGAAGATTTGTGTGGAATCAGAAAAGACCCTGAATAGCCAGAGAAACTTTAAAAAGCAGAACCAGAGTCGGGGGCATCACAATGCCAGATTTCAAGTTGCACTATAAAGCTGTGATCATCAACACAGTGTGGTACTGGCACAAAAACAGACACATAGATCAAGGGAACGGAATAGAAGAACCCAAAAATGGGTCTTTAGCTCTATGGTCAACTAATATTCGAGAAAGCAGGAAAGACTATCCACTCGAAAAATGACAGTCTCTTCAATAAATCATGTTGGGAAAATTGAACAGGCATGTGCTGAAGAATGAAACTGGACCATTCTCTTATACCATGCACAATGCTAAACTCAAAATGGATGAAAGATCTAAATGTGAGACAAGAGTCCATCAAAATCCTGGAGGAGCACACAGGCAACACCTTTTTTGAACTTGGCCACAGCAACTTCTTTCAAGATCCATCTATGAAGGCAAGGGAAACAAAAGGAAAAATGAACTAGTGGGACTTCGCCCGATAAAAAACCTCTGCAGAGTAAGGGAAAAAAAAACAGTCAACAAAACTAAAAAAAAAAAAAAAAAAAAAAAACAACCTACAGAATGGGAGAAGATATTTGCAAATGATATTTCAATTAAAGGTATAGTATCTAAGATCTATAAAGAACTTATTAAACTCAACACCCAAGAATCAAATGTGCACAGACATGAACAGAAATTTCACCAAGGAAGACATACACATTGCCAACAAGCACATGAAAAAATGCTACGCATCACTTGCCATTAGGGAAATACAAATCAAAAGCACAATGAGATACCCCCTCACACCAGTGGAATAATGAAAATTAACAAGACTGGAAATAACAAAAATTTGAGAGGATGTGCAGAAAGGGGAATCCTCTTGCACTGTTTGTAGGAATGTGAACTGGTACAGCCACTCTGGAAATATTGTGGAGGTTCCTCAAACAGTTAAAAAGAGCTATCCTATGACTCAGCAATTTCACTACTGGGGATTTACCCCAAGGATACAGATGCAGTTAAAAGCCAAGATACCTGCACCCATATGTTTATAGCAGCAATGTCCACAATAGCCAGTAGCCACACTGTTTAAGAAGCCTTGGTCTCTATTGACAGATGAATGGATAAAGAAATATATATATATATATATATATATATATAATGGATTATTAATCAGCCATTAGAAATGATGAATACCCACCATTTGCTTTGACGGGGATGGAACTGGAGGTTTCTCTCATATGGGGAATATATGAAATTGTGAAAGGGATTATAGGGGAAAGGAGAGAAAATGAGTGGGAAATATCAGAGAGGGTGACAAAACACGAGAGACTCCTAACTCTGGGAAACGAACAAGGGGTAGTGGAAAGGGCGGTGGGCGGGGGGATGGGGTGACAGGGTGATGGGTACTGAGGGAGGCACTTGACGGGATGAGCACTGGGTATTTTACTATATGTTGGTAAATAGAACTTGAATAAAAAAATATATGTATGGAAAAAAATAAAATTACAAAGAAACACTTTTGGGCTTTCATACTCAAAGTTTTCCTTTAATATTTCTTGCAAGTTTGGTAGTTTGGTTTAGTGATCAGGAGCTCCTTTAGTTTTTCTTTGTGTGGGAAACACTTTATATCTCCTTAGATATCTGCTGCTCCCTTGATTTGTCTTCCCTCATCAGTCAAGAACTTCTTTTCCCTTTCTGTTTTTAGGATTCTTTCCTTATCTCTTTATTTTGCAAATTTTACTATAATATTTCCTGGTGTTGGCTGGGTTTTGTTGATTTTAATGGAGTTCTGACTCCTGGTTTTGGATGTGTATTTGTTTCCCCAGATTAAAGAAATT
Organism: Vulpes lagopus; assembly: GCF_018345385.1. Lineage (NCBI taxonomy): Eukaryota > Metazoa > Chordata > Mammalia > Carnivora > Canidae > Vulpes > Vulpes lagopus. Next base: position 98,185,553 of record NC_054848.1, read on the forward strand.
TTCAGCTATTATTTACTTAAATAAACCTTATGCTCCCTTTTCCCTCTCTTATTCTGGGACTACTGTGATACACATGTTATTATACTTTATGGATTTGCTGAGTTCCCTAAGTCTACATTCATAATATAATGTAGAATGTAGTTTTCTTTACCTATTCTTTTCAGCTCATTGTTTTCCATAATTTTATGTTGTATATCACTGATTCATTTCCCTGCTTCTTTTGTCCTTGCGGTTATTACATCTAGTCAGTTTTGCATCTCAGTTATAGTATTTTTTATTTCAGTCTGACTAGTTTTTAGGCCTTTTTTACCTGCAGTATGTGTCTTTTTTTCTCTATGCTTTGCTCAATCTCAGCTAGTGACTTTTTTTTTTTGTTGTTTCAAATTCTGGTTCGAGGGGAACACCTGGGTTGCTCAGGGGGTGGGTGGTTGCATTTGGCTCAGGTCGTCATCCCGGGATCTGGAATCAAGTCCCGCATCAGGCTGCTGCAAAGAGCCTGCTTCTCCCTCTGCCTATGTCTGTCTGTCTCTCTGTATCTCTCATTTTGTGTCTCTCATGAATAAATAAATAAATATTTTTTTAAAATTCTGGTTTGAGGGATCTCTGGGTGGCGCAGCGGTTTGGCGCCTGCCTTTGGCCCAGGGCGCGATCCTGAAGACCCGGGATCGAATCCCACGTCGGGCTCCCGGTGCATGGAGCCTGCTTCTCCCTCTGCCTGTGTCTCTGCCTCTCTCTCTCTCTGTGTGTGACTATCATAAATAAATAAAATTAAAAAAAAAAAAATAAAAAATAAAAAAATAAAATTCTGGTTTGAGGATATTACCTATATATTTTGATTTACTCCCTGGCCATGGCTTTTTCTTGTTCTCTGTTTTGGGATGAATTCTTCTGTCTTGGCATTTTGTCTAGATCTCTTTCTTTTGCTTGTGAGGAAATCCTGTGTCTGTTCCTATTTCCACTAGAGGTGAAGCTTTGTGGTACAATATGACCAGTAGACCTTGTGGGCATAGAGAGTTTGTGCTGGTCTTCTGAGGGAAGGGCCTGCTATTGCTCTGGTTCTCAATCGCACTTATCCTATTAAAAAATGCACCTTCAGAGAGCACAGGTGGGTGGGGCTTTGTGTATGTGGCTCAAGCCTCCACTGTGTGTCCTGTGCAGCATCCTGAAGTCCATCTGTGCTCATGGGAGGGGTGAAAAATGGCAATAGATCACTCTTTTCTTGAGAGAAGGGAGTGTGCACCTGCTGCTATTCAGGAAGCCCAAGAGAAGAGTGAACAATCTCCTTTCTTTTGTCCCATGGTTCTGGCAGATCCCTGCCTTCACCCTATTTCTATGCCATATGCCTACTTGGCAGCATACAGTGTTCCTGTGTTTTATGGCAGGCAAGTGGCTGGATTTCAAAACTCCTAATTTTAGGATCTGGAGCAGTGCAGACCCACACTGATCTTTTGGGGGAGGGTCTCACCATGCTGTGGCTGGTACTGGTTTGTCCTAGAAAAGCAGTTGCATGACCAGGTAGGGCCTTGGATTTTATGGTAAAGTGTAGCAAAAAGCTGGCATCCAGGTTAGCTGCCCTCAGCTGGTGTCTCTGTTGCTATGTTAATGAATGGGCCAGCTCAATGCCTCCCACCAGCTCTTTTATCCCCTGAGAGGGATAGAAAAAAATTAACCATGCAAGAGAAAACCAAAATAAAGCAGGGGTAGGTATACTTATATCAGATAAAATAGACTTTAAGACAAAAATGGTAACAAGAGATCAAGAAGGCCATTACATAATGATAAAAGGATCAGTCCACCAAGAAGGTATAACAATCATAAATATATATATACCCAACATTGGAGTACCAGACTTATTAAGCAAATATTAACAACTCTGAAGGGAAAAATAGATAACAATAAAATAAATAGAAAGGGACTTTAATACCCCATTTTCAGCAATGAAAGTAAACAGGGAAACATTGGGCTGAACTGTACTTTACGCTAAATGATATTATGTTAAAACTATTTAAGACTCATATTCTTTTATTTTATTTTTTATTTTTTATAATAAATTTATTTTTTATTGGTGTTCAATTTGCCAACATACAGAAAAACACCCAGTGCTCATCCCCTCAAGTGCCCCCCTCAGTGCCCGACACCCATTCACCCCCGCCCCCGCCCTCCTCCCCTTCCACTACCCCTAGTTTGTTTCCCAGAGTTAGGAGTCTTTATGTTCCGCCTCCCTTTCTGATATTTCCCACACATTTCTTCTCCCTTCCCTTATATTCCCTTTCACAATTATTTATATTCCCCAAATGAATGAGAACATATAATGTTTGTCCTTCTCTGATTGACTTATTTCACTCAGCATAATACCCTCCAGTTCCATCCACGTTGAAGCAAATGGTGGGTATTTGTCATTTCTAATGGCTGAGTAATATTCCATTGTACACATAAACCACATCTTCTTTATCCATTCATCTTTCGATGGACACCGAGGCTCCTTCCACAGTTTGGCTATTGTGGACATTGCTGATAGAAACATCGGGGTGCAGGTGTCCCGACGTTTCATTGCATCTGAATCTTTGGGGTAAATCCCCAACAGTGCAATTGCTGAGTCGTAGGACAGGTCTATTTTTTAACTCTTTGAGGAACCTCCACACAGTTTTCCAGAGTGGCTGTGCCAGTTAAATTCCGACCAACAGTGCAAGAGGGTTCCCTTTTCTCCACATCCTCTCCAACATTTGTGGTTTCCTGCCTTGTTAATTTTCCCCATTCTCACTGGTGTGAGGTGGTATCTCATTGTGGTTTTGATTTGTACTTCCCTGATGGCAAGTGATGCAGAGCATTTTGTCATGTGCATGTTGGCCATGTCTATGTCTTCCTCTGTGAGATTTCTCTTCATGTCTTTTGCCCATTTTGTGATTGGATTGTTTGTTTCTTTGCTGCTGAGTTTAATAAGTTCTTTATAGATCTTGGAAACTAGCCATTTATCTGATACGTCATTTGCAAATATCTTCTCCCATTCTGTAGGTTGTCTTTTAGTTTTGTTGACTGTATCCTTTGCTGTGCAAAAGCTAATTATCTTGATGAAGTCCCAATAGTTCATTTTTGCTTTTGTTTCTTTTGCCTTCGTGGATGTATCTTGCAAGAAGTTACTGTGGCCGAGAGGGTGTTGGCTGTGTTCTCCTCTAGGATTTTGATGGAATCCTGTCTCACATTTAGATCTTTCATCCATTTTGAGTTTATCTTTGTGTATGGTGCAAGAGAGTGGTCTAGTTTCATTCTTCTGCATGTGGATGTCCAATTTTCCCAGCACCATTTATTGAAGGGACTGTCTTTCTTCCAGTGGATAGTCTTTCCTCCTTTATCGAATATTAGTTGACCACACATTTCAGGGTCCACTTCTGGGTTCTCTATTCTGTTCCATTGATCTATGTGTCTGTTTTTGTGCCAGTGCCACACTGTATTGATGACCACAGCTTTGTAGTACAACCTGAAATCTGGCATTGTGATGCCCCCAGCTCTGGTTTTCTTTTTTAAAATTCCCCTGGCTATTTGGGGTCTTTTCTGATTCCACACAAATCTTAAAATAATTTGTTCTAACACTCTGAAGAAAGTCCATGGTATTTTGATAGGGATTGCATTAAACGTGTAAATTGCCCTGGGTAACATTGACATTTTCACAATATTAATTCTGCCAATCCATGAGCATGGAATATTTTTCCATCTCTTTGTGTCTTCCTCAATTTCTTTCAGAAGTGTTCTATAGTTTTTAGGGTATAGATCCTTTACCTCTTTGATTAGGTTTATTCCTAGGTATCTTATGCTTCTGGGTGCAATTGTAAATGGGATTGACTCCTTAATTTCTCTTTCTTCAGACTCATTGTTAGTGTATAGAAATGCCACTGACTTCTGGGCATTGATTTTGTATCCTGCCATGCTACCAAATTGCTGTATGAGTTCTAGCAATCTTGGGGTGGAGGCTTTTGGGTTTTCTATGTAGAGTATCATGTCATTGGCAAAGAGGGAGAGTTTGACTTCTTCTTTGCCAATTTGAATGCCTTTAATGTCTTTTTGTTGTCTGATTGCTGAAGCGAGGACTTCCAGTACTATGTTGCATAACAGTGGTGAGGGTGGACATCCCTGTCTTGGTCCTAATCTTAGGGGAAAGGCTCCCAGTGCTTCCCCATTGAGAATGATATTTGCTGTGGGCTTTTTGTAGATGGCTTTTAAGATGTCGAGGAATGTTCCCTCTATCCCTACACTCTGAAGAGTTTTGATCAGGAATGGATGCTGTATTTTGTCAAATGCTTTCTCTGCATCTAATGAGAGGATCATATGGTTCTTGGTTTTCTCTTTTTGATATGATGAATCACATTGATTGTTTTACGAGTGTTGAACCAGCCTTGTGTCCCGGGAATAAATCCTACTTGGTCATGGTGAATAATCTTCTTAGTGTACTGTTGGATCCCATTGGCTAGTATCTTGTTGAGAATTTTTGCATCCATGTTCATCAGGGATATTGGTCTGTAATTCTCCTTTTTGGTGGGGTCTTTGTCTGGTTTTGGATTTCAGGTGATGCTGGCCTCATAGAACGAATTTGGAAGTACTCCATCTCTTTCTATCTTTCCAAACAGCTTTAGTAGAATAGGTATGGTTTCTTCAACTTTGGTTATTAATTGATTGATATATTTGGCAGCTCCCCCATTCGAGGCATATATATTGAGGATTGTTAAGTCGTCTTGTTGGATAGATCCTTTAAGTATGATATAGTGTCCCTCTTCATCTCTCACTACAGTCTTTGGGGTAAATGTTAGTTTATCTGATATAAGGATGGCTACCCCTGCTTTCTTTTGAGGACCATTTGAATGGTAAATGGTTCTCCAACCTTTTATTTTCAGGTTGTAGGTGTCCTTCTGTCTACAATTAGTCTCTTGTAGACAGCACATAGATGGGTCCTGCTTTTTTATCCAGTCTGAAACCCTGCAAGTGTCATATTCTTAATTTTCCTTTTCATTATTTTGGAATATCTCAGGAAACTTTACCAGTTTACACAAGAATAAATCAGGATTCATAAAGTATTTATCTGTTGTATTCTTGTTATGTTTTCCTACTTAAAATCTAACTAAATATATATGAAAAATAATTTCTCTTAAAAGAAAGAAGATTGTAATTGAATGTACAACATCACCTCAATTATGAAAAAGTGAGGCTAATGAAGGTGTATTTCGTTTGACTTCTGCTTCTTTGAAGTTTCTTTTGCTCAGTCAGATGAACTGAAAGAGAACTGGCAAACCCTTATTCATGTTATTTAGATTTGGTAGCTTTCTATGATTCTGAAAGATCATTTAAACAATGTACCTATGAACAAAGCAAAGAATTATGAAATATCTATTATATGATTAGGTTGTTTGGAACACTCATTAAAAAGAACAGAGAAATTTTATATACTTTTCACAGCAATTGTTTTCAAGATAGTATATGTTCTTGTTTATTAAAAAAATTTTGAACAGGGTATTTATTTATTTATTTTATTATTATCCATTAATATTCACTGAGTTATCATAGAAAAGCATGGTTTTATGTAGGTACTAAGCCAGACAAAAATCATGGTAATAGATCTTAGATTCCTGTTTCTCAATACTGTCACTTTTTGTATCAACATTGTACATAGTGAATAATCAAAATATTGTAGTCATGAATTGCCCTGAAAAACCCAGGTACTGGTAAATCAATAGTGTCAGAGATTTAAAGTACATTCTTCTATACAAAAATGAAATCAGAGCATATAAGAGAAACTGCAGTCTTGAAAGATCCCAAAGTGCTCAAAATAAAAACATAATGAGCTGTGTTGCCTATTTACAAATATCCTGTTTAAAATTTTTTTTGTATAAACAAAAACATATACTATATTGAAAACAAGTGCTGTTAAAAGTATATAAAATTTATTGTTTTCATTGTGTAATATATTAAATAAAAAGGTATTTCAAGTCAGTAGACTGGGCAAGGATTTCTTTGTTGGAAAGATACAGGAAGATGCTTTAGTTCTTATTTTTTTAGCTTTCTATTTTTGGAGGGAAGAAGTAAAATATTATGTTGGTCATGTGTGAAATGTGTAATTCCCTTAATACTCTGACCTCAAAGCACCCTTTAGATACTCAGTATCAGTTTCTTGATTGGTAACAAAAACTTTTGTTGTGCTGTCTCTCCAGGCCTCATTCATATGCTGAGGAGCCTATCTGAAACATCATATCTATCTACACTTCGAGTAGCATATAATAATAGGCAGAATAGATTTTGATGCTCCAAGATTAGTGAGATAATTTAGTAGAGAAACATATCTTGAATCACTAATGTTGGCATAGAAAATTTTACTTTTCCATAGTGCATAATTTGTTCCCATTACTTTGGACACAACCTTTCCAGTTTTTCTACTCTGCCTATTTAAGTGGGAGAAGAGAAAAGATAAGAAAAAAAAAGAAATAAAGAAAAGAAAAAAGAAAGAAAAGAAAAGAAAGAGAAAGAAAGAAAAAAAGAGAAACAAAGAAGAAAGAAGAAAAAGAAAGAAAGAAAGAAAGAAAGAAAGAAAGAAAGAAAGAAAGAAGAAAGAAAGAAAGAAAAAAGAAAGAAAGAAAGAAAGAAAGAAAGAAAGAAAGAAAGAAAGAAAGAAAGAAAGAAATTATTGATATTTCTCACTATTCAGAAGTTAGAGAAGATGAGGGCAGAATTATGGAGTTTTAAGTGTCCATAAACTAAAATCACATTGCCGACATGTGTTCATGATATCTGGATGATTGAATGTATGAATACTCTTATAAACAAGGTGAAACAATTTGTATTTTTACCAGAAGGTAGAAATGTGATCATATATTCTTTTAATTTCATAGTATTTTTTATCTTTTGAAATAAACGTATATTTGGAAATTTGGTAATTGAACATGAAGGGAGTTAACTGAATGCAATATTACAGTATTTAGGTATATACACAAGTTTAAGCGAGTCTGCCCACAATATGTCTCAACTCTCTAGCTCCCTCAGTAACTAAAATCTAGTTATTCAGAAATCACATTAGAGGTACAGGTTACTTTGGGTCCTCTGTAGAAACCAATGTGCATGAAATATATCAAACTCCAAGAGGAAAAATCTGACATGTACAAGCCAGTTCATCTGTCTAATGAAATCACTCGAGAACTGAACATACAATTTAAATTAAGTGAATAAATTCTGTCCCTGGTTTAGCAGTTGTGCAAATGTATGACTGCAGCCAGCAATTCATTGACTATTAATGTAGCTTTTAATAATCCACTGGCTAAGCTGTCCTTTTAACTAGCAAAATCTGACCTTTAAATTAATACTATTCCTTTAAATCGTTTTACCTTGTATTTTCTCAGCAGTTTTTTTTTTCTTTTTTTGTCATATAAAGTGTTTTCTTAGTTTTGAGAAGCACATATGCATTTCCTGGAAGATAATCATAAAACTTTAAAGTAGAAATATACAATTAATTTAAACCAACCAAAATTGATATGGACCATAGTCATTAAAAAAGGATCTTGTTTGCTGGTTTTATTATCTTTCCTTCCAAGCTCATTAAGAAAGAGTCTAGCAAAGGGCCTAGGTCTCAATTAATTTTAATGAGTATGACCAAAGTTTAATAAAGTGTGTGTTTTAATTGTGTTAGATTAAGCTAAATTGTAGCTTTAGTTTGTTATTTGTAGAAGTAAGATTTTGATCAAGATATTCAAAATAGTTTTCTAAAACAAATTGATAAAGTTGGTAACCTATGTAAAAGAGCACTGTTTTGTCTAGAAAAAAAAACATAAACATTGAAAATAAATGAAGAAAACTGACCACTTATAATACTTATAGATATTATTGAATTAGTTTTCAAATACAGATACTGATCCAGATTTGGTAGGTGGTACATACAAAAACCCATCTGCTATCATATTGTTTGTGACTATATAGGTAAACTATCCAAGGCTCTGAATATCTGTGTCATGGATAGCTGTCCAAAATGGTATTCTTGTAGCCTTCAATCATTAAACTAGTCAATCAAATATTTTGGTGGTGTTTCTATTCCAAAATGATATTAGGTAAATGATATTTTATTTTGAGAGGTTTTTAGCTTGGTTCAAGTAGTATTGGTCAGTTGCCAATAAGATAAATACTGTAATGAATAGATTCATCTTCAGTGCTATTAGCTAAGCAAAACTAAGCATTTAGACATTTTGGAAATCTCAACCCCTGTGAATTGAAGAAAAGAAAACAACCTACTCACAGGAATCCTACTTCATTCCCAGTAGATTAGCATGTTAACTGTCATATAATTAATTTCAGTGGAAGGAAGAACATACTTTTCAGAAAGCCATCAGGAAAAATTCTAATTTTTTTTAGTAATTCATGAATTTACTATTAAAACGTTTTATAAAATTTTCTTTAAATACTTAACATGATTAGGTCAGTTTAGAACACAGTGATAATGAGGCTGGTGTTGTGTGTGCATGTGTTTGTGTGTTTGGTATGTAAGGGGTAATTTTATGTGCTTGGTTATATGGTCAAACACTTGTCTAATTATTATGAAGATATTTTTTATGTGATAAAAATTTACAATCTACTGACTTTAAGGCAGATTACCCTTCATAATGGAGGTGAACTTCATGCAATCAATCCAAGGCTGTAAGAACCAAGATTGAGGTTTCCCAAAGAAGGTGTTCTGCCTTAAGACTACAGTATAGAGATCATGCTGCAGTTTCCAATCTGCTCATCTGTCTTATGGTTTTGGACTTAAAACTGCATCATCAACTCTTACATGAATTTCCATCCTGATGGCCTCCCTTGCAGATTTCAGACTTGTTAACCTCCACAATTACACGGTTATGTGATCCATTCCTTAAACAAATCAGCCTCTCTCAATAGATTAGATATAGATATAGATGATATAGATATAGACAGATAGATCACATTAGTTCTGCTTCTAAGGAGAACCTTGACTGATGTATGGGTCATGCTAACTTTGTCCTAGACATGTATCTCACAAAGATAGGTATTTTTACCCAAAGGGCAAACGGCAAAGTAGGAGTATGTATAGTGTGGCATAAACCAATAACTACTAAAAAACTCAATATTTTTGTTTTTCCTACAGGGTAACCGGAATGGGGGAAAAAGATCAAGCACTACATTATGCTCTCTGCTCAGTAGGGAGTCTGTTTTTCCCTCTCCCGCTCCTCTTGCTTGTGTTCTCTCTGTCAAATAAAAAAATAAAATTAAAAAAATAAAAGTAACCTCAAACTTCAAAGTAAATTGGATTTTTCTTGTCATCATTTCTTATTTCAACAAAAACTTAAAATTCAACTTTGATGACTGTCAGGGTGTCTAATAAATGTGATAGTTAAATTTGGTAAATATCAAGCATGCCCAACACTGACACTATTAAGGAAACTTCTACCTGCAGTTCCTTTAGCTACTTACTATCACTTCCACAATGCTGGGGACTTATTTTGAATTTACATACAGAACCAACTTGTTTTGACAAACAAACAATTACAAAGATTAATTAGTTCTTGGGCACTTTATGTTCCAGGTGTGTGACTTTTCTAGCTAGTGTCATAGTTCAGTGGACTTTCGACTATTTTGCACTAACTGTGACAATGCCAAATATATGTGTCTATGTGTTTCTTTGTGTTCTTTTTTGGTGCTCAGACTGAGCCTAGTAATGACTACAGAGCAACACAGCTAGTTGTAAATGATGTATGAAATTAAAAAATCTTTGGCCAGTGCATTCAGAGAATGCAGAGTAGAGAGGAAATGCTGTGCAGAGCTACTTCTTAATTTAGGTTGTGCATATCTTGATATGCTGCCAATTCAAGAAGGAAAAGACCAAATCCAGCAAATTTGGGTGCACTAAACTTTCCTTTATTGCATTTGGCTTCTTTCCTATACTTATCTTAAAATATCTGATAGGTGTTTTAATTATGGAAATTAAAGACAATAGTACATATTGATGCTTAAATCTCTGGAGACAAGAGGGGAAATAGAGGACATGGCATTTTTGGCAGGTGCAATTTATTTCCTTTCAGGGCAGTCTTTCTCACTATCTTCTACCTAAGCAACCTGCACCTTATAATATGTCTATTGGTCCATATACTTCCAATTGTTTTCTTACCTCTATTCCTTTTATTATGTTTATAATTAATGCTAATGAAGAATATGTTAACATTTATCTGTTGATTCATTAAACTTAGTACTTTTTTTTTTTAATTTTTATTTATTTATGATAGTCACACAGAGAGAGAGAGAGAGGCAGAGACATAGGCAGAGGGAGAAGCAGGCTCCATGCACTGTGAGCCCGATGTGGGATTCGATCCAGGGTCTCCAGGATCGCGCCCTGGGCCAAAGGCAGGCGCCAAACCGCTGCGCCACCCAGGGATCCCCGATTCATTAAACTTAGTGAAATAAGCAGTTTGAGAGAAGAGAATCAACCTGTTATTTCATTGAATCATGAGTATTCTTAGTTAAAAAACATCATGCCAATATCTTTTTAAAAAAATTATTCATGAGAGAGACACACACAGAGATAGAGACACATGCAGAGAGAAGCAGGCTCCTCGCAGGGACCCCAATGTGGGACTCAATCCCCAGACCCTGGATCACGCCCTGAGCCAAAAACAGATGCTCAACCGCTGAGCCACCCAGGCATCCCCATGCCAATATCTTTTGAGAGAGTTTACTTTCTGATACCTTAGAATAAGATAGTGGTAAAGAGTTCTAAAGCTGGAAGCATATTGTTAGGGTTGGAACTCATGAAACAAAGAGAAATCAATGTATGTTTATTGTAAAATGTTTAGTAAATTTATAAATTTTAAGGACATAATGATATTTTAAGAAAAAATAGAATGAAATCAGAATATATGCTCTCTCACAACGTGACTAGCTGGAGCATTCAGGCCAGAATCTTAATGAACAATGATGAAGATATCCATAGTGAATATCATATTTTCTGAATCTCACAAATTTTCTGAATTTTCCGAGCTATTAGAAAACTTTCAATAAAATGACAGCTTTTTTTTGCAAAAGATACAACAATATATATAGAAACTGCCAAAGTATTCTATTTTTTAAATAGATAAGATGATGCTGAACATAATCTGAAAAATATGTGCATCTTTAAACAGTGTTTTGAAGATGTAGGACTAATTATAGAATAGAAAGGTTAACCAATATAGATCATTTCTAAGTAAGACAATTTTATTTTTTAAATTTCTTTTTTATTTATTTATTTTTTTTTGTTTTTTTTTTAAAATTTCATTTTAATTCCAGTTAGTTAATATACAGTCTTATAGTAGTTTCAAGTTTACAATATAGTGATTAAACAATTCTATACATTACGCAGTGTTCATCAAGATAAATGTACTCTTAATCTTCATCTCCTACTTCAACCATTCCCCCATTCTTCTCCTCTGGTAGCCATTAGTTTGTTCTCTATAGTTAAGAGTCTGTTTCTTGGGATCCCTGGGTGGTGCAGCGGTTTAGCGCCTGCCTTTGGCCCAGGGCGCCATCCTGGAGACCAAGAATCGAATCCCACGTCCGGCTCCCAGTGCATGGAGCCTGCTTCTCCCTCTGCCTATGTCTCTGCCTCTCTCTCTCCCTCCCTCTCTCTCTCTCTCTCTCTCTGTGACTATCATAAATAAAAAATTTTTAAAAACTTAAAAAAAGTTTGTTTCTTGGTTTGTTTACCTCTCTGTTTTATTTAAATTTTTGCTCATTTGGCTTCTTAAATTCCACATATGAGTTAAACATATGGTATTTGTCTTTATCTCTAATTTATTTTGCTTAGTATTATACTCTCCATCTATGTCATTGCAAAAGGTAAGATTTAACTCTTTTACATGGCCAAATAATATTCCATTTGAGATAGTATGTATATGTATGTACATATGTATGTATGTGTATATATATGTATGTTTACATATATTTCACACATGGGATGTATGTATCTCTTTGAATTCATCTTTTTATACTTTCTGGGTAAATACTGAGTAGTGTGATTACTGGATTGTAGGGTAGTTCTGTTTTTAACTTTTTGAGGAATCTCCATACTGTTTTCCAGAGTTCCTGCACCAGTTTGCATTCCCACAACAGTGGAAGAGGATTCCACTTTCTCTGTATCCTTGCCAACATTTGTTGCTTTTTAGCTATTCTGACAGGTGTGAGATGATATCTCATTGCTGCTTTAATTTGCATTTCTCTGATGATGACTGATGCTGAGCATCTTTTCATGTGTTTGTTGGCCATCTGGATGTCTTCTTTCAAGAAATGTCTGTTCATTTCTTCTGAGCATTTTAAAGTTGGATTATTTGCCTTTTTCGGTGTTGAATTTTGTAAGTTCTTTATATATTTTGGATACTAACCTTTTCTCAGATACGTCATTTGAAAATATTTTCTCCCATTCCATAGGTTATCTTTTAGTTTTGTTGATTGTTTCCTTCACTGTGCAGAATTTTTCATTTTGATGTAGTAACAATAATTTATTGTTGCTTTTATTTCTCTTGTCTGGAGATGACATATCTAGAAAGATGTTGCTGTATTCAATATCAGAGACATTACTGTCTATGCTCTCTTCTAGGATTCTTAGGGTTTCAAGTCTCATATTCAGGTCTTTAATCTATTTTGAGTTTATTTTTGTATATGGTGCAGGAAGGTGGCCCAGTTTCATTCTTTTGCATGTTATTGTCCAGTTTTCCCAACACTTGTTGAGAAGACTGCCTTTTTCCCCATTGGATATTCTATTCTGCCTTGTAATTGACCATCCATATAATTGTGGATATATTTCTGGGTTTTCCATTCTGTTCCATTGATCTATGTGTCCATTTTTGTGCCAGCACCATCTTATTTTGGTTACTGCAGTTTTGCTAAATAACCTGAAGTCTAGAATTGTGATGCCTCCAGCTTCACTTTTCTTTTTCAAAATTGCTTTGGCTATTTGGGGTCTTTTGTGGTTCTATATAAATTTTAAGGTTTTTTGTTCTAGTTCTGGGAAATATCCTGTTGGTGTTTTGATAGCAATTACATTAAATCTGTAGATTGCTTTGAATAGTATAGAGATTTTAGCAATATTTATTCTTCCAACCCATGAACATGGATTGTATTTTTATTTCTTTGTTTTGTCCTTAATTTCTTTCATGATAAAACAATTTTGAATGAAAATTAAAGGAAATCTTCTTAATGTGTCAGAGGAATTTAATGCAAAATTTCAAATATTTTCTCTTTAAAATGAAAGTAACATTTTTACCTATTATTAAAATTCATTTCAAAAGATAATTGTTTTAAAAATGTTTACCTATTACAATTTAAACAGTCATTACTCATACAGGTTATTTCTAATTTCATCAATATAAATCATGCTTATATTAATATATTTAAGATTTTTCTGCATTTTGAATCAGTTTCCTTAGGATAGATCCCCATAAGCATTATTACTGGGTGAATGGGGTGTATGTTTTAAATTCCTAAAAGGTTATATTTCACAAGGAGTTGTTGCTTTCTCCATACTTTCACTATCACCAAAACTGAATTTTATCTTTTTAAAGCCCACAAAAATATGTAGCAGATTTAAGAATCAATGTTTTCAGTGACCTTTGGCTTGTTTAAGAGTTCAAGATCAAATAAGGGAATGAATGGAAATCATTAGAAAACTATATATAGGTTAGAACTCTTTGGGTTACAGTTAAACCACTTGAGTTGGCTTAAGCAAGAAAAGCAATTTATGGTAAATAAATATGATTTCTCAAGGAATCCAAGAACAGAAAGAAATAAGAAAAGAACTAAAGCCAAGGATACTATCAGGGCTTTATTTTTTTCTATTTTATTTTCATTATGTTCAGATCAACTTTCTTTGTCCAACTTGCATGACACAATTTATATGTTAAAAGCAAAAAATATGAAGAGAAATTTAGTTTGCTTAGTTGCAGTTACAAATACCTGGAAAAGGGTCTCTGATTAATCCAGCTTACATCAGATGATACCCATACATCATTTTGCAATTCTGAATGCATGGTTCTCAGAAATTTAGTATATGGCCAGATTATCCAGTAAGTCTCCAATACAAAAAAAAAAAATCAATTATGTAGTATTTAGTATCTAGCACATTTAGAATGCCAGGACAAATACCCACCATTTGCTTCAACGTGGATGGAACTGGAGGGTATTATGCTGAGTGAAATAAGTCAATCGGAGAAGGACAAACAGTGTATGTTCTTATTCATTTGGGGAATATGAATAATAGTGAAAGGGAATATAAAGGAAGGGAAAAGAAATGTTGGGAAATATCAGGAAGGGAGACAGAACATAAAGACTCCTAACTCTGGGAAACGAACTAGGGGTGGTGGAAGGGGAGGAGGGCGGGTGTTGGAGGGGAATGGGTGACGGGCACTGAGGTGGACACTTGACGGGATGAGCACTGGGTGTTTTTCTGTATGTTGGTAAATTAAACACCAATAAAAAAAAAAAAAAAGAATGCCAGGTAGCCTTAAAAGCTGTCAGTAGTTTAAATTTTTCTTTTTTAAAAAGATTTATTTATTTATTCATGACAGACACAAAGAGAGAGAGGCAAAGACATAGGCAAAGGGAGAAGCAGGTACCTTGCAGGAAGCCCAATGTGGGACTTGATCCCAGATCTTGGGATCATGCCCTGAGCCAAAGGCTGACGCTCAACCACTGAGCCACACAGGCGTCCCTTAAAAATTACTTCAACAATGATTGAAGGGGATTTTGTCATGAATCTAAAACTTTCCATAGCGGGAGAGTCCTTTTCCCAACTATTTCTCTTGCATGTGAAGGGGTGATAACTTTTGGAAACTGTATTCCAGCATCACACTACATATATCGTGGAGTTTCAACCTTTAAATTTCATAGTGAAACCACATGATTCTACACTTTTTAAATAATTCATAGAAAATTTTGTATAAATTAAATGAGACATGGATATATATTTTGTAGCAAACATTTAAATAATCTTGTGGGAATTTTTATACGAAAGTAATTATACTCCCTATCTACCTTTTCTCTCTTCCCATTCCAGATCCAAAATATCATTTTACAGAAAAGAAGCTGAGATTAAACAATGTTAAATGACCTCCTTGAGACCACAGATATATTTAGAAGCAATGCCAGGACTAGAACTGGGGCACTTAGCAAAATGCCACTCTTATTTTCCAACATATCATAAAAATGTTATTGCCCTTAGGAAGAGGAATTGTTATTTAGATATCAGGCATATCTTAATCTTTCAGTAATAAATAGAGGCACGTACACAAAATTCAAGTTACAAAGGTGTCTATATTAAAAGGAAGTCTCAGATTATAATGTTTGCATATTAAATGATGAAATCCCTGGGTATCTTTTTCCATTAGGCTCCCAGGACACTGGCAGCCATGCTTTTCCCTCCAGCACGGACAGAAATGGACTTCCATGAGAAATCTGACTGCTCCAAGAGGAAAGATGTAAAGACATTAGTATCTAGAAATCACCTGTTGTGTGAGGAAAACTGCTACAAAGAAATAGAGATCAAAAACATCATCACCATAGGGAGAAAAAACCCTCAACTTTAAAGAAATAGAATGTGGAAGCACCTCAGTGGCTCAGTTAGTTAAACATCTGACTCTTGATCTTAGCTTGGGTCTTGATCTCAGGGTCATGAGTTCAAGCTCCACATTGGGCACCACACTGAGCCTACTTAAAAAATACACAAAGAAAGAGTGTCTTAGGTTGGGCTTGGCAGAAGCAGAATTTGAGATAAGATTCTTCTGAAAGTGATTATTGTGATGGTACTTGTAAAGGAAGAGAATTTGTGTTATTCTACCTCAGGCACTATATAAGACAGGTGAAGAATGCAAAGCAAGCTTTTGGAAATAGCTGGAGATTAGCTAAAGCCTAGTCTCATGAAGAGCAATGAAACATAAGTTATACTATACAGGTAGTCTCACCTTGGATCAAGGTGGCACATTTTTTGTATCCTTGTTAGTCAATCACTGGAAGCAGTCTGGCTGCTTGGAAAAGCGTATAAACTTCTGGGTAAGGCTTTTCCATTTCTAATAAATACAATACTCTGAAGTGAGGACAACTGTGCACTCCTAGCCAGGAAGCACTCATACCAGCATCTAGGAAATGCCTACACTACACAAGTGAAAGATGTTGGTGGAGCACAAATCAGCTCTCATAGAAATACTGAAAGGAGAAAAAAAAAACACTCAGAAATTATCACTGCAACTTCAGAAAAATAATAAAAGTATTACATCCATGAAACTAGAACATACAAATGTTTATGAAATCTAAAAATATAATTAGCAAAAGTGAAAAACTAAATTCAAAGTTTACACATTTAAATTGAGGAATTCTTTCAGAGAGTCAAACAGAATGATAAAGACATGGAAAATAGGAGTAAAAGTAAATAAAACAACTTACCTTATGAAGCCCTAAGTCTTTTTTTTGTATATATTTTTTGATTGGAATTCGATATGCCAACATATAGCATAACACCCAGTGTTCGTCCCATCAAGTGTCCCCCTCGGTGCCTGTCACCCAGTCACCCCAGCCCCCCATCTACCTCCCTTTCCACCACCCATTGTTCCTTTCACAGAGTTAGGTATCTCTCATGTTCCGTCTCTCTCACTGATATTTCCCACTCATTTTCTTTACTCTCCCCTTTATTCCCTTTCAATATTTTTTATATTCCCCAAATGAATGAGACCATATGTTTGTTCTTCTCTGATTGACTTACTTCACTCAGCAAAATATCCTCCAGTTCGATCCATGTCGAAGCAAATGGTGGGTACTTGTAATTTCCAATTGCAGAGTAATATTCCATGTATAAATAGACCACATATTCTTTATCCATTCATCTTTTGATCACACCAAGTCTCCTTCCACAGTTTGGCTATTGTGGACATTGCTGCTATAAAAATTGAGATGAAGTGTCCTGCCATTTCACTGCATCTGTATCTTTGGGGTAAATCCCCAGCAGTGAAATTGCTGGGTCATAGGGCAGTTCTATTTTCAACTCTTTGAGGAACCTCCCCACAGTATTCCAGAGTGGCTGTACCAGTTCACATTTCCAACAGTGCAAGGGGGGTTCCCCTTTTTCCACATCCTTTCCAACATTTGCTCTTTCCTGTCTTGTTAATTTTCCCAATTCTCACTGGTGTGAGGTGGTATCTCATTGTGGTTTTGATTTGTATTTCCCTGATGGCCAGTGATGCGGAGCATTTTCTCATGTGCTTGTTGGCCATGTGTATGTCTTCTTTGGTGAAATTTCTGTTCGTGTCTTTTGCCCATTTCATTATTGGATTGTTTGTTTCTTTGCTGTTGAGTTTAATAACTTCTTTATAGATCTTGGATACTAGCCCTTTATCTGATATGTCATTTGCAAATATCTTCTCCCATTCTGTAGGTTGTCTTTGAGTTTTGCTGACTGTTTCTTTTGTTGTGCAGAAGCTTTTTATCTTGATGAAGTCCCAATAGTTCATATTGCTTTTGTTTCCCTTGCCTTCATAGATGTATCTTGCAAGAAGTTGCTGTGGCCAAATTCATAACGGGTGTTGCCTGTGTTCTTCTCTAGGATTTTGTTGGATTCTTGTCTCACATTTAGATCTTTCATCCATTTTGAGTTTATCTTTGTGTATGGTGTAAGAGTATGCTCTAGTTTCATTCTTCTGCATGTGGATGTCCAATGTTCCCAGCAGCATTTGTTGAAGAGACTGTCCTTTTTCCAGTGGATAATCTTTCCTGCTTTGTCAAATATTAGTTGACCATAGAAGTGAGGGCCCATTTCTGGGTTCTCCACTCTGCTCCATTGATCTATGTGTCTGTTTTTATTTATTTTATTTATTTATTCATGAGAGATACACACACACAGAGGCAGAGACACAGGCAGAGAGAGAAGCAGGATTCATGCAGGGAGCCTGACATGGGACTCGACCCCAGGTTTCCAGGATCACGCCCTGGGCTGAAGGCAGTGCTAAACCACTGAGCCACCCGGGCTGCCCTATGTGTCTGTTTTTGTGCCAGTACCACACTGTCTGGATGATCACAGCTTTGTAGTATAACTTGAAATCTCACATTGTGATGCCCCCGGCTATAGTTTTCTTTTTTAATAATCCCCTGGCTATTTGGGGTATTTTCTGATTCCAAAATATCTTACAATGATTTGTTCCAACGCTCTGAAGAAAGTCTGCAGTATTTTGAAAGGAATTGCATTGCACGTGTAAATTGCCCTGGTATAGCATTGACAGTTTCACAATATAAATTCTTCCAATCCATAAGCATGCAATATTTTTCCATCTCTTTGTGTGTTCCTCAATTTCTTTCAGTACTGTTCTTTAGTTTTTAGGGTATAGATCCTTTACCTCTTTGGTTAGGTTTATTCCTAGATATCTTATGCTTTTGGGTGCAATTGTAAGTGGGAATGACTCCTTAATTTCTCTTTCTTCAGACTCATTGTTAGTGTATAGAAATGCCAGGTTTTTGGACATTGATTTTGTATCTTGACACAGCCACATTGCTATGAGTTTTGGCAATCTTGGGGTGGAGGCTTTGGGCTTTCTATGTAAGGTATCATGTCATCTGTGAAGAGGAAGAGTTTGACTTCTTTTCCAATTTGAATGCCTTTTATTTCTCTTTGTTGCCTGATTTCTGAGGCTAGGACTTCTAGTACTATGTTGAATAGCAGTGATGAGAGTGGACATCCCTGTCGTGTTCCTGATCTTATGGGAAAGGCTCCCAGTGTTTCTCCATCGAGAATGCTGTTATCTGTGGGCTTTCCGAAGATGGCTTTTAGATACTGAGGAATGTTCCCTCTATCCCTACATTCAAGAGTTTTGATCAGGAATGGATGCTGTGTTTTGTCAAATGCTTTCTATGCATCTATTGAGAGGATCATATGGTTCTTGTTTATCTCAGGTTCATATGATCTATCACACTGATTGCTTTAAGAGTGTTGAACCAGCCTTGCATCCCAGGGATAAATCCCACTTTGTCATGGTGAATAATCTTCTTAATGTACTGTTGGATCCTAATGGCTACTATGTTGTTCAGAATTTCTGTACTTGTGTTTGTCGGGCATATTGGTCTATAATTCTCCTTTTTGGTGGGGTCTTTGTCTGGTTTCAGAATTAAGGTGATGCTGGCCTCATAAAATGAGTTTGGAAGTATTCCATCCCTTTCTTTCGGAATAGCTTTAGTAGAATGGGTATTGTTTCTTTTTTATATGTTTGATAGAATTCCCCTGGGAAGCCATCTGTCCCTGGACTTTTGTGTCTTGGGAGGTTTTGGATGACTGCTTCAATTTCCTCCCTGGCTACTGGCCTGTTCAAGTTTTCTATATCTTCTGTTCCAGTTTTGATAGTTTACAGTTTTCCAGATATGTGTCCATTTCCTCTAGATTGCCTAATATATTGGTGTAGAGCTTCTCCTAAAATGTTTTTAAAATTGTTTGTATTTTCTTGGTTTTGGTGATGATCTCTCCTTTTTCACTCATGATTTTATTAATTGGATCTTTTCTCTTTCTTTTTAATTAGGCTGGCTAGGGGTTTATCTATCTTTTTTTTTGGGGGGGTATCTATCTTATTAATTCTTTCAAAGAACCAAATCCTGGTTTTGTTGATCTATTCTACAGTTCTTCTGATCTCTATTTAATTGAGTTCTGCTTGAATGCTTATTAACTCTCTTCTGCTTGGCATAGTTTTTTTTTTTTTCTCTTCTTTCTCCAGTTCCTTTAGGTGTGAGATTAGCTTGTGTATTTGAATTTTTTCCAACGTTTTGAGGGATGCTTCTATTGCGATGTATTTCCCTCCCCGGACTGCTTTTGCTGTATCTCAAAGATTTTGAATTATTGTATCTTCACTCTCATTAGTTTCCATGACTCTTTTTAATTCTTCTCTAATTTCCTGGTTGACCCTCTCATCTTATAGCAGGATGGTCTTTAACCTCCACATGTTTGAGTTTCTTCCAAATTTATTCTTGTGATTGAGTTCAAGTTTCAAAGCATTATGGTCTTAAAATATGCAGGGGCCTATCCCAATCTTTTGGTTTTGGTTAGGATCTGATTTGTGACCCAGTATGTGGTATATTCTGGAGAAAATTCCATGTGCAATTGAGAAGAATGCTATTCAGTCACGTTTGGATGTGAAGTTCTGTAAATATCTGTGAAATCCATCTGGTCAAGTGTATCATTTAAAGCTCTTCTTTCTTTGGAAATATTGTGCTTAGAAGATCTGTTGTTTGTAGAAAGCGCCATGTTGAAGTCTCCCAGTATTAGTGTATTATTATCTAAGTATGTCTTTACTTTGGTTATAAATTGATTTATATACTTGGCAGCTCCCACATGAGCGGCATAAATATTCATGATTGTTAGGTATTCTTGTTGGATAGATCCTTTAAATATGATAAGTGTCCCTCTTCATCTCTTACTACAGTTTTTGGGATACACTTTAATTCTTCTGATACCCCTGCTACCTCTGCTTTCTCTTGAGGACCATTTGAATGGTAAATGGTTCTCCAAACTTTGATTTTCAGGCTGGAGGTATCCTTAGGTCTAAAATGAGTCTCTTGTAGACAGCAAATAGATGGGTTTTGCTTTTTTATCCCGTCTGAAACCCTTTGTCTTTTGATGGGATCATGAAGCCCATTCACATTCAGAGTTCCTATTGAAAGATATGAATTTAGTGTCATCATAATACATATTCAGTCCCTGTTTTTGTGGGTTATTTCTTTTGGATTCTTCTTTCTTTTACAGAGTCCCCCTGTAAATCTTACAGATCTTGCAGATCTGGTTTGGTGGTCACATATTCTTTCAGTTTCTGCCTATTTTGGAAGCTATTTATCTCTCCTTCTATTCTGAATGAGAGCCTTGCTGGATAAAGTATTCTTGGCTTCATGTGTTTCTCATTTAGTACCCTGAATACATCATGCCAGTCCTTTCTAGCCTGCCTGGTCTCTGTAAAGAGGTCTTCTTTTTTTTTTTTTTTTTTTAAGAGGTCTTCTTTTAATCTAATATTTCTCCCCATATAAGTTAGGGGTTTCTTGTCTCTCTCTGCTTTAAGGATTTTCTCTTTGTCTTTGGAATTTGCAAGTTTCACTATTAAATGTCAAGGTGTTGAATGACTTTTATTGATTTTGGCTGGGGGGGGGATCTCTCTATCTCCTGGATCTGAATGCCTGTTTTCCGCCTTCCCAAATTGGGGAAGTTCTCAGCTATGCTTTGTTCAAATATGCTTTCTCATTCTCTGTCCCTTTCGGAGCCCTCTGGAACCCCAATTAAATGTAGATTTTGCCTTATGAGGCTGCCATTCATTTCCTTTAACCTTTCCTCATGGTCTTCAATTGTTTTTCTCTTTTTTCCTCAGCTTCTTTCCTTGCCATCAACTTGCTTCTATGTCGCTCACTCTTTCTTCCGCCTCATTAACCCTTGTTGTTAGGACCTCCAGTTTGGATTGCCTATCCTTTAACTGATTTTTAATTTGGGCCTGATTAAATCTAAATTCTGCAGTCATGAAATCTCTTAAATCCTTCATTCTTTTATCCAGAGCTGCCAGTAGCTTTTAATTGTGCTTCTGAATAGGCTTTCTGACATCAAATTGTAATCTAAATTCTTTACCTCTGTTGCAGAGTACTGTCTCTGATTCTTTCTTTTGTGGTGAGTCTTCTTTCTAGTCCTTTTGCTCAGTGTGGTGGTTAAAAATGAGTTGTATTGGAAAAAGGAAGAAAAAGTAAAGGAGAAAGGAAAAAGAAAAAGGAAAAGAAAAAGAAAAAACAAATCAAAAACAAAAACAAGGAGGGGTATCCTCTGGTTCTATATACTGTAAATCCCTCGACTTCCCCTGGAGCTTTCCAGCACTGCTCAGCCAAGAACTTGCTCTTCCTGTCTCCTCCAGCTGGTCTTCTGGGGAGGGGCCTGCTGTGATGACTCTCAAGTGTGTGCAGGGCTCAGTGAGAGTGGTTTATCCTGTGAGGCCCTGTTCCCTTGTGGTCCCACTCAATCCCAGGCACAGGGTCAAGGCAGGAGGAATAACCACACTGGTGGCGGCCAACTCTCCAGCTCTGGAGTCAGCTCCCCTCAGTAACTCCCACAGTCCCCCAGTCCACACTTGCCTGGATGCTCCCAGGGGTGGGGTGTGTTGATCTGCACAGCTTGGGGGCACCCGGTGGCAGGAGAGTCCTCACTGTCCTGTGCCCTCCCTGCTTCCACCTGTCCCGGGGAGAGCACAGGATCCTAGGCTGTGTCCCCAGCACTCTGGGGTCCAGGACCCGTGCCACTGGAATTATGCTCCCGGGGCCATGGCTCCCAAAGGCAGCAGGGCACAGCCCCCTCCTACCAGAGCCACCGCCTGAGCTTCTCCCGAGGCTCCGCCTGGCGTGCACTCCAGCCCTTTATGGAGCTCGGCCCGCAATCTGTGGCGTGCTCTCCTCTGGGGCGCCCTTCTTCTGTTAGTGACTCCAGGAACCTGGAGCTTCCACTGGACCTCCTGTGGTTCTGCCTGGTTTCCCTGCTAAGTGCCTTTCCATCTGGGAAGAATCTGGTGCGAAATTTTAAAGTTCCTGCTTCCCCAGGGCTGGGCTTTCCTGTCCTGGAGGCTTTTGCTGACTGGCCTTAGCCCAGATCCTAGTGGGGGCCCCTCCCCCACTGGATTCTTTTTATATTTTTTTCCTCCTTCCTTCCTTGTTAGAAGCACAAACTTCTCTCTGTAGCATTCCAGCTGTTCTCTCTTTAAATCTCAGGTTGAATTAATAGGTTTTCAGGATGATTTGAAAGTTATCTAGGTAAGTTGGTAGGGACAGGTGACTTGGGGACCCTACTCCTCTGCCATCTATGCCCACCCCCTCCCACTAAATCTTAATTATAGGAACTTCATCAAAAACAATAGAGAAAGTGGAGAGGGAGTTATCATCAAACAGATGATTCAAGAAAATCATTGAGGGTAGTGATATTAAAGAGCTTTTATTTTTTAATTTTTATTTTTAAAAATATTTTATTAATTTACTCATGAGAGATACAGAAAGTCATAGATATAGCAGAGCGAGAAATAGGCTCCTTGAAGGGAACCTGATGTGGGTGGGACTTGATCCCTGGACCCCAGGATCAGTCTCTGAGCTGAAGGCAGACACTCAACCACTGAGCCACCCAGGTATCCTTAGTGAACTTTTACATACCAGTTACAATGTGTCTGATACAGTGGTCTAAAGACTTTCAAACATATTTGAGAATATCTTCATATCTATTAACAAAACCCTGCATAGTTGAATACAACTGAGCAGTGCCTTCAAAATTCTAATGTACAGTGATTCTCAACCTAGAATTTTACACCCAGGCAAATAAAAATCAAGTGTAAATATAGAATGAAGACATTTTCAGAAATGCATGTTCAGGGAACATTTACCTTCTCTGAACCCTTTTTCAAAAAGATACTAAGGTATCCAAATTGGCAAAGAAGAAGTAAATCTTCCATTTATTGTAGATAACTTGATACTATAAATCTAAAACCTGAAAGAGTCCACCAAAAATACTAGAGTTGATACATGAATAAAGTTGCAGGGTAGAAAATCAATGTACAGAAATATGTGGCATTTCCATACACCAATAATGAAGTAGCAGAAAGAGAAATCAAGGAATCGATTGCATTTATAACTGCACCAAAAACAATAAGATATCTAGGAATAAACCTATCCAAAGAGGTTAGGTACTCTGTACAGGTACTCTGATAACTTTAGAACACGTATGAAAGAAAGTGGAGATGACACTAAGAAATGGAAATACATTTCATGCTCATGGATTGGAATAACAAATATTGTTAGAATGTCTATACTACCCAAAGAAATCTACACATTTAATTCAATCCCTATCAAAATACCACCAGCATTTTTCTTAGAGCTAGAATAAACAATCCTAAAATTTGTATGAAACTGTAAAATATATCAAATAGCCAAAGCAAAAATAAAAAAGAAAAGCAATGCTGGAAGCATCACAATTCCAGACTTCAAGTTATATTGCAAAGCTGTGGTAATCAAAACAGAATGGTACTGGCACAAAAATAGACACATTGATCAGTAGAACTGAATAGAAAACTCAGGAATGAACCCACAACCATATGGTCAAATAATCTTCAACAAAGCAGAAAGGAATATCCAATGGAAAGAAGACAGCCACTTCAACAAATGGTGTCGGGAAAACTGGACAGCCTAGGAAACTAGGCCACTTTCTTATACCATACACAAAAATAAATTCCGATGGATGAAAGATCTCAGCACAAGACTAGAAGGCACCAAAATCCTAAAAGAGAAGACAGACAGTAATTTCTTTAACATTGGCCACAGCGAATTCTTTCTAGATATGTCTCCTGAGGCAAGGGAAACAAAAGCAACAATAAGCTATTGGGATTTCATCAAAACAAGAAGCTTCTGCACAAAACTAAAAGGACACCTATGGAATAGGAGAAGATATTTGCAAACGGCATATCTGATAAAGGCTTAATATCCAAAATATATAAAGAACTTATAAAACCTAAAACTCAAGAAATGAATAATCTAGTTAAGAAATATGCAGAAGACATGAATAGATATTTTTCCAAAGAAGACATTCAGATGGCCAACAGGCACAAGAAAATGTTCTCAACATCACTGATCATCAGGGAAATACAAATTAAAACCACAATTAAATATCGCCTCTCACCAGTCAGAATGGCTAAAGTCAATAACACAAGAGACAACAGGTGTTGGTGAGGATGTGGAGTGCAAACTATCACAGCCACTCTAAAATTGTATGAAGGGGGATGCCTGGGTGGCTCAGTGGTTGAGCATCTGCCTTCAGTTCAGGATGTGATCCCAGGGTTTCGGGATCAAGTCTTGCATCGGACTCCCTGTAGGGATCCTGCTTCTCTCTCTGCCTGTGTCTCTGCGTATCTCTCTCTGTGTCTTTCATGAATAAATAAACACAATCTTTAAAATAAAATAGTATGAAGTTTCCTCAAGATATTAAAAATAGAACTATCCTGTATTCTAGCAATGGTACTACTAGATATTTATCCAAAGAATATAAAAATACTAATTCAAAGGGATGCCTCCACCCCATGTCTATAGAAGCATTATCTACAATAGTCAACCTATGGAAACAGCTCAAATGTCCTCCAACTGATGGGTGGATAAAGAGGATGTGTTATATACATACAATGGAATATTACTCAGACACAAGAAAGAATGAAATCTTGCCATTTACAATAACATGGATGGTGCTAGAGAGAATCATGCTAAGCAAAAAAAGTCAGAGAATCACAAACACATATTATTTCATACACATGCAGAATTTTAAAAATAAATGAGCAAAGGGGGAAAAAAAGACAGAAATAGGCAAACCAAGAAATAGACTCTTAACTGTAGAGAACAAACTGATGGCTACCAGAATGGAGGTGGGTGGGAGATGGGTTAAATAGGTAATGGAGAATAAGGAGTATACTTGTGATGAGCACAGGTGTTTTATGGAAGTGTTGATTCACTATCTTGTACACCTGAAGCTAATACTACACTGTATGTTAACTAACTGGAATTTAAATAAAAACATAACCCCCCCCAAAAAAAGATACTAAAATGTATGCTTCAGAAATACAGAGTTACAAAGGACAAATGGGATGACAGAAAACTGTAGTCAGTTATCTCACAAAAAAAGAGTAAAAATGTTCTCCAAGATGATACTGGAGGGAGTTACAGGATGGCATTCATGAGATCTAGGAGACAAGTAGTCTAGACTGAAGCAGGGCAACTCAAGAGTTGGGCATATTGAAAGTGTAATCACATTTATTTTTTGACACTGTGCAGTCATTTTAGATTTTGTACATTACCATTTTATTAACTTTTTTTGTGAACATTTTAAAACATTTTCTATAAAAATCAAAATAATAAATACTAATCTTTCACCTGATGGAATTAATGGAGGATAAAACACACACACACACGCACAAAGAGTTTTAAGAAAATAGATAATGCAAATCAACTAGGAAATATAACTGAAGGAAAAGGCAAAAGTAAGTCCCAGTATGAGGGCTGTATAGGAAGCTTAGGACACAACCAGTTTAGAGAGAAGTTATTGTAGATTTCCAGGAGAGATAAGTACAAGAATAAAAATACAGGAATGATAAATAACAAAGTGGTGATAGAATCTGTGGAAATTATGTTGGGAAGCTATTAGAAGAACTAGCAATAAGTATAAAGGAAACCAAGCAGATAAAAAGCACAAAGAAATCTAAGCATAAATGAAACTTCTGGACACCTGCACCCCGATGTTTCTACCAGCAATGGCCACAATAGCCAAACTGTGGAAGGAGCCTCGGTGTCCATCGAAAGATGAATGGATAAAGAAGATGTGGTTTATGTATACAATGGAATATTCCTCAGCCATTAGAAACGACAAATACCCACCATTTGCTTCAACGTGGATGGAACTGGAGGGTATTATGCTGAGTGAAATAAGTCAATCAGAGAAGGACAAACAGTGTATGTTCTCATTCATTTGGGGAATATAAATTATAGTGAAAGGGAATATAAAGGAAGGGAACAGAAATGTTGGGAAATATCAGGAAGGGAGACAGAACATAAAGACTCCTAACTCGGGGAAACGAACTAGGGGTGGTGGAAGGGGAGGAGGGCGGGTGTTGGAGGGGAATGGGTGACGGGCACTGAGATGGACACTTGACGGGATGAGCACTGGGTGTTTTTCTGTATGTTGGTAAATTGAACACCAATAAAAGTTAATTAAAAAAAAAAAAATAAATAAATAAATAAATAAAAACATTTTAACTTAATGAAAAAAAAAAAAGAAATCTAAGCATAGAGCTGCATAGAGCAGTTAGTAAGCTTCAGGAAAAACAGTAAGAAGAGAAAGATGACCAGAGTAAACTACAGTGCATTATTTGCTGTAAGAAGAAGTTAGTAGTAAAAAAAAAATGAGTGAAGAACCTGAATAGACATTTCTTCATAAAAAACACACCTCACACCCATCGGGTTAGCTATTATAAAACAAACAACCACCAAATACAAGTGTTGATGAGGATGTGGAGAAATTGAAACTCTTACACTGTTGGAACAGTTACTATGGAAAATAGTATGGAGGCTTCTGAAAAAAATTAAAAAGTAAACTACTATATAATCCAGCAATCCGGGGTAACTGTGTGGCTCAGATGGTTAAGCATCTGCCTTCGGTTTGGGTCATGGTCTCCAAATCCTGGGATCAAGCCCCACATCTGGCTCCCAGCTCAGCAGGGAGTCTGCTTCTCCCTCTTCTCTCTTTTCTCTCTCTCTTTCTCTCTCTCTCTCTCTCCCTCTGAGATGAATAAATAAGACAGTCTTTAAAAAAAAATCAACAATCAGGAAGGGAGACAGAACATAAAGACTCCTAACTCGGGGAAACGAACTAGGGGTGGTGGAAGGGGGGAGGAGGGCGGGTGTTGGAGGGGAATGGGTGACGGGCACTGAGGTGGACACTTGACGGGATGAGCACTGGGTGTTTTTCTGTATGTTGGTAAATTGAACACCAATAAAAATTAATTAAAAAAAAAACCAAAAAAAAAATCAACAATCATACTCCTGGGTATTCATACAGAAGAACTGAAATCAGGATCTCTAGAATATATTAGTTTGTCAATGTTCTTGCAGCATTATTCACAAGAGCTGAGATATCAAATCAACCTAAATGTCCATAGACATGAATGGATAAAGAAAAGTGGGATATACTGTTGACATAGAACAGAGGCATAATTGAAATAAAACAAAAGCTGTTATTTGGAGTCTCGAAATTGTGGATTTGGGTAGTAAATCAAATTGTGTCCCACTATGGAACAAAGTTGGGGGGTTTCAAGGACTAAAGAAAATGCTGGTATATGTTGTTTACAGAGGATTTTGATTGGTTCTGGTGGCAGAAGATTAATCTTGGCTAAACATAAATGGTTGCTAAAGCTATCACCAAGCAAAAGTGAGTTACTGTAGCAAGTTGCTGATGTTCTTGCAGAGTACTTGGAAAATTTGCAATTTGGCTCAGTTCAAGATATCACGATTCCACCCAGTAAGGATGTTCAAAAGGCACACCTCCTTAATAACCTCCTGGCTTAACTTTATTTTTATTTAATTTTTAGATTTTTAACTTATTTAAATTCAATTATTTAACATATAGTGTATCATTAATTTCAGATGTAGACTTCAGTTATTAAACTGTTCATAAACACCCAGTACTCATTATATCACATGCCCTCCTTAATGCACATCACCCAGCCACCCCATCCCCCCATCCACCTCCCCTCCGGCAACCCTCTGTTTGTTTCTTGTAGTTAAGAGTCTCTATGGAGTCTGTAAAGTTTGCCTCTCTGATTTCATCTTATTTGTCCCTCCCTCTCCCTGTGATCCTCTTCTTTGTTCCTTAAATTCCACATATGAGTGAAACCATATGATAATTGTCTTTCTCTGATTGACTTATTTCACTTAGCATAATACCCTCTAGTTCCATCCATATTGTGATATGATTTCATCCTTTTTGGTGAAAAAATCCATTATATATATGTACCACCTGTTCTTTACCCATTCATCTGTTGATTGACATCTTGGGTCTTTCCATAGTTTCACCATTGTGGACATTGCTGCTATAAACATTGGGGTGCAGGTACCCCTTTGGATCACATTTGTGTCCTTTGGATAAATACCTCATAGTGCAATTGCTGGGTGGTAGGTTAGCTCTATTTTTAACTTCTTGAAGAACCTGCTTACTGTTCTCCAGAGTGGCTACACCAGTTTTCTTCCTAGTAGCAGTGTAAGAAGGCTCCCCTTTCTTTCCATCCTTGCCAAAATTTGTTGTTTCCTGACTTGTTAATTTTAGCCATTCTGACTAATGTGAAGTGGTATCTCATTGTGGTTTTGATTTGTAATTCCCTGATGCCAAGTGATGTGGAGGATTTTTTCATGTGTCTGTTGTTCATCTGTATATCTTTGGAGAAATGTCTATTCATGTCTTCTGTCCATTTCTTGATTGGATTATTTGTTTTTGAGTGTTGAGTCATAATTGCAGCAACTTCTTTCTAAACATGTCTCCAGAGGCAAGGAAAACAAAAACAAATATGAACTGTTGGAACTTCATCAAGATAAAAAACTTCTGTACAGCAAAAGAAACAGTTCACTAAACCAAAAGACAATGTACAGAATGGAAGAAGATATTTGCAAATGTCTTATCAGATAAAGGGCTAGTGTGTAAGATTTATAAAGAACTTATCAAACTGGCTTAATTTTAAAACTCGTAGACATGAGTGACTGCATTTAATTTCACTTTTAACAATTATATACAGTGTAATGCCAATCAGCCTTAAGAAAGAAAATAATCTCAAGGACATTGTGCTTAGTAAAACAATTCAGTCACAGAGACAATTACTGCATCATTCCATTCATTATTTAAAATATTTATTTATTTATTTATTTATCCATTTATTTATTTTTAAAGATTTTATTTATTTATTCACGAGAGACACAAAGAGAAGGCAGAAACACAGGCAGAGGGAGAAGCAGGCTCCTCGGAGAGAGCCTTATGTGGGACTCAATCCCAGAACTCCAGGATCACACCCTGGGCCAAAGACAGATGTTCAACCACTGAGCCACCCAGGCATCCTGATTGATTAATTAATTAATTGACTTATTGATTTTAGATGAAGCAGGAGAAAGAGAGAGAGTGCAAGAGTGAGAGTGATTGAGGGTAGGGTGGAGGGGCAGACAGAGAGAATCTTTAAGAGACTCCCCACTGAGCATAGAGCCTAGGTAGGACTCAGTGCCAGTATCCTTCAGATCAGATCTGAGTTAAAACCAAGAGTCAGATGCTTAACCGACTGAGCCACCCAGGGGGCCCCTACATCATTCCATTAATATGAGGTATCTAAGATAGTCAAATTCATAAAATGAAGAATGTAATGGTGGTTGCCAGGGGCTGCAGAGGGATAGAAATGTGTAGCCAGTACTGCGGCATGAAGTTTCAGTCAAGCAGTATGAATTAGCTCTATAAATCTGCTATGTAACATTGCAACTATAGAAAATGATGATGTTTGCTTAAAAAGTGGTTAGGAGAGTGGATCACATGTTAAGTGTTTTTATCACAATAAAAAAATGAAAATAAAAAACTACATATTGCTTTATATGGAAGGTGAATCAAGTATTCTTTAAATGTTACACTAAGTATTTTAAATAGAAACTTCTTTTTATAAAGCAAATTACCTTCTCTAAAATATCTATTAGGTAAATCAGAAATTTCTTGTGTTTCATTTCTTTTTTTAAAAAACATGTGCTTTTTCTAGATTTTTAAAAATATTTTATTTATTCATGAGAGAGAGAGAGAGAGAGAGAGAGAGAGAGAGAGAGAGGCAGAGACACAGGCAGAGGGAGAAGCAGGCTCTATGCAAGGAGCCTGATGTGGGACTAGATCTGAGGACTCCAGGATCAAGCCCTGAGCTAAAGGCAGATGTTTAACCGCTGTGCCACCCGGGCATCCCTTGTGTTTATTTTCTTAGAGAAAGCTTCATCTGCATTCATAGATTATTTTTATATTTGCCTCTTTCCATACCTAGAAGTCTAGAAATTTTGGAAGGGCGGGTCCATAATGAAAATATTTATAGGGATTATAAAATAGCAGGACATAAAGTAATAAAGGTAATATTATTATTATAGTGGAGCAAATTAATGTAATTTTAGTATAAACCTAGGCATACAAAGTTTTCTTTCTATAGGATCAACAAATCCATTTGGAATAAGCAGAATGATAACTCATTCCTGGAAAACCCATCCCTCTATCTTAGAAACATAATTTTTCCAACCTGATTTTAGGTATTTGAATGAAATTTATTTGAAGATGAAGTCATAAGAAATGGAATAGGAAAATAAGGAAATAGCTACAATCTTTCAATATGACACATTTTGAACATAGGAAGATGAACATGACATGCCTGACCTTAAAATGCAACAGTCCTTTTTATAGATCATTCTGTTTGTGTTAGGAATGTCAATCAAGTATTTCATGAATATATTTCAGCAGCTGTGAAACTTGATTAAAATTTAATGTAGCCTTTCTTCTTCTCCAAATATGAATGAATTTAGATGGGCAACTGTCTGTGAAATTATGATTTTACTTGTTAATTGTTCATTATCCTTATATGAAGGGAAGTTACTTTTTCTTTGTTTTAAAAACTAACAGATTAGGGCAGCCCGAGTGGCTCAGCAATTTAGCGCTGCCTTCAGCCCAGGGTGTGATCCTGGGGACCCGGGATCTAGTCCCGCGTCAGGCTCCCTGCATGGAGCCTGCTTCTCCCTCTGCCTGTGTCTCTGCCTCTCTCTCTGTCTCCCTCATTAATAAATAAATAAAATCTTTAAAAAAATAAAAAAACTAAGAGATTATATTAACTTCACGATAATTTTATAACTTACATATTCCCAACACTGCATCTATTAAGAGTTACTTTTTTAATAATAAATTTATTTTTTATTGGTGTTCAAATTGCCAACATACAGAATAACACCCAGTCCTCATTCCATCAAGTGCCCCTCTCAGTGCCCATCACCCATTAAGAGAGTTATTAATAATAAGTATGTTTTCTCTAGGAAAGTAAAAGAATGTACGCATACTTCTGAAAATCCATTACTTTCAGAGTACCCTTATGTAAGATTAGGCTAAAAATGATAACTTAATGAACAATGATATTATAGAAACTAATGAAAATTTGTAACTTGTTAGAGATTGAGTTCTGAAAAAAATCGGTGCTATTTATTATTGAAATGATCTAAGGAAAGTAAGTTATGAAACAGTAGCAATAGATACAGAAGGCTATCTTCCCTAATAGAGTGTAAGCATTTTAATTACTCAGAAAAAGAGATGAAATATATTTGGTATTCTAAATACATTCTTGATATGGTTGGAACCTCTCTAAAATATAGATTTTTTTACTCCAGCTGTATTACTCTAAGTCCATTATTACCCTAAAATAATCTTGCACATTATTGGAGGTGACTGGGAAGTCTGAGATATCATATGGTGTAAGCAGAAAATATAAAAGAATCTTAGTATTTTATTCAATGAACTGTTCTTGATCTTTAATGTATCATGTTATATGCACTGTGAGCTATACTTATCAGACTTGGTTCTATCTTTCATGTTGCTTGCAATCTCCTAAGGGCAATAAGTCAAGTGAAACAATTAGAAAACAAGAGAATATATTAGTTTTCTATTGTTGCTTGACAAATTATCACAGACGTAGTAATGGCTTAAAAACAATTATTTATTAGCCCATAGTTCTATAGATTAGAAGTCCAGGCAGGCTCAACTGGGTTCTCTGATCACAGTGCCAAAGTCAAGGTGCTGGCCACACTGGGCTCCTATGTGGCGTCTTTAAGGAGAATCTACTTCAGAACTCACTCAGGTTGTTGAAAATTTCATTTCTTTGCAGTTTTAGCATTGAGTCCTCGGTTTCTTTGCTGATTGTCAGTGGGGGCCCACTTTCAGCTTCTTGAGGTTACCTATATTCTTTAGTATATGGATTCCTCCATCTCAAGCCATCAGTGGTGCATTATATCCTAGTCACATTTTCAACTTATCTGACTTCTACCATTAGTTAGAGGAAATTGTCCATATGGTATATTATTTTTTCATCTTTTTACTTTCATCCTATTTGTGGCTTTGGGTCTCTGGTAGACAGCATGTATTTAGATCATGGTTTTTCACCCATTTTGCTGATTGTTGTGTTTTAATTGGAGTGCTTAGTTAATTTATAATTTCTATAATTACTGATAAGATGGATTAGCATCTACTATTTTGCTATTTTTTTATGTATCTTTTTTTTCTGTTCCCCTATACCATCATTCTTGGCTTCTTTTATGTTAGTAATTCTATGGTATATCATTTTTATTCTCTTCTCATTTCTTTTATTATATTTTTTAGTAATTTTCTTAGTGGTTGCCCTGGAGTTTAAAATGAACATTAAAACCATCTAGCTTCAGGGCACCTGGCTGACTCAGTCAGTAAAGTATGTAACGGTTGATCTTGGGGTTATGAATTTGAGCTCCACACTGGGTGCAGAGATTACAGAAACAAAACAACAACCACAAAAACAAAACAAAACAAAACAAAACAAAACAAAAAACAAACAAAAGCCGTCTAGCTTCAATTAATACCAATTTAATTTAAAAAGTATAGACTAACTTTGCTCAAGTATGGCTCCATTTCTTCTCCCTGTTTTGTGCTATTATATGATGTAAATTACATACTTGTATTTTACAGAAATTACATACATTGTAAGTTGATTAAAAACAGATTTACAATTATTGTCCTATGCATTTGTCTTCTAAATCATAGAACTTAAGAGATAGGAACAGTAAATTGATTAATACTCTCTTTCATATTTACTGATGTAGTTAGTTTTTCTGGTATTTATTTTTGTGAGAAGATTCAGATTACTGTCTAGGGTCCTTTCATTTCAACCTGAAGGACTCTCTTTAATATGTCTTGTAGTGAATATCTACTACTGATATGTTCTGCCTGTTTTTGATTACCTGGAGATAGTTTAATTTTTCTTTAATTATGAAGGATTCTTTCATTAGCTACAGAATCTTTTTTTTTTTTTGACTTGTGGTAAGAACAGTTAACATGAGATCTACCCTCTTAATTTTTAAAGTTTACAACACAATAGTATTAACTATGGGCACAATGTTGTATAGTAGATATCTAGAACTTATTCTTGCATAACTGAAACTTTATAACAGTATAATAGCAACACCCATTTCTCCATTTCCCCAGTCCCTGGCATCAATGTTCTATTCTATGCTTCTATGAGTTTGACTATTTTAGATACATCATTTAAGTAGAATCATGAAGTATTTGTCTTTCTGTGACTGGCTGGTTTCACTTATGATAATGTATTCAAAGTTCATTTATGTCATTGAAGAATTTACTTCTTTTTAAAACATTTATAATATTTTATTGTAATCTTATATCATATACCTATTTCTTTGTCCATGCATTGCTCTCTGGGTACATTGCATATTTTTTTATGGTTATTGTGAATGGTCTGTTAAAGAATTCCGACATGTCTGTTTCATTAGGGTTAGTTTCTGGAGTTTTGCCTTGTTCCATTGTTGAATAATATTTCACTATTTATTCATGATCTTGAGTCTTTGTGTTGGTATCTACATTAGAAAAAAAATTCTTCCAGTCTTCATATATCGGTCTTATATAGGAGAAGAACTTCACCAAACAGGCTAGCCAGAGATTCCATTGGCTTCTCAAGATCTGCAGTATTCCAAACTGCTGTCTTTATTTTTAGACTCTTCCTAGATATCTAGTGTACACCAAGCCCCATAAGCACTCCTGGATAGGAAAGATATAAGCTAGTCTCTTGGGTATCACCTGGCAAAGTTGAAACATAGGATGTAAGGTCCAACTTTTTCATACCTCAGGAAAAGGCTGAAAGCTGATGTTGTTCACCTGTTTGCTCAGGGCCAAGAGAAGAGGCTGTGGCAAGTGCTCTCGTGCTACTATAAACCACTGTATTTGTTTGCAGTTATACTCTGACATCTAGACTGTGCCAAATCCCATCATACTCCAAGACAGGCAAGACAGAAGTTTAGCCTTTGGACAGCACCTGGAGGAGTTGGAACAGTCATGCATGGTACAGCTCTTTCCTTCCTAAAGGAGAAGCTGGGAATTTGGGGTTTCCTCCTAATCATATGTCGCTGTGATAGAGGTAGGGACTGTGGTACATAGGTGTTCAAAATTTTTCTAGTGATTCTGATATGATTGGTTTTGTGCTTCCCTAAGGTGCAGGAGCATCTCCGCTAGTTTCTGGATTTCTTATAAAAGTAATTAATCCATGTATTGTTGTTAAAGATGTGTGCTTGTAGGGAAAAGGAGAAGTAGGAGTTTCCTATACAACCATCTTGCTGATGTTACCTGAATGTGGAATTCTTGGAAAATCTGGGTTAACATTACCTTTGCAAATTGAATATGTCATTCTAGTACCAGTAGAATTTAGTAATCTATCACTTACATTTAACACCCAGTACTACAACTGCCCTCCTTACTTCCCATTAACCATTTAGCCCACCTCCATTCCAGCAGCCTTCATTTAGTTCTCTATAGTTGAGAGTCTGTATTATGGTTTGCCTCTATCTTTTCTCCTCTATGTCCATTTGCTTTGTTTCTTAAATTCCTACATACAAATGGAATAATATCTTATTTGTCTTTGTCTTTCTCTGACTCATTTTGTTTAGCATAATAACACTAACTCCAACCATGTTGTTGCAAATGGAAAGATTTCATTCTTTTTTATGGCTTAGTCATATTCCATTGCGCATATACCAAAACTTCCTTATCCACCCATCGGGGTAAACATTTGGGCTCTTTGCACAATTTGGATATTGTTGAAAATGCTGCCATAAACATTGGGGTGCATGTGCCCTTTTGAGTCAATATTTTTGTATCCTTTGGGTAAATATGTAGTAGTGCAATTGATGGGTTGTAGAATATTTATATTTTCAACTTTTTGAGGAATCTCCATAGTGTTTTCTAGAGTGGCTGCACCAGTTTGCATTCCCACCAAATGTGAGAGGATTCCCCTTTATTTACATCCTCATACACACCTGTTATTTCCTGTTTTGTTCATTGTAGCCATACTGACAGGTATGAAGTGATATCACATTGTAGTTTTGATTTTATTTCCCTGATGATGAGTGATATTGATCATCTTTCCATGTGTCTATTGGCCATCTATATGTCTTATTGGGAAAACTGTTTTTTTCATGACTACTGCTCATTTCTTAACTGGATTATTTATTATTTATTTATTTATTTATTTAGGTGTTGAATTTGATAAATTCTTTATACGTTTTGGATACTAACCCTTTGTCAGATATGTTATTTACAAATATCTTCTCCCAGTCTGTAGGCTGCCTTTTAGTTTTGTTGATTATTTCTTTCACTGTGCAGACACTTTTTATCTTGATGATGTCCCAATAGTTCATTTTTGTTTTTGTTTCACTTGCATCTGGAGACATATCTAGTAAGAAGTTGCTACAGCCAATGTCAAAGAAGTTATTGCCAGGATGCCTGGGTAGCTCAGTGGTTGAACATCTGCTTTCAACTCAGGGCTTGAACCTGGAGTCCTGGGTTCGAGTCCCACATTGGGATCCCAGCAAGGAGCCTGCTTCTCCCTCTACCTATGTCTCTGCTTCTTTCTTTGTATCTCTCATGAATAAATAAATAAAATCTTTTTAAAAAAGGAGTTATTGCCTGCTTTCTTCTCTAGGATTTTGATGGTTTCCTGTCTCACATTTAGGTCTTTAATCTATTTGGAATTTATTTTTGTATATGGTGTGAGAAATTGGCCCAGTTTCCTTCTTTTGAATGTAGCTGTCCAGTTTTCCCAACACCATTTCTTGAGGTGACCGTCTTCTTTCCATTGGATATTCTTTCCTGCTTTATAAAAAATTAATTAGCCATATTAATGTGATATAGTGTATAGAAGTGCCACAAATTTCTGTATTCTGTGACATAACTGAATTCTCGTATCAATTCTAGTATTTTTGGGATGGAATGTTTCAGGTTTTCTACATACACTATTATGATGTCTGCAAATAGTGAATATTTACTTCTTCCTTGCTGATTGGGATGCCATTTATTTCTTCTTTTCGTCTGATTGCTGAGGCTAGGACTTCCAGTATTATGTTAAATAATAATGGTGAGAGTGGATATTCCTGTCTTGTTCCTGATCATAGGGGAAAAACTCAGTTTCTCCTCATTGAGGATTATATTAGTGGTAGGTCCTCACATATGGCCTTATGACGTTGAGATATGTTCCCTCTATCTCTACCTTGTTTAGGGTTTTTGTCAAGAATTTATGTGTACTTTGTCACATTTTTTCTGTATCTATTTAGATTATCATGTGGTTCTTATCTGCAATTTTATTAATGTTGTGTATCATATTTGACTGTTAAATATTGAACCACTCTTACAGCCCAGGAATAAATCCCATCTGATGATGGTGAATAATTCTTTTAACATACTGTTGGATTTGATTTGCTAGGATTTGTTGATAATTTTTGCATCCATGTTCATCAGAAGTACTGGCCTAGAATTCACTTTTTTAGAGGGGGGTCATTGTCTGGCTTTGGAATCAGGGTAATGCTGGCTTCATAGAATGAATTTAGAAGTTTTCCTCCTATTTCTATTTTTTTTAAACAATCTGAGAAGAATAAGTATTAACTTATTTCTTTCTTTCTTCTTTCTTTTTGTTTTTTTTTATTATTTATTTTTTTTTAATTAACTTTTATTGGTGTTTAATTTACCAACATACAGAAAAACACCCAGTGCTCATCCCGTCAAGTGTCCACCTCAGTGCCCGTCACCCATTCCCCTCCAACACCCGCCCTCCTCCCCTTCCACCACCCCTAGTTCGTTTCCCCGAGTTAGGAGTCTTTATGTTCTGTCTCCCTTCCTGATATTTCCCAACATTTCTTTTCCCTTCCTTTATATTCCCTTTCACTATTATTCATATTCCCCAAATGAATGAGAACATACACTGTTTGTCCTTCTCCGATTGACTTATTTCACTCAGCATAATACCCTTTTTGAACTTGGCCACAGTAACTTCTTGCAAGATACATCCACGAAGGCAAAAGAAACAAAAGCAAAAATGAACTATTGGGACTTCATCAAGATAAGAAGCTTTTGCACAGCAAAGGATACAGTCAACAAAACTAAAAGACAACCTACAGAATGGGAGAAGATATTTGCAAATGACATATCAGATAAAGGGCTAGTTTCCAAAATCTATAAAGAACTTATTAAACTCAACACCAAAGAAACAAACAATCCAATCATGAAATGGGCAAAAGACATGAAGAGAAATCTCACAGAGGAAGACATGGACATGGCCAAAGTGCAGCTATCTCTTGATGCAAAACACCTTTCTGATCCCTACCAGATTATTTTCATTTGTTTTTTGTTTTTGTTGTGTCACTTGAGCTTTCCCATGCACCTGTGTATGTTAGTGGATAGGTAAGAGTTACAATAAGATTTTGAGTCTCATTCTTTCTTCTGTCTTTTGCTTCCAGAATTTCTACCTTAAATTTCTGGCTCATTTTCCAGTCCTAAGATCTGTTCTATTGTACATCAAACTGGTAGAGCTATAAATTCCTGCCCACTATGGCTGTATTCTGTGGGGAACTCCCTCAGACAAGAAGAATACAAACACATTTCTTGCCTCTTGTACATACAGTTTTCCAAGAAGAAACTGTCTTCTGACTTTGCTTTGCTTTTGAATGTTTTCCAGTACCTTTAAAATAGTTGTTGTTTTTATAATTAGTTCAGGTTTTATAATTATCTGCACACAACCACTTCACTCCTATTATGGAAATTCTTTCCAAGAAATATATTTCAGAAAAAAAGAGTATGTGTACAAAATTTTAACTGTAGCATTATATATTCATGAAATTTGAATATTAATGTATCTTACTACAAATCATATCAATGCAATGTTATGTAGTTAATGAGATGACAATTATGAAGGCTGTGCAACAGAAAATGTGTTCTATATAAATATTAGATGAATTGAGAAAAAGACAGAACTATATCTTCATGTACACGTGTTGACAGTAGGTAGTAGACCATGTGGAAAACAGAATCATTTATTTTGGTTGTAGAATTATGAAAAGCTTCTTTCTTATCTTTTCAGTCATTTATTCAACAACTCTGGTGAGTACTATTAAATACCAGTGTGCATGTATAGCTAAAACAAAAATATTAACCTTCTCATGGAACTTCAAATCTTACAGAAATGCATATACAAGCAAAATAATTTTTATAATGGGCAAAATTTGCAAATGAATAAGCTGTGCTACATGCATTGGGAAGAGAAATAAATCTCAAATTTTTTGCTCATTTTTTTCTATTTGAAACTATTACATTTCCTAATCAAATAGTATACAGTCATTTTAGAAAAAGAGAAAAACATATATATACAGAGCAGATATGGGGCACTGAGTGGCTCAGTTGGTTAAGCAGTCAACTCTTGGTTTTTGGCTCAGGTCATGATAACGGGGTCCCGGGGCTGAACCCCACATCAGTCTCCTCTTCCTCTGATCTTTCCCCACACTCACATTCTCTCTCTCAAAGAATAAATAAGTAAATAAATAAATAAATAATAAACAGAAAGGATCTTTTTGATTTTTTAATTCATTTGAAAATATAATCCAAAACATTTGGAACCATTTTAACATCAATCATCATCTAACCTACTGTTTTCTTCTCCCCCTTTCACCTCTATTTTCATTTTAACTACAGTCAAAAGTATTATCTTGCAAACTGTACATATGCAATGAGAATTAGGATACTTTAGTATAGCTGACACTAAAAGAAGCAATGAGGGCATGTGTGAAAGAAATATAAAGTTAGTAGATTCTTTCAACAATTCAACACATCTTTCAAGGCTGCTTAAAAGGAAAATCCATCCCTAGCTATTTATGCATTTGTACAGTAACAATTGCTTTGATAAAGGAAAAACTTTAAAAAATATTCTAAGCTAAGAATAGAGGCTAGATCAATTGGCTCTAAGACCAGAGAATAAATCCTAAACTTTTGAAAGTATTTCACATATTATTTAGTTTAACCTGAACCTTGAATAATAAGTGTAATATAGGTCATTCTGGGTATAAGTGATATACAACTATCAGTTAACAAGTACTTACTAGGGGATCCCTGGGTGGCTCAGCGGTTTCGCGCCTGCCTTTGGCCCCAGGCGCGATCCTGGAGTCCCGCGTCGGGCTCCCGGCATGGAGCCTGCTTCTCCCTCCTCCTGTGTCTATGTCTCTCTCTCTCTCTCTCTTTCTCTCTCTCTCTCATAAATAAATAAATCTTTAAAAAATACATTTAAAAAAGTACTTACCCCTAATAAGCACCAAATTTGGTGTTAGGTACTGAGGCTGTAATGGTCAAATAAACATAATCTCTGTCATCAAGGTGCTTACATTGTAACAATCATAACTAGTATAATGATCAAATTTGGTTATAATGATCAATAAAATACTGACCTTAATATAGGATAATTATTATAGAATCAGAAATAAATAATAATTACTTCATTCACAGGGTTTACTACAAAAATCCCAAG
Organism: Vulpes lagopus; assembly: GCF_018345385.1. Lineage (NCBI taxonomy): Eukaryota > Metazoa > Chordata > Mammalia > Carnivora > Canidae > Vulpes > Vulpes lagopus. The sequence continues at coordinate 98,225,740 of NC_054848.1, forward strand.
AGATATGGCTCAACTGAAAGCCATATATAGAATAATTCTCTGCTAATTATAATAGTAATAATAGCTGATATTTAATGATTACCTGCCACTTGCCATACAGTGCTCTAAGCCATTGATAGGCATTAATTTATTTAATCCTCACAATAACCCTGGAAGTCATGTACCATGATTATCTTCATTTTACAAATGAGGAAACTGAGGTGTATAGAGGTTCATAAGTTATCCAGGGTCATTTGACTGCAAATCAACAGATCTATTTAAGTAGACTAGCTCTACTGTCAGTGCTTTCAATCATTCTGCAGCTCACCACTTAAGGAAGATTTGGTACAGGGACACCTGGGTGGCTCAGTGGTTGAGCGTCTGCCTTCAGCTCAGGGCGTGATCCCAGGGTCCAGGATCAAGTCACACATTGGGTTCCCTGCGAAGAGCCTGCTTCTTCCTCTCATGAGTAAATAAAATCTTTTTAAAAAGGAGGAGTTGGGAAACAGTTACATGGATGACAACTTGAAGATTATTTTCCAAATGCATCAAGGACCATTTATTTATGTTTTTAAAGATTGTATTTATTTATTCATGAGACACACACACAGAGAGAGGCAGAGACACAGGCAGAGGAAGAAGCAGGCTCAATGCAGGAAGCCCAATGTGGGACTCGGTCTCGGGACTCCAAGATCAGGCCTTGACCCAAAGGCAGACGTTCAACCCCTGAGCCACCCAGGCATCCCTATCAAGGACTGTTTAAAAGTGTTTTAATTTAAAATAAACCAAATTCAAGTTCATGTCTGTATATATGAAGTATCAAAAGAAAACGTGACTTTAATAAATTCACTTATTGAGATTTGTATAAAGCTTATTACAAATAACATTACTCATTCATATTACTTCTCTGGTTAAAAAAATCTATCAGAATGTTGCAATGATTCCATCATTAGTTGTGTATCTAAATATATATATATTTCTAACTTGTTCCATAGACCTCTGTGTTGAATGAACTATATACCAGAGGCTGGGTATATAAAGGGATTTAGAGTCTAGAGGGAGGAACAAAAGGAAACAGGTAACTAAAATGCATTTCAGTGAATGCTAAAGAGAGCCCTGTAGCTGTTCCACTGGAGGAAAACTGCTTTGTGATTATTAATGTTCTTTAATACATTTTTAAAATGTAGAACAGTTTTAAATTTACATAATCATTGCAATGATTGAACAGAGACTTTCCATATACCTACACTCAGTATCCTATTAATAATATCACACATTAGTGTTGTACATTTTTCACATTTAATGAATCAATATTGATTATTAAGAAATTCATTTAATATGGGTACATATTTTTGTAATTACATTAACAGATGTTATTAATAAATTTAGTGTGTATAGATATTAAAATATCTTACCAGGGTGCATTACAGTCCCACCTGTTGATGAGTGCCAAGGAAGGAAAACTGGAAGGGTCATAGTTTTTATTGTTGTTGTTTTTAACTCACTGTGAGAATACCATCATCCAAAAATCAAGCAACCTAATGATATATGCCTCTCATTGATATCCATTTTAAGGAACATCATACCTGAAAATGTATTTTATGCATTACACTTTTATAGAAAAATTCTAATTGGAAAAGACAACTCCATACCACAACAGTAATTACCCATAACTCATGTGCTTCTTATGCTGTACAACTTACAAATGTTCTCATTTTTAACAGGATTAAAGTCCTAGCTCATAGGTGATTAGATAGCCCTCTTTATACCCTGAGATTCAAGGAAATGAATAGGAGCAATTTTCCCTTCAATAGACAGTGATGGAAAAGCAAGCAAATAGACAAACTTACTTTAAAAGGTCAGCTTTAATCAGCCTGTGTGCCTATGTCAGTGTCTTAAACATATACACAGTAATAAATCTGATAAATAATACCTATTATTTCTTATTATAATAAGAAATGAATTGCAATATTACAGCCTTGGCATTTTCAAAAAAATAGAGATTTCTTAGATTTTTAAAAAAGTTTATGCTAAAAATATCAAACTCTCTCACTCTAGCCATCTAAAACCCAAATTTATTTTTAAAGGTTTTCCACCTCTCCCCTGATGCATGACATACTTATTGAAGGGAATTGTATTTCTTTGACATACTCCATTTTCTTATTCAATCCCATATACTATAAAAATAAGTTTTTTTCAATTACATACTACAGTTAATGTAGTAAGCTTTGAATATATCAGAAACTTGAGTCTAGCTTTCACTCATAGTGGTCCTTGCACAAGTTTCTTTCTTTATTATCAATAATACTATATTTGGTGTTAGGTGTATCAAAGACAGAGAGTCAGAGAGAAAGATAACACAAAATAGTCTAGTTTTCTTATTTTCTCAAACTAAAATATTTGATAACAGATAGGACTTAGGCTAGTTTTTGCCATATCCAGAAACAAGTTTACCTTTCCAATATGTTATGTGGAATGACATTATGTCCTTGGTACAATACCCAAGGGAAGGACTTTATCCCCTTTCTAGTAATATACAACATATAGTGCAGGAAGAAGGCAGTTCATGTATTTTTGAAATAGATTTTAAACTTGAAAAAATATGAATCTATCTGGATTGATGGTACATTTGTGTGTATATTATCTTTGTTTGTGTACTCAAATGGGGCATCTGTCTCTAATCTGACAGTATATCTCATGAACATACAAATTGAGTAAGTTTCAGATCTGAGCTAATCAAGTTCTGACAGTCTCAGCAATTTTTCTGTTTCAGTTTGGGTGACATATCTGTCCTCCTGGATCAAGCCATGACTAATGGATAAGAATGTTAACATCTTTCATCCTTTATATCTACCCAGAGATAGCTCAAACGTGAGAGAAGATACTGTTTGCCACATTAGGGCTTGTTTTGACAATTAAGAGGATACAGATGAATATGAAAAAGCTAATATTTATTTTCAGCAGTAATGTTTTTACTAGAAATCCTTTGTATGGGAGTTTCTTGCCAACTCATTTATGTATTATATTTATTTTTAAAATATTTATTTATTTATTTGAGACACAGGCTGAGAGAGAGAGAGAGTGTGAGAGAGAGAGAGAGAACAAAGGGGGGGGAGGCAGAATGAAAGGGAAAGAAACCTAAGCAGACTCTGCTGAACATGGAGCACCACCCACAACCCTGACATCACAAATTCCGAAGCTTAACTGACTGCACTACCCAGGTTCCTCAATTGTATTTCTATTTAAATGAATGTAGATACCCCTGGGTGGCTGTCAGTTGAACATCCAACACTTGGTTTTGGCTCAGGTCATGATCTCACAGTCTTGAGATCAAGCCCCAAGTTGGGCTTTGAGCTCAGAGAGGAGTTTTGTTGAAGTTTTTCCTTCTCCCTCTGCCCTGATCCACACTATCTCTTTTCCTATAATAAGTTAATAAATAAATAAATCATTAAAAAATAAATTAATGTTCAGCTTACTGTGTCATTATATGCCATACTGAGGCCTTTGGGAACATCTTTTCCAAGAAGACAGTCTCTAACTGGTCAAGCACCTATTCCTTTTGAAAGAGAACCAAGTGAGAAACTTCTCAGACACCCAAAGTAATATAAGAAAGTACTGTAGATCTGTGATTTCCTTTAATGATGGAATCAATGTGTTGAAATACAAGAATATTTGGGGATACATTAAGGGTTTTTATTTTGCTTATTAAGTAAGAAAGTAATAGAAGGTATATGAAGATCATACCCATGGTAGTACTGAAAATACATTATTTTTCCCCTTTTCTACTTCCTATTATGGTTTATTTTCTTTCCCTATTATGTATTTTTTCCCTATTATGTCTTAATTCTAGCAATGCCCTTCAAGACCAGGGATATAATACTAATATTAATATTTTTCATACTGCATATAATCAATGCATTTATCCTCTACTTCATTCCTTCTATAATTTACAGTAATAATGTTGAAGTTTGGAATTATTGAGAGGGCATGAAAATAGCACTCTCTCAAGTGTAACACATCTCTCCTGGCATTCAGACCCATGTTCTTCTTTTTTTTTTTTGTATGCTTATTTTTGCTTTTTTTGCTTTTTTTTTTTTTTTTAATTAACTTTTATTGGTGTTTAATTTACCAACATACAGAAAAACACCCAGTGCTCATCCCGTCAAGTGTCCACCTCAGTGCCCGTCACCCATTCCCCTCCAACACCCGCCCTCCTCCCCTTCCACCACCCCTAGTTCGTTTCCCCGAGTTAGGAGTCTTTATGTTCTGTCTCCCTTCCTGATATTTCCCAACATTTCTTTTCCCTTCCTTTATATTCCCTTTCACTATTATTCATATTCCCCAAATGAATGAGAACATACACTGTTTGTCCTTCTCCGATTGACTTATTTCACTCAGCATAATACCCTCCAGTTCCATCCACGTTGAAGCAAATGGTGGGTATTTGTCGTTTCTAATTGCTGAGTAATATTCCATTGTATACATAAACCACATCTTCTTTATCCATTCATCTTTCGATGGACACCGAGGCTCCTTCCACAGTTTGGCTATTGTGGCCATTGCTGATAGAAACATCGGGGTGCAGGTGTCCCGACGTTTCATTGCATCTGAATCTTTGGGGTAAATCCCCAACAGTGCAATTGCTGGGTCGTAGGGCAGGTCTATTTTTAACTCTTTGAGGAACCTCCACACAGTTTTCCAGAGTGGCTGCACCAGTTCACATTCCCACCAACAGTGTAAGAGGGTTCCCTTTTCTCCGCATCCTCTCCAACATTTGTTGTTTCCTGCCTTGTTAATTTTCCCCATTCTCACTGGTGTGAGGTGGTATCTCATTGTGGTTTTGATTTGTATTTCCCTGATGGCAAGTGATGCAGAGCATTTTCTCATGTGCGTGTTGGCCATGTCCATGTCTTCCTCTGTGAGATTTCTCTTCATGTCTTTTGCCCATTTCATGATTGGATTGTTTGTTTCTTTGGGGTTGAGTTTAATAAGTTCTTTATAGATTTTGGAAACTAGCCCTTTATCTGATATGTCATTTGCAAATATCTTCTCCCATTCTGTAGGTTGTCTTTTAGTTTTGTTGACTGTATCCTTTGCTGTGCAAAAGCTTCTTATCTTGATGAAGTCCCAATAGTTCATTTTTGCTTTTGTTTCTTTTGCCTTCGTGGATGTATCTTGCAAGAAGTTACTGTGGCCAAGTTCAAAAAGGGTGTTGCCTGTGTTCTCCTCTAGGATTTTGATGGAATCTTGTCTCACATTTAGATCTCTCATCCATTTTGAGTTTATCTTTGTGTATGGTGAAAGAGAGTGGTCCAGTTTCATTCTTCTGCATGTGGATGTCCAATTTTCCCAGCACCATTTATTGAAGAGACTGTCTTTCTTCCAATGGATAGTCTTTCCTCCTTTATCGAATATTAGATGACCGTACATTTCAGGGTCCACTTCTGGGTTCTCTATTCTGTTCCATTGATCTATGTGTCTGTTTTTGTGCCAGTACCACACTGTCTTGATGACCACAGCTTTGTAATACAACCTGAAATCTGGCATTGTGATGCCCCCAGCTAAGGTTTTCTTTTTTAAAATTCCCCTGGCTATTCGGGGTCTTTTCTGGTCAGACCCATGTTCTTCATTGTCAGAGGGCTTGCTGTGAGTTAATCGTTGAAGATAATTAAAATGTAATGTATACTCTGGTAATATAGTAGTGATAAGCAGAGCTCAGAATTTGGAGCCATTAGGTTTAATTTTCAGTCTCTATATTTGCCAGTCATTGGTAAATCATTTAACTTATGAATATAATGAAGGTAACATTAATACTGACCTTTAAATTTAGGTCTCTTCAGAAAACATGTTGAGAGACACCTAACTCTGGGAAATGAACAAGGGGTAGTGGAAAGGGAGGTGGGTGGAGGGATGGGGTGACTAGATGACGGGCACTAAGGGGGGCACTTGACAGGATGAGCACTGGGTGTTATGCTATATGTTAGCAAATTGAACTCCAATAAAAAATAAATAAAAATAAAAGATAAATTAAAAAAAGAAAACATGTTTGACCATTTGACAAGGTACATAAACTACTTCTTTAAGATAGTGATACAACAGCAAGAGAAAAACCAAGAACCATATGATACTCTCATTAGATGCAGAGAAAGCATTTGACAAAATACAGCATCTATTCCTGATCAAAACCCTTCAGAGTGTTGGGATAGAGGGAACTTTCCTCGACATCTTAAAAGCCATTTACGAAAAGCCCACAGCAAATATCATTCTCAATGGGGAAGCACTGGGAGCCTTTCCCCTAAGATCAGGAACAAGACAGGGATGTCCACTCTCACCACTGCTGTTCAACATAGTTCTGGAAGCCCTCGCCTCAGCAATCAGACAACAAAAAGATATTAAAGGCATTCAAATTGGCAAAGAAGAAGTCAAACTCTCCCTCTTCGCTGATGACATGATACTCTACATAGAAAACCCAAAAGACTCCACCCCAAGATTGCTAGAACTCATACAGCAATTTGGTAGCGTGGCAGGATACAAAATCAATGCCCAGAAATCAATGGCATTTCTATACACTAACAATGAGACTGAAGAAAGAGAAATTAAGGAGTCAATCCCATTTACAATTGCACCCAAAAGCATAAGATACCTAGGAATAAACCTAACCAAAGAGGTAAAAGATCTATACCCTAAAAACTATAGAACACTTCTGAAAGAAATTGAGGAAGACACAAAGAGATGGAAAAATATTCCATGCTCATGGATTGGCAGAATTAATATTGTGAAACTGTCAATGTTACCCAGGGCAATTTACACGTTTAATGCAATCCCTATCAAAATACCATGGACTTTCTTCAGAGAGCTAGAACAAATTATTTTAAGATTTGTGTGGAATCAGAAAAGACCCCGAATAGCCAGGGGAATTTTAAAAAAGAAAACCATATCTGGGGGCATCACAATGCCAGATTTCAGGTTGTACTACAAAGCTGTGGTCATCAAGACGGTGTGGTACTGGCACAAAAACAGACACATAGATCAATGGAACAGAATAGAGAACCCAGAAGGGGACCCTGAAATGTATGGTCAACTAATATTTGATAAAGGAGGAAAGACTATCCATTGGAAGAAAGACAGTCTCTTCAATAAATGGTGCTGGGAAAATTGGACATCCAC